>NC_139254.1:32030879-32776173 GCF_977018435.1 Lepisma saccharinum
AATGGTATATAAGCACGGTTATGCCACAAGATAAACGGGCAGTTTCATACAATAGAATACATATCATGTACCTTAACCAAACTTGAATTACAATATCCTATGCACGAAATGGAAGCATTGTGCATTGTATTCGCGGCGAAAATATTTCAAAAGTATGTCCAAGGATTTTTCTTCGAAATTTGTACAGATTCTCAACCTGCGAAACAGTTACTTATATCAGATCAGCCAACACTCATTCATCCGTCACCACGTATTCAAACATGGTGTTTGTTCCTAGCGTCTGTTTCATACAAGTTGATATGTAACAAGAAAGTGGAGTTGATTGACATGTTGCCTAGGTTGCCGTTGCAGATATATTTCATGAAGATCCACTTCAAGATGAATTGATTTTTCAGATGACGCTGACGCCTAAAGTGCAAGAGCTTGTGAGGAAAAGTAAAAGTGAGGATCGAATACTTCGTTACAAATGGTTGGCGTAATGAAATAAAATTTTATAATGGTGATGATTTAAAGGATTTGATTGCCTTTAAATGGAGTAAGAATTGAGCATGGTTGAAGGTAGAAGAATTACTATTTTGGAGTCCCAAATTAGTGCTACCCAGAATAGTGCGAAACATAATACACAGGATGATCATAGTGGTATTGTCAAAATAAAGATGTTATTGAGGCAAAACGTATTGGTGACCAGTAATAGACGCGGGTGCCGAGGCATATGTTAATGATTGTGGAATATGCGCAGCAGTAAAACCGGATAATTCATTGAGAGAGTACAGCGCTTGGGATAATTGCCAATGTCCATGGAAAGAATGCACATTGACTTCTTCTCATACACATATAGTACTTACATCATAATAGAAGATGCGTATAGTAAATGGATAGATAGACTGTCAGAGAGTCTCTTCCAAGTCTATCAAGGATGTGAAAGATTATTTAGTAAAAAGATTTGCTATATTTTGTTTTCGAAAACACATAGTTTGGGATATTGAACAACCATTTGCATCCAAAGAATTTGGAGTTTTCTGTAAAAAGCACAACATTACATTATACCATTCAACGGCCTACCACCGAGAGAGTAATGGCCAAGTGGAGAGGTATGTCCAGACAATTAAAACTACTAAATTTGATTGTGCAGTACGAGAGTGCCTAAATAAGAACGTGCAATTTGATGTAATTCATTTGCTGCAAATGTATTGCTGTGCGTGTGGAGGGAATGTAGTAAGTACAACGACGGGTTAATCTCCGGACAAAATTTTCTTTTCATATACGCCGGTGAATACATTTGACCTGAATATGGAGAAGACATCTAAAGAGGATTATGAACAAAGAATGGAACATAAGAAGAATGACAATGATAATTTAGGAAGTAATGTAGTGTGGTTGAAATTGCCATTCAAAAACAAAACAACACTATGGGATATGTTCAGGGCAGAATAGTGAGAAGAAACAGCGATGTCAATTGAATGGTACAGAGTCTCTCAAAAGTTTTAGGACAACAACATTTTGAACTAGGCAACCCAAATTACGTAAGGCGCTGGTGGGTTGAGTGAAGAGTTAGGCTCAATTTCAGGGTTGCCATATGCACAATAGATATTTATGAAATACGCGAAAGGAATAAAATCAAGTATTATTATTTTACAAAACTCTAAAAAAATATTAGTATTACATTTTTCGCAAATAAGAAATACTTTCTGAACGAAACAAAATTGATTTTCTAGTATTTCATCGCTTATGAGTCTACACAAAAGAAAAGAGGAGAAAGGAAACGAAAATGGACAACAAATGAGAGGAGAAAAGAGAGAGCGAAAGGGGAAGAGAAAAGGTAAAGGAGGGAAGAAAAGATAGGACAGATGTGGATAGGAGAATTAATGAGGACAAACGGAAAATATGCGATGAGAGATGAGGAAAATGGAGCAAAGAGGAGAGAGGAAGGAAAGAGACGAGAGGAGAATAGAAGTTTTGAGAGGAGAGGAGGAGACGAGAAGAGGGGAGTTGAGAGTAGAGTAAAAGAGACAACATGAGAAGAACGAATGGAAGAGGAGAAGGGTGCAGTGAAGTCGGAAATCTAAGACAGGAAAGGAGATAAGAGGAGTGGAGAAGATTAAGATTGAGACAAAAGGTGGGAACAGGAAGGAAGACGATATGACATATAAACAGAGGAGAAGGACGGGAGAGAAGAAGAAGGAGGAGAGAAGAGATAAGAGACGAAAGGATAGATGAGGTATTTGTAGAAAAATATCGTCTCAGCGTCAAGAATTGATGCATTGATCAAAATATCGACATGAAACATTCAATAATATTTTAAAATGAATTTGGAGAACGTATTAGATCTGTGCGAAATGCCATTTGGATGAGTTCATACCAAGATAAAATCTGCCACGTAAGATCTTTGATTCTACCTGCGATTATACCACTAAAAACATGAATGTAATTATCATATTTATAAGAATTATCCAATTTTTCTTCACTTCTCAGTTCGTTGAAATGGATGTTTTGTTATTTAACATTTCTCCTCCCCTTATCGTTAATTTCAAACAGAATCATTCTGTTTCACACGGCGTGGACAATGAACACAATGGGATATGTCTAAAACTTACGAACATTTTATGCCACCGGAGAAGTTTGAACCTACGACCATCAGGTTGACAATCTACAACGGTAACCACTACCCAACAAACTTTCGTTCATGAGAATAGCTAGGAGGAGCTAACCAGTGTGAAATGTAGATGCAACTCTCCTCCTACATGTAATGTAATTCATTCGAAATTAATCATAACTTCGAAATTTTTTCTCGTAGATAGCTGCTAATACAAGAAAAGCAATTCAAAAGGAAAGTAAAATTTCAACTACATGAATATCCAACGACATTTAAAATATTGGAGTGACTGAATATATAAAAAAATATTGTTTGAATGGAAGGTAAAGCATGGTGTAGTGCTCAGTCAGTGCCACTGCACGGTAGAGTAAAGACGTTTCGCAAGCTGCTGTGAGCAAACGAGTTAACCGAGTACCGTGGTGAACTGTTTAGCGATCAAATTTTTCTCATTGAATTTGTGGATAGACTTGAAACGACAACATACGATTATCATGCAGCGTGAAAATAACATTCAGGTAAGCTTTGAAAATGGAACAACTAAACCGAGTGCTAGTGAAATACATGAATTTATATACGGAACCTTTAAATTGACATTAGATGAAATATATGCCATACAGATACCGACAACTGTTCGCGGTGTATATGTAAAATTAGTAAGACGAGCAAGAATGGATAAAATTCTAGAAAAATATTCTGGTGAGGTAAACTTCCATTACGAAAATGGACAGATGACAAAAGTGAAACTCAGTAATGCTGGCCGAGAAGTGAAATATATTCGCGTGTTCAATTTCCCGCTTGAATTAGATGACAGACGTACAAGTGCTAAATTAAGTGACTTCGGTGTAGTAGATAACATCACACATGAAACATGGAGCACGAAGTTTAGATATCAAGTACAAAACGGAGTGCGAGTAGTGAAAATGTCATTGAAAAAACCCATACCGTCCTTTATTCAGGTCGATAAATTTATGGCGCACATAATATATACTGGACAGACACCCACGTGTGAAATTTGTGCTTGTGACCTTCACAAAAAACAGGACTGTCCTCACCGGAAAACAACTGTATTACGTGTTCCAACTCGCCCCATTAGATCTTATAGTGGAGCGGTAGCGCATTTATCCATGGAAGAAAAAGATGACGGAATGGAAAATGGAATTCCCCAGCAGACCTGTGACCAAAAAGTAAATGACAACAATAGCGACCAAGAGTCACCCCTTACCCAATTGATTCTGTCCGTTCCAGTTGAAGAAAACGTGTCCACCCTTAGAAGGAAGCAACCAGACTCCTTTCCTGAACAACAAGTGGAACCAAAAATCTACGTCACACCAACCCATGATTTAGACGACCGAGAAATGGATCACACAAATCCAATGGAACGTGAAGAGGATGACGAATCAACGGATGTTGAAAAGGATTCCTTACTTCCAAATAGAGGTGTGCGAATGAGAGAACTACGATCCTCCTCACAGAAATTATCGGCTGGAACTGTAAGTAAAACAATACAGAAACGTAAACATAAACAAAAAAATTGCTTCATTTGCTTATCCTACGACGAAAAGTTTGAAAACAAATTACCCCAAATTCGATAGTAATGAGAAGCCAATGGCTGATAAACCATGACATTGCAAAAGGAAGGGTTAGAAAATTAGTGTATAATGACCAAAAATGTTTGCACAATATTATTACTTATACTAATATGTCCTCTTTATTTCTTTTTTGCAAAGTAAAATGGCCAATCCGGTTCTCCGATTAGCAACCATAAATGTAAATAAGTTAAGTAGTGACACTAAACTTATGGCCTTACGTGAATTTTTAATTAATATTAATGTAGATGTTGCATGCATTCAAGAGGTGGGGGTTCCTTCCTTGAAGTGTCATCAATATTATGAAGAATGGGCATAATTTTCAGGTACCAGGGCATAAGCGCATACCTTAGAAAGTAGGTTGACTACTTTTATCCGTATACATAAAATAATAATCGTTCTATGTAATCATATCTTGTATACTGTTTACGAAAATAAAATTCTTTGTTATTATGAAGAATATAATAATTGTGTCCAAAATTATAGGGGAACATCCATTTTGGTACGTCATGGTTTAAATATGTTAAATGTTCAGTTTCACCCCGGTGGGAGGATTATAATTGGTAAATTGGATAACTTAAGTATTTGTAATGTGTATGTCCCTTCTGGTACTCAAAATAGAAATAGACGTAGAAATTTTATAACACAGGAATTAGCCCCTTCTTTAGATGGTCACACAGATCGACTGGAGATTGGAATTGTACGTTACATAAAGAAGACAAAACTTCCACCTTCAGTTATTCCCCAGAACTCAACTCTTTAGTAACTGGTCTAAATCTCGTTGATGTATGGGAAAAATTACAACCAGGAAAATTAGGCTTTACTTATAAAACACAAACCGGGGCATCGCGTTTAGACCGTATGTATGTTCATAATAGTTTACAACATTTCAACATTTGGTCAGACATTGAGGTAATTCCTGTAATTTTTAGCGATCATGATGCAGTAGTAATGAAAACGAGATCCCCATTTGAATATATACATGTGGGAAGGGGATATTGGATTATGAATATCATAGTACTGAAGGAGGATCAATTTATTCAAGCCTTTCAAACGGCATGGGAAGGTTGGCAAAGACGAACGCTGATGGGATGGTGGGATCAAGTTTTTGAACCATCCCTCCAAAGACTTTTTCGTACGTATTGTATAGAAAAGACGAGAAATTGTAATAATTTAGTAAATTTTCATTTTTGTGTGTTACGAGAACTTCATAATAAGGCACAAATGGATAGGTTGACACAAAGTCGTATAAAAAAGGTCAAGGCGCAATAACTTCAGATATATGCCAAAAAGGTAAATAGCATAAAGGCAAGAAGTAAATTAATAAATATTGACCCCGATGAAAATGTATCTTTAAATCATGTAATTCAAATACATAAGAGAAAATAAAAAAAAATTAATTACCAAACACCAAAATAATGAAGGAGAATGGTGTCAAAACGAAGAAACTGTACGTAATTTATTACGGGAGAACCTTTGTGAAATATATAATGTTCCAAGTAATTCCCTGTCTGATTCCAGAGAATATATCCAACAATATTGTCCTCATGCTGAGTTTGGAAATGAGACACAAAACGGAACAGAATTTACGATAGACGAAGTTTATCACGCAGTGTGTGCTACAAAATCGAAATCCTCCGCAGGCCTAGATGGAATGTCTGGTACTTTTTATTATCAATTTTGGCCCCTTATAGGACCTACGGTAACAGAATGGGTAAATGCAGTCCTTACGACAGGGCAACTGAGTACCTTATGTAAAACGGGGGTTGCAATTTTCATAGCAAAAAAAGAGAATCCACGGAAGACAGTTGATTATAGACCCATAACAATGTTTAATACGGATTATAAAATATTAACTAGATGTATCTTAAATGGGTTAAAAAACAATATAGAAACATTAGTTCAGCCCTTTCAATATGGAGTACTAGGTAATAAAAAAGTATATCATCTGCTATCCAACATAAGAGATTGTATTTCACTGTGTGAAAATACTAAGACAGATGCTTTCTTAGTGTCTGTTGACTTTTCTCAGGCGTTTGATCGTGTAAACCACCAGTATTTATGGCAGGTGTTAAATTATATGGGTATACAACCGGTCCTTATTACTCAAATTCGGAAGTTAATGGAAGGTACACACATCAAAACAAAGATAAATGAATTCCTCTCTAAGCCCTTTGTAGTAAGTAATTTCTTACCTCAAGGTAATCCCATGTCTCTGGAGCTATTTGCGTTATCTTTGGCCCCCTTTCTATGTCATGTAAATGAACAAGTCCAAGGAGTTTCTGTAAACGGATTCTACATGAAGGTCAGGGCCTTTGTGGGTGACGTAACGGTTGTTTGTAAACACACTGCAGATGAGTTGGCCTTAAAAAAGTGTCTTATCGATTACGAGAGAGTATCCGGTGCCAAGGTCAACAACTTGAAAACACGTTGTATGGCTTTAGGGTTACAGGGTCTGTTTCAGCTACAACAGTGTTCCCAATGCAAAATTCGCTAAAGATATTGGGAATAATGTTTGGCTCTACTATTAAAGAAAGTATAAACTTAAGTTACCAGAAATTATGTACAAATTTAAGGTATTATTTATACATGTATAATCATCTTGAGTTATGTTTAATTTCACGAATTACATTCTTAAATATATATGGCCTGTCAAGATTATGGTATACTTGTCAGATACTACCATTAACACCTCAATATACGGCCACAATCAAGGGCCTGATTGGAAAATTTGTGTGGAAAATTAGCGTTTTTAAAGTTAGACAATCTAGTCTTACACGTTTTTATGTACAGGGTGGCCTTGAATTGATCGATTTCCAAGTGAAAGCGAGAACCTTGTTCTATCCGCGGTTTGTAGCGCGGGTGTTCAGCGTAAATGAACCAAATGCTTAATTCTTACGAGAATTGTTCACTGAAATTCCTCTGGTGTCTCCGGTAAACAAACCAAAGGTGCCACCTATCTTCAGTCATTACTCTCCTGTGATAATTGATTTAATATACGCTTTGATGAGAAATGAAGATCCATCAAAACAAACTGTACGTTAAATCTATAAACAAAATATTGCCAAGGAACCTCCTGCTTCACATATTATGGGGAAATATCCATCTTAAAAATGGAACATAATTTGGAAAAATGTACATGCACGCCACCTTACAAAAAAACAAAGATCAGTTTGGTTTAGAGCGATAAATGTGTTAATAGATTGTAAAGAGAAAAGAGCTCGATTAGGATTTAGTATAGATGCGTTATGTACCACGTGGAATGAAACTGATACAATCGAACATCGCCTGACTAAGTGTGGAAAAATGAAAGAGGCATGGTTATTTTTACAACAATGCATAAGTAGAATTTGTCGTTTGTCACCCACTAGTGTTAAGGTAGACTATATCTTAAAGCCGGAGTTCAATTTTTTTTCCTACCAAACAACAATCTTTTACAGTGGCTTTTAGCCACCTTTGTAATGTATGAAAATATAGAAAATTCGGTTTCAGGAAATTTTCGAGACTTTTGTAATGCTTATGCAAACTCTTGTGGTGTATGGAAAAAAAATACATATGTATGCAAATTATTTGCAAATTGTAGTTGGATAATTTAATGTAACAAGAATTGTAGTTTGGATAATTTAATGTAAAAAGAAATGTAAATAAAAAATAAATAAAATAAAAGTGCTTAGAGTTCTCGACTGTACATCTAGCGGTCCCAGGTTCGAGTCTCTTTCCGACGTGTTCTTTATTTAATTCTCCTTTTATTAAACAAGAGCATTGTAACATTATTTGCAATAGCAGTGTAGAGTGGCTACACTGTTCTGCATCTGGACTTTATTAAAAACAAATTACACAAATAAATGAATTGACACATGTTCAAAGGGATATTTTTACGTATAAGATAGTGAATTATGATACTCTAACGATAATTGTGTACTGCTTCAAAGACATTGACAAATATTAATGATATAACTATTTATATTTGTGGTAATTCAGGACATACTAATTTTATCCCTTTACCCACTCCAGTTCAATGCAAGAATACCTCCGCAAATATCGAATGAAAATGCTTCATCATGTGAAATTCTCCATTCAATGTTTGCGCCGATTCGTACTACCTTCTTTTTCTGTATTAGAAACAAGTATTCTTTGCACATTACATGTAGGAGAAGAGTTGCATCTACATTTCACACTGATCAGCTCCTCCTAGCTATTCTCAAGAACGAAAGTTTGTAGGGTATTGGTAGTCTCGCGGAAGCAGTCGTACGAGCAACATCGTCTCGCGTCGCGCTTGCAGCTTGGTACGTACGCGGCCGTGTCCTGGTGAGTTAGAGGGAGTACTAGTTACGAGCCAAATAGAAGTAATTCTGAGGAAACACGTTAAAATTGTCTTTTTCGAGTGCACAAAAGAGACGCACATCAGTGAATTTATACCGTTGGATTATTGAAACGCTGGCTCTCACCGAAGACGAGGTTCTAAGCATTGAAATTTACCATTTTCGTAAGTGTGTATACATTAAACTGGAATCACACGTGTTAGGTGAGCAAATAATACGGAAAGGTGGACGAATGTTGGTGTTTCGTGATCAGGATGGTGATCATGATGTACGACTGGAATGGGCTGACAGAATATCAACGATGGTGCGACTACATGTCATCCCGATGGAAGTCACGGATGAGGCAATATCTGCGGTACTCGTCAAATATGGTGAAATACAGTCTATCGACGACGAGACTTACTCGCACGAACATATCTATCGTACCCGTACGGTGATAAAAATGTTGATGATGGTATTGAAGCAATCAATACCGTCTTACGTCACGATCCAGGGTGCGATATATTGGGTCACATATTATGAGCAGCAGCCTTCATGCACGATCTGTGACGAATTGACACACGCAGCAGCCACGTGTCCCCAAAGATGGCGACGCACTAGTCCTAATGTAGCAAGTTCAACCTCAGTCCAAGCGGGCACATCTACGAACAACCAGGAACCCAGCACCTATGCCCAACGTATTAATCGACCACCAACGCAACTCACAGTCAAAGAAACACAATTGGACTCCCGACCCACAGTGTTGCCACTACCCACCAAAACGAAATTGAGGCCGTGTCCGGATTGGCAAGCGCTCCGTCCAGTTCTCTCCCGTTGCTCTCGCGTGCCGTCGAAGTCACGTCCAAGTCGTCCGAATCTGCATGTCCCCTTGTAGTACGGTTATCACTTTTCCCGCCAGGTGTCAGCTCGAACTTCACCCACCGCGCTCTGGGGCGCAGGCGCATCGCACGGAAGCAGAAGGCAGACGCCAAACAAACATGACAATGATTTCCAGCTATTTACTACTCATATTAAAAATGTAACACGCTATTTCATCATTTACAATTTTTCTGCATTCAGTATTATCGATAAAATGTTAAAGTATAACTGAGTTTTACATCCTCTAATCAGTAAATGTTGTCTGTACAAAGTGAAAGTTAGAATATGGCTGCCAAGCGCAGCGTCACAGCGAGTTCAAGCGTGCATCTGTCGCTCCTCTCTGCTCTCCCCTCCGACTCCACGTCTGCCGCGAATTCGGACAACGGAGGTTGGCTGAGTCCCCGGATGGAACGGTGCTCTAGGTGACATCTGCTGCCGATTCGGACGTGGCCTGAGTCAGAAGACAGACGGTGATGTACCAACAGCGTCAACGGAGCAAGCACCGAAAGACGATCCTGCAGTGGTAACCGTTTCGGGGAACAACGCGACTGACGAAACCATGGAAACTTCACTGTTATGGGCTGATGAAGTGGAACGGAAAGAAACTGTCCAAATGGAACTACATGATGATCTACCAGAGGGTGACAACCAAATTAAGTGTGAAGACCAGATGAATGTGCATGACAATTCTGATATCCAGCTGACTCCAGATGAAGACCCAAGCTCTGTGAAGCCTGTTGCTGTTTCACGGGCTCCGTTGAAGGATGCTACCAGAAGGTAGAAGAAGCAGAAGCGCAAGAAAAGTTCTCAAAGCGATGCGAAAATCAACCCACCGACCAAGAAGACTGATGACCAACGTCCCACCTCTAACTCCCCAGTGCGAATTAGCAGGTCCCAAAGTGGTAATAATCTAGGTTCTAGTGTTAGCGCTAGTGAAAGTAAAATACTGCATGAAAATTAATGATGCGTGTGATAGTGTTACTGCTTTTTGTGTTAATGTTTGGTATAATGTATACAACGAGCTTCTTGCCAGTAAGGGTGCTAAAGCGTCCCTAATCAGGTTTAGGAATACCCACCTAGCTATGTTTACCACACTACGAATAGCCACGATTAACATTAATAACCCTCAAAACTGTAATAAACAATAGGCTCTGGGTGACTTTTCATTCAGTCGTCCCTCGATACAGCCTTCCTCCAGGAGGTACAAGCGACAAATTTTGACTTGCCCTCATCCATGGTAGTCTACAACAATGCAAATTGTGAGGCAACGGGGACTGCTCTAAGTAACTAACTAACTCTCTAGCCTTCTTAAACCCGAGGATCTTGGCTGCAGCAACACAGGCCTTCCATCTGTCCCTATCTTGAGCAAGATCTATATACTCTTTTCCATCCCTACCGATTTCCTTTAAATCCATCTCAACGTTGTCCCTCCATCTTCGTCTTGGCCTTCCTACAGGTCTCTTACCATCAGGTTTCCCAACAAGAATCCTATAAACTCCTCTTTCCTCTCCCATTCGTGCCACATGGCCTGCCCACCTAAGTCTTCCTGATTTAATTATTCTAATAATATCTGGACATGAATACAAATTATGTAGTTCTAAATTATGTAACCTTCTCCACTCACCTGTCTCCTCATCCCTTTTAGGTCCAAAGATTTTCCTAAGGATCTTATTTTCAAATACTCTCAACTTATGTTCCTCTTTCAATGTAAGGGACCAAGTTTCACACCCATATAATACTACAGGCAAAATTACTGTTTGTATATTTTAACTTTTAGTTTCTTAGATATTAAACGAGAAGACAAAAGTTTATGAAGAGAGAAGTAACATGCATTTCCTGAATTAAGCCTACTTTTTATTTCCTCTTTAATATCATTTTCATTTGTTAATATTACTCTTAAGTTTTTGAATTTGGAAACTGGTTCAAACGAGTTGTTATCAATAATTAGATTTTGATTATTACCTAACACTTGGTTTCGGCCTGTAAGCATATATTTAGTTTTCTCTTTGTTAACTTCCAAACTTCTATTTAGCAGTTTTGAAAAATATTTTAGCATTATTCTTAATTGTATTCACATCATCCTATGGCGCAGTGGTAGCGTCATTGCCTTGTAATCAAGGGGTCCCGGGTTCGATACCCGGTGGAGGCACAAGTGGTTCGGATCCCACTTTAAAACTGTAGGTCCAGTCCCGATTAGCCTTACTGTGCATAAAGTGGACTTAAAACACCAACTCAAACCAAACCAAACCAATTCACATCATCCCCCAGTAAGTCTACATCATCTCCATATGCTAACAACTGAGTTATACCATTTAATTTTAGTCCTTCTTTAGTTTCTTTTACCTTCCTTACAGCATATTCTAAGGCAAAATTAAAGAGCAATGGAGATAATGCATCTCCTTGTTTTAACCCATCATGAATTGTAAATTAGTCAGACACATTAATACCCACACGAATTTTACTTTCTGTTTCACTGGTGCATATTTTTATCATACTAACAAGCTTCTTAGGTATTCCAAACTCTACTAATATATTATATAATTTATCTCTTTTGACCGAATCATATGCTTTTTTGAAATCAATGAATAGCTGATGGACATTTTGATTATATTACACCTTTTTGTCAATTGTCTGTCTATTGTGAAAAATTTGATCTGTATTTGATCTGTTACGTTTAAATCCACATTGATAATCACCTATTATTTCATTAGCATATGGGGTAAGTCTTTTTAAAAGAATGTTAGATAATATTTTATATGTTGTTGAGAGTAGAGAAATTCCACGGTAATTATTGCGGGGACTGCTCTTCTCGCGAGAAACACTGTGCCGATCACAAACGTTGCGTGTCACCCAAACGGACGAATTCTATGTGCGAAAGTGGCAAATGTTTGTATTTGCAATATATATGGCCCATCAGGTACTCATCATAGACAACAGAGAATTTTTTTTTGCGACAGATATGGCGGCGGAATTGCAGGGTGCAAAGGAACATATCATATGTGGCGGGAACTTTATTTGCGTCCTGTACCCACAAGATCAACGTCCTGGTTTTTACACATCAAATTCTCTACAAAAATTGGTGTCGGGTTTTAAATTTGTAGACGTTTGAACAGATAAACATTTCGTTAAGAGGGAATATACATACATTAGAGACAATTGTATGTCCCGCTTGGACCGGTTCTATGTTACCCCGTTACTGCGTCAGAAAGTTACTTCGATTTACCTTACACCTAAATGTTGTTCGGTCCATCTGGCGGTGGTAATGGCAATTAACATTGATCTTTCCTTAGTGCCTCGGGGATATGGGATTTAGAAATTGAATACGCCAATCCTTTCTGATGACAATTTCAATCGAACATTTCATGAGCAATGGAGACTTTGGGAGGCGCACCGCACCGCCTTCGACATACTGACATCCATCGTTGGTGGGATGACTTCTTAAAACCGGCAATTAAACGATTCTGGTTAGCATTCTGTAAAGAGAGGTCTCGTGACTGGAATAATAAATATCAGTTTTATCATCTTGTATTGCGCGAATTAATAGAAGAAGCATCGGCAGGACGACCGGTCAACACTGAAATAAAAAGTATACAGGCTATCCTCGTACGCATGACAGCTCATAAACGTATGTGTGCTAAAATTCGAAGTAGACTCCCTCAGATTGACCACGAATAAGCTGTCTCGATTAGTCACGTTATCCAATAACGACATAATGTCCAACGGAAAATCATCACTGAACTCTCAGATGGTGCGGGTAATAAAATCACAGCACCTAAGGATATACAAGGTAAAATTTATGAGCACTTTAGTTTGATGTTTTCGCAGAATCACCCGGACAATTCAAATTATGGTACAGTGGTGGATGCCGTTTCCGAGGTACTCTCAGATGAAGATAGAATTAAGCTTGACTCGGATTTCACAATTGAAGAAGTGTATAAAGCGGTGAAAGCGGCAAAGCCATTCTCCGCCCCTGGTGTTGATGTGCTCCCTACAAGTTTCTTTCAAACCTTTTGTACGCTAATGGAGCCGACCTTAACTGAGTGGGTCAATGCTGTCTTTCAGCAACAGAAAATGGGTAAAACTTCCAAGACCGGAATTATAATATTAGTACCGAAATGTGCAAAGCCGACAGAAATTACTCATTATCGCCCCATTACTCTCTCGTACGCAGACTATAGACTATAAAATTTTCTCCCGATGTATGCTTGCAAGTTTAATGCCATACTCCATCAACTTGGTGGGTGATATGCAATATGTATATGGTGGAAACAAAAACATTTACGCAGTGCTGCAAACGCTGCGTGAGGTGGTTACTAGTAATCACAATACAAAAAGTTCACAAGATCAAGCGATTTTAGCTCTCGATTTCGAACGTGCATTTGACTCTCTGACCCATAACTATATGTTTCATGTTTTTAAAGAACGTGGCATACGCGGGACTTTTCTCGCAGCTTTGCAGGGGCTTTATCACAATGCTGAATCGCAAATACAGATTAATGGTTTTTTGACAAAATCGCTTCGCATAACTACAGGTGTCGGACAGAGAGATCCCCTATCAATGCTAGCGTTTTGTATTTCCCTAAGTCCCCTACTTACTTCTTTGGAAGCACAGTTAAAAGGCATTAGTATCCTGTGAAAGTCTCTGAAAGTGTTCGCTTATGCGAACGATGTCAGCATTTTAGTTCATTCACCTGTGGATGTCGATATGGTTCATAAATTAACGACGGCATTTGGTGTGCATTCAGGCCTCCATATTAATGTAAAAGTATATTGTCTGATGTATTTAAATACCGACCCATCCCACACACCAGTACAACACTTCCCTATTGTTAACACCTTAAAAATTCTTGGGGTAGTCTTTATGCTTTCCCTGCAACGAATGATGCAAGTAAATTATGATCGAGTGATTGGGAGTGTAAAAGCAGTGGTACAAATTAATAAGTTTCGAACTATTAGTTTCCAATCACTTATCACGTTGTTAATGTATATGCTCTTTCGAAAGTGTGGTTTGTAGCCAAAATACTTCCGATGCGTATGCTATATGTCGCAAAACTGAAAAGTGCGGTGAACTGGTTTGTGTGGAATGGGCAGCTGTTACGTGTTAAGCACGAGACCTTGTGTTTACATAATACAGGAGGAGGATTGAATCTTGCACACGTGCACCGCAAGAGCCAGGCATTCAACCGGACATCGAGACGATGATTCAGAGCCCTGATAGTCTTACCAGTTATGTCCTTCGGTACTGCTTGGCTAATATACCGTTGGATTCTCCCATAAACGTGACTTCTATTCCCCCCAACCTTAGGTACCTTCGAGATACCTTAGTGGAGATCTGCTATGGATTGTTACAAACTCCTACCTTGCCTGTTCCAGTATTGTCGCAAATGTACAGAGGCATGCTTGTAGCGTCTCAACAGGTGGTTAAAATCGTTGCAAAGTTCGTTGGCCTGAGGTGTGGAAAAATATACACGCAAGGGATCTCCCATCAAGAATACGATCGGCGTGGTTCGTTATAGTGCACCAAATACTGCTGACTCAAGTGAAACTTCATGACCTGCACATGGCAGACTCGTCATTATGCTTACTTTGTCACGTGCCTGAAAGTTTAGTTCATAAGCTTAGTGACTGGAAAATAACTGCTTCGTCATGGAAATATGTTGCGAAACTCGTTAGTGTAATCTGTCGTACAAATGAGAGGAATATTTCAATTGATCATCTGCTGTTTCCAAACTTTAACTATTATCCACGACAGAAACAGAACAGTTTACAGTGGATACTGGGACACTGTGCTTGGTTTGCCTCCACTTATCAGAACTCTGATTTTCACGAACAATTTGTGCATTTCTTAGGGCAAACTTCTCAAATGATGTCAGTAAACAAAAAAGAACAATTTCTATGCTAGTTTCTTAAATGTGCTATATTCGCCGAGTTAGTATGTAATAACTTGTAATGTAATCATGAAATAAGAAAAAAAAGTGGTTACCATTGTAGATTGTCAACCTGATGGTCGTAGGTTCAAATCCCTCTGGTGGCAGAAAATTTTCGTAAGTTTTAGACATATCCCATTGTGTTCATTGTTCACGCTGTGTGAAACGGAATGATTCTGTTTCGAATTAACGATGGGGGAGATGAAATGTTAAATAACAAATCCTCCATTTCAACGAACCGAGAAGTGGAGAAAAATTGGATAATTCTTATAAACATGAAAATTACATTCATGTTTTTAGTGGTATAATCGGAGGATGAATCAAAGATCTAACGTCGCATATTTTATCTCGCTGTAAACTCAGCCAAAAGGCATTCTCCCATTCATTTTAAAATATTATTGAATGTTTCATGTCTATAATTTGATCAATGCATCAATTCTTGACGCTGAGACGATATTTTCTACAAATACCTCATCTCTCCCCTAGTCTCCTTTCTCTTCTCTCCTTCTCCTTCTTCTTTCCCCTTCTTTTCCTCTGCTTATATGTCATATCGCCTTCCCTCCTGTTCTCGCCTCTTGTCTTAATCCCATTCTTCCCCACTCCTCTTATCTCCTCTCCTGTCTTAGATTTCCGACTCCACTACACTCTTCTCCTCTTCTTTTCGTTCTTCTCATGTTCTCTCCTTTACTCTACTCTCAACTACCCTCTTTTCGTCTATTTCCCTCCTCTTTGCTCTATTTTTTTCATTTCTCCTCGCATCCTTTCCCTTTCTCCTCATTACTTTTCCTATGCACATCTGTGCTATCTTTTCTTCCTTCCTTTACTTTTCCTCTTCCCCTTTCGCTCTCTTTTTCTTTTCTCATTTGTTTTCCCCTTTCGTTTCCTCTCTCCTCTTTCCCTTTGTGTAGACTCAGCAGCGATGAAATCCTAGAAAATCTATTTTCTTTCTTTCAGAAAGTATTTGTTATTTGCGACAAATGTAATACTGATATTTTTTTTGAGTTTTAGAAAATAATACTTTGATTTATTCCTTTTGCGTATTTCATAAATATGTATTGCGCATATGGCAACCCTGAAATTGAGCCTAACTCTACACTCAACCCACCAGCGCCTTACGTAATTTGGGTTGCCTAGTATAAAATGTCGTTGTCCTAAAACTTTTGAGAGACGCTGTACATGTGGACGGTATGAACCGAATTGTGCACAAAAACCAGCTGAAGTGGCCAAGTAGAAGAAAAGGTACTGAGTAAAAAAATTGATAAGCGGGAAGAGCTTCCTGAAACATCTACTGAATCAACTTTTCCAAGATACTTTGACGATGAACTTTTGATGGATTTGCCAGATCCAGGTGATGTAATTGATAATGATGCAGGTTGTAGTTCAACGTCATCATCTGGGAGACCAGAGCAACATCAGGGAAGCAAAGAAGCTGCCATTAGGAGGTCAATCAGGGAGAGAGGACCTCCTGATAGACTTCAATATGTGAAGGACTGAAACTTTAAAGGAAGATAGGGGAATGTTAGATGTGAAATATCGTTAGGCTTTCGTTCATGGTTTGTTGAAATACCGAGGTGTTCAATCTGGAAGATGTATATTAAGCTGTGTGTGAGAAAATCATTTCATGTTAATTAGTGGTCTGTTTATGTCTCAAGTTTAAGTATATACAAACGCGTGTGTATTAGCCTCTGTACATATACGACACTTCTTAGCATTCATACATTTCACATTTTTAAGCTTATACGTTAAGAGAGTAACACATATGAAGAATATTTGAAAATAAAATCCTTAAGGAAACATTTGTTTAAAAGGAAAGAAAGGGCAGTTGAGTGGAGAGGGTTACATAATTTAGTACTTCATAATTCGTATGCATATCCAGATGTTATTACGAGCATTATTATTCTGACAAATTTGGAGAATTATTAAATCAAGAACACTAAGGTGAGCAGTCTACCCGATGGCGCAGTGGTAGTGTCATTGACTTCTAATCAAGGGATTCCAGGCTCAATACTCGGTGGAGGCACACAGTTGCTCGGATGCAACGTTAAACTGAAAGTTCAGTTCCATTATCCTTACTGTGTATAAAGTGGACTTAAAGCTCCAACTCAATCAATCAATCAAAACTTAGGTGAACAGGCCATACGGAACGAATGAGAGAAGTAAGAAGATTTTACTGGATTATTGTTAGAAAGCCTGATGTTAAGAGACTTTTAGGAAGGCGAAGACGAACATGGAGGGATAACATTGAGATTGACCTAAAGGAAATCGGTAGGGATGAAAAACATTGGAAATATCTTGCTGAGTTTAAGGACAAATGGAAAGTTTGTGTTCCAGCAGCTAAAAACCTACGATCTTAAGTGGCTAGAGAGCTAGTTAATAACTAATCATAAATATTGTGAACGTAGGAACACCCAACGTAACAATAAACGTAGGATTCTAATGTTTATATATTTACCATCTTCCCACACCCAACCTGAATGCAATTTGCTATATTTCGGATACACGCCTCCAACCTATCAAAAACACCCCACCAATCAAGCAGCCAAAAAAAATCCTCAAAACCCACCATTTGGTGGAAACCACTGTCAGGATTGGGGAATATGGGGCAAGTACCCCAACACCACTGGAGGAAACATATAGTGAGGGTACTTTAGACGTTTAGTTACGACTAAAGCGTACAATGAGAATCAAAATTCAGAACCACTGGGATAGACGAAGCAGCTAATGAATGACGTTCATCGACGGTTCGATTGGTATTGGAAAAAAGTAGAAGGTTTTAACTGAGAAAGAGAGGAGCTCAGTGATGGATGCTCCCGCACTTAATTCTCTTTCCTGGCGGCGGCACTGACTGCTATTCTCAACGATGCACTAGTAAATTTGCTACTGACAATGAAGCCTGCCTCACGGCACCCGTCGCTTATATAGTAGTCTATTCCACAGTACTTGTAATCTCCGTCTCCTATGGAATTCTCCAAGCGAAGTAGGATCATTCAAGGAGACGGAGGATATCGGATTAAAGAAAACCAGAAAGCAATGGTTTGCACCCTTAGTCATCGTAGAGCACTGGAAATCATATTGACTTACAGTGTTGCCTACTGCCAGAAATAGTGATATTTTGGATATTTCAGACATAATGAAATATTGGTACAAGTGCTCCAAATTGTGTATTCCCTTTACCTGGACACATGCGTTTGTAATTGCCTATCAGGTTGACTTTTCATGGAATTGCCCTATTATATATATACATTTTTTTTAAATATTATTTAAGCCAGTTAATTCATATTTCAGACAGGGACCCCGTGGCAGAGTAATTAGAACATGGCGCTACGACTCCAGGGTTCTCGGGTTACAATCCTGGCCTGGGCATGGATGTTTGTGAGGGTCCGTTCATCAATGTCATCATATCATCACTCATCCTCATCTTTGAATATTTGCCAAACGTGGCACAAGAACCAAAGTAAAATAAAGTAATTCAATCAATCAATCAAACAGGCCAGACTCTGTTTTCATTCACTTTTTGTGTTCTAAAATACTATTTGTTTACTTGTGAAATTTAAGGAATTCTAGTGATCAGGTCTGTACCTGGTCATTATGTTTTAGTACATTTGAGCAGAGAACACACTCAGATGGAAAGTTTCAAGTAGAGATAAAAATTACAAGTAATAAACTACACACTATGTTAAACTCTTCTGGCTTAGCCTTATTTATACAGGGTGACTGGTAATTAGATGTATTCCCTGAAAGGGGTTAGAGTAGAGACAATTTTCAATAAATTTGACCATATGATACCCCGTCCGAAAATTAGTAGTTTTCGAGATAATCGAATTTCAATTGTTTTTTTAAAAAATTACAATTTTCCACATAAAAAGATGAATGGAGAAAAACTGCTCATTGTATGGAACTTATTTCAGCGTTTTCTGATAGCTAACAAATAAGTGGTTCGTTGAAAAAAAAGTTTTTCCCAAATAACAATCACATGTAAGTAACGGGTGGGTCTAAACTTACAAGTGATGATAAAAAAATGCACTCTTAGTTTACTTGGCAACGTATTAATAACAAAAATGGTATGACACGAAGCGTACAAATTACTTGAATTACTTCCTTGAGTCATCAGCTATCCAACAAGGTACAAATGTTGCTAACATTCACATTTGTGTACAAGAAATAATACTTTGTTCATCTTCATGTGAATGGAATCAATGAACAATACAATTAAAGAACATTGTACGTCTTGCTCAAAGTGGGCACCTCCGTTACGAATGCAGGCACGCAGGTTTTTACGGACATTTGGTCTCTTAACTCGTGATGTGATGGTGCCCTTGATGTGTTGACCAGCTGTTGAGATCCTCTCCCTGAGCTCTTCTTGCGAGTTTACCTGTGTCTTGTCATGTGGCTCCAAATGTAAAAGTCGCAAGGCTTCAAATCGGGGGATCGAGCCGGCCATGAAATCGGGTCGCCTCGGCCAATCCATTTCTTTGGGTAATTTTCATCCAGCCACTGTCGCACGCCCAGGCAGAAGTATGGATGGGTGTAATCAACAATCATTTGATTGAGACATTTTTCCTGTCCCAAATCTTAAATGGCATCACTTATGAACATTTTTTGAGGAACGGGAAGGCAATGTTGTTGGAGGATGTGCCTCTAGCTACAAGACGTGACATGATTTATCAGCATGATGACTGCCCAGCTCGATCCCCCGATCGATTTGACGCCTTTCGACTTCTACATTTTGAGCCACATGACAAGACACAGGTAAACTCGCAAGAAGAGCTCAGGGAGAGGATCTCAACAGCTGGTCAACACATCAAGGGCACCATCACATCACGAGTTAAGAGACCAAATGTCCGTAAAAACCTGCGTGCCTGCATTCGTAACGGAGGTGCCCACTTTGAGCAAGACGTATAATGTTCTTTAATTGTATTGTTCATTGATTCCATTCACATGAAGATGAACAAAGTATTATTTCTTGTACACAAATGTGAATGTTAGCAACATTTGTACCTTGTTGGATAGCTGATGACTCAAGGAAGTAATTCAAGTAATTTGTACGCTTCGTGTCATACCATTTTTGTTATTAATACGTTGCCAAGTAAACTAAGAGTGCATTTTTTTATCATCACTTGTAAGTTTAGACCCACCCGTTACTTACATGTGATTGTTATTTGGGAAAAACTTTTTTTTTCAACAAACCACTTATTTGTTAACTATCAGAAAACGCTGAAATAAGTTCCATACAATGAGCAGTTTTTTCTCCATTCATCTTTTTATGTGGAAAATTGTCATTTTTTAAAAAAACAATTGAAATTCGATTATCTCGAAAACTACTATGTTTCGGACGGGATATCATATGGCCAAATTTATTGCACATTTTCTCTACTTTAACCCCTTCAGGGAATACATCTAATTACCAGTCACCCTGTATATAATACAAAAGTTGCACTGCTGAAAACAACATTCAAAGTTTACTTACTACAGTTTGTATATCATAATGAAACAGACAAATATGATGTACACATCATTAAAAAGAAATACATAAAAGCTAACAACGAACATTATATTTTTTTTGTTCAGGTAACATACGAGATACACTGTTTCCCCGTAACATGTGTGATCCCGTTTGTAGGTTTCAATAGAGTATGTCTCTGGAATTTGCCCGCGAAATGCTTTCCACAAAATATATAATACACTTGTCTCTCTTTATATCTATTACACGAAACAATGATGTGATGGTGTTACAATGTTTTTTAGTTAAAATAAAGGAAATTAAAATTGAAAATGTTAACAATAGAAGTACAATGCAACTGCTTATTTTACACTAACATTGGTTTTGCGATTTGTGATTTTGTTCAGTAGTACTTTCATTCCACAGTTTTGGATTACTTGTCCCAAATATATGACAAACATTAGAGCTTTGGTATAATTGCAACTTCTGAGACATAGTTTGGAAATTTATATAATTCAGAATTATATTAATTCTGCATTATTAAATATTTCTGCAATGTCGCTACAGAATATTTTGGGTAAAATTATTGTAAAGTAAAATAATACGTATCTGAATATTGTGCGGTTCATAAGATTATTATAAAAACTTTTAAAAAAAGCATGATCTATTTCCTTGACATTAAGTTTTTGAGAAAAGTGTCTCACAACATAAATAACTGACCTGAAGAAATATTCAATACCTTTCTATATCCATAGAACTGGCCATATAATATATTCATTAAATGTCTGTATCCATATGCTCACGATAGTTAAAATAATTTGTTGTGTTTAACTGAAACTAGGGGTTTGGTTCGGTGTTGTATATCTAGAGGTATGAAGTCATTGAATAACAGTTATAAAGAATGAGCGTAGCTGGAGGATCGCGGTACAGTGACAGACAAAATTAAAAATATACACCTTTATATTACAACAGAATAGAATATAGTATATGGTATTAAGAGACTAAAGAACAACAATGAACCTGGCATTGATTTAATACCAGCTGAATTAATGAAATATGTTGTGAATTCATTAATATGTCAAATTCATTAATGAATTGGTTTAATATAGAAAAATGAAGAAATCCCTCAACAATGGAAATAATCCATAATTGTTCCTGTGTTTAAAAAGGTGATAATATAAACTGCAATAATTAGCGTGGATTTTCTCAACAACATATAAAATATTATGTAACATTATTTTCTCAAGATTAACCCCATATGCTAATGAAAATGTAGGTGAGTATCAATGTAAATTTAGACGTAACAGATCAATAACAGATCAAATGTTTCACATTAGACAGACACTTGAGAAAAAGTGGGAATATAATCAAAATGTTCATCAGCTATTCATTGATTTTAAAAAAGCGTATGATTCAGTCAAAAGAGTTTAATTATATAATACTATAATAGAAGAGTTTGGAATACCTAAGAAGATTGTTAATATGATAAAAGTATGCATACGTTAAACAGAAAATAAAATTCGCGTGGATATTAATATGTCTGACAAATTTACATTTCATGATGGGATAAAACAAGGAGATAAATTATCTCCATTGCTCTTTAATTTTGCCATAGAATACGCTGTGAGGAAAATAAAACAAACTAACGCAGGACTAAAACTAAACGGTGTAACCCAGCTGTTCGCATTTGCAGATGATGTAGACTAACTGGAGGATGATGTAAATACAATTAAGAATAATGCAAAAATATTTTTCAAAGCAGCGAAAGAGATAGGTTTGGAAGTTAGCAATGGGAAAACTAAATATATGCTTTCAGGTTATCACCAAGTGTTAGGTAATAATCAAATCTAATTATTGTTAAAACTAGTTTGAACCAGTTTCCAAATTCAAATACTTAGGAGTAAGACGATCAAATGAAAATGATATTTAAGAGGAAATAAATAGCAGATTTAATTCAGGAAATGCATGTTACTTTTATCTTCATAAACGTTTGTCTTCTCGTTTAATATCTAAGAAACTAAAAGTTAAAATACACAAAACAGTAACTTTGCCTATAATATTATATGGATGTGAAACTTGTTCCCTTACATTCAAAGGGAACATAAATTGAGAGTATTTGAAAAAAAAAAGACCTTTAGGAAAATATGTGTGCCTAAAAGGGATGAGGGGACAGGTGAGTGATAAAGGGTACACAATTTAGAACTACATAATTTGCATTGATGTCCAGATATTATTAGAATGATTAAGTCAAGAGGACTTAGGCGGGCAGGCCATGTGGCACGAATGGGATAGGAAAGAAAAGTTTACAGGATTATTGTTGGGAAACCTGATGGTAAGAGACCAGTAGAAATACCAAGACCAAGACGGAGGGATAATTTTGAGATGAACCTAAAGGAAATTAGTAGGGATTGAAGATAGTATATAAAATCTTGTTCAGGGTAGGGACAGATGGAAGGCCTGTGTTGCTGCAGGCACGGGTTCAAGAAAGCTAGAGAGTTAATTTTGTAATGTGTGGAACTGACTTATTGCAAAAAAATTGATATCGTTAATTCGATCGTCTGTGATGAGAACGTCCACACAGTGATTTGATACATACCCACATATAAGCACACCCGTAGTAATTTTGCGCTTTGCAGCATTGTAAACAATATTTCAATAAACCTGGCTGGGATAATGTAGAATTGAAGGTGCATTAGTGGAAATTTGTCTAAGTGTCTTTAGAATTTAATTATCGCTCTCATATGATCAATCTTGAGTCATTATCCTCAGTGCAAAATGTATGTACCGTCCTCTATAATTTGTGCCTAAGACGTGGTAAAAATCTGTCCTATGTTTCAAAATGTTCTCAAGTACCTTGCTTGGTATATTATTATTCAACTTCAGATTCATTCAAAATGATATAATGTGAGAGATCTGGTTTCAAGGCGTGTCGGGTGACGGATAATAGATTGCCTTTAAATGTGGTGAAATAGTGAACACATTTTATACATGATTGACTACATGTTACGCAATCATATGCTGTACACTAGTTTAAATTTATAATTGAAACATATAAACATTTGTATTTATTTGGGATAAAGATTTGAGATCATTTAGAAGATTGTAAAATTTTTCCTATAAATAAGCATCCATTTATTTGTTTTATCTTAAGGTTATGTAGTCACAATGAAGATAACATTCATTACATGGAGTTTGCTTTCTGGGTACACAGTGCATCAAGGGCTGCAATTATTTCGCTCAGACCTCTGTGGAGGAGCGGTTACTACTGTATATGCTACTACGTCATGTGTTCTGGATTCAAATCCTGGCCTGGGCATGGCTTTTGTTTGTGTGTGTCCCATCGTCAATTTTACCATCCTCATCATCGCGAGTAGCCAAAAGTGGAAGAAAGCGACGTAAAATAACAACATTTAAAAATTAACAATTTTGGCACATTACAAGGAAGAGAGTCAGTTCCAAAATGAGTTTCGTTAATATTTGTTTTTCAAGAGAACGTTTTCTTCAACTACGAAATAAATCGCGGAAACTAAGGTACCACATGTATTAAGTTTTGTTTTAAATTGCGACCTCTAATATAATTGAAGAGTATGAATCAATTCAGTTATTTACTTAGTTCTTATTCACTGCTAACAGACGTAAATCTTTGCTGTTGTTGCAGAGCAAAGTATCTTACACATGCTCTCACTCACACACGTGCAAGCATTGATATGATAACATTTTGGCGGTCTATATTGAGTGAATATTTGAACACTTTGGACCGGAGTCAGAGCTTTATTTTTTGCAATCTTGCGACATGCAAGAAAGGTTATCGTGTTTTTGTGATCCATTTGCTGGCTTCCAGTATATGCACTTTCTCACTTCCCTCATCAGCTAATTCGCATTTTCTTTGTAGAGCACCGTCCAATATTCTGATGTACTATCATTTCAAACTTCTCTTACCCGTCATCAACAATAGTCACAATAGTTCTGGTTACCCGAATATCGGATCTAGTATATTGTATTATTTTATTATCTATTATAATTATATTGTATTGTACTGAATTATGAAAAATAATAGAACGAAAACGTGGAACCGTAAAATTCCACTGATATATAACTCCTTTGTTTATTATAAAGGTAGCAGGACACTTAGAGCATACGGCTGAATGTATGGTTTTGGAGGTTGGACTACTTCGGGGGTCCTGCCTATTCCTTTTCTTTTTCCTTTGAAATATTTGTGTGAGTGTGGGTGTGTGTGTGTGTGTGTGTGTGTATGTGTGTGTGAACAGATTTGTTAAGAAGATTATATTAACCTTGAGATTTCATTAAATAAGGTTATTCACAAGATCATTTTATTTCTCAAAAGAGTGGTACCTTCTATAAATATTTGCTTGACTCCTAACTGTGAGTGTTGTTAGTTGTGAACCAAATACACAAAAAGTTCTACGACGATGAAGTTGTGAATCTTATTTGTGACTTCACCAATGTCTACGCAAGGCAAAAGAACAATGCTAGTTTTTTCCACAACACCTGAGGAGATTCGAGTGTTTCTTACAATTTTACTTCTTAGTGGGTACGCCCAAGTAAATCGTTACCGAATGTACTGGGAACAGAGTATAGATTCTCACAACCATGCTGTAGCTGAAACCATGCCCCGAAACAGCTTCACACAAATAATGAAATACCTGCATGTATGTGATAATAATATACAGGCAGGCAACTGGTTTGCCAAAGTAGCACAACTTTGGCAGGTGCTGAACGAAATGTGCCTGAAATTATTTCCAGAGGAAACCAACCTATGTGTCGACGAATCAATGATTCCCTACTGTGGAAAGCACGGTGCTAAACAGCACATTCATGGAAAACCAGTCAGATTTGGGTACAAAGTTTGGTGTATTTGTACTCGTCTGGGATACCTCATCCAAGCTAACTTGTATCAAGATGCTTCCACAGGAAACACACATCCTGAGCTCGGAGTTGGTGGATCTGTTGTCCTCGACCTCACGCAACATTTTCCACAGAACAAGAAATACAGTTTGTATTTTGACAACACTTTCCCAAGTGTCCGCCTTCTTGAAACCTTTAAGAAAAAGGATTGGAGATGCACTGGCACTGTTCGTGATAACCGTTAGAGCAGGCACCACTCAGAGATCTTAAGGAGATGAAGAAACAGCCAAGAGGGTCATACGATCAAGTCAATGAAATGAACAGCGGTGTGACGTTGATAAGATACCATGACAACAACATCGGCACAGTAGCATCCACTCAGGCGTGCAGCGCTTCCCTCATTAAGGTAAAGAGGTATAGTCAGGCAGAAAGGAAATACATTTCTATTAACCAACCAGCGTCTGTGGTCCTGTATGACACCTACATGGGAGGAGTTGACCGTCTGGATGAAAATATATCTAAGTTCAGGATCAACGTTCGGGAAAAATAGTGGTATTGGCAAACCTTCGCCTTCACACTGAATGCAGCTGTCAACAACGCTTGGCAACTGTACCGCTGGGCTGTGAAAGATGAGGGACGTCAAATAGATCTTCTCAAATTCACAAGGAAGATGGCTTACTTTTATAAGTACAGCGGGCAAAGGTTGAAACTAGAGAGACCCAGTAGCAGCTCATCAACCCAGATGGTCAGAGTTGTGAATCGGCAAATTCCAGAACAAGCTAGTTTTGATGGCGTAAACCATTTCATCACCAGTAATGAGAAACAAAGTCGGTGTAAGCTGTGTAAAAAGAATGCACGAATGCAGTGTGGAAAATGCAAGGTGGCTCTGAACACACATTCCTTTGTTTCATATCACACAGGGTAATGCATTTCTTTTGCACTTATATGAATCATTCCTGTAATTATTTTGGCCTTACATTTCTTACCTTTTACTTCCTGTAATTATTGTGGACTTACATTCATTTTACCTGTAATTACATTTTTTATGTATGTTACATATAATTTCTGAGTATGGTAAATAAAAAATGTAGTCTCGTTTAGGAGGGTACGTTCAGGTCATTTGATCTCAGTGTTCCCATTTGGGAACAAGCATTTTTCAAAAACTGAGATTTCGAATTGAGGTAAAAGCTGTATAATTGTGTTGTTTATAATTATATTAAACCAAATAACCTAAAAAGAATACAGTTTTGACAAAAAAAGGAACTTGGGATTAAATGGGTTAAGGAATTTTGCACTAATTTAGGAATATGAATTATTCATTCACCACCATATCATCCTCCCAGTAATGGTTTAGCCAAGAAGTGGGTCCAAAATGGAAAAAGTACTCTGAAGAAAAGATTGTTGGAAGATTGCCATCTTGGTAGAAACTTCAATTTCAGATAAGCGGTGGAAGGTGCGTTAAGAGTAGTAAGATGTACACTTTGCCATGCTACGGGGAAGACTCCTACAGAATTATTCTTGTCATATCAACCTCGTAATATCTATAATTGGTCCGGGTAGCAAATAATGGATAAAGAAGTTGTGAGATATAATAGCAACCAAGAATTACCGTCTATGGGAAGTACAGTGTGGACAAGAAATTATATATCCAGATTTCCAAAAGACGTAAGAGCCATAGTTACGTTTCATTTAGGAAGACGCCTGTTATTGGTCAATGCCGGTGAAACAACGAGAAGGGTACACCTGCATCAAGTAAAGTTTAAATCTAACATGTCGGATACTGACAGTGGAGAAGATAACTTTTGGATCTTCGATGGTTCCGTGTCGGCACAGGAGAGGGATTGTAAAGAGAGACCGCAGACGTCGCGAGAGGAAGCTGTTACTGCCTCAGCAGCGAAGAGTCTACAACGAAATTCTACATGAAGGAACTCACCTGACAGACTGAAGTTGTAATTTGGAAGAAGGGGAATTACAGTAGATAGATTGTGAGAAATGTACGATGTTATTATATCTTTGTATGTAGATATTCAATGATTATATTGTTTGGTTGTCAAGCATGGAGTTAGCCACGTTGTAATATTTGGAGTTATGGATTATATTGTTATTTTGTATTAAATCGAACTCACATGAGTTATTATATTAGCGTAGTTGGTAACGCAGCACTCGTAACTTCCACATGACCAATTTCTGGTTTTCCATTTCATTAAATTTCAAATGAGCCTAGAACGAGACTTAAGAGATTATTATGTTCCAAATTTACCTATTTAGAAAAACTACATATTTCAAATAAAAAATAAATTTCTGAAACTATAGGGAATAATCAGAAAACAATGAGTTCTGAAATGAAATAACCCAAATCATATCCCTGTACATTCTATCTCTCTGTCTCTCATTATCTCCCCTACATATATAATCATATATATAAATGGGTACCTCCAAATGAAAAATGTTCCTGCCCAATTTCCCTCCATTATTCTTAATTAGGGGAAGGTTGCCGAAATTGGACCATTGGAAATTGACTAATTCGAAATATTTTTTTTTTAAAGTATAGATCATTACATGCATTTTCATTGGATACTAATAAATTTTAAAATATATAAGTATTATACCATTGAAAAAATAAATTAGATAAATGGTCCCAATTAAGAAACCGGTTTCTTAATTTGGACTTACAGTTGTCTAAGTTGGACCTGAGAAGTAAAACTGTAAATAGCAATTATTTTAACGTTAGAATGAATTAAAAGTGTTTGCGTGATAAACGTTTACAACAATTTTCATTATACTTACAACGAATTTACTGCAAATTACGAAATATGAAACTTATTCTGAAACGATCTACACATGACCCTTATTGTAATGTAACATAAAGAAATACACAGTTTTAAAAGGAAATAATATTTGTATGTACTGTTTTTCACTGATGTATTAACATATTTTTATTGAAACAAGCAGCTATTTACCTAAGTAACATAATTTAAAACTAAAGAAAACTCATCGGCAACTACACTCAGAGAAAAATGTCATTGTTAACAGCATCGCCCTTTCTCTTTCTCTACTTGCCTGTGGGTTGTGTGCCCAGGTAAAATAATGATACCGTTATCGCGAGCATAGTCAACCGCCTCTAGGTTTCTGCTATGTGTGATGGGACCAGCTAGTAGTAGGAGTACAGGCGACTCTTTACTACAATTCAAATGGTTCCTGAAGTGCTTCAGAAATGTCACAAACAACTCTGAATTGTTGTACCCCGCGTTGGAAATTTCTACTGTGCTCCCTGCCGGGGCACTGATCGCAAGTTCTTGCTGCTTTCTTTTTCGCTTAAAAATAATCATTGGTGTGATAAAGAAACCCGCCGCATTGACAGCACAGACTACTGTCGTGTTTAGTCCTCGTTCTCTGCTTGTAATATCTCCAACTTGGTGCTTATCTTCTCGAGCGATTATTTTTTGTTGTCTCTTTTGTACAGTTGTGAGTCAGTATATAAAAATAGTATTTTCTGTAATTCCGTTCAAGTCAACAATTTTTTGAAGTAGGTCAAAAAAATTGTTAACATTCTCTCTATTAAACCCTTTAGCTCGGGCCATTGATGTTTCTTCAGGTTGAAGGAGGGAAAGCTGTGGATTCCGACTCACAAAATAATAAAACCATTTTTTACCGGACATTCATTCTTGTTTGTTAAAGCAGTGGGGTAATTCGTATTTCTCTGTAATATCAAATGCTAGCTTACGAGCGTCTTTGATTATGAAGCCGAAAAACCTTTCCTCAAATAACAGACTGTGGTCGGCAAATTTTTTTTCCATTTCTGCAGTAAAGTTTGCTTGCCTACCGAAACACTTTATTGTATTTGAAAACGTATTTTACTGTCAGCGTGTCTCTTTATTGTAGGTAGCCTTTGGCATTCCATATATGGGGGCACACTCATTGAGTTCACAGTAACCGTTTCTGTAAGCAGCCACAGCCATCTGCAAATCATCTTCGTTCCATTTCCCATATGTGCCTCTTTTCGACATCTTGGGAACCTGAAGAAAGACAGTCCTCCAATTACTTGCTGTCGAAATTTAACAAACATTATCCTTCTTTACCAAACGTCTCCTAAATTGGACCGGTCGAATTTGGAAACACGTGCTGGTCCAACTTACACAACTATTCTCGGTAAATTATAATATGGCGCTACACGAACATTCACAACTAAACCTTAGTTTTACAACATGTAGTAGTTAGTGGTTAATGAATAGCACTTTTATAATATACTACACAACATTTGATTAATTTCCCCTACTCTACACAACAGCTTAAGATCCGAAGCACAATTATTTGCTACACGAAGAATGGAAATACAATATCAAACGCTCCTACTTCGTCGAACATCTCTAATCTCTAGTAAAGAGACCGCCGAGTCATTTGCACGTGGCACTGTCGCGAACCAGTAGTTCCAACTCACCTGTTTGAAATTCTCGTCTATAGGCAAAACAAAGGCGGTCCAACTTAAGCAACGGTCCAATTTCGGCAACCTTCACCTAAATTAATTGATCATACTTTCTTTCTTCTTCTACTTTATTATCTCTCTTTTCTATTTCTCTCTTCCTTTCTTCATTCTGTTCTTCAATTTTGCTGTTTCTTTCTTCTCCCTGTGTCTAAAATATCCGTATCTTTTTCTGCCGCATAGAACTCTGTGTTTGAAGATCCTTGGTCACTTCAAATCAAACTCGATTGAGGTCTCAAAATATTGAGCTACGTCTTCCTCCATTATCCTAATATTTTGACAGTAATTCAAATGGTTCATCTCATATGCTTGCCGACAGTCCTCAACGACTTCACGTGCATTCCCAGTAGTTTTTGTTAACTTATTTTCTTCAATAGTCTATGCCGAGCAGATTCTATTTAAGCTTTGGCCACCGAAGGAGGGACTAGCAAATATTTGTTACTTATGGTAAGGTCTGTTACACTTATAAACGTAAACCAAAGCCGCAGGCGAACGTCACTAAAGTTTCAACACACTGAAGCTGATTCACGTAATCTGAAGATTCACCCATCCGAGACCAAAACACGTAATCTGAAACGGCACAGGATTTACGATTGATGAAGCAGCACGTGAATCACGTTAGCTGAAAACATACGCAAATACTATTGTACTAGTTCCTTTTCACTTCGAGGCACTAGGTTGGATGCCAAAAATTCCTCTTATGTATCTCCACGTGTCTCCTAGGGATTAACACTTCGCTTATAATTTCATAAGCAGAAGACTGACACTCTCGTGTGGTGGTAAACGAAACTCAATTTAGAGTTAATTAAATAATATATATATATATATATATATATATATATATATATATATATATATATATATATATATATATTATTTATACACTCACTCTTACAACGTCTTTCAAAGTTTAGGAGAACATGATTGAAAATTTACATCTTCATACTGTTACTAACTATCGCCTTGCAAGCAAGGGGTCCCGGGTTCTATTCCCGGTGGAGGCACATAGTGGTTCGGATCCCACTCTAAACTGTAAGTCCAGTCTCGATTAGCCTTACTGTGCACAAAGTGGACTTAAAACACCAAATCAAACCAAACCAATGTTACTAACTAGTTGCTATGGATATTTCCAGACTCGTGATTACTCTATTATTTATTAAATCTCGGAGTGTAAGGTGTGACATTTCCGAAGACACTCGAATATCAATCTCCCTTCCACGTAGTACAACTTGGACTGCATTTCACAGACTAGCAAGGCTGTGCCGACTGGATTTACGACAAGTATAATCCTCTGTGGGGTTCGTGTTTTGTCGTCCCTAATGATTGTAACTTTCCCATCTCATTACCATTAATCCTCATGTTCCAGATTAGCCCTCTGTCATCCACGTCCTCATTGAAGCACAAATGTCCCGCGCGCGGCACTCAGTGCCGCCTCATCAACACCAATGTTATTTACGTGAATTATTGATTCAAACCGAGGTTGAATTACACTAGCACTTACTAGAAATCATGCGAAATATACATGAACGCAAACATGTCCATTTCGGACATTTTTATCAGCTATTAATTTTTTTTTTTAAAAAATGATATTGTCCTATAGAATAACAAGCTTGTACTCTTGAAGCAAATGCACCAAAATATTATTCTAAAAGTAATTAAAACTTTGCCATATAATGAAGGCACTAAAAAAGTAACTCATCATTCACAAAATTACCAAAGTATTTTCCAAAATTTTAACTTATTTTTGAAAAAATGTCAACTTTTATTTCAAATCAAATGGAAATCGTACAACTTATATGGGCGTAGAAAGAAACTATTTGTTCCAAAACTCTTTGTCAAAATCTTACTGACATTCAGAAAAAGCATTCAAATGCAGAAAACACACCTCGAAGAAACTTACAGGAAAAATATAAAATGTTGAAATCTCATTTTGTTTCCCTTACTCTTACGAGGTATACGTAAGAAAATACATACTGACTCAAATATAAGCAGCCAAATGTTGTCACTTTTCAATATCGTTATTTTGACAACTCCGACATTTCGTTTGGATACTGCAATAATTTCTGTGTGCAAATAATTTGCATTCCGAACAACGTACCACGGTATCTTTTCTTCTTTTTTCTCCCAAATACATGGCTGGCATGCTGTGAATGAAGATATGAAACTTTCCTGCGCGTGGTACTGAGTGCCGCCAAAGGGGGATCGGTCACTTTAGAGGCGTGTAAGCAACTGAAAGAAAGACAGAAGAAAGACGCCAACGCCTCCATATTTTCGGGGGAATAGTGAAGGTAAGTTACCTGGTGTTTTCCCGACCATTATTGCGCTGGTAAGAAATATAATTCAAGATTTTAAGAAAGGCGGCACTGAGTGCCGCAGCGCTGGTTATGGAGGGTTAGTCAAAAGTGGATGGAAAGGAAAATCAAATAAAGTAGGTAAATGATTGATTCATTTTGAAAATCTCGTTGCAGGTTGACATCTACAGGCTAGTCAATACACTTTTCCTTCTGGTACTGGTTGGCTGTTAAACACTGAACAGTTAAAATACGCAAAATGGACGAACTCAAAATTCCAAAGTTATATCAATAGTAAGTAGGCGAGACCGGGGTGAGTTGAGCATGTTTTCATGTTTAAAGTTTTGCAGCTCTTACAAATTACTATCTACTATTGATGAAATGCTAATACCTGCTTTTTCCTTGACCACTGTGAATTTTTATTACACCATGATACTAAAACTTGTAAAGTTATTGCTTGTTTTTTCGAAGCGTCTCAGTATTGTCAATTCACCCCGCATATGGGGTAAGTTGACTATATGTGCGGAGTCATTTGACAATATGTGTAATCCTACCCTATACGTGGTTTGGAATATTTTATTTTAGACAATATACTGCCTTAACCCTTTACCAGGCGCAACTCTTTCACCACCTTAAGTAGGCGCATGGCGGTAAATTTGACCCCCAAAAATAAAATATTATTCGTAATCAAGTAAGATACATATGCACCAAAAAGTGATTTTATACGATTAAATTGACTATTTTCAAGAACTTAAAGTAGTTTTTTAATATAGAAAACATTTCAAAACCCTTTCTTGCAATAGTTAAATAAAATGATAATAATGAGGAAAATGTGGAATAAGCAATACATTTTTTGTATGGTATACACTTCAAATATTTGTGTACATATACCAATATCAGTAGTGTAATCATATTCCTTCAAAGTAGTACTTGGTACGAGGCCTATTATTTTTATTAATTTAAGTACAATGGAAAACCTATTTTGACGATGTTTTTGTCGATTTTATACTATTGCAAATCTGTGATTTTTCATCTCGTATTTCGTACGAGTACATATATTTTGGGAGTTCAAAGTAACACTTGGTACGAGGCCTATTATTTTTATTAATTTAACTACAATGGTAAACTTATTTTGACGATGTTTTTGTTGATTTTATACTATTGCAAATCTGTGTTTCTGCACCTCACACTTGGTACGAGTGTCATAATTTCTTACGAGTTAAAGTACGTAACACCCACACCCACCTACACCCACACACACACCCACCCACGCACACCCACGCACACCCACACCCACCCACACCCACGCACACCCACGTTATGCAACAAGTTATTACGCAATGTTTACGCAACAGGTTATTACGCAGACCCGTATCTAGCGTGTTGTTGGTTATGACGTAATGGGTGTCTTCTGATTGACTTACTGTTTCGGATGTTTTCATCCGCGCTTAGGTTACTTAAAGGGTTTTCGCATTACAGATTAGTCAGTTTCGTGAGAGTGTTTGAAGAGTACGGATGTGTTGTTGCAGTGTTAAAAGTTAAGTATTTAATTTATTTTAAAGCTACATACTATTTATTATTTTAAGTTTACCGAAACGTTGAAACGTTGATATAGGAACAATAGAACGTACTGTCATCCTCATCTTCGCGATTAGTCAAACGTAGCATTCATTCGCTGTTCATATTTTCCGTCCTTAAATTCTAATAATTATGTATTTTATCTAACAATGGATTAAATTAAATACCAAACATTATCGAGAAGCAATTCTTATACTAAAATATTAACATTATAATAAGTGTCCTTGCATAGCCATTTCAGTCTTCAAACTCCTTCCAACGGCTTCTGCTTGCTTTTCAATAAAATCTAAGTTATGTGCTGTTCAATTTACGGTGCTAGCATGTCTCACTACTACACAAAAAATCCTACAGGAGTTTATTTTTCCTGGAGGTCTGAGACTCACCAAAACCCATATAATACTAACTATCCTCATCGTTGCGATGTAAAAAGAAACGTGAGTGTCTGTGTTGTAAGTAGAAGAGCCAGAAAATCGTATGTCACAGCTTTTGATGTTATCTGTAAAAAGTAACAAGAACAAGAATCATGTCGAAAATAAACTTGTAGAAGGCGAGGCTTGCATCATGAAGCCTTGAGGATGGCAGTTTCTAATTAGCTCCGTATTAACCAACTAATTCTCTTGCCTTCTTAAACCCGAAGATTTAGCAACAAAAGCCTTCCATCTCTCAATTTTGTATTTAATTCTGTGCAAATCACATGCCTAGAAGCTTGCGTGTATCACCCTCACTATTTATTCAGCTTTTGACCTTAACTATTAATCATGCATTTTTATTGCATGTTTCCCATGTCAACACAAAATATATATTTTCTCTTGGATTAATTTTAACTATGATGATGAAAATTTAAGAAAGAGTAGAGATAGAAAAAAGAGAAAGAAAAAGAATACCATAACAAATAGCTTCTAAAATTATAAGATATATCCTACCATATTCTACATATTCAACGAATTCATTTGATTACAATGCAACAACATTTTATTATTACATCATAGGTTTCAATATTTTCATAATCATCCAAACGTTTGACAATACATTTTTTAGTTGCGAAGATAGGAAGAGAAAAAAGTGGTTGAATAATTTCGAGAAATATTTCTTAATAGGGGACAGTGTTTTAATTTTTTTCTTTCTTTCTTTCGTGTAACCACTATGTTATCGATGGGAAGAAGGCAAAACCAACATTACCACTATGTTATTGTGTTGAAGGGGATTTTTCCATTATCAATTGTGTCCACGCACAAAACTTAGTGTCTGTCTGCATCCATACCTAGATCAAAAGATTCGAACCATGTCTCAGCCCCTTGTAACTTATTTAATTATTTACACTTGTGCTTGTATTTGCTCTCTTCGGGTTTAAGAAGTCCAGAGAGTTATTTAGTTAGTTGTTTCCCACTGCACTATTTGAATTTTGAATAATCACATGTTAGTTATAAACGCATCGTTAATATTCTGTCTGATCATATATGTGTTTGGGTTGAAGCTTCGTATCTGACCGAAACATTTCTTTTCTTCTTTTTCTTGTTATCTGCTTTCTATATAGAATATTAGAAACAACACATTTCCATTAACAGTATTTCATGTTATGCAAAACATTTAAGTTTATACACCATCAGAAGTGTGATTGCATCAACATTACCACTACGTCATCCGACAAAAAGCCAGAATCGGTATTGTTATATTTTATTGCTCAGGTCATTTCTTTTTTTAATATGTACAGCTATAGGTGAACATAGTAACTTAAGCCCTCAGAGTCGTAAACCAACAAAAGTACACCTCTCTTAACTGCCTTGTGTGGGGGGAGGGGGGACAATTGTAGCTGTTGGTGCAATACACTTTGAAGTTTTGTTTTCTAAGTGCCGCACATCAATTTCATCATAATTATCATTATTCATCCTCATCGTTGCCATTAGCCAAAATTGCCTCTTCTTTTTTACAAATTTTCGTACTGATATCCGTACATCCTAGGGCTTAGCAGATTAACAGAAATCGTCTGAAGTTTGAACTCGTAACCCCTCCTAATACCGTTGTAAGCCTCTTTGTAATTATTCTCCTCAATTATTCAAAATACCTCACTTTCATATTCAAATACACACAAGAGAACAAGATTCGAATCTCCGATAGACGACACCTTTAGGTTTCATGGTGATGGTATTTTATTTATATATCATGCGAGGTTAGGAAGAAAGTTCGCGCCTCAGTCAATGCGATAAGTTGTGTGATGATGCTGTCTGTTTCCGCGTTTGACTCATACCAATCGTCCGTATATCGTCTCCTTCCTTCCCTCGCCTCATGAAACTCGTCCATCCTATCGGCCAACTTTTTGCCTGCAGCCCGAAAAAGAGAATCTGGATTCTGCAAGTTTATCATACCGCTTATTTTGTGAAGATTGTCCATAAAAATCATCTCGCACGGTGGACGAAATTCAGGCGCTATTTTGCTTAAGTCGACGAGCCTCGCAACATCCTCGCCTCCGTCGAATGTGTACGCAAAAATCTTGTGCAGCAGTTCGAGTGGTAAGTCGGTTATACAAGTTGTCATTTTCACGAGGTGTTATTTAAATAGAAGTTTCTCGGTATTTATATATCTCAGGGAAAAATACAAAACGCACAATCAAGTCAACATTCAATAAGATTCTATTTACTAGAAAAAACACTTTTAAACTTACGATAATTGATAGAATGTAACTTAAAAGACAATAGTTATAATTATAATATTTTTTTTTCAGCTCTGGTATTTATATATAAATTTTCTCCGGAAAAAATACAAAATTCAATACAAATACAAATTCATACAAATTCAATCTGTGCGAAAAAACGACTTGAACCACCTTCAAAATAAAATAATTGTAGCTATTACGATAACATTTTCAGCTATGTAATTTATACAGAATTTCCGGAGACAACAAAACACATCAAAACTCAATCTGATCGAAATTACTATGAAAAAAAAATCACTTGATACACTTTTTTAAACTTAAAATAATAAATAGTATGTAGCTTTAAATTAAATTAAATACTTAACTTTTAACACTGCAACAACACATCCGTACTCTTCAAACACTCTCACAATACTGATTAATCTGTAATGCGAAAACCCTTTAAGTAACCTAAGCGCGGATGAAAACATCCGAAACAGTAAGTCGATCAGAAGACACCCATTACGTCATAACCAACAACACGGTAGATACGGGTCTGCGTAATAACCTGTTGCTTAAACATTGCGTAATAACTTGTTGCATAACGTGGGTGTGGGTGGGTGCGGGTGGGTGTGGGTGTGCGTGGGTGGGCGTGGGTGGGTATGGGTGTAAGTGGGTATAGGTGGGTGCGGGTGTTACGTACTTTAACTCGTAAGAAATTATGACACTCGTACCAAGTGTGAGGTGAAAAAACACAGATTTGCAATAGTATAAAATCAACAAAAACATCGTCAAAATAGGTTTACCATTGTAGTTAAATTATTAAAAATAATAGACCTCGTACCAAGTGTTACTTTGAACTCCCAAAATATATGTACTCGTACGAAATACGAGATGAAAAATCACAGATTTGCAATAGTATAAAATCGACAAAAACATCGTCAAAATAGGTTTTCCATTGTACTTAAATTAATAAAATAATAGGCCTCGTACCAAGTACTACTTTGAAGGAATATGATTACACTACTAATATACACTTTTTTTTAAAAAAAAATGCAAACATATATTTTTAGTACGTTTTTCCTTGAAAAAATTGAAGTTTCAATACATATAAATTTTCAAAATGTTAATTGTTTAACAAAACTAACTAAACGGGATCATTGTATTTAAGTCTAGGAATTAATTCGTGCGGTTGTTACGCACATATTGAAGCTGTAGTTCAAACACAAAATACATAAATGCCTTAAGAAAAATATTGTCCATCGCGAGCCACCACTTTCGCCCATCTGTCAGGCAAGTTACGGATTCCGTGGCGAAAGAAGTCCTCATCCTTTGAAGCGATCCATTCAGAGACCCATTTTTCGATATCTTCTGAAGAAGTGAACCGCTTTCCAATCAAATCGTTATTCATGCAATCGGACAAGTAGTAGTCCGAAGGATCAACGTCTGGTGAATACGGCGGGTGGGGTAAAACTTCCCATCCGACATTTTCTAAATAGGTTTTGACCGGTTTTACGACATGTGGGCGAGCGTTATCATGTTGAAAAATAAGTTTATCATGTCTGTTCTCCCATTCTGATCGTTTCCTGGCCAGAGCTTGCTTCAAACGCATTAATTGTCGTCGATAACGTTCTCCATTAATAGTTTCACCGGTTGCAGCAGCTCATAGTACACCACACCTTTTATATCCCACCATATGCACAGCATAACCTTTGCACAGTGAATATCTCGTTTCGGTTGTGATGGACCTGGTTCACCTGGCTTCAACCAGGCCTTTTTTCGTTTCGGGTTCTCGTAATGGATCCACTTCTCATCGCCAGTAACAATGCGATGCAAAAACCCCTTTCTTTTCTGTCTTTGAAGCAGCAATTCGCAAATGGTTTTTCGTCTTTCAACGTCTCTGTCTTTCAATTCATGTGGAACCCAATGTGACATCTTTTGAATCATTCCCATGGCTTTGAGGCGTTTGGAAACTGTTGTTTGATCAACGCCTAATGCTTCTGCAAGTTCTTCCTGCGTTTGACACGAATCCTGATCGAGCAATGCTCTCAATTCTTCGTCTTCAAATTTTTTTGGCTGTCCAGGTCGCTCTTGGTTTTCCAGGCCGAAATCACCACTTCTAAACCGTGCAAACCACTTCTGACACGTTCGCTCAGCTAGCGCATGGTCACCATACACTTCCACCAAAATACGATGACTTTCGGTAGCACTTTTCTGCATGTTAAAGTAATGAAGCAGAACAACCCGCAAAAACACTTTATCTGGCACGAACTGCGCCATGTTCAGTTGACTACAAAACTGCCCTATACTACGAACGATGCGCGCTGACAGGAGTTTTCAACGCATGTGTGGATACACGGAACTGTGGGACGATACGCTCGTTACGCCATCTCTTGTCCAGGCGCACGAATTATTTCCCAAATAAACTTGTCTTGTTTTTAAAACTTCATCTTCATCGGCAAATTTGCCATTTCTTTCCTTTACAGAATATCCCCGTATAATTTCTTCGCAACGTATTGGTATTTTCCACAGTGATTCTCACAGTAGTGTCATCTGTGAAAAGTGAAAATCCTCGATAGGAGATTTGGCATTTTTTGCAGTTCCAAGTGATTCAGAAAGACGTAAAGCAATGTTCATACTTCTTTTGTGAACATTCGAACATGAGCAGGGAGCTTCTTTGAATCGAGTTATTTTGTCTTATCCCAGGAAATAAGTTTCATTTTCATCCGGGATAACATTCTCATCATCATGATTTGTCTCAGAATTAGTATAATGTTCTCACTGAGTAACATGATATTCTACATCATGATCTGATTTGGAGTCAATTATTCATCTTGAAGCACTTCAGATGAACTAGGTTCGAAATGTATTCCAACAGCCACCCTATACGCCCTCTGCTGTCTTTCATACTACGAGATTTTGAACGATTTCTTAGAAAATTAAACATTCACTTTAAAACACGAACACACAACACAGATCAAGTAAAAACTGTTAAAATATTTCACTCACGAAGCACACAGTAAGGGAAAGTTCTAAAAAAAGTGAACAACAAAAATCACGTACGTAACTAGGCACGTGGGGGTAAATTTGACCCCCATCAACTTTGGAACAGCTACACCTTGCTGCAATTATACACACAATGAAGGAAATGACCTGAACAGTTGAATCAGACTGTTTTAGGAAGGTACTAGATAAGCTAGCACCGGGGGCAACCAACAAGTGTCTGGGCGTTAAGAAATACCTACCTGGGGGTTAAATTTATCCCCGCGCGCCTAGTTAAGGGTTAAAAATTACGGATTACAAAAATGTTTTCAAATGAACAGTATACCATGAGACATAAATGTTCCAAACTTTAAAAAAAGTTTACAAAAGTGTTTACTGAACTTTTTACCCAGTGTATATTGTTATATCACAAATACAAATGCAATATACTGTCCTATAATCCTAATCTAATATATATTATTACAAACAATGTGTCCATATGCTAAGATATTTCTGATTAAACAATTAATTGAAGAACAGTTTTCTCAATAGGCCTACAGTATTGTCAACTAGCCCCTTCCTTCCTATTGTCAACTCACCCCGATCGCCAAATTGGACTTTCTGGTCATGCAGCTGCTAAACATTGCAGTTTAACAAAGTATCCGAATGTAGTATCGGTACAATTTACCATAGTCTTCTGGATAGCCTTAGCATAAACTATGTGCTTACTTACTTTGAAAACGTATAAGGAAGAATATAGAGTTGAGAAAATTTACTTGTCAAGTAAGAATTGATGTTATTTGTCATGCACTAGAAACTTTGTGAAAAATACATTCAACTTCTTAGTTGCGAGTTGGTTCTAGAGATGACACATATTCACAGTAACCTGCAATGTGGCCAACTCTTGAATGGTGGGAATAAAATGAACTGTGTCAACTCGCCCCTATGGACAACTCCCCCCCGGTCTCCCCTAATATTCAGGACATTACACAGTGCACTAATAACACTTTACAATTGATATAAATATATATAGTGTACTTAAAACGCTAAATTTTAAAATAATGGAAGTATTACAGTTTTTGACGTATAGTCAAGAATCTTGAAATAAATGAAGAAGGAATACGTATATGATACACATATCGAACCTAAAAATCATTTTACATAGGAAATATTGTGAGGTGACATTTGAACGTATTATTTATAATAAGGTAAGTTACCGCAATAAGGCCCACCTAAAATTTTTTGCCTTTGAAACTGTAAATTTAGAACAATCGACAATTATTGTTACAGGACATGAAACTTTATTATCTTCGTTACAGACTATCAATATGTAGCAGTCGTACAATTCCTCAAAATACAAAATAAAATGTGATGAAAAAATGTTTGCAATGGGCCTTGTTTTGTACCCTATTTCACAATAAGGCCCGCGTAACAACACTCAAAGTTAAATGCTAAATTGTTACAAAATTATGCTTCAAAGCACAAAAAAGCAATAAGATCAGAATCACCAGATTATTAACCACTTACGAAATAAGAGTCTAACCTTACAATTCAGTTTCAGTCCATCTAGCAGCGAGGGCAAGTGAAAATGTTCTCATCCTGAAGTAGTATCCCAGCACACTCCTCATGACATGTCCCGCATACCACACAAGTTCTTGGGCCTTGTTGTGTAACATGGCACGACATGAAGTTTCGTAATTTTACAGCTCAGTACAATAAAAGTATAACGGAAAACACTTTGTTTTAGTAATGGACACGGTTAATGTTACATGCAGACCAAGTATTATCCTACTGTGTAACAATACATGAACATATATAAGACGAAATATGTGGTTTGAAAGTTATATCTCACTTTTTTGCAACAGCAGCAAAACTTCGGACTGCTCCAGTTCCGCGACGACTCATACTACGCGGGAATTACGGGTAATGTTCTTCCTTGAGTACTTTCAGCTCTCATACAATGTTACCATCTGGCAGTCGCTCCTCATAGTTTCAGAGAAAGAGTCAGTGGGCTTTATTGTGGTCCGGGCCTTATTGCGGTAACTTACCTTATTAGTTTTTCCTAAGATACCAATTTGGCACTTGAATGATGACATAGAAAATATTGTGAGATGACATTTGAACGTATTTTTTATAATATTGTTTTTTCCTAAGATACCAATTTGCCACTTAAATATGATTCTTGTAAATCAACACATTAATCAAGTATTTAAACATTTTTCAGTTTAAAAATATTAATCATATCTAAAGTACAGAAATGTTGTAAAAACATGAACTAACGAAAAGATTGCTTAAACCTAAATAACATACTAAATGCTCTAAAGAATCTCATATCCAAAAAAATATGATAGATTCCATATAGCGGACACCGAAGTACAATACGAAACAGGTAAAATGTGAAAATTAAAATAGTTATTTAACTTACCTAAATCGAATCAAAACCATTGGAAAGGGAAAGAAACTTTTCATTTATTTCCTTCGTTATTTGTGTTAAATTTGCAATTTCACCCTGTAACCGATGATCACAGATTCAGCATTGTGAGCTTACTTTACAAAGAGACAGACAGTCAGACAGAGGAGGGAGTGCGTCTGTGTGTTTATGGGCTGTATAAAGCTGTCATTATTTTTCATTCGTCTCTAAATAATATTTGGAACTTTCTTTGTGTAAACCTCACAGGCCCTACTTTCAGTGGAGAAAAGAATACTTTGATAACATTTTCTCGTATTTTGTATCGATTAATCTAATAGTTCTTATTTACTTAGGCCAAAGTTGGTACAGTGGGATCCACTAGTATTGCTCGGCAAATTGTCCATGACTATTTTCATTAATTTTTCTCTTACATTCTATGTGTTGTTAAGCTATGGATTTTATGTATGCTGGTGCAGAAGTTGTCAACAGCTTGTTTTGAGCTTTCTTTTAATTCTTGAAGCTCTTATTCGGTCAAATAAAGTGCACGAACATGGTGATGGACAATTTGCACGGTAATACTCATGGATCCCACTGTACAGCATCCCACTCAAGTTTATTTTGGTTACGCTTACAAAAACACCTCATCTGGATTGTCTTTTAAATTTCCTTCTTACTTGATAAATGCTTCCTTACATAAGCTCACTGAAGAGGATAATTTCATAATTTGAGCTTATATCTGATAGGTTTAAGATATTCCCTATGCTTGATTTGATTATATTTTGTTCAACTACTCATTTTGTTAATGTTGATATATTACCTTCTAAAGTCCAAAACATTGATCTTCACTTACGATCGGTGATTATCAGCTGCACCGCGATCCTAAATATGATCACAATTTCCTAGTTATCGAAAATGGTAGAAGGAAAAAATAATTCCAAATTGATATTTTGGTTCCAATTATATTATTGCAAATCTTATACACAATAGTACAAAATATTGATCTTACATATAAATTATGAATTATGAACACACACGTACTAAAACAGCTGATTAGAGTGATTAATAAAGTGCCCATTACTGTACAGTATTGTAAAGAAAACGTTCATTTAATAATATGCTATTTTTTGCAAGTTGTAGAATATAAATATGTTTCTTCCAACATCATTATTTTGTTTAGCAGATATTCTTTACGAAATGTGTTAGAAGCGGTGTTCTCTTTGAATGACCTGTTTTTCTCAGACAAGTTTATTTTTCACATTTGCCGTAAGTTCTCAACTCTGTAAGAAAGACAATTCAAGCATTAACAATATATGTTGTCATAGCAGATGAATGCATTAATTTAATGTGTGTAAGTTGGACAACAATATCAATACTTGTAATGTAGAGTTTCAAATAAAATATAACATTATAACTAATCATCTATCATATAATTGCACAAACCACTGAAACTATAATCCCAAATGCGCTTAGGCCTACGCATGGCATTCACACAAATTCTATGTGATTTGGTTTTCAAATGATTCTGACTTGAAGGAGTAAAGATGTGTTGCCTTTCATTTACACATCATGCTTTACTGAGAGGCATCTATTTCTTTTTCATCGTGTTACAGACAACTTCACGTGTTTAATATCGTGATTATTTTTGTTAAATTTCAAAACCTTATAGGCGTGTTTCAAATGCGTCACAAACTGTTGCTTTGTGGTTTCGAGTAGCCGTGATTGAGGTCAGTTCTTGTAAGCACACGGAATTCAAGCGGGTGGGCGGGCAAGAGACACTAACACAGACATTCGTTATTCAAATCAAACCTGCATGGTATGTAACGAACGCGATGTGGTGGATATTTCCTTGCAAAAGTCAAATAAAACTGGCTGCAAACATGACCGCTTTGCATCCTGACGTCTCACGAAACCCACGTACAGAAGAAAAAATGGGCATTCTTTCCTAATGTTAACGGGAGAAAATCTGACCTTTTTTTTATTAAATTTGTAATGGAATCACATCCAAGTTCAATTTTCATATCTCATAATGGATTTGAAAAACAAATTTAGTTTATTTTTAAATAAATATGTTTTAATTAAATATCATAATCAGTCTGATTTCAAATGTTTGGATTGATAGATTAATACATTGGAAATGTGTCAGGGTGTGTGGCTGTAAGAATAGGTACATAGAGGGAGAAATATTTAATGTAACATGATTGATTTCCATCCCTATGATATAAACGATTACAATGCAACAATTCATTTGCTTACACAATACAAATACTTTGAATGACCATTTCTTATCACATTCTTATGATCTAGAATTGTTTGTGTCCAGTAGGCATAAGCGTAGACAGGTAGAATTCATTGGAGCGTAATCAACCTAATCAAGATTTTCTAAAAAAAGAAAGAAACAAAAGAAGAGCGTCGAATAGGCAAAGGAGTGACATATATCATGCTTTTGATATTCATGGAACAGCTAGGCAAGCTGGAAGTTAATTTTGTGATTAAATTCTTCTTCTGGTCTATTCAAAACTTTAATTCGAGTATATAATCAACATATTACTTCGTGTGATATGATAACATTAATCTAGAATTACAGCTAGAAAAGCTGTAAAAATGTTAAAGTAATTTGTTTAAAATATTAGTACCTCTCCAATGTCAAGAGTTTTTATATTACGGCTATTAGACAGTCTTTCATTCAACATGACAGAAATAAAAATAATTAACTGAAATGTTCGATGCTTAATATAATCTTAAAAATACATGGCAGAATGCTTATGTAGAACAACAATAGCTATATAAAAGCACAAACACATATTTGGGAACCTGAGGTTTCGGAAAAATCTAGTGGCGAGGGCAAATCTAGTTTGTAGAGCATATACTTCAAGACATTCAAGTGGATTAACATATTACCTTAAGATACATAACACCGAAAATCGGCCAAATACAGAAATCGTTCCAATATTATCCACTTTGGGCTAGAGCGAATTAAGTTCCCATCAATGTCGGTTTCTCTAAAAGTAGGGTGCAATTAGCTAAACTTTTGTTCCAACCCGGAATCCAATAATACACAACACATGTTTTGTAGGAATGTTCCTCAATATAGGACAACTGAAATCCAAAATGCCGAAGAATGGAAATCATTTTACATACGAGGATCGGTCAATAAGTATCTGCGCTTTCGTTGTAATTTTCTTTAGGTTGGTCACTCTGATTTCTGAGCAGATATTTCAATGTAGTGCTCATTTAGTGTAGATGTGACCTTGGATATCATTTTATTTATTTTATATTTTCTTGTAGTGTTTACATGATAAAAAGTATTCTACATAATTCATTGCATAGTCTCTTATTGTTCCTTAGATATCTATTTTCCCCAAGGGGTAAAGTTTTTGCATTCTGGCTATACGTTACCGTCACCGGCCATACCCGGAAACCTAATCCTATGCATTTCCTAACTCCCGATAGCACTATAAATGTGGTTAACAACCTGCCTCAGGAGGAGAAGCCAACGACCACGCCAAGAATCGAGATCGGGTCGCGAGAGCGCGACAATGCCGGACGGGGAGAATCGTCTACAGGGCCACCCACAAGCCGTGGAGCCCAAGCCGGGACCTGTCCAGTGTCCAGAGGCGAGACGCCTCAGGCCAGCCAGCGGGACCAGCGCCCAACCGACCTTTCCAGCGTCCAGGCGATCCGCAGATAAGTATCTGCCCCTTTATGGTGCTAATCCTTTCGCCCCGAACTTCTCCCTCTTAATAATTTCTTGGAGTGCTTGGCAAAATAAACTCAGTCACTTAACAATTCAATTAGTACTTCTTTAATTTAACTCCTCTACCTCTGACTCGTTGGCCTTTGGTCAACGGGTCCTACCATCTAAACAGAGGGTTAAATCCGGTACGACTAAGGTTTTATCTCCCCCAATTGCGTCTCCAGGGACCAGCCCTGGGACAGGAACCTTAGCTCGTAACGTTGCCCTGAAGTAGATGAACAACACCCCAAAAGATCACTTCTGTAGTAATGATTTTTGTGTTCGATCCTTATTCCACCCTACTATAGATCTACATGAATCTTGGAGAAGTGAAAGTGTAACAAATAAGAATTAAGTATATTCCAATTTTTTTCGAATTGGACTTGACATTCATAAACAGAAATAAAAAATAATAGCTTAGTACATCTACTAAGCTTGAATTTTGCATTAAAATAACAATGTTTGGAGAGTTAGATTTTAAAACAGTTAAACATTCTAAAAAATAATTCCGTTGCAATTATTGGTAGTTGAAAAGTAAATGAAAGTTACATTTACAATAATCACTTTAAATTAGCAATTCCCTTGCAAACAAATTACATACAATTAGAATAATAACTAATGGCAATATAAAAAATACGAGGGCTGCTGGAAAAGTTTCTGCAATCAATATGAAAAAATACATATTGAACTGGGAATGGCTTTATTGTTTTTCAAGGTATTCAACCATAAGATCGATACACTTTTGCATACGCTCAAACCAATTTTGAAAGCATATTTTCCACTCTGAAGCTGATACCTCAGAAAACGCTCTTCGGAATACGTCAACAGCTGCTTCAGGCAACACAAATCGCTCACCACGCAGTATTTCTCATGTGTGGGAACAAAGAGAATTCATTAGGTGATAAATCAGGTGAGTTCGGACAATTCGACATTTTTACTGGACAAAAAATCAACAGTTTGATGTTCTGAGTGGGAACTGGCATTCTCGTGCTGAAGAATAATGCATGATTTGGGTTTGTTTTACGCAATTCATTCTTGACCTCTGGGAAACAAATTATTGTATACCAATCAGCATTTACAGTCCTTCGATCTTCTAAAGCTATTGTTGCCACATATCCGGTATAACCGAAGAAACAAGCAATTATTTGCTTGGCAGCACTCCTCGAACGATCAACTTTTTTTGGTTTCGGCTCACTTTGAAACACCCAAACAGTGGATTGCTGTTTAGTTTCTGGTTCGTATGAACAGATACAAGTTTCGTCCCTTGTAACGATGTAGTACACTAAATTTGACTTGCCTCGATTGAATTTTTGAGCATTTCTTTACACCAAAATACATGAGCCTGTTTTTGAGCTTCGGTCAAGTTGTGTGGGATCCAATGGCTTGACTGTTTCCGTACGTTCAGATGACCATACAAAATCGTATGTATTGCTTTCATGTCAATGTTCAAAGATGCCTGAATCTCACGGTATGTCACATGCCAATCTCTCTCAATCATTTCACGCATAGCATCAACATTACTGGCAACAAATGACTTGGATGGACGACTTTCACGAAATTTATCACTGAGAAATGCGCGACCACGCTCGAATTCTGAAAACCAATTGTACACAGTCCAATTGGATGGTGCTTCATCCCCAAAAGCCAAATATATTAGCTCGATGCATTGTTTTGGTGTTAAAATACATTTGAAATAATAAAAAATCATTGCCCGAAAGTGTTCACTAGAAATTTACATTTCTCACACGAAACAACTTCTTCAAACCGCTGTGAAAAATAAACGAATAGGCTTAAAGAAACAATCAAAGATAATTTAAACAAAAAAGAGGTATATTCTTCCGATTTTTATAATAGTGGAACACTAGCGCTACTGTTGGTGGTAGTTTGCAGAACGTTTTCCAGCAACCAACGTATATGTAAACTTACATGTGGTTGATTTATATTTTTGTCACATAATATAAGTCTTCATATATTTATATTATTTCAACAAATAAAATTATGGAAAAAAGACGCAGTTAAACTTTAATAGTTTAAATCTAGAAATCTTAAGTACGCCGGGCCACAGTTCTGTTCATCCAGTGGCACAAATTCCACTTGCACCGGATCTTTCTTTCCATTCCAAGCACAACAAGATCCATTCCCTTCATTATGAGTTCTTTTTAATTCGAGTCTTTTGTTAGAAGTCCACTTTATTCACAGAAAGGATAATCTGGTTTCCAAGTTTCAGCCAAAACTTTCTGCGCAATTTGGAATGAATTGCAATAAAGCGTGGATGTCCTACATATAGCATGTAACAAAACCTACCATCTGTGCTTCACACGGTTCCACAAAAATCGTTTCATGTTAGTGTTTCAGAGAAGACAGTTGAAAATAGAATTGAAAAATTTAATTCTTTTCCCCACGCCATAAATCAACAATTCAAGTATCTATGGTTTATGGTTATGTGGTTATGTGGTTTATAGGTCCGATCGAAACGCAATAACAACAGGAAAAGAAAAAGGGGGAGGGGTAGCTGTAGCGATAAAATGTAAATTTAAGAGTGTGTTAGTCGACTCTCCGCGTTTGGATCCAAACATAGACTGCATCCTCGTTAAAGTGTTAATTCAAGGCATTGGGATGTTGTATATTTGTGTAGTGTACATAGCACCAGGTAGCAACTGTAATACTTACTGCGAATTCTTTAGGTTCATAGAAATGCACTGTCAACCTGGTAAAGTTAAACTCCTCTTGGCCGGCGACTTTAATCTCCCTGACATAACTGATTCCAATTATGACTTAACGACTTCGACTGGACCTTATTTAGAATTGCACAATTTCATAAACTTCTCTGACTTAATAAGCCTAAATGACGTAAAGAATAATAACGGAAAGACACTCGATTTGATTTTGACAAATGGACAGGGAATAACAGTGACACGGAGCACACAGCCACTAGTTCCTGAAGACACACACCATCCCTCGCTGCTAGTAGATATTAATCATGTCAAAGAAACCCGCTATAAAACTTGTCGTAATCTACAGTACAATTTCAGTAAGGCCGACTTTCCATCTATCTATCACAAACTGCTTAACACGAACTGGGATGTATTGGAAACAAATAATGACGTTGATCAGGCTACAGACGTGTTTTATGAAATTATATATAAAATATTCGATGAATGTGTCCCCTTAAAGAAAAGCCGCAAAAGACAGTACCCTTGTTGGTTTACGAGCAGCATTATTAAAAGTATAAGTAGGAAACATTACCACCACAAGAAGTGGAAAAAACAGGCGGGAGACTTTCGATACCACTACAATAAATTTAGCGAATTTCGAACAATAGTTAGTAAGGAAATTATTGATGCATACAATAGTTATGTTGCCAATTCGGAAATAAATATTGCAAAAGATAGCACCCAGTTTTGGTCGTTTGTTGCAAATAAACGTAAGAAAAGCAACAAAGATCCTGTACTGTTCAAGGATAAAGTGTTGTCAGACCAACGTTCAGTAGTCGAAGCTTTTGCACAGCATTTTCAGTCGGTGTATAAAAAAGATCCCCCTAGATACGACATGAAAGTATTGCCTAACCATAAACAATATGAAACTTTGGATAATCTTAATATTACAGAGATAGCAATTGAAGACATAGAAAAAGCCATTAAAAATTTAAAACCTAAGAAATCAGCCAGACCGGACAAGATACCTCCCTATGTAGTTAAAGGTTGCAGTGATGTGTTGAAATACCCATTGTATCTAATTTTCAATTTAATTCTTGCAAAGCACAAATTCCATGAAAAATGGAAAGCCACGGCAATTTGTCCACTTCCCAAAACCAATAACACTAATGACGTACAAGACTACCGACCAATAAGTATACTATCAGCCCCAGCAAAAATATTCGAAAAAATCATGCACTGTTACATATTTACTCTGTAATATCATCATTTCAGCATGGCTTTGTATCACGTAGATCAGTGTTGACCAATCTCTCTGATATTACCAATTTTATAAGCTCAACCTTGGACGAAGGAGGTCAAGTTGACGCAATATATACAGACTTCTGCAAAGCATTCGACTTGGTTAACCACGATATCTTATTAAGTAAATTAGCATGCTTCAATATTTCTGAACCACTGCGCCAATTGTTCGCATCCTATTTGCAGAACCGTAAGCAGTACGTAACGTATAAAGGCCACACATCTTCAAAGATAAGAGTCACCTCTGGAGTACCCCAGGGGTCTAACCTTGGGCCACTTCTTTTCACGTTACTTATTAACGATTTGCCTGATTCATTTGAAAATTCACACAAATTGCTTTTCGCAGATGACCTGAAATTCTACAGGAAAATAAGCAAACAAGATGATAGTGTTCAACTTCAAAATGATATTACAAATTTAGAAACGTGGACAATAAACAATGATTTAACACTAAATATCAATAAATGCCATTTTGTATCATATACTTGAAAGAAAAACCCAGTTGAATTTCAGTATCAAATATACAACCATACTCTAGCAAGAAATTTTTTAGTCAAGGATTTAGGGGTTATTTTTGATTCAAATCTTACTTTTAATAAACACGTAGAACAAATAATTAGTGAAGCGTTCAAGAGCCTTGGGTTCATTCTTAGAATGGGGAGGGATTTCAAGAATATAGAGACACTAAAAGTTTTGTATTATTCGTGTGTAAGACCAAAAGTCGAATATGCATCTGTTATATGGAATACAGACACAGCAAAGTACAGTGAAGCAATTGAAAGAGTCCAATCATGATTTCTAAGATTTTTAAAATACAAATTTCAGAAAGTTTACCCCACATTTGAACAATACGACAACCTAATATATGAAAGTCGGTTTACAAAGCTGTGCCATAGAAGAACGTTACAGGAAATAGTATTCTTGTGGAAGTTGTTAAATAACGAGGTAGATGCTGAACATCTACTCTGCCAGATAAATGTTCAAATCCCGTCGTCGAAAACTAGACTCAAGAACGAAGTTTTTCTTATAAAGAAGGCTAGATCGGAAATTAAAAAGAAATCTCCATTGTGGAGAATGTGCACCAGTTACAATAAATTGCTAATCAAGAATAACACCATTGACATCTTTTCTATGAACCTAAGGGACCTCAGTAAAGCCACTATTAACACAATAACCTAAGCTTAAACACATAATTTCCTAATGAAATAATATGTGATCAAGTGTGTGTGTGTGTATATATATAGGAAATAATTTTAATGTATTTTATGTAGGTGTGTGTGTGTGTATATATATATATATATATATATATACATATTACAGAAATATATGTAATTGTATTCACTATGTATCCTTCACATGGGCTCTGTAATTAGGTATGTACCTGTTGAGTTCGATAAATAAATAAATAAATAATGGAAAACGTTATTGGAAAAAAATAAAAGTAACTTTTGATGACGTTACTTTTATTGCAATACTGTTATAGTTATAATTACTAAATTTTAAAAGTAGCTATTAACAGTTAGAATTACTCAAAAATCCCGGGTTCGATACCCAGCGGAGGCATGTGTTTCGAACCCCACTTTAAATTGTAGATCCAGTCGCGATTAGTCTTACTGTGCATAAAGTGGACTTAAAACAACAAATTAATTCAAAAAGAAACTGTAATTGTGTTAGAAGTAATTGGTTACTTCCGAACACTGAAAGTGGATTCGAATTCAAGATTCAAATATCAATCTAAACTCAAGACACAAAGTGTTCCCAAGCAATGAGATGCATTTAATATTTCTTCTGAGAGCGAGGAATTCTTGAAATTGACTTTGTTTGGTAGGATGTTTAGGTATTATTACGTAAATTTTTCACACTGCATATTGTTGAATATCCACAAAAACGGATCTTTGTGGACAGTCTAATGAGTAATCGATTAATATCGATTGTGTTACGTTGTTTGCTCGAAGAGGTATTTGAACGCGTTCCTTCAAAAGTGGATATAGGAGGTAGAAGCACGTCTATTTTTAACTTCTTTTTCAAATCGCCAATATTTCTATATTGAAGAGTCGACAATATCGCAATTTACAGAAAATGCTGTTTAACATTCAACTATTTATTGCCATAGACAGAAGTTTATATAATTTTAAGTTGCTCTAAATTAGTATTTTTAGATGTTTAGAAAATTTCGAATCTTCACGTATGCTAGTTATCGAGATATCAACTGGCCACTTTCGTTCGATTGTTCCCATCACTGATAGAAGAACATTTATTTTATGATAATTTACGATGTGTGTAGTTACAATTCTTTATATCTATGACTAACAAAATTTGACTTTATAGCTCTGCTAATTTCGGATAGTTGACACTTTCAGGTAGCAGCAGAAAAAACCACATGTAACACGCAGTCCAACAAGACCATAAGTAGATAGAAGCATGAAAAAATTCACAACAGTAGTTGTATTTGTGATATAACCAGTGCCGGAAAGTATGAGCCCCCCCTCATGCAGATTTGCCTACACTTAAAACTTGCTCAACATGCCCATATGAGCTTTTTGCTCAAGTGTGGAACCCCGTCTAATCCAAGATTTTTGTAAAAATGCCCTCGGGAATTTCCTGAGAAAGTATGACCCCCCTCAGATTGATTTGCCTACACTTATAAAAGGCACTTCTGTGAGATTGTTGTCCATAAACCTGTCAAAAATATGCCCCTTTTGATATTTTTTTTGCCCACACCTAAAACTACGCAAACGTATTAACACACACACACACACACACACACACCCCACACACACACACACACCCACACACACATTGACCTTGACCTTGACCTTGACCTTGACCATGACCTTGACCCTGACCTTGACCTTGCCCATGACCTTGACCTTGACCTTGACCTTGACCACACCCACCTACATACACACCCACACCCACCCACATACACCCACATACACCCACACCTACCCACACACACACCCACACACACCCATACCCACCTACACACACACATACATATATTTACTTCCGGTCCACTTGTGGCCTATTTCTGCTTTATTTCTGTTGCATTATGTTTTGCAACAAATTATTACCCAATATTATGCATTAGACACGTGTTGTTTTCTGATTGGTTGCTTATGACATAATGTGATGATGTGTTAAATTCTGATTGGCTTATTGTTTCAGATGTTTTCAATGCGGTCCGTGCTTAATGTATATAAAGAGATTTTGCATTGCATATCAGCCAGTATTGAAAAAGTTGTTGAAGAGTACAGATGTGTTGTTGCAGTGCTGCTCATATTTTTTAAACACAAAAATATTGCAGATTTGTATAAATTGAATTACAAATCTATTTGATTTAATATACAGAATTTTTGACAACCTGTCATAGGTTTATTAAGTATAAAGTTTTGATTTGGACCCCAAGAAATTTTATATAAATACCAAAGCCAAAAATATTAACACACATACACACATACACACACACTAAATATACAAATCACACTGCTGAACCCAACTGATATTTTTTATTAAGCATAGAATTTTGATTTGGACCCCAAGAAATTGTATATAATAAACAACAACAAAAATGCCAAATCAAAAATATTGTAATCAATGCAAAAAGAATATATCTAGCCCCAATTGGGCTAAGCATCAAAGGAATTGTAATCCAGACAAATGCAGAACTCCCACAAAAATTTGCCCTAAATGCCATAGAGAATATAGCATGCAATACTTCACATATACACATAAAGGTACTTGCTCTGCACAGTTATCAACATTGCCCCCTCAACCATCTACATCTGGTCTGAAAAGGAAGCATGAAACACCTGTTAATGCTTCACCGGCAAAGCAGCCACGCTATGAACCCATCCATAGCAGTTTTGCTGGCCAATTAAGGGATTATCGGTTTGTATCAGAGCCAAGATGTGGAATTAAGAATTTTTTGAACAGAGTAAATCCTGATGTGCAGGCAATTCTAAATGCACAAAATGGCTCTTATAAGCTGTCCCTCAAATTGTTTACACAATATAAGAAGCCAAATGGCACAAAATTTACACAGCCCCACATAACAGAAACTGTACCGGTATATTCAAATGCAAATTCAGACAAAATAATAAGCAGTTTAATAGATCAATTGAATATTAAACACTCTGAATTTGCAGCAAAAGAATCAGGATGGAGCCTATGTGGATCTCCACACAAGTTATATGTTAATATTTCTGAATTCAACCCATTACAAGGATCTACATATCTGCCATTACCTGCCAATATCAAAAACAAAACAGCCGTGGTTAATATAAAAAATAATGATGATAAATGCTTTTTGTGGTGTATTTTAGCTGCTTTGTATCCAGTTTCAAGGAATCCTGAGAGAATAACTTATTATAAACAACATGAAAATGATTTTGATGAGGCAATGGAGGGTTTAGAATATCCAATGTCTGTCCAGAATATTGATAAATTTGAAAAAAAGGCCAGGCACATCAATGGCAAACAATTATCTATTAATGTATTTACTTGTTCTAGTGGCCGTGACAATTGCTTGATAGATCCTCTCAGAATCAGTACACTTGATGATGAATCTGCTGTTCCGATTGATCTGCTCTTAATTAAAGGAGATGGCACAAATCATTACACTCTGATACATAATCTTGAAGCTTTAGTCAGAACACAACTAGACAAAACTCATAGAATATTCAAGTTGTGCAGAAGATGTTTGTCTGTATTTGATGGTCAAAAAATGGTGAATGGTGTTTGTGAAAAGAATGCAGAAATTGCTAAAAACAAGTTAATTGAGCATCTGAAATACTGTGGGAATCATAAACCTGTTCATATGCTTATGCCTAAGCCAAGTGAAAAAGCAAAATTCAAAAAGTTTGAAGCCTTGTTGGAACACCCAGCATATATTGTCTGTGATTTTGAATCAAACCTCAAACCTCTTGCATTCTGCAATCCAGATCCTGAAGAATCTTCAATTACACCATACCAGTTACATGTACCTTCCAGTTTTTATTATGTGGTTGTACAGGATGGTGTTGTTAGTAAAGAAAATTTATACATGGGAGCAGATGCCATCAAAGAATTTGCACATAGAATAGAAAATGAGTGCCATGACATAGCATCTAATATTTTATTAAAATCAAAACCCATGTTGTCTTTAACAGAGAAACAGATTGAAGATTTCAACAATGCAGAAAAATGCCTGGTATGTGATTCTGAATTTTCAGATACAAATATTAAGATGAAACACCATTCTCATACAGATGGTAAATTCTTAATGGCCCTGTGTAATAGCTGCAATATTCAGATCCAGAGACAAAAATTTGTCCCTATATTTTGCCATGGTGCATCCAATTATGATTTTCATCATTTGATCAGGTACGAGGGGTTTGACAAGCAGAATTTAAATATTTTAGCTGAAAATGATGAGAAATATATTGCCATTAACAAAATAATTAAAGTTAATGGTGTTTCTATTCACTTAAGATTTCTTGATTCCTACAGAATTTTATCGGCTAGCCTGGCTACACTGGCCACTCAATTATCTGATGATCAATTCAAAATCACATGTGCTTTGTTTCCAAATCAGGACCTGAAATTAATTAGGCGGAAGGGTGTATATCCATATGATTATGTTACAGATTTTTCTAAATTTGATGAGTGTTCTCTGCCACCACAACAAGAGTTTTACAGCAAAATCAGAGCATCTGGAATCACTGATGATGATTATCACCATGCCCAATTGATGTGGAACAATTTAAAATGCAAGACATTTGGTGATTATCACAAGGCTTATTTAAAACTTGATGTGACCCTCTTAGCTGATATACTGCAGGCATTCAGAAAATCTTCCATGCAAAATTATGAACTAGATCCAATATATTTTTACAGTGCCCCGGGCCTAGCATGGTCTGCAATGTTTTTAAACACTAAATTTGCAATTGGATCTGATCCAAGATCAAGATATGTATCTGTTTATGGAACAATGTATAAGAGCAGGCATGGTGCAATGTTCTCAGAGATATGCCAGAGCAAATAACAAATATATTCCTGATTATGATCCAGCACTGCCATCAAATTATATACTGTATGTAGATGCAAACAGCCTGTATGGTTATGCCATGATGGATAAACTGCCATATTCAGGGCTTGAATGGGTTGAAGATTTCAATATTGAGAATCTTAAGGATTTTGATGACAGTGACTATGGCCTCTTCTTAGAGGTTGATCTGACAATTCCAGATAATTTACACAACAAATTTTCTGATCTGCCCCCAATTCCCGAGGTTCAGTGCTCACCTGGTTCTAAACAGAAGAAGCTCATGATGACACTGGAGCCAAAACAGGGTTATGTTATATATTACAAAAACCTCCAGTTCCTGATGCATCATGGTGTTCAAGTGACCAAAGTTGGAAAAGTTTTGAGGTTCAGGCACTCAAGATGGTTGAAGCCATATATTAATACAAATACAGAGCTTCGAACATCTGCAATGAGCCAATTTGATAAATCTTTGTTTAAATTGATGGTCAATTCAGTGTATGGCAAAACTATTGAAAATGTCAGAAAACATACCGATGTTAAAATAATTACTGACCCCAGCCTGAGCAAAAAATTGATTGCAAAGCCTAATTTCAATTATAGAAGAATTTATGATGAAAATATGGCACTTTTCAACATGAAAAAAACAAAAATTAAGTTTGATAAACCTATTTATGTAGGGGCTGTAATATTGGAATTGGCCAAATTACACATGTTAAAATTGTATTATGATGTGTTGAAACTTTTTATGGTGATTGTGTAAAATTGATGTACATGGACACAGATAGTTTTGTTCTTGATATTAAAACAGAAGATGTTTATAAAGATATGGCACAGCCTGCATTGCTTGAATATTTTGATACCAGTGAACATACAGAGATTCAACACCACAACAAAAAGGTTCCTGGCAAGTTAAAAGATGAGACACTTGGTGATGTTATTGTGGCATTTGCTGGGTTAAGAGCCAAGATGTACAGTTTTGAAACATGTAGTGGTGCTCTTGCCAAAAAAGCCAAGGGCATTGGCAGAGTAACTGTTGAAAAAGAGCTCCAATTTGAAGATTATAAAAATTGTCTCAAATCATGTAGCACAATCAAAACATCAGAATCCAGAATTCAGAGTGTGGATCACTTATTGACTAGCAGTATTGTAAGAAAAGTGGCTCTGGACCCACATGATGATAAGAGATGCATTTTATCATGTGGCATACATACTCTACCATGGGGGCATTGTGATTTGAAAAATGGCAATAAATGCCCAAACACAGAGCATGATTTGAAATAAATAAACATGCCTATGAACTTATTTGGGTTTAAAAAACAAGGTATTATGGACCTGCCGACACCACAACCCTCTTCTGATATGATATCTAAACTGAGTGGTTTCTTAATTATTCATCTGAACAGCATACTTACAGATGTTGATGATGAAACAGGCAAAATATTGTACATATTTAACAATAATTTAAATCATTACCAATTACCTGTAGGTGGGCAATTGCAATTTATTACAACCCCTGAGGGCAATGTCAAGATTTCAATAGGGAGAAATATTTATAGAATTAAGCACTCAAACATGATTTCTGGCACTGTTTATACTGTTTCTGCTGGTGACTGCTTATATATTGAGGTCCCGGGATCATATGACAAGCTTATACCCTTTTTTATAGAATTAAGAATCAGATACTCTTTACTCAGATTTACAAGCTTTACAAACCACACTCAATGCCAGTCTTCAATTAGAAATTACAAATTTACAATCACAATGCATGGACCCTCTTCTTAAAATTGATTCTGAACTCAAATTGTTGCTTCAAAAATATACTGATTTGGCCACATTGGATAATTTTCAAAGTTTAGAAGAAGCTGTAGCAGTTCTTCAAGCCAAATTTAAGACCCAGGCCACCAATTCTGAGCAATTGAAGCAACAATTGGAAGAGCAAATAAATAATGTCCAGGCACAGCTCCAAACAATTGTCAAAAGCATAAAATCACAAGAAGATTTTGATCTAGTGATTTCCACTCTAAAAGAACAGATTCAATCACTCCAAATACCTAATCTGGACCCTCTGCACAATGCCATAGCCGAGGTTAAAGAAAAAATTGAGACGCTTGAAAATTTTATGAACAATTTGCCATCTTCTGATGCTTTGGGTGCAATAACTCGGAGTGTTGCCAACATTAAGCTGCAACTTGAAACATATGAAGATTTTGGAAAAATTCAAAGTACCATAACCCATCTTGAAGGTACAATAGCAGCAGTGCAAAGTGATTTGGCAAATGTACAAGAAACTCTAGAATCTCGCCTGCCCGGTATTGTAGATACTCTTGTTAGTGTCCAGCACCAAATCACAAAGCTTGAAAACCTCAACACTGAATCTGAGCTATCTCATTTTCATCATTTGATTGATGATATTCAAACAAAACTTGAAATTTTACAACAATCCACACCCACTCAGGCAGATATAGCCCTGCTCCAAAATGCTATGCAAAATGTGGCTGATGCTTCTGAATTAAACAATGTAAAATTGGCACTTGAATCTTTGCAAAATACAGTATCAAATCTTCCTACATCACAGGAACTTAAAAATATTAAGAGGGCAGTGAATAGGATATTGAAATCAGAAGATATCAAGAATATCCAAGCAGAGATCAAACATCTCACTCAGACAGTGGCCACTCTACCAACCAATCAACATATTAATGAACTGCATGCCCTGCTTGAGGATATCAGAAGACAGGTCCATGATCTTACTGCTCAAAATTCAAAATTGGCAGTTGTTGAAAATTTGCAACAAATTGTAGCTAATATCAAGCAACAGCTAGGGACCATGGAATCCAATCAAGCAAATGCTTTGTCTGTTTTTGCCACCCAGCTTCAAGAAATTGTGCAACAATACAAGAAACTTATTGTGGACATAAAAATCAAGCCAGGCCATGATGATGTTGTTAGGACCATCAATGAGCACCTTGAATCTGTAACAAGCAGATTGCTTACAGCAGAAAAAGAAATAACAGGCATAATCGAGAATCCAAAACATACAGTAATTCTTGAATTGTACAGCATCCCCAACAAAGAATATGATTCACCATTTACACCAGGTGGCAAAATATATATGCTATCCCCTGCACAATTTTATTATCAATTTTTTGTTGGGGGCACATTGAGACCAATCAAGATCAAATATTGGCTTCAACCACAGGCACACCACTACCCCACCTTATCAATAACAAATGCTGACAACAAACCAAAAATCACCAGTGTAGAGTTAGAGGATTTTACAGATCCCAATACATTAGAAACAGCATATGTTGAAGATGATGGATCTCTGGAATTTAAAATACAAATAGGGGACAAATTATATGTAGAAAATCCTGCAGTATCAGCTGCTGAACACCCCATAGTTGCAATATTCTTGTTTTCATATTATGTCTAGAGAAATAATTGTTGATGAACTACACAGACAAGCCAGACATAATTTTAAGAGACTGCCAGTAGTCACAAAAGGCATAGATGATTTATGGCAAGGGGACTTGATTGAAATGGCAAGTGGACAGTTGAAAAACTTAGACAAAATCAACAAGGGCTACAAGTATCTACTCACTGTAATAGATACATTTTCAAAATTTGCCTGGGCTGTGCCACTCAAATCCAAGACTGGAAAATGTGTTACAGAAGCCATCAGGACAATCATCAATCAGAGTGGAAGATCACCGCGCTATTTGCAAACAGATAATGGCAAAGAATTTTATAATTCTGTGTTTCAACAATTTATTAAAAGCCAGGCAATAAAACATTATTCGAGTTACAGTGATCTCAAAGCCTCAATTGTAGAGAGATTCAACAGAACCCTAAAAAATCTTATGTATAAACAATTTACCCTCCAAGGTAATTATAAATGGATTAATATTCTTCCAGAACTTCTACATAAATATAACAACTCGGTCCATTCCACAATCAACATGAAACCCTCTGAAGTAACTTCATCTGATGAGCAAAAATTGATCTGGACTGTTTATTATCCTAGATACCAGCCAACAACAAGAAAGGCCAAATACAGGGTGGGTGATCAAGTAAGAATCAGCAAATATAAGCACTTATTCAAAAGAGGCTTTACAAGAAACTGGAGCACTGAATTATTTACAGTGGTTCAAGTTAAACCTGGGACCCTTAACATATATAATAAAAGATCACCGAGGAGAAATTCTCAAAGGCAGATTCTATGAAGAAGAACTCAGCAAAACTAAACAGCCTGACACATATCTCATAGAAAAAATCATCCGCAGAAAAGGCAACAAGTTATTTGTCAAATGGCTAGGACTTCCAGAACACAGCTGGATCGATGCAGACAAAGTGATAATATGAGCACCTGGGATGTTATAAAAAGGCTGCCAGAACCTGAACAGCAGATTAAGAGAAATGGCAAGTTGCTGCCTGAAAATATTAGATGTCTTATTGTTGGGCCATCAGCTTGTGGTAAAACTACACTAATGGTTGATAATTTTTTATTGGCACCAAACTGGTTAGATTGGAAAAACAGGCACTTGTATGTTTTCTCTAAGAGCTTGGAACAATTAAAATATCAGCAGCTGATGAGGCTATATGATGGATTGGATATTGCCACTTTTGAATCAGATGTTAAGCCACTTCATGAATGTCTCGATAATTCTGTTGTTGTGTTTGATGATATTATACTGGATAATCAAAACAAGGTTAGAAATTTCTTTACACAGGGCCGACACAAAAACATTGATTGCTTCTACCTGGCACAGACTTTTTCAAAAATACCGAAGCAGCTGATCCGAGACAACAGCAATTTTGTATGTGTGTTTCATCAAGATCATACCAACCTCAAACACATACATGATGAATATGTAGGTGGGGACTTGAGCTACAATGATTTTTCCAAGTTTTGCAGTAGGTGCTGGAACCAGGACAGTTATGGGTTTGTCACAATTGATATGACAAGAAAACCCAGTAGTGGCAAAGACAGAAATAAAATCAATAATTTTCTAGACATTGAAACATATATAAATAACCATGAAAAGGCCAATCATTGATGATCTTAAATTAAGAGATTATCTTGTAAAAAGACTTAAGGGATGGAAATCACAGAACCGAGGAATTTATGAACAACACAAACAAACAGAACAGCCTATTATTGATGCTATTAGTGAATTAGGTAAAAATATCAAAACTGTTACAGAGCAAAATCAAAATTTGATCACAGAGCTTGTACCTGTAGCTGCAAGGAACATATTAGATTATCCAATCACCCCACTTTCCAGTATTCATACACCTAGTCCTATTGCTCCTCGAAGAATTGAAGCTACTCAGGATCCTATTGAATTGGGTCTTCTTGCTCAAAAATATTTAAGCACACCTAAAGACAACAAAGATGAGGTTTTTGGCTTATATGCTGACACAGAGCGTGATGGTAGCATCATACATAGAATTGGCAAATTTCAGAGTAACATTAATGGGAGATGATATAATTGTTTATTCAGAATCTCATCTTGGACAAAGAGGTGGTTTTGTTAAATATCCCGGCACACCTGGGTTGTGGGAACTGATGACTAGGAAAAGGCCTGGCAGCTATACAGATCAAGATTATGAACATTACAAAGAAATATTAATAAAATCAGACGCTCTATACCAGAACAATGATCCCACACAAAAAAGAGTCAAGTCTAGCAGTGGGGCAAAATACAATAATTTAATCAAGCCCATATGGTCACAGATCAAGACTGGCAGTGGAATCAAACAATACAACACCCTGCCTAAAGAATTTGTGTGGGTTGATGATGTCAGGAAACTTGTAGATAGGTTATTGGTGATAGCTGGGGAGGAAAATGCTGGCAACCACAATTTTTACAATGAAAAGGTTGGAATTATGGACATGATAAGCACAAAATTGTATAATTTTATAGTGAATGACAATAAGGGGATTGGATATCTCATAAAAATTATTAATACTCTACCACCTAAATTTTGGAATATTTCTGAGGGTCGGGGCCTGATTAATGACATTATAAACAAGCTGCCATTTGAACTACATATTCCAGGCTATCAGTATTGTGGTCCAGGCACAAAACTGGATCATAGATTAAACAGAGGTGATCCTGGTGTTAATCCTCTAGATGCTGCTTGTAGAGACCATGACATAGCATACAACACACATTCTGATCTTGACAAGAGACATGTTGCAGACAAAAAATTAGAAGAGGCTGCATTTGGTAGATTTGTAAGCAAAGATGCTTCTTTAAGTGAAAAAATAGCAGCATTGGGAACCACCATAGCTATGAGCACCAAACAAAAACTGGGGTGGGGGTTGTGAATATGTATATAATAAACCTACAATGAAGGCCAAGGGTGTTATGTATCAAATACCTTATGCAGGTCTCAAATCTCTTGGGCCTATTGATAGCCTTTTGACCAAAAAGCAGCGCAAGAAAAAAAATTCTTGTATTGCAAAGGGACATGGTATGAAATTGTTGCTTAGTACCCCCCAATTGAAAAAATTACAGCAATCAAGAAAAAAATCACATGTGGGGGGATTTATATTTACCATCCCTGCCATCTTAGCTGCTTTCGGGGCTGTGTGGAGCTTGGCTGGGGGATCAGCTGCCATAGCAAAAACAGTAATAGATGCCAAGAAGAATAAGGCAGAATTAGATGAATTGAAGCGCCATAACCTGGCCATGGAGAAACAAGGCAAAGGTGTTAAGAGAGCCATGAATAAGTTTAAAAAAAACAAGAGCCGCTTACAAACCAAGATATTGAAGCTTTAATCAAGCCACTGGGCATCAAAAATTTTAGAGGTGTGTACATGTCTGATTCTTTACCAGAACAACCACTCAACAAAGAGTGTGGCATTGTTAATTTGGATAAGTACAAAAATCAGGGCACTCACTGGATTTGTTATCTTAAATATTTAAAAGATGAGGCATTTGTGTTTGATTCATTTGGAGGTGTTCCACCTGAAAATTTAATAAAATATCTAAAATCAGCTAATCTTTATTACAATAATGCCCGTGTTCAAAATTTCAAAGATGTTAATTGCGGACATTTGTGTTTATCTGTTCTTAGATATATGTCTCAAATAAATAAACCATCAATTGAAAATTTTCAAAAAGCCTTGTGGTATTTAAAACATCATGGGGGTATTCCATCTCACCAGCCAAAATTCAATATTGAAACTCAAATTGCATGATGACATAGTGTATCCCAAAACAATAGCTCTCAGAGAATTTTATGGCATGTACTTGATCCCTAATATTACACACCACAACAATACAATTGCAGTAGGGGATCAAAAAATTGTCATCACTCCAGGGCAATATAATCTATCCACTCTAAATGCTCAATTACCCAGAGGTGTAGTGTTAAGTCAAAATTCTGTCACTCACAGAGTAGAGATTGTATCTGCTACAGAAACAGTGGATCTGGGTACTACAGGAGAGCTGTTAGGCTTTGAGAACAACACAAAACTTGAACCAGGCATCAAACACACTGCTATTAATATACCTAAATTCTTAGCCATAGAGACTCTGAATATTCACTGTAATGTGGCTGAGGGTATGATCACAAAATCAAATGGCATAGGCACTCACAAACAAACTGGCATCATTGCAACATTCAAACCTAATTCTGAATTTATGGAGCCCATCATCTACACTCCATCCCCAACATTATATTTTCCTGTGTGCCATAATAGAATAGATAACATTGAATTGATGGTCACTAATGAAAAAGAAGAATTCGTTGATTTTGCTGGAGCCACAACAACTGCAATCATAGAGATTAATATTTAAATAAAAATACATACAAAAAAAATGGAAAATATTGAGAGTTATGAGCTACAATCATTCCCTCCAAACAGGAGGACATTTGCAAATTTAAATCAACCCAACACAGAAATTGAGGTTGATCTTGATGTAGGGGATGGCTTTATACACCCCTACAGAGCAGATCTATACATCAAATTTGATGTTGTAAAGCTCGATGGAACAGATTATCCGGCAAATTCAAATATAAGATTGGTGGACAATTTTGTGCCGCATCTGTTCTCTGAAATTGAGATCAGAAAACATGGTGTTGTTATAAACAGAGTGGATTATCCCGGCATTACCTCCACAGCTTTGGCCACCCTAAAATTATCCAAAACCGAGGCTTCTTACTACAAAATAGGTGGATTTGAGGCTGGTGATAAAATATTATCCAAGAGCCACACAGTGCTGTTCCCTATGCGCCTGTTGCCAGGATTCTTCTCAGATTACAAAGATATTATGTGGAAGGGTGGTTTAAGAATCACATTTAGAAGAGCTGCAAATGATAATAATGCCTTGATGAGGTACAGCACATTAAATTCTACAGGGGAAGCTTTGCCCAATACCTTACCTGATGAAGGCAAATGCATTATTCAGACTATGGAGCTAAGAATCCCAGTTGTTGAATATGAGGCCAGTTATGCTCTTAAATACAAAGCAGATATAATAAAAAATCCACAGATTCCTTTACAATTTTATACATATCAATGTGTACAAAAACCTGCCGCTGGTACCTATTATGAGTTTGATGCTACAAATTCATTCTCCAGTATACAATATGACATGCCGGATTTTGTGGTGGTATTGTTTCAGAATGGAAGACACAATAATCAGGAAAAAAATTCAAGTAGATTTGATAACTGCAACATCAAGAACATATATCTTAAAAATGGCAGAAATGAGGTATTTCCTAGAGAAAATTATAATTTAGACATTTCCAAGGATGATTTCCTTAAATTATATGAAGCATTTACAGCATACAAAAGGGTCACTACTGGCAATACTGATATGTATTACACACCAGATGAATTCAAAGCACAGAGACCCATGTTTGTAATCAACACTTCAAAAAGAAAACAAGTTGTGGTGAATGACAGGACAAACATTAAAATTATCTGTGAATTCCATGAGGCATTACCTGATGACACCATATGTAGTGTTATTCTCATAGGGGAAAAATCATATGTTTATGATGTAAGAAATGAGAGAGTCACAGAGCAATTCTAGAAGAGCTCTGCTTATTACATTGTTTTAATATTAGATAAACAAATTGAACCTGGTGTCCAATTGAACTTAAACCGGAAGTAAATATGTGTGTGGGTGTGGGTGGGGGTGGGTGGGTGTGTGTATGTGTGTGTGTGTGTGTGTGTGTGTTAATACGTTTGCGTAGTTTTAGGTGTGGGCAAAAAAAATATCAAAAGGGGCATATTTTTGACAGGTTTATGGACAACAATCTCACAGAAGTGCCTTTTATAAGTGTAGGCAAATCAATCTGAGGGGGGTCATACTTTCTCAGGAAATTCCCGAGGGCATTTTTACAAAAATCTTGGATTAGACGGGGTTCTACACTTGAGCAAAAAGCTCATATGGGCATGTTGAGCCTGTTTTAAGTGTAGGCAAATCTGCCAGAGGGGGGTTCATACTTTCCGGCACTGGTTATATCACAAATACAACTACTCACAACCTTATATTTTCTAAAAGCGTGAACAAAACTTCAAGCAGAAACTTTAAAAAAAAATACAAAAGGAGGAAATGTTATTAGACTAAAGAATTTTACATAGACCCAGGGCTTACGGAAGAATTAAAGCTCAAAATTCAAATTTTATTCTTATGCAGATTTCATATATTGGAACAAGGAATGTTTTTCTGAAATAAAGGTATTTACAGAACAATTCCCAATCCCCAATAACTTAAGCGAGAAAATGACAAATGTATTAACAAGGCTTCAAGGACAGTAGATTATCAAACTTTGCAAAATGTCATAATTTCGTTAACAAAACTAATGTATTATATTGGTTTCGGATTTTCATAAATAATAATAAATATAAACACAAATTGTAATGAATTTTAGTACACCTTCCTCTTAAATACCTCACTTTGGACCTTGTTGAAACATATTTTCATATTTCTATCTCAGAGGAATCAAGACCAATCCAGTCTCGCTATTTCAGATCACTCTAAAATATATGCATCTGAGTTCTCACCCAAAGTGGTGTAGCACCGTAGTTAGTGTACAGTGAAACTTCTCAATAACGGACAGGCCTTGGGGAAAAATAAATATCCGTAATTAAGAAAGGTCCACTATTCAGAAAAAAAGTGTAGGATGTTACACATAAGATAAGCATATTACAGTACGTACTTTACGAACATGTTTATCTTCCTACATTCAAGGAACATAATACTAAATTTACTAAAGTATCCGTACATACATTACAAATATCAAAAAAGAAAATACTGTATATAGATAATGTAATCCTCATTTCCAGTCCACAATTTAAAGATGTCACTTTTGTTTCTTAAAATGTCACTGATTTGTGTTTTTCCAACAGCAAACCGCACGGCTGTGTCTAGAACACTAAGTTTTGTCTCTCGTAGATGTTGATGAATTCAACTTTTTATTTTGAAGTCAGTCGTTTGCGTTTCGCCGACATCGTAGCAGAAGAGACACACACTTAATCAAGATATCCACAAAGAATACTGTCTATTGTCTGCACTTTTTAAAAGATATACGTTCGGTGTAACATGAAGCAATGCACGCTAGTTCGAAATACTGGTCATTGTTGTGTGGAATTCCAGGAATTCCGACCGTTTGCTTTCAGGCTGTACGTTATTAAGAAGTTTTATTTGCGTTGGGGGAGTGGTTTTCAGTGTCCGCGTCCGTTATTAAGAATGTCCGTTATTGAGAAGTAATATTGCCATTAAACCCCATGTATTTCTGTCGGGAAATTTAGAAATGTCCGTAATTTAGAGCTGTCCGCTATTCAGAGGTGTCCGTCAGGAGACGTTTTACTGCAGCACAATATTTGGTATGGTGTGACTACAAATGGTGTAACAGGACACCAAAAATGGTGTTTAAATACGTGAATTCCACATTAACACCAAAAGGGATGTACTGTTACCTCCAGTATGGTGGCAACTCAGTAGCATATTTTTTTTTAGAGTATGTGACAAGTTACCAGTTGTTTACTCATGGGAATGTGAACAGCATGTAGCTTCATGCATGGAATAATGAAAACTGTATGTAGTGGTTTTCCCGACACTACAAGAAAACTTCTCTCTACTTCATAAATTATTTGATCGGATCAGGATGATGATGGTGTTGATGATTTCGGGTATACGAAATGTAAAATTGCGTACTCACGAACTTTTGTGCTTGAAATGGTATTTCAGCGAAGAGATATGTGGGTAGTATGGAATATCCTTGTGATATTTCGACATCATTCAACACAATTTGTACAAGAAGAAAATAGTTCCATATCTCAAAAAAGAGAAAGTAAATTCATTAAAGTACGTTACCATTCTGAAATTCAAAATTACTTTTTCTTACTACTAACCTCTAAACATATCTTCTTCTGAAAGCATCACTTCATACCACCAAGTGTTGTCGAATGGTTGTGTGCCACCATATTCTACTGGCAGAATTTCTGGTTTTATATGAGAGTCAAGGTTAAAATCTTTACCCATTATCATAATCTGGAAGAGTTTTAAAATAAACCATATTATAAAAAGGACCTTCATGATGCACATGAAAGTAATCTTACATAGAAGAATAAATTATGTAGAAAATTTAATGAAGCTATTAATTTCATAATAATTGAACCATATATTTGTGTTTTTCATTTGTGACAGTATCTCGTACATGTTATTAGTTGCAATATATTGCAGTGCATAATATGTATTTGGAGAAGTCTACAATTGCAACCAAAATTTCACTTATTAATTAAAAATATAAAAAACAACGGACCGTGTATAAATGGTTTGTAACTTCTTTGTGGAATTTTATGCATATATTTGATTTTCTGACCATTACTGGAAACAATATGGTAATAAATAAATCAAGTCTGATGAGACTAATAACACTGTTCTAAATACACATTTTGTTACAGAAATTAAAGTACCCAGTCTTTACTAATCTGAGGATGCTGAACACGGAAATTTCATTAAAAAAAGTACCATTTGCTCTCGTTTTGCGTAACCGAACGGGTTGGGGGAGAGCAGACACATTCAAGGGTCCCAGTCAACTCTAGTATATATGGCAACACTGCTGGTGGTCTGGCACGTCGCATTCCAGAATGTTACGCCATCCTATGCTGTTTCAGATCCCCTCAACATTGGCCAGTTTGCATTCAGTTGTGCAGTGTCTCCAGATTGTTAGATTTACAGCGATGTGGCAACACTGGTGACTGTTTGGCAACGTAGCATCCCAAGATCAGCACTCCATTCCGACATGTCATGTATTCAGAGAAGTATTCACCACCTTTGGCTGCCAGCGAACCCAACAAGATACCTAACTAACTAACTTTCTAGCCTTCTTAAACCCGAAAATTTATGGCGGCAGCAACACAGGTCTTTCATCTATCACTATCCTGGACAAGATCAATCTAATCTTTTCCATCCGTACCGATTTCCCTTAGGTCCATCTCAACGTTATCCCTACATCTTCGTCTTGGTTTCCTACAGGTCTCTTACCATCAGGTTTCACCAACAAGAATCATGTAAACCACAAGATAACACAGCCCGAATTAAACTACCTAATCAGGGACTTGGAACTTCCCGAAAATAAAGCCGAATTGTTGGCCTTACGGCTGAAAGAATGGACTCACCTTGCAAATAATGTGAAGGTACTACTCTTTAAAGTCAAAGAATTTATTCCATTTTTCTATACAAAATGGAACCTGAATGTCTGCCATGACAAAAGCTTATTCGCATCGATGAATATATCACATAGGACCGTGGACTGGAGACTTTTTATCAATTCCTCCAAGTTCTCTCTTAAAGCAGTTTTGCTGCACCACGATAATGTTCTAACTTCAACTCCTGTTGTCCATGTAGTTGACATTAAGGAAACTTATGAATATGAAAGAAATTCTTCGGCGATGGCAAGTGAACTGCATGTAGGGATCGCGACTGAAATCTAACCGAAATAAAAGAAAATGATTCCGACGAACTTTCAGTTTTTCTGAACCTAAACTAAAACGGCAAAGGAAAGTTTCTGTCTTGCGGAAGTGAGAACGAAATTTTGGTTCAATTTCGGTTCGAACTGGAATTGACATCTACATAATTTCAGTTTCTGTACCCAGAACTGGTTTATTGCGATGCACATTAACAGTTAATTAATTGAAACGTAATTTTTGAGAAGAAGATTCAGTTCGGGAGAACCGAAATGTTAAGGTTCAGGTTATAGTTTCAGTCTTCATGTAATTAAGCACAGATTATTTAGTTCGGGTTTGATCGGTGTGGAATAGAAGGTGAATCATTTCAAGATATCAGTTTTCCTGCGTGACGAGTTTGAAGGTTTCCATACCTCCCTCACATGATCGCTGTTTTGTTTCGTGATCTGTTGCTTGTAGGTTACTGATGTCAGCGCTATCGGCTAGTAGATTGGAGTAGGGATGGCCAGATCCGGATCCTAGCGGATCCGAAATCAATGTTCTTCATTGACGGCAACCTGACAGGTGAGAAGTATTTGACAATGCTTTGTGAGCAGTTTGTCCCTGCCATCCAAATGTCGACACGGGACTTTAATCGTGTTTAGTTCCAACAGGACGGAGCGCCGCCACACTATGGACGGGGTGTTCGACAATACGTACATGAACCCTTTCCACAATTATGGATTGGAAGACGACGTATGATCGAATGGCCTGCAAGATCCATCCATCCCGATCTATCACCCCTGAATTACTTCTTACCGGGGCACATGAAGGACAAAGTGTATCGCACCAAACCACACTCCCTGAATGATCTACAGAATCGCATTGTGGACGAAACAAGAGGACTTTCTCGGGATATGCTACAACGTGAACTTTGCAGTTTTTACGATCGGTTGACATAGTATTGTCAGACAGTCGACGGGAAGCAGTTTCAGCACTTGCTTTGAGGCATTCTGTAAGTCAATGTCATGTTTTCCTGTTCATGCTCTCTGTTTACTTGCAGTGTACAGTTACCCACAAGAATACAGTAAACAATTCTTTCAGACAAATCTCATTATTTGCAGTCAAACGTAACACACCCTATCTCTTCCACGAATGGCGATAGGTCCAAGATGAGTTCGGATTGTCATTTTTGGGACGATTCTAGCCTAAATTGATGTGTCATACATATCCCTCTCCATTTGAAAATATTGTGTGATATCCAATATGGCGGAATCCAAGATGGCTGTCATGATGGCCAAACCCCCATTCATTGCAGTTTTCGCACCAATACCCACTTGCAATATGTGATTTTCCTCCGTCCACGGGTCTCGTTATTACTGGCCTGTTCCGATACTTTTGACTAACCCTGTATAGTGTGTGTGCGCGCGTGAGCGATTTGTAATTAATTAATACACTTACAAGGCAGGTCTAAGTCTCCCTCTCCGATTTCCATGAAACGTGCAGGTGTATAGAGCGGCCCAAAGGAAGAAATATGTGTTTTTGTGTTTCAGCTAAAAAAACCTGTTTTAGGGGCAAAAACCCCCTCAAAGGTCAAGATGAAGACAAATTGACGCGGGGATCTGACCCCTGTGTGCCATTCCGATTTCCATGAAATTTGGCAGGTGTATGGACGGGCCCGAAGGAAGAAGTAAGTGTTTTTGTGTTTCAGCTAAAAAACGGTTTTAGGGGCAACCCACCCCCCTCTCAAATGTCGAGATGAGGAGAAATTGAAGTGAGGATCTGACCCCGAAACCACGTAAATATAGCATAGGAAGAAACAGACGGCATACGGCCCCTCTATACACCTGCCAAATTTCATGGATATCGAAGGGGGACACAGGGGTCAGATGATCCCAAAGTCAATTTGTCCTCATTTTGACATTTGAGGGGGTTTGCCCCTAAAACAGTTTTTTTAGCCGAAACAAAAAAAAACACTTATTTCTTCCTTTGGGTCCCTTTATACACCTGCCACGTTTCATGGAAATCGGAGTGGGACACAGGGGTCAGATCCCCACTTCAATTTGTCCTCATCTTGACATTTGAGGGGAGATTACCCCCTAGAACAGATTTTTAGCTGAAACAAAACAAAAACGTATTTCTTCGTTTGGGCCCGTTTATACACACACCTACCAAGTTTCATGGAAATCGGAGGGGGACACAGGGGGCAGATCCCCACTTCAATTTGTCCTCATCTTGACATTTGAGGGGAGATTACCCCCTAGAAAAAATTTTAACTGAAACAAAAGAAACACGTATTTCTTCCTTTGGGCCCCACTATACACCTGCCAAGTTTCATGGAAATCGGAGGGGGACACAGAGGTCAAGTGCCCACTTAAATTTATCCTCATATTGACATTTGAGGTGGGTTGCCCCAAAAAACAGTTTTTTAGCAGAAACAAAAAAACACGTATTTCTTCGTTTGGGCCCGTTTGTACACACACCTGCCAAGTTTCATGGAAATCGGAGGAGGACACAGGGGTCAGATCCCCACTTCAATTTGTCCTCATCTTGACATTTGAGGGGAGATTACCCCCTAGAACAGATTTTTAGCCGAAACAAAAGAAACACGTATTTCTTCCTTTGGGCCCTACTATACACCTGCCAAGTTTCATGGAAATCGCAGGGGGACACAGAGGTCAAGTGCCCACTTAAATTTGTCCTCATATTGACATTTGAGGGGGGTTGGCCCCTAAAACAGTTTTTTAGCTGAAACCAAAAACACGTATTTATTCCTTTGGACCCTTTTATACACACATCTGCCAAGTATCATGGAAATCGGAGGGGGACACAGGGGTCAGATCCCCACTTGACATTTGAGGGGAGATTACCCCCAGAACAGATTTTTAGCCGAAACAAAAGAAACACGTATTTCTTCCATTGGGCCTCACTATACACCTGCAAAGTTTCATGGAAATCGGAGGGGGACACTTAGATAACCTCAATTGTTAGTCTTACACTTTGTAATTATATAACACTGCATATATTATAATGTTTTATTTTAATTTGTAAAAATGTAACTGTAGACCAATTATAAAATTTTTGTATAACATGTCTATCTTGTTATATGTGTTTAAGGTTTCATCCTGGAATGGGATGTCTCACATTTATGTGTGTTTCCATTTCGAATACATTCGAATGAATACATATTCGTTTCATTGGCATTTACAAAATCACGTCTGACATTTTATGTTAAACAAGTAAGATTATTTTTGTGCACGAGTGTGTTAGCCGATGTGTAGCAAAGTATTTTAGGAACAACACTTGAAAAAAAATTTGTAGGACTAACTAATGAAAAATTTCGTTGTAATCGAAGATCATAATACCTTTTAAGGTGTGGTAATATTATAATGGAATTGAGACACGAAACTTTCGGATCCGGATCCAGATCCGGAACTTTTGGATCCAGGTTCGGATCAGAACGGATCCGGATTTTTCGTATCCGGATCCGTTTGGCCATCCCTAGATTGGAGTTGTGCTGCTTGCAAGACGGAAGGTGGAGAAATCCGCAGTGGAATGTCCGGCAATCGCAAGCAAGGTTCGCTGCGTGGCAATGTGTATTACACACCGTCATGAACTCTCATCCGCACAGGCAAATCGTCACATTTCCAATCAGATCCAGTGTTGTAAATTGTATTCGAATTATGATATACCACCTCTGGCTAGGGTGTTCATTTCTAAACTTATGCGTGCTTTTCCGTTCTTTCTGTCATAACAAGAAGCATTTTAAAAGATGTGTTCTCTTACATAGATACAAGTATATCCATATATCCGTATTGTGCGTGCTTGTGAGTTGTGACATATTTGAATTCAAAGATTAAAGAAAAAAAAACGAATGGAGAATACAAGTACACAAACTCATTATCGTTAGTTTCATGTAGGAACGTAGGAAATCATGGAAGGCTTATAAGAGAAATAATTAAACGAAGGAAATAATTTTCATTTAAACCTCTTCAAGAAGAGAATGGAGAAGTACAAAAAGAAGAATTACAAAAATATATGTGTAAAACAAAATAGAGCATTTCGTTTTTCTGCGTGTAATTGTGATTGACATTGATCAATTTTCTGTTCTTCTAACTTTACCTTTCAATTTCACTTTTCCTGTTCATGTTTGTGTTTTTGTTAAAACTCCAACTTATGTACAGCTACGCTAATCGGTACTGGACCTACAGTTTTAAGTGGAATCCAAATCACTATCACACCCTTGACCCCTAGATTACAAGGCGGCAGGCTTGCCACTCCGCTATCGGGAGGACATATTCTCGCAGCAAGCATACTTTGGGTTTCTACTTTTCAAGTAAGTTAGTCATAACCGCCATACCATTTTTCTTTTCTAACATTTCACAATTTTGCTAGACTTCTGATAGCTAGGCAGTATACCGTTTCCAGTTTCCTGGATTCAGAAAGTTAAACATTGCGTTTGTCTTTCACAAATTGCCCCAATTTTTTAAAAGCACATTACCATAAATAAGCAGCATATCAATTTCCAGGTTTCTGCTTCAAAAATTAAAATGTTAAATATGGCAACTCAGCATTTCTGTATTTTTAGCTTCGGTAATTCGTTGCTTTCGTCTCTGTGTGCTACGATGTTAGGGGTCCCGGGTTCGAATCCTGACCTGGGCGTGTATATTCTATGTAACTGTTCCTTCATTATATCATAACGAATCCTCATTGTCACGATTAACCACAAGTGGCAGAAAAGCCACGCAAAATAACAACAATCAATGAATCAAATCAGTAAATCGTTTTAGTAGTAGCATGAATAACCATTAAATACTCATTTTACTTCATAGCATAAAATATTAAAATAACATGATTAATAATTTAAAACTTTTAAAATTTAAAATTTATACCATCAAAAATTTAAAAAGAAAATGGCAGCTCTGCATTTTTGGTGTTGTAAAATATCCCTATTTAGTCATATATGCAATAGAATTAATATCCAGCATACACATTTTCAATATACTTGTTTAAAAATAATAGGGTTAGATATGACAACCCAAGTTTCCTATTCGGCTGTATTCACGGTTGCATAAATAACCAGCATTCCGATCATCAGATTTCTGTCTTCAAAAATTCAAAAGGTTAAAATTGGCACCCTGCATTTACAATTACTTTAAACTCTTCCCTTTAACTATATTCAAAGTAGCATATATATATATATATAACCAGCATATCGATTTCCAAGTTTCTACTTTGAAAATAAAAATAAAAAGATATAGCAACCATGTCACCAGCGAGTGTTTCGAATTAAACTTCTTGGTCTCTTGTCCTTTGTACCTGCGCGCCTTGCAGCTTTCTGGCTTTCCGAAGATCGAATCAATTATCTGCAGTAGTTTGGCTAATTTCAGTTCCTCGAACCATTATTCCGGACCAAAACTCACCTCCTGCGGAGGCGTGGACTGTTATATGAAACCGATATGTCGAACTGTTTTCTCCGAAACTGGTTTCTGAAGTGGTGCGAATCAGAATGCTATTGCGTGAGGAGCCTCGAGTTTCGCTTCGTCTGGGCCGGAGTAGAAATTGCCAGAGTCATTCGACTTCGAGTCCGAATTACCTATCCGATTTCGGTCTGAAGCGTCGAACCAGAACTGATAAAGCGAGGAGTGATTCAGTCTGACCGGAACCAGAACTCGAACTGAAATTAATTTCAGTCGCAATCCCTGATCTGCATGGAATGAATTTCGACAAGTGTGTCATATTATTCCGGGGAACAGGAGAGCAAAGAACTCTGAACAACTCTTGGAGAATCTTGTGACGTCTTACGAGAAGACTGGGAAGGAATATAACATTCTTAGTATTACTTAATTACTTTCTTTTCTTAGTGCCTTGCTGTCAGTGGTTTTTACTGTTTAAGCGATCTATTTTAGTAAAGAAAGGGTACTTTCTCATACACAACAGAAAAACATTCTTGTAGAAGATTCAGTAACCGTTTATTTCAAGGCCGCCAGCAGGTTTTTTTCTGTGTGTTTGTGTGGTGGGAGGGGGCGGCAGTGTTTAAAGGGGAGGAAACGGAGTTATACTTTCCCCCCAGTTAAGAGAAATATTATATAGCATCACCAGCACTAAGTAAATTTGCATAGACGCTTAATCTGTGTTTCACGGCATCTGTCATCTATGTTTTCACGCAATAATTTCAAAATTTGAATTGCATTTATTCTTTCCAGATATTGGCGTGGGGGCAAGTGGCCCCATGGCCTTCTTTTGCGGACGCTCTTAATATTTTTATCAAGTTATGCCGATATGGCTTATGATTAATTGTTATGTAACGTGAATTATGTTTTCCTTGAAAATAAGAGCCAATGCATTGCCTGTGGTAACATGAATTATGCTGTAATTTCAAATTAAGACCCAATCTTAGAAAACGAAGTGCATATTCGTGTTCAGTAGGTCAATTTCAGTAAGAAACAGCTACTTTCCTTTCTGTAACAGAAAAAAAGTAAAAATTTGTAGAACAGCTCAACTGAAGCATTACTCAGGAATTTTCATATTGGTATGTGCTATATCACTTTCAATATAAAAACAAATAATAGCACGGTCTATAATATTAATATTTATGGCATATATTCTAATAGCACAGTGTGCTTACGACGCTTATAATATTATTATAGGCATACCCTGCTCCTCATTTTGGCTGAAAGAAACGGCTTAAATAAGGCGTAAAGTGCATCGAAGAAAAAGGGTTGGTTTACCACGAATATCTTCTTGAAACGCAAGGGAACAGTTTCCTGAAATTGAACAAAGAAAGAAAAATTAGTTGGCATCTTGAACCTTATAATTATTATTGTTGTATTAGCTACATGTTATATATATTGTTATAGAAATTAACTTAAAACTTCCAATGGTGTAAGCCTGGCATGCTGATAGTTATTCCTTGTGTTGATTTTTTGTAATTAATTCACGGGATTTATATTTACTTAATTTCAGTTGACGACTGCATTATTCTTTCATTTCTACCATAGTGACTAACCCAGAAATAATATATACTACTTTAGATAAAACCAATAAAAGATAAATGGAAATAGATTGATTTAGAATTTCTAACTCCATTAATTTTAAAATAAAAAACAACTCCATGCTACAATTTCTCATGTGCAATTACATTTTCATTACAAATGTGGTGAGAGTATGGACATGGAAGTACACCGATGAGACTGCAGTTAGTATGTGCAATCAAAGGACAGTGTATGGAAATGCCACTTACTTTTCATCAAAGTAGTCTCCACATAACGTTTGCAACTGCCATGTAACGGTTCAAGGACATGATGGACGACTTGTAATGGAATCTGCCCAAGTCGCTGTATCACAGTACTTGGAATGTCTGTAAGGGCACTGAACCCCCCCCCCCCCCCTTGATAGCACCCTTGAGTTTCTGGAAGAGGAAAAAGTCTGCCGTGGCCAAAGGTGACGAAGCTGATCAACTCCAAAGCCAGAAGCTGCTTCATAGGCAGTACAGACCAAGGTTATTAGAAGGTCGTTACTATGCAACAGAAGCCACTTGTTCTTAAATAAGTTCACTAAATAACCTTGTGCTCTCTTGCCTGTTGTGGGCCATTTTTCTTGGTCGAATGTGTACAAATAAATATTATGAGTTCCTTCCAACACCTCTACTTAACCCTTAACCGACACACCTACAAAATTTACACTTAAGGCACACCTGGGTCCCTGTGACCCAATTTTTTATTTTATGTTTATGTACAGAAAAAGTTGTAAATTCACAATATTTGTTCATGCTGCCTTGAAATGTGTTTATAGAAATATCAGTATCAACAGTATATTCATATGATAAAAGATATATTCACACTGTAACAAATAGATGTATTTTGATAAATATATTTATATCATGACAAAATGACAAAATATGCATAAATAGAAATGAGTGTATACGAAGAACTATCTGCTTCATTCTCTCCAAACTTCATATGTGAGATACCCTAATGTGGCGGAAATTAAATACTAATTTTACTAATTATAAAACATAGAAATATGAAAAATGACACAACTACAGTTTGACCAAAGCCTCACGGCGAGCTAGAGAGTTGGTATAGTTCCTTTCTCTTTCCATTAGTGTACCGAAGTTATATAATGTCAAACGTCATTATGAGCAATACAGAGCTTTTTCAACCAATACGAAGGATTAATGAGGCAAGACAAGCTGAGAGAGTTGAAGACAGGATTAAAACAGCAACAAGGTATGTTTACTTAAGTAGCTGAAGAAAGCGAAGCTGCGGTACGCGCAAGCTACGCATTGTCGGAGTTCATAGCTAAACACTCAAAACCTGTTGCTGAAGGAGAGTTTATTAAACGGTGCTTGGTAAAAGCTGCTGAAATAGTTAATCCCGGAAGTGTCAAAGCTTTTCAAGGCATTCCACTATCCTGCAACACGGTTGCTGAAAAAGTAACCGAACTAGCCTGTGATTTGAGTGTTCAAATTAAAACAAAAGTGTAAAGTTTCATTGCTTATTCCATCGCTTGTGATGAGAGTACAGACATCGGTTGTGTAGCTCACTTAGCTGTGTTTCTTCGTGCTTGTGATGAGGAGTTCAACATTTTGGAGAAGCTATTGGACATTGTACCGTTGCATGACACTACTACCGGTGAGGATATATTTATTGCTGTTCGTGAACTTTTGCGGAAGTATGTCAAAGTTATCCTGTGTAGCTACGGATGGTGCCCCTTCAATGACGGGAGAAAACAATGGTTTTGTGACAAAACTGCAAAACGAATAAACACATGTTCCATTATGTGCATTGCATCATTCACAAGGAGGTCTTGTGTTCAAAAGTAATCAACATGGAAAGTGTGATGAAGCCTGTGAAAAAAAGCTATCAACAATTTTCTGCTTTCTTAGCAGATTTAGAAAGCGAATATTCTGGAGTGCCCTACTACACAGAAGTGCGCTGGCTATCGTGTTCTATGGTTCTTGAAAGATTCTGGAACTTGAAAGATGAAACATGCCAATTTTTGGAAATGAAAGAAAAAGACAATAGCCTTTTTAAGCAACCAACGTGGTTGCAAGATCTTTCCTTTCTTGTTGATATAACGAAACACTTGTCGGATTTAAATTTTAAACTGCAAGGAAAAGATCAACTAATCACCAACATGAATGATCAAGTCAAAACATTTGAGCGTAAGTTATTGCTTTGGGAACAACAGTTAACAAACAAAGACTTCAAGCACTTTCCAACTTGTTCTAAATACAGATCAAGTTCAAAGGGCCCTGTTTTGTACAAAAAGTACGCCGAAAAAATTCAGCTCTTGAATACTGAATTCAGGAAAAGGTTCCACGATGTTCATTCTTTCCAAGACAAGATCTCCTTGTTTTCAGCTCTGTTTACGACTGACGTAGAAAAAGTGGCAGCACATTTGCAGATGGAAGTAATTAAAATTCAGTGCGACTCAACTTTGAAGCAAAAGTACAGCGAAGTGGGTATCCCTGACTTTTACAAGTACCTACTTGCCTGCACGTTTTCCAAAAACCCTTAAATTTGCGTGTGAAATAATTTCCATGTTCGGTAGCACTTGTCAGTGTGAAACACTTTTCTCACTCGTGAAAGTAAACAAGTCACCAACGAGATCCAGATTATCAGACGTTCATCTTAGCTGTGTTCTGAAAGTAGCTGCTTTAAATAAGATGTCTCCTGATATTGATAAGTTGGTGGCAGAAAAAAGATGCCAGCTGTCAGGCAAGAAGCAATGATCAAGTTTCAATGAATGTTCAATATACAGGGTTCTTCGCTTTATATCCGACCATTTTTGACGGGTACTCACGTTAAGAGATACCGCGCCGCCACCACCGATCATGTTCTATTGGACCCCCAGCATTGTGGACTATCGCCCGGCATCGCAGTTTCCATTGCAGAAAGCTCCGGCGCAGGACAGGCATGGGAATTCTTTCCCACTCCTCCCTGCAAGATTTCCATGGACCATCCAGGGTGCTCGGGCGGCGATGTTGAAGACGTCGTTTCAACAGTCCAAATGCGCAAAAATCCATTGGACTGGCATCTGGGCTTTTCACAGGAATGTCTTCAAACGGAATGACACGAATTCCTAATTCTTCTGCCATTTCCTGATAAAAACGTAGTGATGTTCTGGCGGTATTACTCGAAGCCTTCTCCATATGGATCATCACCTGGTTCGCGTAAATTCCATACAATTGTGGGATGTCTCTCCGATAGATAGGTGTTAGAATGGAATCTTGGAAGTATCTGGCATTCACCTTCACGTTTTTGTCCACCTTGCGTATCATCAACTTACCCTCATATCCTAATCCCGTCACAACCATAAAGCCACGAGGGAAACTTTCCCTGCACTGACGAACGCCCCTTGCCGTCGATGTCACGGTATGTGATCGCCCGAATGTGACCACCAGTAGTGTCACTTTACTTGCAGCCCTTCTCCTGGTGGTTTTCGTGGGTGATTGTTTCGCAAGGGAGCCTGTTGTGTGTAACAGGCCGCAATAGCTGTCGCAGTAGTCATCCCGAGTGTTAACCCATTCTCCCAACACTGTTTCACAATGCGTACGTATGAAAACTTAGCATGGAAAGGGCCATTACGTAACCCTCCCAATACTGGTTGATTTTCGGCGCCATTTGATAACATTCACTACCAACACTCACGCACCTACAAGGTCAGACACAACACTGCTCCCGCAAACTGACCCATAGTTCCAGCATGATATGCCAGGTGGCAGCACCGAATCAAAAATGGTCTGATATAAAGCGAACAACCTTCTGTACTTTATTAAGTGTTATGTTAGTCATTCTTTAAAATAAAGTATTAAAGATAATTTAATATTTTCCTTGTGGCCCGCCCTATCTAACACTACTGACTCTTTGGCCCAGTTCAGATTTTGAGTTTGACATGCCTGCTCTAGATGATTGGATATTCATCGATATTCATCACCAGATCAAGCCATATCTATCCTCCATTTCTCCTTCACGGTCCAACGAACCACTTGAATCGTTCCTTCCACCCGTTCCTAGAGAATCGATTCCGCTCATCGATTCGCTGAAAAGAGTCCATTCTTCCTAGTGCTGCTGCTTCCATCTCAATAGTTAAGTTCGAGTTTCCACATAAAATCAATTATTTGAATATCACATTGCTCTCATAGCAATTTTTATCCCTGAGATTACAGAAAAAGAACCAATATCCTGTTTAGATTCGGCAAGAAAACCGAAAACCCTTAAGTATGTGAACGGTCGTAATGAACCGCTCCGCTTGATCCCGTACGCTTCTGCCATCCAGGGTGCAAGGTTTGTACTGGTACGCCCACCACAATGATAAACAAGCGTACAGAGGCAGTTTTTAATAAAATTTGCCCAAGAGTGATCATAAATCACTGAAGAAATTTACAATAACTACATAGAAATAAGACCCTTGTGCCATCATTTGTCATAACGTGATTAGCAGAGAAGGAGCAGGCCATTGGCGCCACTCATCCAACGTTTTGCTGAAGATTTATCAGGACGAACAAGTGAGTGTTGTATTCCCGTTAAACAGATAGCAGAGATATTACAATTCATTTACGTCGTCAGGACATAGCTGGATAGTGAAATAAATTTGAAGACTAAAATTGGTAAACGCTGTAAGTGCCACTAGAATTCAAACAACGTTTTCCACGTTAAACTGTGAAATGTGCCATGCATTATAATGTGGTAAACGTGAAATGTGGCTGCTAGCCCTCTAAGTAGTTCAAAGGGCGTCTAAAGAGGTCGCTAGTGCGAACGTTCTTGCGGGCTGATGTGCGAAATGATGAGATTTCCCAACACTTTCGCTTTTGGCACTTACAACGTTTACCACTTTTAGTCCTCGTTTATCACCACAATTTTGTAAGATCTCCTTTAATATAACACGCATTATTTGATAGATCTCACATAGGTAGCAAATAAGAAGTTTTCAAACCCATGCTCTACGAGCTTGACTGTTGCACTTCTATAGTTGCTTTGTATATTCATGGCAGGCTTACCATCTGGTGAGGTTCTGCAAAAAAGTGTAAAAAAATTCATCTGGACGTTGTGGTGTAAGATAGCGCAATATGGAGTGCGGCAAATAGAGCGCTCTTTTATGTCTACATCGACGGTTACGAGATCAGTAAACTGTTCAGAGTCTGATACTATATTTGTAACATACTTAAACCAAATTGTCTACACGTTTCGTAACCTCAGCCTTTACCTGTAGTCCTACTAATGCATTCTTTCCATTTTTTTGCAGAAATATACCCAGAAAGAGAACAACGGAAGGAGCATCTTGGATGGAGGAACGACTTCAAAATGCTGCGCAGCGTGTGATTGACGACAAGATGGAAGTGCGGGAAGCGAGTCAGGATTTCCACATACCGGAGTCTACTCTACGAAGGCAACTTTTTCCCGAGAACTTATGGAATTGCCGAAGGTAAGGCTGCCGGCATATTTCCCCTTGCTGAGTCTGTTATTCCAGGCCATGCATTTGCAATTTCTGATGATTGAAGTGGATGAACCCTCACTCCATCCTCCAACATTACAACCCAGAACATGTAGTGATACTAGAGGGGGAAACGATAATTAACCATTGACTTCAAACAAGCGCTAGTGAATGTGTTGAGTGCTTGGAACTCTACTAAGAGACAACGTCCAGAGCAGATTGGATACAATGCATCACATGCACAAGTTAGAATATGAAACTTGTTCAGATTATACCGATAAGTGCTCTGCGTGTGGAAGAGTGAAAAATATGGAACTACAGGCTACCAAGAAGAAGTTGTGCTGCGCTAAACAATTTTATTCATATTGCATTCTCGCTGCGCAATCTTACCCACCCAGGTGGGACAGATGGTTAGAAACTATTATTTTCTTGCGTTCATATTGTTGCTACGTGGCGATACAGAACTTAGCCTATGTACATTTTTATTGTTCCTAAAGAATTGAAATATGATAAAATTGAAAATAAATAACAAGATTAATGATCAGCTTTTCTTCGTTGACTGAAGACTCTCCCCCCTTGAAATGAAGTTTCCGTTGAATACTATGTTACTATCGTCTATTTAGGTGTGGGCGACTCGAAGTTGCTGACTGGCTGCGAAAGCCATTCCTGGTCAGCTCTGGCGTTGTCAGGTAGCTGATCTATGGTTGAGAGATTATCTAAGATCACTGGCAATAATTGTAATTGTGGTATACAATTGAATATTGTGATTTGGCATTATGTGTGTATTTCTTTTTACATTTCTTCCATAGTATGAAAGATAACTTATTCAAATAAATTGAAGAACATTCGTAAGCAGAACTGACTCTAGGGAGAGGCAACTATTCGCTTCAAGGTGGCCCATGCCACTTGCAAATAATGTTAGTGAAAGGTTTGTTACTAGTTTATAGGACCCTACTGATTTCAATTAAACAAGTATGATTTTTCTTGAAGTCACTGAAATTACTTTCTAAACAAAGAATTACCTGAAAATCGTGTTCAAATATTTCAATCAAAAATAATTATTATGCATTATCCATTTAATTTTAGAATGAATTCATGAAGTGAACATAAAAGACGGTGCAGATATTAAAGCCAATCTCGACAAAATTTGATTTTTCTTTTATTGTTGTATCATATACATTGAAGATTGTATTAATTCATCCAACGTCAGACAGTAGTCTATCTCGCCCCTAATACTCTGAACCTTGTTTTAGAATAGGACAGTCCACAAACTCGCCCTTAATTTTCGGAACGCCTTATTTTAGTTAAACAAAGTAAATTCACTACAGCATCAAAAAATTGAAAAGTAATCAAAAAGAGAATGGTGATAAAGAATGTTATTGGGTATGATCATAATTGCCACTCTAATACGTAAGATAATAATTTTATATAGAACACGCCCAGTTTTGTAATTAAATGTAATGATCGACACACATTGGAAACGAAGAGGAACACTCATTTCGATAATTTGTTAGCCTGCCATAATTCTTCGTTTTATCCTTCAACATGATCTGCTTATTCCTCTTTGATAATAACAAGATATATACAAGTTAATTGTTTATTAATAACAATAATGCTTACATTGAAATTATATGGGTTGCATGTACTTCATACTAACGCACAAAAAGATATGATTTTCCAGACTTCTGAAAAATATTGGTTATAGACACCGAGTATGCTATAGACCACGCACCCAAAAAGGCTGGCCCTGTTCGCATGGATGTGTGTTTTATTTTCGTAACTTTGTTTTTAATATATTATGTATACTCTGTCCCAGCTAAGGAAATCAAGTCTCTCTCGCAAGTAGTGACGCGAGATGGCTCAACCAATGAATACGTGACAGGAACGGAATTCCGTGGAGTGGGGGAAAGCAACTGCCTTCCCAGCAGCGTGCACTGCTTATCTCTGCCCACTCGATTTTACTCGCTTCGCTGACGCTATGGGCATCCTTGCTCCACAGTCAGCTGGGACACACTATAGTTAAAGAATTATGACCTAAGTTCATGTTCTGTGAATATTTGTGCTTCAAATGCAATTGGAATCAAGTTTATAAGTGTAATGGTAATAATTATTTCACCATATATAGGAAGGTTGGTAAAGTTTGCTGACCGCCATTTTTCAATCGATCATTTCGATTTGACTCAGATATGTGATTTTTGGTAAATTTTAGCATGACCTTCCACAAGGTCCAAAGTAACTTTCGGCATTTTTTTAGCTGTACAATATATTTACTAAGCCCTAATTATGAAACACGTAGCAACGATCAGTTAAGTTTATGCTTGCAATTCTTTTTAATTCTTTTTTGTGTAATTCCCGAAATATCAGTAGACAGAAATGGATACCTAAGAGAACACAAACGGGAATATCTGCTCTCTAAAATAGTAAATTCTATTCAATATCTTCACAGAAAGAAATTACATTAAGGAGGGAGTTATGAAAGTGTGCACCAATTTGTAATTGTCCTCAACTGTTACACATTCCTACAGACATTATTGTAAAGTATTATTAATTTTGGACATTAATCTTGAATGTTCAAGCACAAAAATGATGCCAGTTACAAACGTCATAGAAATGGGTATGATAAAGTAATCTATGCTAAGCGATATTAGATTTGTAAACAAATCTATGCTCCAAGAAGTGGTCGACTTAGGATTTGCTTCCCAGGCACGCCACAACAGATATTTTTTTCTATTTTAGCCATATGAGAGTGTTTCTTTGTCCTAATAGGCTACAAACCAATATAAATTAAGAATATAATTTTGAATACATTACCTGGATTATGTTAACAAGAGCTCTCACCAACTTTGGAGTTGCAAGTTTTGCGTGTCGGAGAGAGTAGTTCATGAGATCAACGATCACAACCATTCCAGCAACTTGGGTGATTTGTTCCTGACTCAGCCTCTCTACAGATGTGTTCAACATACTTATGAGGTCATCGTGTATCACATTGTCCATATTAATGTTACCTGGAAGAAGTAATATATTTATGTTAGAAGAGATGCAAAACGATACACTTAGTAATGCTGTTGCTGTGAATATTCAGTATATAATTTAAATTACTGTGATATTTCCCTCATTGCAACAAATTCCAATAATTCATAACCAACTGTATTTTCTTTGTCATATATAACACTTGGAATTCCGAACGTATTACCAATCGCATCACTCTCTACCAAAAACTCATTTCGTTCCTTACCAGTGGCGTTTCTTGAATCTCAATTTAAGGTGTTGGCATGGAAGGAAAGTTTTAACCCCTCCCTCTCTTTTTTGTGACAGAATGTTTGAAATTTTCTCCAAGCAATTATTTACTTTTTCTTTCAGTGTAGTATTAACATGATTCAAATCCGCGTAACCCTTATGTTAATAGTTAATTGATTCATTGATTTATTTGCTTTATTTTACTTCGCTTTTTGTGCCACTTTTGGCTAATTTGCGAAAATAGGGAAGACTGATGATATGATGAAATTGATGAATAGACACTCACAAACATCCATGCTCAGGTCAGAATTCGAACCTGGGACCCTTACGTCGTAGCGCGATGTGCTAACCACCCCGCCACAGCGGCCGTCTATTAAGGACGTTAGAATCCTACCCACTCAGACAAACGAACTGTATGTGAGACCGCTGAACTGGGCTCGGATAATGGTGGTCGTTGAAAACACTGAGAATTATAGAAAAGCCTTTCAAAATCCTTATATTGAAAGAAATATGCGTCTTTTATTATTTAGGTCTCCTTTGGACCTTAATACGTGATTTACACACACACACATATAAAACTCCACTCTTCTTACTGCGGCGGACAATACCAATTCATATTAACACTAACTATTATTATTGAATATTAGATGATAATAATATTTTAAAATATATGTATTAGAAAATGATAGAAGTTCAGAAAAACTGCCATTGGGTCTGTTAGTAAAAATTCACAGGAGATATAGTTTCCTCGCATGATGGATGCAATAATGGCAAAAAATTACATGTGGAGTGTTTTGAAATGTGTAAAATTGTAAATTAGATAGGTGTAATTGTTCGGCAACGCTAAATTCTTTAACAAAATAAATTATTTCCCAATATATTACCAGAGTGTATAGAAGAGAAAGTGTGCACACTTCGGTTTCTTCCCGTAAGCCAAGTGAATAGAGCGGTGTCCCACCGAAACACTGGCAGCACCATCGCTTGCGACGAGCGTCTTCTGCTTGAAGTGCGGCCGCGCTTTATATAGAGCGTTGTGTTTTGTTGTGCTAGAATAACATTGTGTACTTTTATTAATGACAACGTTGTTACGTTATTCTGTTTAGTGTCGTTAGATTTGTGATAGATCTGTTGTGACTAGTTTGTGTTGCGTTCAAAGCATTGTTATTGTGTTTGAGACAGCAGCGAGCGAAAACTGCAAGATGCCTACGTCTTTCGTACCCGGCTGTAGAACTGGATATGACCGCTGTTCTTCAGGTAGTAGACATTTTTTTAGGTCACCTAAGACGGTAATGGTTTCTCAAAATGGCAGAGTGCCATCCCTAGAAAAGATAAAAAACTAAGTCATAATTGCTATGTGTGTGATATTCATTTTTCCACTGACCTTTTAGTGAAAGTGATTCGTTCATAGTGGATGGCGAAACACAAAGGTGGAAAATAAAACCAGAAGCAGTTCCTCATATATTTCGTAATCTGCCCAAATACCTCTCTAAGACAGTTAAGAAGCGAAAATCTCCCATGAAAAGGCAATCCTTGCGGACAGATTATATTGAAGTAAGTACTCGTCGCAATGTATCATTAAGCTTATCAGTAGAGGATGATTTGCTTCACACTGCGGATGCTAGCAATACAATAGCATTGATAAAGAAAAAACTTAAGAATCAGAAACGCAATTTAATTAGAACGCAGAATGAACTAAAGGTCGCACAGGCTAAAATAAATGTGCTTGAAAAAGGTGTTTAAGATGCTAAATTAAAGACAACGGTCATACAGTCAAAACAGTTCGCGTCTCTTAGCAAAAATAAAAAAAAAATGTAATTGCTACAATCTTAAAGAAATCCCAACTGAAAAGTAAGACATAAATGAGATACAGTTCTGAGTTTATACTGGATTTTCTTATTTTAAAAATTAAGTCCCCCAAGGAGTATAGACACTGTTTGTATCACGATTTGCTACCTTTGCCTTCTGAAGCTCGCTTGAGAAAATTGGTGAAGGGTCCTAAATGTCCTTATGGCGTAAATTCCCATGCCATCCACGCTATAACACATCTTTTTAGTGAAAAGAATGAGAATGAGCGTAGTTGAATGCTGATTTTTGATGAAGTTAAACTTAGGTAAGCAATTCAGTTTAACTCGAATTCCTTAAGAATAGACGACTTTGTTGATTTGGGAAATCTTACTCCAGACGATAGCAAGAATCAATTAGCAAATTTTGTTCTTTTTCTGTATAATTGTATTCAACCCATAGCAGTATATGCTAGCAGGAATGCCACCCCTGGTGACATTCTCACAAAAATACTTTTCCAGGTTATCATACATTTGGAGAAAGCAGGGGTCAGAATTTTTGGTTTTATATCTGATGGTAGCCAATCTAACAAAAAGTTATGGAAATGCTTAGGAATTTCCGGAAACAGAATCAATCTTAAGTGCTCTATACCCAATTAAGCTGACTCTAGTAGAAAGCTTTTGGCATTTTCAGACGCACCACATATATTTAAATGCATAAGGAATAACTTCCATGATAAAGTGCAGGTGTACTATAATGGTGATATTGTTGATTATTCATTTTACAGAAAAGTGTATGAACATGATTCATGTACTCAATTTTCCGGTATGAAATATTGCTATATAGTAACCTCTGCTCATTTGGATTCTAATTCATTCCAACGAATGAATGTAAGACTCGCACTGCAGCTGTTAAGCAGATCTGTGGCTAATGGAATAAAATTTTATCGGAGTATTAATGCAGAAGGGTTAGAAGGCAGTGAAACAACGGAAAATTTCACAATGGACTTAAACTGCCTGGTTGACGCATTAAATTCATTCACTCCTGCACAGGGACTATATAAAGGATCAGAAGCACATACAACTTTAATAAAATGGAATGCTGTTCTTAGAGATAATCGAAATTCCTTCGCTTCAGAAAAAACGCTCGAGTCCTTAAGAGTGACTTTAGAAAGTAATTTAGAAGTGTCCGAATATTTGTGGAAGAACAATTACAAGTACGTTTTGACAGGAAAATTTAATCAAGATCCCCTAGAACGCCATTTTGGTATATTGCGGTCATTCACTTGTGATGATCATCCCTCCACTGTGGATTTTCTGCACTTACGTATGCTGCAATCAATTTACGTACCAGCAAAGCTTGCTTTATTTTCGGACGGAAACTGTGAATACAGGACTGAATCTCCTCTGACGTCTTTTGTTAAACAAATGCGAACTCTGGCAAGAGCAATCGAAAATAAAAATCTTTCGGTGAAGAAGAAAGCTGAAAATAAAAAAGAGGGAAAAAATCCGTTGTTGAAGATGAAATTCAAATACCGGACTGGGAAAACAACATACCAAACTTAAATGAACAAAGTTTTGGTAAAGAATACTTAGTGTATCATTTTGCACGATACATAGTGTGGTATATTTCAAAAGAGACAGATTTTAAACTGTGTACAACTTTTCTGCACGCGGAACCAACTAATATACCTGCTTCACTTACGCTAATCTAAGACTATGGTTCGGGCGACGGCTGTAAATACCTTACCTATGCATCGAAAAGTGTTTATAATGTGCTGTTACACGTGGAACAAGTTGTTGCAGAAATATTATTATGTGCTAATAGTTTATGGGGTGATATACTTTTTGAGTGTTTGGACAATTTAATATAATTGCTGTAAGAACTTCGCAATTAGGATGCTGTGAAGATCATGTGCTGGGTACGCTACCTAAACTCGTATTTCACTATCTGAAATGTCGATTTTTCTTCCGCACCAAGGAGATAGGAAAGGAATTAAGTGCCTCGAAGACAGCAAAATCATCTCGGAAATTCTCCAAACTATCCAGCTGCTGAGCTCTTCTCCAAACGTAAGTAACATGCATTTTTGTTTCTTATGTAGTTAGTTATGTAAGCAACGCGAGCATCTTCCGCGACGTCTCAAACGTCACCACTTCCATCTAGGCGGTGGACCACGGCAACTCAGGGAGTGCGCACACTATTATTTCTACACGCTATGATATTACTTTATAAAATTAAAAAAAATGATTTTTTATTAATAATATGTAATAAAACACGATTTTGCAATGTATCTGAAACTCTACTGAAATTGGAGTGAACCTTTGTCATAAAATTACTGAAATACTGCAAAATAAAACATGTCAACAGTATCAATGGGATATAATTCTTAGTTAAGATCTTATATATAATATTATATATTATATATAACTATGTTATATAGTATAATATAATATATATATATATATATATATATATATATATATATATATATATATGATATCATCAGAAAGTATAATTCAAAGAAAAAATTAGTCAACAAATTTGCAAAACAAATCTATCATTCCTGTATTATGTATAAAAATAAGCCAAAAAATACTATTTCCGTGTTAAAAATGTGTAAAAGTTTACCAAATAAATATGTATTTATTAGTTATTTCTTAGTATGCAATCCGTGTTTAACATGTGCACTTACCTTTATCAAAATTTGAATGATGTTAGGAGAATTAATATACAGGGTGGCTCAAAAAGTCACTTAACACCCTCGGTACAAGGACACTACAGCGTGCAACGTGGAAATGCTGATGACAAATCGTTGCCAGGCCAAGGGGGAACCACATTGACGCCATCTGCACGGTCGGCGGCCATCTAGATGTCCGCCATCTTGAATTCAACTTTAGAATTTTAAATGAGAAGGGGGTGATATGATATATCGCATAAGGCTAGAATTTCACGAGAAATGCAATGGTGAACGTTTTTTTGACATCTTTAACCAGTAAAAAGTTATGAGTGAATTCTTGTACCAATTTGCTCCTTTTCGAGGTGTTAGAAAAATGCCTTAAAATTTGTTTACCGCATCGGTAATGCATCAAGATCAAAGTGACGTCTAGGAATAAAAGTTCGCATGGCATTGCACAAGATTTTAATCGGATACATCCATGAAGAGCTGTGCATTATGAATGCTTGTCGCGAACAATTACAGTGTGACGCTTCCATTAAATGAAAAGTCCTTCACAGTGACAAGGCTAATGTATATGTTCATAAGCAAGTTCATAAACAGAATATTCGATGCTTTTTATCTGATAACTCATTTTGGACAGATCAAAACTGAATGGTTAGTGCTGGTAAGTTAATGGTGTGGTGTGCTGTGAGGAACACGATTTGTTACTCAATTTTCCATCAACAGAATCTTAAATGCTTACGGCTACTTTGATTTGTTAAATAAACAGGTATTTTTATCCTTGCTTATGGAAGAAGGTACTTTTTACAGAGTTTTTTTTTCAATAGGGAGGAACACCAGAACACTATGGGAACGTTGTGAAGCAGTTTCTGTCCAAAGTTATTTTATCAGATGACAAGGGTCGCATATTCTGTTTATGAAATTCCTTATGATCATAAACATTAGCCTTGTTACTGTGAAGGACTTTTAATTCAATGGAAGCGTCACACTGTAAATTGTTCGCGACAACCATTCATAATGCGCAGCTCTTCGTGGATCTATCTGATTAAAATCGTGTGCAATGGCATGTGAACTTCAGTACCTAGACATCACTTTGATCTCGATGCATTACCGATGCGCTAAACAAATTTTAAGGCATTTTTCTAACACCTCGAAAAGGAGCAAATTGGTACAAGAATTCAGTCATATCGTTTTTCTGGTTAAAGATCCGTCGAAAAAACCTTCACCATTGCATTTCTCGTGAAACTCTAGCCTGATTTGTTATATCATATCACCCCTTTCCCATTTAAAATTCTGAAGTTGAATTCAAGATAGCGAACGGCGAACATCAAGATGGTCACCGACCGCGCGGCTGGCGTCATTGTGGTTCCCCCTTGGCCTGATAACGATTGGTCATCAGTATTTCCATGTTGCGCGCTGCAATGGCCTTGTACCGTGGGTGTTAAGTGACTTTTTGAGCCACCCTGTGTGTGTGTGTGTGTATATATATATATATATATATATATATATATATATATATATATATATATATCGGGTGTCCATAAAATCCCTTTACAACTTCAAAAATTCACTACAAATGCAAATGATGAGATATTTGAGTGAACTTTTTTATTGTACTCATTTATTATTAAAGTTTGTACTAATAGTCAATTTGTGTATTTCAGGTAACATTGTGAAAAAAGTGAGGTCCTCGAAAGAAAAATGGCTACTCCACAAGAAAAGGCACAATGTGTGGCGTGGTTCATTGAAAAAAAATCTGACACTCAAACTCAGCGAAACTTCAGGACTAGGTATGGGAAACAACCACCAGCACGTCCATCAATTCGTGAATGGCACAGGAAATTCATGGAGACCGGTACAATTTTGGATAAAGCAAGAAGTGGAAGAAAACGAGTTTCAGAGGAAGACATCAAACTTGTAAGGCATGGCTTTGTCAATTCTCCAAAAAATACATTCGCACTGCTGCCAGACAGTTACAGCTAGCACGATCAACAGTGCACAAGGTCCTACACCACAACCTGCGATTGTATGCGTATAAAGTGCAACTGTTGCATGCTATCGAGCCCAATGATAAACCGAAACGCAATGTTCCTCAACCGAGTGTGTTTTGCTGAGGAGGCAACATTTCATGTTTCCGGTAAACTGAACACATACAATGCAAGAATTTGGGGCTCCGAAAACCCCCATGCGGCAATGGACCTCAAACGAGACAGTCCAAAGGTTAATGTCGGGTGTGGACTGATGTTCAATCTAATCATAGGTCCATTTTTCTTTGCGGAGCAAACAATTACTGCAACTGTTTACCTTGACATTTTGACTGAATATGTGACACCAAATCTGGCTGACCTTCAACCAACCGTCCTTTACCAACAGGATGGTGCACCACCACATTGGGGATTAAATGTTCGTGACTTCCTGGACCAAAAATTTCCTGGTAGGTGGATTGGACGGGACGGCCCTATTCCCTGGCCACCTCGTTCACCAGACATAACGCCCCTAGATTTATTTCTATGCGGCTACGTTAAAGACAATGTGTATCGAACAAAGGTACGGAACATTACTGACCTCAAGCAAAGGATCACTGATGACATTGCCACCATTGATGAGGCTATGCTAGAGCGGACATGGCGCGAAATCGATTTTCGCCTTGACGTCCTTCGTGCAACCAATGGTGCCCATATTGAGGTGTATTAAGTTATGGAAAAAAACTTCAATATATACTGCTACTATGTGGCAAATTTAATTTAATTATCTCTTCATACGTGTTTGAAATAAAAGCTTGATTTTGTAAAGAGACTTAATGGACACCCTGTATATATATATATATATATATATATATATATATATATATATATATATATATATATATATATATATATATATATATACAGGGTGAATTCTTAAGCTTGACACAACGAAATATTTCGAAAAGTACGCATCTGATCAAGAAAAAGTTCTGAATGAAATTTGTTCTTCTCGAAGGGGCTCATCCAATGATGCCAAACTCACCCCACCCCACCTCCCGGGGGTGGGACGAGGGGCAACTGTAAAATCTCAAACGGGAACCCTATTTCTTATTGCAGATTCGGATTCTCCAGACAAAAATACGTTAGTTTTGTCTGAAACTGTTTTTTTTCCTGTTTTTTTTTTTTTTTGATTTGTGATAGCTGGCGCTGTAAGCTCAAAAAGTAAGATTTGGGTCAATTCTCGAGAAAAACACTGTCCTCTTCGTCAGGCTTCGTGGCAGATTATGCCGTGTCTGTTTCACCAGGAAACAAGGTGTAATGGTTTGTAAGATAAAAAATGTAATCCTGAAACATGCTCGGCAATCTGTTAAATATGAGGTTAACCAATTATAAAACTGTAAAACGTTGAAGAAAGGTAATGTAGAGAAACGATGGGTAAATATGGTTTAAAAAATGGAAGAAGATAAAAACGAATAGGCTTTAATGTAACGAAAGAAATGACACGAGCGTTCATGATGATAGAGGAGTTTCAAGGCAGGGGGATGACGTAATAATGCAGGAGTAGCGGGGAAAAGGAGGGGTAGGGAGGAAGCAAGTGGGTGGGGCCAGTACCAGCCATTGGCAGCACATCAGCAGCGCATCAGCAGCACCACATTAGCTGTAAAGACGACTAACTCGACGATCCATTCCGCAGAAGTGAGATTGTTAATTATTACATGGTCAAAGGTTTTTACGGAGCTTTGAAATCTTCAACGTTTTACAGTTTTATAAGTGGTTAACAACGTTTTGAACAGATTGCCGAGCATGTTTCAAGACCACATGTTTTCTCCTAAAGACCATTTGACCTTGTTTCCTAGTCAAACAGACACGGCATAATCCGCCACGAAGCCTGAAGAAGAGGACGGAAGTAGTGTTGTTCTTCCTTGACTCCATTAGTGGTTATAATGCAGGCTATAACGGTGCAAGAGAAAATTGAAATGGTGTACATTTATGGAGAAAGTAGCAGGAATATCAATGATGCTGTGATTCTTTACGCTCAACGTTTTCCAGACCGGGTGCGATCGCACGCCTCTTTTCGCAGAGTTGTTCAACAGTTCTGCACCGAGAGAACTGTACAACCAAGAAAAAAAAGTAATTGCTGGAGAAAATAATGAAATTGCTGTATTAGCTGCATTGACTCTTAACCACCACGTTAGTATTCGACAAATAAGTCGTGAATCTGGAATTTCGTAGACTACTGTGTGCCAAATCCTGAAGCGTAGAAAATATCATCCCTTTCATGTTTTGTTGCATCAAGAACTTCATGAAGTGTTTTTCAGAACCGAGTGACATTCTGTTAATGGGCGCTTCAGCAAATACAAGGTGACAAAAATTTCTTTACTCGAGTTTTCTTCTCTGACGAGTCGACTTTTACAAACCACGGTACGATTAATCGACACAACATGCATTATTGAAGTGTCGAAAATCCGCATTGGTTACGCCAAGTTGAACATCAGCTCTCTTGGAATGTAAATGTTTGGTGTTGAATAATTGGCGATAAACTTATTGGTCCATATTTTATCGATGGGAACTTAAATGGTGAGAAATATCGAAACTTCTTGCAGAACGAACTTCCAGTATTGCTTGCAGACCGTTCCTTAGATGTGCGACAAACAATGTGGTTTGAACATGACGGTTGTCCAGCACATTATTCCGTTGCAGCACGGGAAGTATTAGATCGCGTGTACAACCGTCGGTGGATCGGAAGAGGTAGTCCAGTGTCTAGGTCTGCAAGATCGCCAGATCATACTTCGCCTGATTTTTGTTTGTGGGGCTACGTGAAGAGTGAAGTTTATAATGAACTGCCAACAACGCGTGAGAACATGATTGAGCGAATCACCAATGCATGTCGAAAGATTACACCGGGCACGCTTGTCAGTTGTGTCCAATCATTCCAAGTGCGGATAAATCCGTGTATCGATGTGGGTGGTGACATTTTCGAGCACTTATTGTAAAATGATTATTAAAAACAAGCACCCCGATGGTGAGAGGCGAGGGGACTCACCTAAAACAAGCACTCCGATGGTGAGAGGCGAGGAGACTCACCTTAAAAGAGCACGCCGATGGGAACACAATACTGCTATGTCCGCGTCGTTGTTCCTGGGCTATGTTATAAATGCAGTTTCTTATAAAAATGCAACATGCCTCACGTAATTTTGCGATTAAAAGTGCATTTTTTCCCATTTCCGCAATATTTCAATTTTGCGATTACAGCGCCATCTATCATAAATCCACAAACAAGTTTAAGACAAAAATTACGTATTTTTATCTGGAAAATCCGAATCTGCAATACAAAATGGGGGTTCCCATTTGAGATTATAAAGTTGCCCCTCGCCCCGCCCCCAGGAGGTGAAGTGGGGGTGGAGTTTGGCATCATTGGATGAGCCCCTTCGTGACGAACAAATTTCATTCAGAACTTCTTGTTGGTCAGATGCGTACTTTTCGAGATATTTCGTTGTGTCAAGCTAAAAAAACTCACCCGGTATATATTCGGAACGTTATCATTTATACCATCGTATTTTTACTACAAATTTTACCGTATCGTTTTACGCGTACACATCTAGTACATGAATATTTATGCTAAGTAATTTGAATTCTTTACAAGTTGTCTCTAAGACACTGAGATCCGCACTTGTTGTCAGAAAGAAATTAGATGTGCTTGTATAGTCAGATCTTTTCCAAGTTTGAAGAGTTATTGTGCACCTGTCTTCTTGTTGTCTAACATTTTACGAGTTTTTTACACTACAATTTGCAATGTAGTTCCATCACATTGAATGTTCCACCAAAATATGGAATTTTAACATGATAATGTCCCTATATGTATACGTTACTATTGCCTACTTTCGTTAATAATGGTCATACAATTTCCGGGTTTAACGAATGAGAAAATAATTAAGTATGAAGACAATATTCTTAAGTCACTCTATGTTTATGTTTGTAAATACTGCATAAAACACAGTCAAGTTAGGGTACTGGTATGGAAGCTCTAAAAACTGTTGCTGGTGTTCGACCATTAGTGTTTCTGCCTTTGTAAGTCCAGTTAGAAAGAAGTCAATAAAACGTGCAGGAAATTCCAAATTGGAGCAAATGATGAAAGGATCACACATGGGCAAATATCAAATCGTCTTCGAACACGAGGTGTTTTGTATGGTATGTACCTAGGTATATTCTTAGCCTTCTCTGCAATGTGGTAAGATCAATGGGAAGGCGTCGAAACAAGAATAGATGAATCATCCATATTGGATGTTGAAATGTCACATAGTACACCTCCTGTGTGTACCTAATCGTTATAGATGGAAGACAACAGTATAAAAACCTCAGATGTGTGTCATAGGATACGGAGTAGTTTGACAACTCCCACAGAAGAGGACTTTAGCTAGAGCAGTGAGCTTTCCAGGTAAATTTCTTGTCGAATATGATGCTAAGAAATTTAACCTCATTCATGAAACGCAGAGGCGTTCTCCCTATATACAGGCCGGGTTCAAGTGCAAGTGCATTGACGACAAAAATGCACACATGTGAATTTTTCTGGTTAGAACTTGGAACTGGTTTGTATCCATTTTATCTATCAGTTTCCAATAATTAGTTGACGTTTTCATTCAATAAATGACCTATCAACTGATCGAGAATTTTATTTTTGAATCAGGAAGATTGTATTGTACTTCAGTTCATTGCGATCTCTTACATGATGAATTTATCAGTGACGAATTCAACCTCAATTTAAGCGCTAAGAAGATAAATACTGAATGTAAGATCTTTGGTGACCGCTGAATTGATGTCAAAGTACATATTAAGGTTCAAGTAAGTAGTCAAGACAACCATTCTACTTCTTCTTCTACTACTACTACTTATTATTATTATTATTATTTGGTGACACATGTCGGAAAGCCATACGGATATTTTCCTGTGAATATACACGATTGAAATTATTCTCTTTGAACGTAAAATATGTTCATAAAAATGTGATTTCTTAGTTCATACATGATTGGCAAATAAATAATATAATGGATTCTTGATATCAAACGTTGTGACCAAGATGGAGGAGGGAAGGACCCCCAAGCAGTTCTTGGAGGCAAGATACAAAGGAAGAAGGTCCAGCGGCAGAGCAAATAAGACATGTGAAGATATGGTGGAAGAAATAGGAAGATAAAGAGGGAAGGCATTCCAAGAAAAAAAGAAGATGGCCAGGGACAGAGGAGAATGAAAAAAAAAAAATAGGTCGACTTATCCCAGAAGCTGTAATGGCATGAGGGGTAGAGAAAGACGAAGATACGAATCGTAAGAATAATCATAAGATAACAAATGAAGATGCAAAGCATGCTCTAACAATTGGAAGAATGGCAGAACTTATACAAAGAAGGAGTCAGGTTTCAAGAATGGAAGAGAGAGACAGAGAGAGAGAGAGAGAGAGAGAGAGAGAGAGAGAGAGAGAGAGTGAGAGAATCTTGAACAATATGATGCAAAAGACGAGGACGAAAGTGGCACAAATTGGTTCGGCGGTACAAAGAGAAATATAGACAATAAAGAAGGTAAAATTTGCACAGTTAGCGTTTATGTGTGGTATAAGGTTAACCTCTTCGTAAATTTTAATTTTTTTAAACACTAACTTCTAGAGTTTACTGTTACTATTTTCCATACAGGAATATTGGAACGTTAAGAGAGGAGAGTGACATACATATCAAGCAGTCTAAGACCCAGAGAACTTTTATTGGATCACTGTATAAAAACAGACACACAAAATACACCGAAATACGTGAAAGAGGTACAAACCTAGTCTAAGAACAAGAATCCTTCTTCCAAGTGCATCCCTGTGCCTGAAAACATCAACAATTTGATCCTTATACAGCTCGCGGGCGGTGGAAGGTAGCATGGGTATCCACAATTCTGGTAGCTTACTTTTCACGTCAAAGTGTCGCTTGAACTGGAAAACAAACATTTGCAGGTAACGTTAAGAAAAAAAAGGAAAAAAAAACATTACATATATTTGACCATTGGTTTTTAGGTACTTGCATTTATTACTTAACCTGTAGACTTTGTGGCCAAGGGATTGAACTTCGATCTCGCCTCCAATATTCCTGAGTTCGAATCACGGACTGTTCATGGGTGATCAATGCGAGTGTCTCATCATTAATTTCATGTAATTACCCTCGCCGCCGCCACAATTAAAGGAAAGTGTCAGAAAAGCGCCAACAAATTTAAAAACACAAATGTATATTACATACATAAGTACCAATCTGTACATTGCTATACTACAAGGATTACTGATTACATGTTAATCTGATTTCTATTTCTGTTATATTACTTCTGTTTTTCTACCTCTTGCATTCGCATTCTGATGACGAGGATTAATTATGAACTAATGAAATAATGATTGAACAAACACTATGAGACACCCATTTTAAAACAAGATATCGAATCTGTGGCCTCTGGCTTCGTAAGGCCTGTCCACTCTGCCATGAAGATCGACGGTTGTACAGTACATTTGTAACAAACTGTTAATGTGACAATGTATATAATAGACTAATGAATTAGCAAAAATTGTTTTTCCAGCACTTATAGGTTCCTCAATAACCAAATCAAAATTTGGATATAAAATATATTCAAATTTGTATTTGTTATAGCTCTTTTCCAATCTTACGGCGGGAGCTCTGGATGCAGGCAAGGGAAGCGGGGAGTGAGGAAGCGACCCACTGAGTGCGATAAGAAACACAGCAGCCTGAAGAACGAGGTTCACGTAGTAGTTCCTCCCCGCGACGTCGTAATTCTCGGCTCCACCCCTGTTACCTGGTTGCTCTGCTGCGTAATCCCAGCTCTCCACTTCCTTTGCCAGCATGTAGAACGCCCGCCGTGAGAGTAGAAAATACTTATAAGAATGGGTTGTTATAATATCAATTGTCTTTAATTTTTGACTCCCATTGGTAGGCAGATAGACAAATCGATCGATCACCTGGCATATAAACAATACAGTATTTTTTTTTTCATCATATGCAATTGTTACCGTGCCATCAAGAGATATCGAACGATTGGAGTGTTGAGATGAACAGACAAATGGACGGATCGATCGGAAAATTGTTACAGAATAATTTGATATTTTATTTATTTGTTTGTCACTTCCATATATCGAGGATTATTTTGTTGATTTTACTTTGTTTAGCTGCAGAGACAATCAGATTCATCAGCTTCATATCACCTTAGATTAGAATTACTTTTGTTACTGTCCACCTAACTTTATGTTTCCATCTGATAAATCTACAAGTATCTATTGATTTCCAAACTTGACTGGAACAAGTAGATGAATAGCATGGATATTGCATCAAGTAGATAATTTTCATTTCTTTCTAATTGCCGAATTTCTAATAGAAAGCTTGGAAAACTTTGTACATATCGCAGAATTGAAAGGTGTTCAGTGTTGACTTTGAATTGTTGAGACCCTATAAACAGACGGCATCCTAGAATAAAAAAATATGTTGTATTAAACAATGATTTACTATGAGATCATTTGCCAAATGAAATTAGACCTTTATATTTTGTAAGTTTCCGACTAATAAATCCAGCAGCCAACTTTGTTATATAAGTGCTGAAATCTTGCATATATTTTTAGAACAACAATAGTATTATATTTTATTATCTTAGAGGCGTGTTCTGTTTGTTATTAATGCTTAATTACTTACAAGTTTAAGAGCTCGGTCTTGATCAAACTTCTTAGCTCTAAGAAAAGACAAGCAAAAGCAGTCGTCTGTGCGGCTTCTTATAGATGTTTCAGCTGAAATAAATTTATAGAGTTAGGTTTATAATACAAGGTGTACAACTTTGCTTCCGCCGTTTTCCGACAGGTGGCAACAACAGGAAGTAGCGGTCGAAAGAACCAGATCGCAAACGTCACGCAGTTAGCTTGGACCTCTGTCAAGATAACCCCATTCAAACATTAGTCGAGTGGTGTGTGCATCGTGAAGTTGTTCGCGATTGAAAATGTCAGTGTACGAGCCAAATTGTCGCCATTTGCGGGAGATTCTACTTTTTTGTTTCAATATGAAGAAAACTGCAGCTGAGGCTCATCGAATGCTCTCCACTACGTATGGTGAGGACGCTATAAGTGAGAGAACCTGTCGTGAGTGGTTTCAACGCTTCAAGAACGGTGACTTTAACGTCGAAGACCGGCATAGTGGTGGAAGACAAAGTTTTCGAAGATGCAGAATTGGAGACATTGCTGAGTGAAGACTCGCGTCAAACTCAAGAAGAATTGGCACAATCATTGAGAGTGACACAGCAAGCCATTTCAAAACGTCTGAAAGCCATGGGTATGATTCAGCATGACAACGCATAACCCCACGTTGCCAAAGTGGTGAAAACGTACTTGGAAACATTAAGATGGGACGTCCTACCCCACCCACCTTATTCTCCAGACATCGGTCCCTCTGATTATCACCTTTTTAGATCAATGCCTCATGTTCTGGCTGACCAACACTTCCGATCTTATGAAGAAGTCAAAAAGTGGATCGATTCGTGGATCGCCTCCAAAGATGAACAATTTTTTAGACGCGGCATTCGTACGCTGCCCGAAAGATGGGAGAAAGTAGTGGCCAGCGATGGACAATACTTTGAATAATGCGTGGGTAAGCAATGTTTTTCATTCCAGCGTCATATTTTTGGGGAAAAACGGCGGAAGCAAAGTTGTACACCTTGTATATTTTCATATTAAAATGCTAATGTAACGACTGGACCCTATTCACCAATTTCGTGTAATTAGAAAAGAAGAAAAATGTAAGAAATGTGTATGGATTTTTTAAATGAAAGTGTCGTCCCTTGGGACTGAGTGATGATATGGAGTAAGATCTACTTTGAAATCCTATAAGGAATAACTGTGTCTTTGTCCTGTCATCTACTTCCTTCAATGACGGTGATTGGGTACCAAAACCATGTGCAAGGTTCCAAAACTTGGGGCGCCAAGAAAGTATATTTCCATTTGTATATATGATTTAGCATAGTTGGGGGCGAAAGCGGCAAAAAGTAGGGGGGCAACTGCCCCCATAATCGCCACCACTGACTTCATTGGTTTAATTTTTATCCTGGCTATGATTTACATTGAGACCAGTTTCACAGGAAAACGATAAATTTGAAAACAATAACTTACATTAAAGTAGCAGTGTAGAAAAAAATATAGATTTTTTTAAAATCTTGTTTCCACGAAAGATACTAAACCCACCAGGAGAATTTCACATAGATTGTTTAAATATTCTAAAGACTTCGGACACTGAATTTATTTTCTCTTAAATTAAATTTACAAGAAATTTTAAAAGTTGCTTGTGTCAACCATTCCCATTTTATTTATCTAACGTTAGGTATTTAATTTGTTTAAGGTTAGTAAGCGAATCAATTACATCAAATATGATTATGTTACAAAAGAGTTGTATGTACATAGTTTGAGCATACATAAATATGTTTACCTTCAATTCTTTCCCTGAATATTTTAATAGCTTCATGGATAGTCTCTGGATCTTCTCCTAACTCCGATCTTGCTATGCTTACCCATTCCGATGGAAGGTCGTATTGGTATTTCTTGGAGTCGAACACGGAATATTTCCTTTCCTTTTCAAAGTTATGGAAGTTCCGTCCCATATCGAAGTCTGTAAGAGTTAAAAATATATTTACTTGTAATGTAACATTACTGTAGCCTTCGTTGCACCTGTACTCAATTTGCATTTATATTTCTAATCTGCAACTGACTGTATTGCAATAATATTCTAAGCGAAATATTGGATCGAAGTGTCATAATAAATTTTAGTAACACCCAGGGTCATCCACTTGTCACTATAGAATAATATATATTTATATTTTAAAGGTAATTCACATAAAGCACATGGTGACATTATTTTCTGCTAAATTTTTATTATGAAAATTATTTATTATTTTATTTTAAAACAAACTAAAAAACATTAACGTTTGCATTAATTTGTACATTATGTTAAATTCAATTCATTTCATACTCTTTTATTTCCTTATTCAGAGGCCTCCCAGATGCCATAGGTGTAACGTCGTCCCGGGGTAAAATAAGGGGTCTCGGGTATTGATTGATTCATTTGATTAATTTGCTTCATTTTACTTCGCTTTTGTACCACTTTTGGCAAATTGCGAAAATGGGGATGAGTGAGGATATGATGAAATTTATGAATGGGCACTCCCGGGTTCGGATTCCACTTTAAACTGTAGGTCCAGTTCCGATTAACCTATCTGTGCAAAAAGTGAACTTAAAACAACATATCAGTCTATCAATCAATCCTTATTTACAATGGAGGTGTTGCGATTTTTTTCTAATCAATTATATTTCTATTGTGGAAAAGAATAATATGATTTTCAAGTATTGGTTATAAAGCCTATAAATGTTGAAATGTACCTTACTTACACTTACCTCCACATATAACAAACGATTTAAAGAAATATTGAAATGAAAACTAACAAAATAATAATTGACTAAAATTAATGGCACACACTTAAACACTGTTAAACATCCATGCCGACAATCAGTTGCGGTGATAAGATGGTTTTGGTGGGCAGTTGTCCCCCCTTTTTGCCTCCATACTATGGCCTCTTAATGCTGTATTTCTACTATGAGAAAGTAAAGTGTCGTTAGTACCCCCAATCGCTTTGACACCCAATCGTTGTTACTACCCACAATATTAAATGTAAGATGATATACAAATGGGAATAAATATACCTACCACAACATCGCACACACATTTGTAAATACACATTTTAACACATGACGTAGGTACATGAACCTTTACACTACATACAAAGATATCTGTGATATTTCACTGTAAATTGCGAAGAAATACCATCAAATTGTTATTTTTCAATGTTCTTAAGTACTTTTAAAAAAGTAATTTTTTAATTTCTTTATTGGAACGAGCCGGCAGAAGAAGAATTTCTGAGACAGTTGGGCTCGTCGTTCCACGATCTAGGTCTTTTCAGTTCTTACGGCGGACGCTCTAGAAACTGGCAAAGGAAGTGGGAAGCGGGAAGCGGGGAAGCGACCAATTAAGAAGGATGAGAAACGCCTGTAGAACGAGGTTCACGTAGTACTTATTTCCGCCAACGTCGTATCTCTCGGCGTCACCACTGTTGTCTGGTGAGTCTACGACGAATTCTCCGCTCCCCGCTTCCCCTGCCAGCTTCTACAGCGCCCGCCGTAAGAATTGAAAAGAGCTAAAATTCCTTCAGAATTTTGAGTTCATGGTACTGCACTACAGTGAAGAAGTACATCGAGGAATACTCTCTACTTCGTATGAAACAGTTTCATCACTGGCTAAAAACACATCTCCGGAACAGCAAACATCAAACATTTTTTGAAAGCGAAACCGTTCTATTTTGTCCTATAAAAAACCACTACATACTTTACTCTTCTGATGCAGGTCTGATGCAGTGTCGTAGTGAAACGATAACTGATGTTTCTAGTTCTTTCATCTGTGTTGCAGATCTATTGAGGTTATGTTGTTCTGACGTAAAGCACTCTTGTTTTTCAAAGATATGAGGTCAATGTAACTGTGTCAGCGTAATATTTTCTATGATAGAGTTCATTTAAACATGAAGTAAACCAGGTTTGTAAGTCAGTAGCTGGGAACTATGCTATTTATCTGCTTGATCTTCTTTATGGATGAAGGAAAGAACATATCTACCTACCATCAACAGGCTACAACGTGTCCGAAATAATGCCTCAAAACAATATCCACGCTTCTGTCACGAAGCACATACACAAGAATGGTGAATGATTAAGAATACGTACACCGTAATGCAAACTATAAGAAACAACACTCAAGATTAAAACGATACAATTATTCTGCATTTTTTGCAATCAACTAGTGCAATGAATTATTGATTGATTGATAACTTTGTAAAATATATTATGTATTTTCAGGTGTATTCCACTGTGAGCTGACATCGTACTGTTGAAGGCAATTTTGGCCATAGTTGAGGTGGTGTCATCAGGCCTAAATTCCTGCCCTTTTTACCTTTATCACAGTGCTTACTAGAACCGATTTAGTAGTAATTAGTGCTCTACGTCGTTTTTTTGTATTTTAGTATGTTCTGTTCTCCGATTAACCTGTATTTAAGATTTCATTCAATCTTGTTGCTTAGCTGTGGGAACTTTTCACCAATACAAAAGTATTCGTCTGAAACAGCCATAACTGCAAGGTACTTTTGAGAAATTGTTGCTTGCACGAAATTTGTATTTTTATATAATTTCAAAATGAAAATATAATTTTAAAAATAACACTGTTCGGCAAAATTAAACTTTTTGTCGCTCCCATGAACCAAAATAGGTGATTCTTATAGATTTCGAGCTCCTGAATTCGAATCCGCAACCCGTTTTTCTCCAGGAAGTACCAGTTTTGAGGGAGGGGTTGGGGGCGGGTTTCAATGACCACGCAAAGGTGCTATACTCCCCGCATATAAATTTCCAGGCTATCAACAGAATTTCCATATAAAACAAGCAGATACAATTTTACATAAAGAGTAAAATTTCAGCACTTACATGTCAATTGTTGTTCCTGCTCCTCTTGTAATTTGTACAGGGTGTCTCGCGTGTCGCATTCCAACAGAAGTCTGCCAACATATTCACACTACATTTCCCACTGTAGCGCCTCTCCATGGTAGCTATTTGTTGATGAAACCTTTCACCGTGTTCATCGGAGACCTCCCCCAAGCTGTACTGTTGAGGGAGGAAATCCGAGTGGCAATGCAGGAAATGTAACGTGAGGGACATATTACATCCCATGGTACGAAATGAAGTAATTAACCTTCCCACAATGTCTTTGTACTTAGGTGACTTATGATTCCCGAGAAAATTACTGCACACGTCTCGAAAGGCCTCCCAAGCCTCACGTTCCACATCACTCAGCTTAGAAAGAAATGTAGGATCCTTCAAAACGTCTCTGATTTGAGGCCCTGTAAAAACACCTTTTTTCACCTTGGCCTCGCTAAGTCTTGGGAACAGTTTTCTGAGATGAGTAAATGCTTCACCATCTCGCTTCAGGCCTTTGACAAATACCTTCATTAGACCTAATTTTATATGGAGAGGTGGTAAGAATACTTTCTCCGGATCCACAAGAGGTTCATTAGCCACGTTCATCTCTCCTGGGACCAGTTGGTTCCATGGTGGCCATTTTGTGATGGTGTACTGCTCTTTGGCTCGACTGTCCCAATGACACAAGAAACAGCAGTGTTTGGTGTAACCACCTTGTAAACCGGTGAGGATGGCAATAACCTTAAGGTCAGCACATACACACCACTTAAACTGTTCGTAATTTAATTTCTGTAGTAGGTTCCGCATATTCTCGTATGTTTCTTTCATATGCACAGCATAAGCAACAGGGATGGCAGGATATTGATTGCCATTGTGTAGTAACACTGCCTTTAGGCTAGTCCGCGACGAATCTACGAACAGTCTATATTCTTCAGTGATGTAGTCAAATTTCAGTTGTTCCATAAGCGACGGAATGTCACTGCAATACACTCAATCACCATCCTTTGTAAAATTAGGAACTAGGCTCACCTCTCTTTTTCTGTACATCGATATATTCACATCTCGGTCAAGTAGATTCCATTGTTGAAGTCATGTTGCAAGCAACATGGCCTTGGTCTTCGGAAGGTTTAAGTCTCTGATCAGATCATTCAGTTCTTCCTGACTTATCACATGTGGTTCCTTAGTGTCAGACACTGGGGCGTAATTGGGATCTGAATGCGTACTCGAAGATTGTGCAACATCCCGACAAGTCGCAGGTTCTTCGTCGGATGAAACACTGCTCAGTGTGTATGAGTCTGTTGGTACGGGTACAGGCAGAACAACATCATGTGGGACAGGTCTCCTCGCGGAATCCAAGTCAGGATACTGTATTTTATACTTCGTGGCTTTTGAGAAACCTGTAATATTGGTCAGGCAGAAGTAACAGTCTGCAACATGATCCCGGGGCTCGCGCCAAACCATAGGTACGGCAAACGGCATCGATGTATGTGTACCTTTCAACCATCCTTTTAGAGTACGCGCACACGAGTTACAACTTTGTTTGGGAGCCCAATCGCGATCCTGGTCGCCGACTTTACAGCCAAAGTACAGGTGGTACGCTGTCTTTAGGAACGGTGACAATGGCCTACTTTGTCCCTTGAAGACCACTTCCCCACATATGTAGCAGAATGAATCTACCGAGTTTTTGCAAGTTCGTGGCATTTTGGTTTAACACAAATGTCAATATTTTACGCAGAAATATTTTTCCTTAACGGTATACACAGACACAGAGTAACGCGTCTTTCTTACACCACGATCACCTCGGAAGTAAAATTTCTGCTTCACGAGACAACGAGGTGGGTGTCTTGGCAACTTTTTCCAACCACATCTGGTTTGTCGTCTAGACAAGGGGGTGCCAACGAATGACCACAAGTTGATTACGATTCCTTTTACCTTGAAGGAGGCCGAGGTGAAGTGTAGGAAGAGTGTAACGAAAATAAAACGTTGAATGTACACAAATAAACCTGTCACACATAGTTAAAAACCGTAAGATACCATTCATTTTAGAGCCAGTCACTTATGGCTGATGGGACATCGTGAAAATATTTCTTCCAGCAGTAATGTTAAAATGCAATATTATTCACTTTTTTTTACATTTATCTGGAATTCTCAAAAAAATGTTCGTTGTGGCCGAATTCACTGTTTTTTGGGGTGGGTGGGGTGTATTTGGTACTTTTTCCTATTTCGGGGGGGGGTTGTGGAGGCAGGGGAAAGAATGTTCCTAGGATATAGTAACAATTCTTGGATTGAGATAAAAAATACACAATTATGCATTCCAAGCATAAAAAACACAATTTAATTAAAAAAATACAATTTTTCGGTAATTTTTTGTGGAAAATGCCCCCTAAAAAAAACTTACGTGCTGGAACTTTTTCAATACGATATTCGTAATCAGCGACTCGAAATCTATAAGGTACACCCTTTGATGCTCGTGGGAGGATTTTCATGCCGATCAGTGTAATTAAATATTTCTGCCCTAAGAACCAATAAACAATGAGAGAGCACACACACACACCTCCCTCACACGCACACAGATGAACACACGAAGTGTGTCTGTATCATTGAAGTATTCGTTCAAAGCATCTAGCGAAATATAAACTTGCTGTTCGATTTTGTTAGTTTGTTCGCCACTTTGCAAAGTTCTTAATTTTTTCTAGATATCATCCGATTTACTCTCATAATTTAAAAGGTCATTTACATTTGTGCCAGGGGCCAAAGGTAAGGTGTTATTTATGTAACGTATCAGTTTCGTAATGTTCTTGGGAAGATACAGCTCGTCAAAAAATAGCATGTCGTGATACGATATTCGAGGTACAGGGGTGTGTCCTTGAATTACTACGCCCGTTTTGTTATATTCCAAGATTAAATAAATCCACTACTTGGAAGTAGGAGTGTGATAATTCAGGTCAAGGAACAGACGGAAAAAGTCAGGATGGCTAATGACGTAGCTTATTTATTCGTCGAGCAAAGATCGACATTAAAGTCTTATAGTATGATGGAGTAGAGTTAGTTTCGAAACAAATCTAGATTGCGTTCTCGAAGTTTCTAAGAAAAGTACAGAAAGTCATTACACTAGCTACTGATTGGTGTTACAAGTAGAATTGAAAGCGGTAGAAAGAAAAACTGAAGGATTTTTTAACGGTTTTGTTGTTTTACATTTTTAAGCCTTTTCTTTCGCTTTTTTTCCACAAAGTGTTTCAAATCAATGAAAATACTTTGTATGTTGCATTTTTATTCTTCCACATCTTTCATTTATCTCTCTACTCCAAAGCAGCCGTGTTGCCAGCTTCGGCCCAATGCCGTAATTTCGGTTCTATCGTCAGTCCTATTGATGCCGGATTATCCAAAATTTGAGGCAAGAGCGACAAAAGACCACTCTATGGCAGCGGTTCTCAAACTTTTATTCTCTTTGTATCCTTTTAGTCGTAGCTAAACGTCTAATGTACCCCCACCATAGGTTTTCTCCGAAATGTGATTTTTGGGGAATTTTGTTTGGCTCCCTTATTGATGGGAAGTTTTTGGTATGTTGCAGACGTGTATCTGCTAAAGAGAAGGATGCCATTCGGGCTGTATGTGGAAAGATGGTAAATCCTGCGTTTATTGTTTTATTGGCTGTTCCTAAGTTTACAATCTTTATGACTAGTTACAAAATTATAAATGTGAAACATATGTATGCTAAGAAGCATATACATATATAAAACTTGTTTTAATATATTTTTCCAGTTAATGAAGAAAAAGTATTGATCAAAAAATATTTTGTAAATAAACTAAACTGTGAATCACAATTTTGGAGACTTTAATATTGTAAATCGAAAGAGTTTCTAGTGAGAAGGATGCGCCTGACAGATTTTTTTTTTTTATCTGTGGTTGTGTACTTTACATTTTCAAACGGAGAATCGGCTCAAAAGTTACCAAATTATAGCTTTCTAAGGATTATTTTAATTAAAAAAATTGTGAAACAAATATAAGATTCTCACTGACAAAATCAGCCTTATTTTCCTGTTCGGTGTTAGAGCTATGATGTCTGAAAATATGAAGTCTGCTCTACAAACCTGCAGCAAAAATGTTGTAAATATTCTCGACATTTTACTTCTGACCTGATCGCGCACAGGCTTCAAGTCGTTCATGTACCCCTGGGGGTACGCGTACCACAGTTTGATTACCACTGATCTTTGAGGATACGAAATGCTAGCGCTGTAATTTTAAATAAAAACGGAATTAACGGCGTTCGGAAATTTTGTGTAAACTTCGAACTTTGGCCTTTTCCCTGCTTCCCCCCCTGGACCCTTATTTGTCCGATGTTACATAAAATGTTGCTTCTTGCTCATTCATATAATTATCATTTAATGTTTTTAAAAAGATGAAGTGGTTTAGCAGTTATAACTCTTTATCTCCAGTTTATCCCTTAGCAACACAATGGAAACAAAGAGCTTTTTAAACGGCGCTTGTTATAATAGTAAAAATGGATATATGGTTTTGTAATCTGTTTATGTAATGCCCTCAGAGGTATTTATTTACTTATTTCCCTTCAACAGAGACAATTCTCCAATTACAGAAAGGTAATATCAAAATATTACATTTTCATTTACAACTTGTATGTACACACGTACACATTCTCCCTCCTTTCTCCTTTACACACACACACACAAACACACACATATTCACAAACATAGACAGATAATACATAATATATATATATATACAGACATCTTGGTGACAGATCATGTTTACTGCTTAACTGTGACAACAGAAATTATCATACATTTACAGATTTCACCTGAATTACACAAAACAAGTATCACAAACACTGGTACAATATATCATTACAACAAACTTCAATATGACAAATCCAATTCTCATAATAAATACATTATTAAGAGAGATACCCCTTTAACATATTCATAAATTTGGTTCGTGTCATGCCGAAATCCAAGTCCACCAAATGATTTGAGATCTTGTTATATTGAAGTGTCATGTTTTGTATTGGTGAACCTTTATACATTTCTGTTCTTGGGATTTTGTATGAGAGTAAACGTATATTACGTAAATGACCCTGTCTCACATTAAACCATATTATCTCTAGTATAGAACTAATATGAATATGTCTATTTATTATTTTATACAGAAACATTTGTTGAGAAATTTCACGTCTATTTGACAGGCTTACAAAATCAAATTCATTTAATAAATCATTGTATGGTATTTTAAGAATTATTGGCGATATTCGATACTTCTTATAATATTAAAATCTGAGAAATTTCTTCTGTATACGTTCAATAATATTTTTCTGGGAGTCACAGCATATTCTAATTTGCTTCTAACTAAACATTTGTAGAGCATACACAAAGAGCATATATCATTTAAACGTTTAGCATTTCTTATTAGAAATCCAAGATTCCTGTAGGCATTCTGGGTAATGCAAGAAATATGCTCAGTAAAAGTCATATTATGGGTAATAATTACTCCTAGGTCTTTAATTGAATACACTCTTTTTACAAATTCGCCGTTAATAACATACTTATCATTTCGCACATTATTTCGTGCTCTAGTAAATATCATGTATGAAAATTTTTTAATATTAAACTTGATATAATTCTCTACACTCCACCTATGAACCATGTTTATATCAGTCTGTATTTCCTAGTATCCGTAATATCCCTAATTTCTCTATATATTTTAACATCATCTGCGTACACTAAACACTTTGAAAATTTGATTGTACCTGGTAAATCATTAATATAAATTGCAAAGAATAGAGGACCCAGATTTGAACCTTGTGGAACCCAGATTTAACATCATAAACAAAAGACTTTGCTTGTTTATAAGTTGCATATTGTTTTCGATTAATAATGTAAGATTTGAAAAGATTTACATATTATGTTGATAACCCAAAACTTGCAAGTTTTCTTAGAAGAATATTATGATTAATTCTGTCAAAAGCTTTTGCGAAATCTATATATATTGCATGTACACTAAGTCTCTCATGGAACGCATCATGTATATCTTGGACAAAATTTATCAGATTTGTTTGTGTTGATCTACTTGGCAAGAAACCATGTTGATTGTCACTTAAGAAACATTTTACATGATTAAATATGCGATTGTATAGGATGGACTCGAATACTTTCGCCGGTGCACAGAGAATCGATATGGGCCTGTAATTTTCTATTTTAGAACTTTCACCAGATTTTAAGATGGGGCATACACGCGTTTCCTTCCAGATATCAGGGAACATTTGTGTTTTCATTATTAAGTTATAAATTCTAAGTAAAGGATACATCAATACCTCAGAGCATCCTTTCAAAATGTAAGGTGGTATTTCATCTGGGCCGCTAGATCGTTTGCCTTTTAACTGTTTTGTATCACTTTCATATTCTTTCTGACTAACTGGCGAAATCGCTAATGTGTATGATATAATGGACCCAGTGCGTTCGTCTATTATACATGGTTCAGATGTTTCAGCATATACGGACCTAAAATATTTATCAAAACCATCAGAAATATCTTCTGAAGAATTTTCTTCAAAATTCATTGTGCTGTTACAAGCACCATTATTACTTTTCTTATTTCTAATAAAACTCCAAAACTCTTTAGTATTTGATTTCAAATTGCTTTCCAATTCCTTTATGTAGTTGTAATAGGCACTACTTCTCATTGTTTTTACCTGCTTTCTAGTTTGTCGAAACAATGACTTATATCCTTTTCTAAATTTTATATTTTTTCTGTAATACTCTTTTAACTTTATCAATTTAATGATATCATTATTAAACAAACATGGGTATTTATTTGTTGTCATTCGTCTTCTTTTATGGGACTGTGGCAAGAAATACTTCATGAACTCTATTACAAAAAAAATTAACCGCCTGATTTACATCAGTCATATTATCTAATGCAGACCAATCTACCACTCCAAGCGAATGATACATCTGCATGAAATTGGCTTTTTTAAAATTGTAAGAATAATAAGTTTCATCTGTTATTACATCAGTAGATTCCCTTACAGTTAGGTGTACAGTCAATACAGGATGATGGTTACCTTCTTTTACAAGTGGCATTTCTTCCCTACATATATTCACATTCTTTGAAATGTTAGTAAGAATAAGATCCGAAGTTCTATCGAGGCAATTTTTAATGTTGTTTACAGAATGAAGGTTATAAAAATTCAAATAAATTAACGAAGCTCTACAAGATGGTCCACCATTCTGTAACTCATAACCTGAACTGGTAATCGTGGGTAAATTGAAATCTCCAATTATAAATATATTCGAGCCATGAAATTCCACGAAAGAATAAAACATATTATAAAATGACAAATATTTTTCTATACTGCATGCAGGCGTAAAATACACTGTAGTAATGTAATAAATCTTATTGCGTGTACTTATTTTAACAACCAATGTATCTACCTCACAATTCAAATTTATTACTTCCGATTTCAGTGATTCCTTTATTCCTATATAACTCCCCCTCCCCTCTTATTTCCAGGTCTATCGCGACGGTACACTTTGTAATTGCCATTAAATAATTCATTACTATTTACACTCTCATGGAGCCAGGTCTCAGTAACAATTATAATATCAAAATTATTACTCAAAACATTAATATAAAAAGGTTTAATTTTTTAAGGGGACGATAAGACCCTATAGATCATTATTTTGTTTTAATAATATTTTGGTTAGATATTATAATTATATATATTATTAATTAATATTTCGTTGGGGTGATGGGAACATAATAATAATTTACTCTTTTTGTTTAATATTCAATAATATTTGTTATTTTGATCCACTATTAGTGATTTAAAGAATAAGTTACCTTAGGGACAACAGCGTAATCTTTCTTGAGAGATCATATCGACAGGAGGGGTTGTGACCTCGATGTTGGATCAAGATATCATTTGGGGGTAGTATTTCACATTTGATGGTCTGTTCGACCTTTAATTTCTTACATGATCTGAGTTCAAACCGGCGTGAGCCAGGTTGGTTTCTATCTCTTAATATTTAGGATATTTTAGTACGAAAGGACCAAATATTTATATTACATAAAATAGTATTGATTAATAATAATTACTATAATGTCAGAGAAGTGCATTGAATTTAGGATTCAAGAAAAAAGATATATTGTTTTTTTTGTAGTAAATGATACTAGATTGATTTATTGGAATAATTTCTTTTATTATTTTGGTTGTATGTGTTTTGATTAAAGTACTAATGAACAAAAGACAGATCGGTGATACATGCATATTATAAAGAAAAGGTAACCAACTTTATAGTCTGTGTGGGTTACCAGGACTACAAGATTTTGTAATATGGATAAGAGGAACCTGGAGTATATTTATACATGAATATGTATTTATTGTGATACGTCATGTGTAAATTTAACACAATGAAACCGGTGTTGTCATCATTCATCGTCCGGTGTTGTACCTGAATACCTTTATTTATCATGCAATTAGTCTTAGCAACGGGGAGCTAGACGACATCATTTATGGTTGAAAGAAACTGAGGTAATATTCCTTTCTTCTGTCTGGACAATAGACGGAACGTGTTGTTGCACTTCTGGGGAAGAAAAACCATCACTCCAACTCATATCTTCTTTGGAAGAGTTATCCCATCTACTAACCATCCATCGAATTTGTACGATTTTATGAGTGCCATCTCACATCTGAATTTCATAGACAAGTGGAACATATTTTGCTGTGTACAACTTCCGGCGAAAAGGCAGGTTACACAAACTTAGGAGATTTTACCCAGACTAAAGCATCTTCTCCATAATCTGGCGACGAGGATGGGATGTTGCTGTAGTATCTTGTGAAGGTGATCTTTGACCGTTCGAACGTATCTCTCTGCCAACCCATTGCTTGGACTGTGGTATGGGGGAATAGTCAAATGTTGTATTCCGCACTGTTGACAGAAAGTCTCCAACTTAAGACTATTAAATGCATGTCCATTTTCAGACTTCAATGATTGAGGCATGCCAATTACCGAACAAGACTGTGGTATCCACCTTATAGTTTCAGAAGAATTGAGAGAATGCACTGGCCACACAATGGATAGCATTTAATAGTCTTAAGTTGGAGACTTTCTGTCAACAGTATGGAATACAACATTTTACTATTCCGCCATACGACAGTCCAAGAAATGGGTTGGCAGAGAGATACGTTCGAATGGTCAAAGATCACCTTCACTACATACTTCAGCAACACCCTCTCTTGACGCCGTTTCAGCTCGATATAAAAATTTTGGAACAGTTACTGCTGTAGCATAATCCAAGATTATGTGAAGAAAAACTCTACCTTCGGCTACATATTTGCATTTATCCCTACAACTTGGTGGACAATAGAGGATAGTTGTGGGAACACTATAAGAGGCGATAATGCTCCATTTCTAAAGTCTAGAAAGTTAGTAATGCTACCAGACGGAGATTATGGAGAAGGTGATTTAGTCTGGGAACAATCTCCTAAATTTGTGCAACCTGCCTTTTCGCCGGGAGTTGTACACAGCAAAATTGGTTCCACTTGTCTCTGTGAAATTCAGATGTTAGATGCCACTCATAAAATCGTACACATGCATTATGATCTCAGCTAATCTTCATGATGTTGAGCAAAGAACAACCACAGGTCCTTTCCCGGTTTAAGATGATGCAAGACATGGTTGTTAGATAGACACGATTGCCCATATGTATTCGAAACACTCATTTGAATATATGATGATAGAGGAAAAGAAGGACACAGGATGTTGTGTGTGACCAGAGACGCAGTCATTTTAAAGTCCGACATCTTTGATTCAAGTTCGCTTTTCTTAGGTGGGCATATGTTATACGAAAACAAGTTCATATGCTTCATGTTCGTGTATAACTTTAATCTTAAAGCTGTTGACAACCCGACTATGTCACATACAATATCCGATTTTCCTCTTTCCCTGTATCGCCCGACCCTGTGGCCGAGCGGTTAGCACATCGCGCTGCGACGCCAAGGGTCCCGGGTTCGAATCCTGGTCGGGCTTGGTTGTTTGTGAATGTCCATTCATCAATTTCATCCTTTCATCACTCATCCTCATCTTCGCAAATTAGCCACGAGGCACAAAACGCGAAGTAAAATAAACTAAATCAATCAATCAAAATCCTTCCCTGTATCATGTATCGCAATGTTTTATTCTTGTTTCACCATACGGCTTTGTTATAAGTTGTGTTTTCATGCCTTTTACTACCCTGTACATAAGGGTGAGTCGTCTGTGATATTACCCCAAATACATACGATATCATGACCTAGAGTGGATCGTGTGAATGTAACAATATCTACATATCATGGAAGAACGAAAGTTGAAAATATGAAGTGAAGCACAAAAATGCTTGTATATTGATATGTGTATGTATTTTTTGTTCGAAATTACTAAAATTCTTTACAGTTCTTTCTTTAAATTGCTGATTTTTAGATAGAAATAAAAGTTGTCAAAATGTGTAATGGAAGGTAAGCATTACAGGTGTGCAGATCCAATATGTTATACCTTTAATAAAACAAAATTACATACATATGGGAGTTTCTTAACTGAAAAGCAAGTAAATACTGTTATATACAGAATAGTACTATAGATTCCAAGGAATACGGACAGGACCGTACCAAAGAGGCTGGCTGCATGGAGTCCATGACCAGCCCTTGAAATATAAAATATTTTAATTAGAATGTATGCAAACTTACGAAAATAGCGTTCATGACGTCAGAGTTTCCAAAATTTTGATATTGTGCTTTCAAAATTGTCCCGCTTCTTTTCATTCTGAAGTAGTGATGCGAAAAATCTCTTTTTTTGGTTATCTCACATTCATACACGTTCTTCACTCTAATTATCAATGCTAAGACGTATCATTTAATTTACAAATGTATTATTTTCTAAACGTAATTTTATGGGATAAGAAAATTAAGGGAAATTTGAAAATCTTATCTATTTTGCGGAATACAGTATCCTTCTAATCAATTATAATATTCGCGTATTACGGATTACTCTATTACTTATAATAGTAGGGGGCAAATGGTAGCTTCTAAGCCAAGGCGAGTAGTGTGAATGCTCCTGTTTTTGCAAGATATTTCGACTGTGCGAGGGGAAGTTCTCTCAGTTGCATGGGTGAAATTGGGGGAATTCATGCGTCAAAAGTGAGTTTCTCATCTCGCCCTTGTCTCGGGTCGAGTACAACTATGAGTATTAAAAATTAAGTAAGTGTTTTGTTTAGTGGCAATTACAAACCCTTATTTTATTTTCTATGATGTGAAAAAAAATAATAAAATTGGTTAGTTTCATGCTTGCCTTACCATCCAGCTTTACCGCACTTTGTGGGCTTTGGCATCCTCTACTAAGCGCCTCGAAGCTTCTCTGTTCTTCGCTCTTCCCCTCCATCCTTGGATCTTCATTGTTTGAAGATCCTAAATTGCATAAGTAAATTATTTTTTTATAGGGGTGCATGTTCTCAACAATGTGATGCATTGTTGGTTGATTTTCCTGCTACATGTTATATTTCCTACTTGTGTTCGAATATTTTGCTTGCTACGTAGCATGGCTAATAAATGCCTTTGATTTAATTATATTTGTACATATTATGTATAGTAGATATTTTTTGATTCAAAATACAATTAGAAAAAAATGTCAGTGTAGGAAAAAAATTAAGTATAAATTATTTAGTATTAGTACGAAATTATTTGATAGCGCAAAGTAGTATGAATAATTGTTACTTTTTGAGGTTTTGGTTATAGTGAAAAAAATGCTGTGTTTTAGTGTTAATTTGTGACATTTTTAAATGGTACAAGAAATAATATGAAAATATTTGGTACTTGCTTTATTTGAAGCAGTTGAGACTAATCATGCAAGTGGATTCCACACAACTTCTGATTTTTTCCACATGTCCTTCTTTCCCCATTTAGAGTCTGGATGTAACAAACTAATAACTTCATTTTGCTTTTGTAGGAGTCAAGCTTGCCTGCATTTTTAACACTGTTCGGTCATCCTTTCGTTCTTGACGTCGTACACGAAAGTTTTCTCCGCGATGAGGATGACGCTACACACGGTTTCGGCGGGCAGGGCGTCGTGGAACTTGCACACACTCTCAATGTTCGTACGATCGTTGACCACCACCTGCTTCTTATTTGACGTGTTGATGATGAACATGGGTCTGCGAGCGATGAACTCGTTGGGGGTGTAGTACACGTCCACGTTGCCAGAGGTCACCCTCTTTTAGGCCGAGTACGCCTCATACAGTTTCAGGTAGTCGTCGTGTGCGATATTTAGGTTATAGTTCTTGCGCGGGAAGATCTTGTTCCTACCGTTTTTGAGGTAGATGTTCTTGATCTTGCAGTTGCCGCACTGGCTGGAATCATTCTCCTGGTTGTCGTCCCTCCCGGTGTGGAAGAGCACGGCCGTAAACTCTGGCATGTCTTACCGTTGTCACGTCGAATTCGAAATGATATGCCGGAAGCAGGTTTCTGCACGTACTGGTAACCGTAAAACTGGATGGGCACTTGGGATCCTTCAGGATGTCAGCTTTGTACTAAGGGCATAGTTGTATTCGTATACCACCACGGGCATGAGCAGTTTAAGGACCTTATGAAGGCATTTGGCAGCATCGGGTAGCGTGTTGGAAAGTTGAGTGGTCCCGTCCGAACCCAAGGTGCTGTAGCGCATCAGCGCGTCGTTGTCGTTGGCAGATCTGCGAAATGTGACGCGCAAACCGCTCTTCCATATGATCTCCGTGTAGTCGGAGAAGAGACCGGGCAGCAGACGCATGGCGCAAACAGAACCGAGTGGCTTTTGGTTTTGATCTTCGACCCCCCCCCTCCCCCGCCTGGTAGTAAGCGGCATCGACCTTGGACAGTTTCAGCGTTCCCCCGGTTGTTGAACTGATACGGGGGTAGTCGACTCGATCGATGACCGTGCCATGCTTCCTGACTTCCACCTGCAAGAACTGGTACGGCATAAAGTTTTCCTCGAGGCTGAGGTTTGCGTTGGAGGGAATGCCTTCCCACTCTCTCTCTTTCTCTTGACCAAGTCGAACTTAACGTGCAGATCGGCTTAAGGGGCTGAACGAAGCCGTCCCCTACGTCCACGTCGAACTCGATCTCTCTGTTCGGTTCGTTGAGGTTCACGAACGTGCGACGGTTGGGAGCGAAGGACTGCAACTCGAAACTATCGATTTGCTCCATGATGGTTATTTATTACACGTTCATCTCCACGACGGCAGTGGTTGTGGCTCCTGGGAAATCCACCACCTCGCCTTTCTCATTGATCACCGCCAACCCTATGTTGTCTATGCGGTTACGAAACACGGGAAAATATATCGGTGACGATGGTGTGTAGATGATTGGCTCCATGAACTCCGAGTTCGGTTTGAACGTGGCGATGATCCCCGTCTGCTTGTGCCTGCCCGGGATGCGTTTCGAGACTTGGTGATCATGCCTTCTGCCACATTGCATTACACTTCAGAGTCTCGATGGCTAGAAATTTAGGAATGTTGATGCTGATGTGCTTGATGCCAGGTTCGAGCTTGGTGCCGTTCTCGAATCCCAGGAGCTCTCCGTCAGTACCCAGGTCCACAGTTTACGTCCCAGACACCAGTTTCATCCTGTAGGTCAGAGTTTTGCGACAGCAACGCGCCTTTCGGCAACTGAGCCTGCAAGGTAGACAGGTTGTACTTGCCGGGGGTGATACTGATTTCTTCGCTGCCGACCTTGATGGTGTTGTAATGCACAGTCACTTTGGATATCAGGTACATGCTGTAGAATGCGCGATGGGCGTTGGATTTAGGATAGATGATCTTGTCGAGCAACACGAGTATCAGGACCGAACTCTCGCTGGTGAGATGGAACATTCCCATCGTGCTTCAGATGCCACAACGCTTTATGGAAATCCTCGATGGTCGGGTTATTTATTCGAGACAGGAAAACGAGCATGGAAACACAGAGATGACCGCAGTTCACTTCAGCGAAACCTTGCATGCGGTGGCACACCGCCGAAAGAATCGAAAACGAAAGCATTGCCGTTTGCTTGCTTATGGTAGCAGATCGCGATGGTAGTGAGGCAGGGCTCCATCTTGCTGCAGGTAAAACAGTTCATCGCCAAACAGGGTTCGGATGGTGGGCAAAATCCTTGACTGAGGCATTTCAAGATACATCTCACCGGTTACGGTACCCTTAAAGAAGAAGGGACCAATCAAACCACGCGATGATATACCACGCCACACGTTAAGCCCCTGTAGATTCACTGCCTTCTCCATATAAACGTGAGGATTGACGGGCGACCAGTAGACACAATTGTGGCGATTTGAATTGCGTCTCGTCAGACCACACAACTCTCCCTGCAAATTCACCATCCTTGCGAACCATGTGCTCAAACCATTCGCAGTATTCGACCCTACGATCCGGATTGTCCTCGTTGATCCCGCGTAGCAGTCTTGGAATGTACACCTTCCACTGTGCACCATTCAGAATGCGTCTTGCGCTAGACCGGCTCACCCCACTTTCGCGCGCTCCCTGGTTTACTGATTTTTGCGGTGATCGGGTGTAATGTTGCAACGTCGCAGCACTGGACTCTGTACTTGTAGCTGTTCGTGGTCGGCCGGATCTTGTCTTGTGCACATCATGATAAATTCCGTCGGATTCGAACTTATCACGAATACGGGCTATTGTTCCACTTGTTGGAGGCCGTATTCCAAACTCATTCTGCCACTGCCTTTAAACGTCTTGAATGTTCTCGAACTTCCAGACCTATTTCAATACAGCCTTGCGTTCCACAAATGATAACCGTATCGCAGCCATTGTTGCTACTCGACTGTCTTCCGGTGTACTGGCGTGATCGTTCAAACACTCGCGCATGCGCGAAGCAAATTTCCAGCGCCACCTACCCGCGACAAATTAAACAGTTACACTACACGTCCACATGAGATTAGTACGTGTAAGTGTGTTTCTTTCGAAATTATTGCACTACAAACAGTGAGTACATTTTTTGGTCCCCTCTGTATTGCGAGAGGGGAAGAGAAAAGTTTTCGCTTCGGACAACACAAGGATGTGACTGATAATATCATTGGTCTCCCTGTTCGACGCGTATCAGTCGTTGGTAGGTAAACTTTCTTCTCCCTTGTCTCCACTCGTCAAGTTCGTCTGATCTGTTGTGTCCAGCTTTCGTCCGGCTGATCGTAAGAGGTTCTCAAGATCGGCACACCTCATTCCGCTTATTTATCAGAGGTGATCCAAAATAATCATATCGACGGCGAGCGGAATACCGGAATTGTTTTGACCAGCAGCTTGACGAGCCTTTTGACATCCTCGTGACCACCGTCGAAAGTGAACTCAAATATCTTGTGCAGCAGTTCGAGTGGTAGGTCGGTTATACTAGTTGCTATTTTCACAGGGTGTTATTTAATTACAGTCCCCACCCCAATTTCCGTCTTGTGTTCATGACGATTGTCGTATCCAAAGGTGCAACCTGTTCACCCAGCGAGGCGTCCCTGCTGAAGAGTCTCCCGAAAGCCGCGTGCTCCAACTTCCTGTCGGTATCGTAACGTGCGTTGAGATCCGTGTGAGTGTTGTAAGCGATGTCGTGATCCTTGCATGCAACATTGAGGGCATTCACACCCTTGCCGCCTCTCTCCAGTTGCTGTTCGAGTTTGGTACCCGGACCGAAGTTCTGGTAACCTGGCAGGTGCATCTCGAAGCGTAGCTTGTTGTTGATGTCGTTCACAAGACCTCGACCCTCGACCACGTTCCAAAATTTCGGAGGCAAAGTGTTGATGATGTTGATAAGGTACCCTTTGCCTTTATTATCGTTCATACACTCACACACGTGCATTATCACACCATTTCATTAGGGAATAATGTGTTTAATCTTAAGACATTACCATTGTGTTAATAGTATCTTTACTGAGCTCCCTTAGGTTCATAGAAAAAAGTCAATCGTCTTATTCTTGGTTAGCAATTTATTATAGCTGGTGCACATTCTCCACAATGGAGATTTCCTTTCAATTTCCTTTTCTAGCCTTCCTTATAAGAAAAACTTCATTCTTGAGTCTAGTTTTCGTCGACGGGATTCGAAAATTAATCTGACAGAGTAGATGTTCAGAATATATCTCGTGATTTAGAAACTTCCACCAAAAAAACTATTTCATGTAACGTTCTTCTCTGACACATCTTTGTAAACTGACATTCATATATTAGGTTTTCGTAGTGTTCAAATGTGGGGTAAACTTCTTGAAATGCGTATTTTAAAAATCTAAGAAATCTTGATTGGACTCTTTCAATTGCTTCACTGTACTTTGATGTGCCTGAATTCCATATAACAGTTGCATATTCGAGTTTTGGTCTAACATATGAATAATACCAAACATTAGTGTCTCAATACTCTTGAAATCCCTCCTCATTCTAAGAATAAACCCAAGGTTCTTGAAAGCTTCACTAATAATTTCTTCTACGTGTTTAACAAAAGTAAGATTTGAATAAAAATTACTCCCCAATCCTTGACTATAAAATGTCTTGCTAGAGTATATTTGTATATTTGATATTGAAATTCAACTGGGGTTTTCTTTCGAGTATATGTTGCAAAATGGTATTTATTGATATTTAGTGTTAAATCATTGTTCATTGTTCATGTTTCTAACTTTGTAATATCATTTTGAAACACTGTCATCTTGTTTGCTTATTTTCCTGTAAAATTTCAAGTCATCTGCAAACAGCAATGTGTGTGAATTTTCAAATGAATCAGGCAAGTCGTTAATAAGTAATGTGAAAAAGAGTGGCCCAAGGTTATACCCCAGAGGTACTCCTGAGGTGACGTTTATCTTAGAAGATGTGTGGCCTTTATACGTCACGTACTGCTTACTGTTCTGCAAATAGGATGCGAACAATTGGAGCATTGGTTCAGAATTATTGAAGCATGCTAATTTACATAATAGGATATCGTGGTTAACCAAGTCGAACGGTTTGCAAAAGTCTGTATATATTCCGTGAACTTGTCCTCCTTCGTCCAAGGCTGAACTTATAAAATGGTAATACTCGTATCGGAGAGATTGGTCAACACTGTTCTACATGGTACAAAGCAATGCTGAAACGATGGTATTACAGATTTTACATGGGTAAATATGTAACAGTGCATGCTTTTTTCGAATATTTTTGCTAGGGTGATCGGAAGTTTTGTACGCCATTAGTGTTATTGCTTTTCGGAAGTGGACATATTGCCGTGGCTTTCCATTTTTCAGGAAATTTGTGTTTTGCAAGAATAAAATTGAAAAGGAGATATAATGAGTATTTCAATATATCACTTCAACCTTTGACTACATAGGGCGGCATCTTGTCTGGTCCGGCTGATTTCTTAGGTTTTAAATTTTTAATTGCTTTTTCTCTGTCTTTAATTCCTATCTCTGTAATATTAAGATTATCCAAATTTTCATATTGTTTATGGTTAGGCAATACTTTCATGTCATATGTAGGGGGATCTTTTGTATACACCGACTGAAAATGCTGTGCAAGAACTCCAACTACTGAACGTCGGTCTGACAACACTTTATCTTTCAACTGTACAGGATCTTTGTTGCTTTTCCTGCGTTTATTTGTAACAAACGACCAAAACTGCGTGTTATCTTTTACAATATTTATTTTCGAATTGGCAAACATGACTGTTGCATGTATCAATAATTTCCTTCCTGACTATTGTTCGAAATTCTCTAAATTTATTGTAGTGGTATCGAAAGTCTCCCGCCTGTTGTTTCAAATTCTTGTGGTGGTAGTGTTTACTACTCATATTTTTAATAATGCTGCTCGTAAACCAACACGGGTACTCTCTTTTGCGAATTTTCTTTAAGGGTGCACATTCATGAAATAATTTATATACAATTTCATAAAAAGAGTCTGTAACTTGATCGACGTCATGCATTGTTTTCAATATATCCCAGTTCGTGTTAAGCAGCTTGTGATAGATGGATGGAAAGTCGGCTTTACTGAAGTTGTACCGTAGCTTATGACATGTTCTATCGTGGGTCTCTTTGACATGATTAATATCTACTAGCAGCGAGGGATGATGTGTCTCTTCAGGAACTAGTGACTGTGTGTTTCGTGTTACTGTTATTCCCTGCTGTTTGCTCGCTTGCATTCCGACCTGTGGGTGGTCCTTCAGGAAACTTCAGGACCGCGTGTGCAGTTGCTTCGCTAATTTTTGGTGCTGACAATATCCTTGCTCGATAAGGTTATTTCTCGCTTTACAGCACGTTTGGCAACATGTGGTGGACCCAACGCTCATTTGTTTCGTCTCGCGAACAATGTTCGGTACCTTGTGACACAAAAACGCCCGATCTCAGTCGAAGAAAATTCAACTGATCGGTGATTCGCTGTTTCCCAGCCGCCAGTTGGAATTGTGTTCGATATAATTGTTGTTGTAGGTTACCACGGCCGTGTTAAGCTACTCACTCTTACACTTTCCGAAATCTCAGGAGAAAAGTTGTTGTGCTTTCCCCCAGTATGGTCTCTGGAGGGGGGTACTTTTAAAGATGACATGTTCAAATAAGTATTTTACAATAAACGATTTGGTAAAAAAAATACAAAGAAAACGGTCCCGGTCATATTTGAATGCCCTAGTATCATACAGAGGAATGCTATTTATTTCATGACACCTTAGTTGTATTTTCACAGTGTAAGGCATGGCGTGACTACAGGTATTCAATATACCTTTGACAATTGGAAACAGTTTTTTTCAATACAAACATAGCATCACGCATCGCGCATACCAAAGAAAGGTATACCCTCCCAATAATATCTGAAGCAAGGGAACGAAAACAAGTAGTGACGAGAGACGGCCCCACCAATGAACAAGTGTGAGGGAACAATATTAAGCCCCTATCACACGGAACTGGATTTCTAGTAGGAATGCTCTAGTTGGCGCTGAACTAACTTTCCAAGTAGCAATCATGGCCGCCTGGCTGACTGATTGACTGGTTTGGAGGAATAGGACATGTTCTAATTGCTACTTGCTTTCCTCGACTGGATTTGGTGGAACAGTCAATCAGAGCAAAGTTTCGCCATGTGAAGATAATCTGTGAGTGTGAAAAAGAGCGCTTTTGTCTGTGGTTTCCAGCAATGTATAACATATACAGCATGAAAGGCGCGTTGAGTTAGACCATCTATGCTGAGTGCACGGTGTTTACATTTGAAAGAACTAAAATATTCTTCCATACGTGTACAGTAAACGTTGTAAAGTATGTATTTAAGCAGCGCCATTGTTTTGTACCTAATAACGTTTTATACGAAACGTTATTCCTCTCGGTTGAATAGTTATGGGCTTTTAAAAATGTGAAGTGACTGTGATACATTGTTTACATCTCACGCGGCCGCCATTACAACTTCCTTCCTATGGTAACAAAAGTCTATCGACAAGTACGCAAAAACTAGCTAATTGGTAGCCAGTGCAGCGCCAACTAGGGCATACCTACTGGAAATCCAGTTCCGTGTGATGCGGGCTTTAGTCCCGATCGGAGGGCGAGACAACTTCAAGTTGGCTTGAGGATCTTACACGTTTAGCATTCGGCGGGAAGAAGTTGACGTCACGTCTTACCAGTCAATGCGTCCGGCCATTCAGACGGCTTATAGCCATCTTGCAGCAGGAGGAAGTCAAGGAAAAGTTGACTCGTTTCGCCTGCACAAGATCTTGCAAGATAGCGGCGTCCGTGGAGATATACGCGATTTGGGATAATGTTATTGCGGAGATGGCTATAGTTATACTTGGCGATGTCTGACAACATTCTCTGTACTCAAGAAAAGTAAAGGATACTTTGAAAATGTTGAAATATTGGTTTGAAGTGAGAGTAGTTCATTGGTTTATATGAAGTTAATGTTCACTGAATATCTCGTCTGCTTCACAGAACGAAGAGTGAGACTTCAACACAAGATTTGAAAAATACAATTAACTTTAACGAATGCTAAGTATATATCCATAATGAGACCTAACGTGGTAATATTTTTTCTACTCAGAACAATTATTTTGATTGAACTAGGAATATTATGAAGCTGAATATGAAAATGAATTCAAAATTGATTTTAATTACTTAAATAGAATTAATCGTGAAAAGATTAATACCATATTTACCCCCTTTCCGAGAATAGTAGCTTTTATATAAATATATCTATTCTCCCTAATTTTCCCCTTTGCAGCATTTATGCTAGTTGTTGCATTGACTAGTTTCATCCACAGACTGCGTGTGACTTTTTTGTCGTCCGGCGATTCAGCTAAGATGATCTTAAGCTGGAAGTTGTTAGTCACGTGTTTCCTCTCAGATACATCTTGCAGTTGTCTGGCTCGCCGAACGGGGACATTAAGTGAAGGGGGGAAGCAACTACCGTTACCAGCCTTCGCAGCAGCGTGTATTGCTTCGATTTCTTCCCCTTCTCTAACGTTTTGCTCCAGAGATAACTGAGACAGGGTGTATCTGAGGTAGGTGTTACTGGTCACTGCTATACTTTGTGTATATACAGCAGTGACCAATAACACCTACTTAAAATACATTGGGGGGGGTAAGAATGACATCGAATATTTTATTGTAAATGATATTGAACAATAAATCATTGATTGAACATGCAACATTTATGTAACTACAAAATAATGTCTAACTTTATTGAGAAATTTGCAATGGTCACAAAGCGTCTGTCCCCTCATGAAAGTAACAATAAAATAGGAAATCGAAACTCTTACAAGACATCAAGCCAGCTAAATTCCAAACTTTGAGAACCAAATGGAAGGCACCAGTAGCGGCGATTTAGTTCCAAAATTATGGGGTACGATGCCAGAACTGGTGGGGGGGCAGCTTACTTTCGCTTGGTAGATAAGGTGGTTTAGCACCTTAGTGGGTAGATGTTGACATACCATTTACACGCCTAAAGGAAAAGTCACGGCTTGTTACCTCAATTAAGAACCGTTTATTCAGTATTAATAAAGTTTGAAGTTCTTCTGCCAATTGGATACGATTTAATTTTAATTTAATTGTATTAATAAGTGTGGATTGCATAGTTACCCACAAGAGAATAATAATTAATATCCTGGTGATGATTATGACCATTTTGTAAGAAAATAATATTATAGTAAATGAATCGAAAACTATTTACACAAACATAATTTATTAAATATATGTCAATTAGAAAGTAGTGCTTATAATGAAGTATGAGAGCATAGAGTTTTATATCAGAGTAATATGTATGAAAATACATTTTCTTAGATTACATTTCAGTTGATACAGTCTTTGTAATATTTGTTTTTTACAACCATTTGATCTACATAGAGAAGTTCTCAAAATTATCAGAACTTGGTTAATTGTAAAATATGAGGTGAATAAGGAAGAAACAGTTTCAGAAATCATCTACATCAAAGCATTTTTCAAATACATACCCACATCACAATTCCACATACACAACTTAAATTGGTGCAATTTTAAACAACAATGTTTCTTAATTATAACAATTTCCCAAAAATTACTTTCCCACAAACTATTGTTCTCTTCAGTAAATAGCTTACGCCATTTTCATACATTTTATACAGATAAGAATTTAATTAACAAATTCTGAATTTCATTCCATCCATGACTGAAAATATGTACTAACTGAAAATTGTTAATCAAACCGTGCAGTGTGTAAGATATTGTGAAGCCAGTCTATATTCGTTAAATAACTAACAGTCTTTTTCATCATGAGTTACTCTTCGGTGCTTGATGTAAGATCTTCATCACTGTCTGGTTCACCTGGAGATTTGTATCCATAAATTCGGATTTCTAAAAGAAAATTATTATGCTTGATTATTCAAATTGATTAAAATAACTTCTTATAAACCACATGTAACTTTTCAATTTCTGATTTATATGATACTTAATATATATTTATAAATATATTATATCTAAATGTCACTACTGTGTTTATGGAAATATATTATTTTGTAAACTGATTATATTTATATATTTATTTCATTTTGACTATCAGATATTTTGTGAGCTTCATTTTCAAATAATATAACAAGAAAATATATTCATTTGTTACATATTGATTGATTAATTGATTGATTTCCTTTATTTACTTTGCTTTTTGTGCCACTTTTGGCTAATTTGAATCTAATATGATGAAATTCGTGATTGGACACTCACAAACATCTATGCCTAGGACGGGATTCGAACCCGGGAGTTATGGCGTCGTAGCGCAATGCGCTAACCACTCCGTCACGGAGGCCGGCATTTGAAATTAATAGGTTGTATATAATGTAATCAAGTGTTCCCGGGTTCGATTCCCGATGCAGGCACATAGTGGTTCTGATCCCACTTTAAACTGTAGGTGCAGTCCCGATTAGCCTTTCTGTGCATAAAGTGGACTTAAAACACCAACTAAATCAACCAAGCAATAGGATGTAAACATCTCATCAATTCTGAAAACATTATCTTCTTTAGATTACAAAAATATTAAATCATTGCAGTTTTATGAAAATTTTCAAAAGTATTTGTCTATTAATATTTTTGTATTTGATATTTGAAATATTTGCAATATTATTAAAGAAACAAATGTTCATTAGCAAATATATCTTGTATATTTAATGTTTTGGTATGCACATTTACGATCACATTATATACACACATTACTGTATAATCAACCTTCTTATACGTACTACTTTACCGGTAACTTAACAACATGTTAGATTTAAGAAACTCCTGGTTACGTACATTCAGAGTATGATGTAATGTATCAGCACACATTGTACTCTATTAATCAATTACAAAATGTAAATTGTACTCTCCACATTATTCTTACTTTGAAAAGTAAACTTGTAAATAACTACGTTGATGGATCAACAATGAAAAATATCGTACTGGAGACTTCTCCTCTTGTTGTTTAAAGGAGGACTGAATAAAAAGAGCCACTGTCGTTAGGGAAGTTAGCAAATTCGGGAACCTGGTACACAGTCTTTAGGTATTTCCATCATTTCTATCCCATGTATAGAACTTTTGAACTGAATAGATCTAGTGGTGTGTACTCAAGAAAGATTGATTGATTTGGTGTTTTAAGTCCACTTTAAGCACAGTAAGGCTAATCGGGACTGGACTTACAGTTAAAAATGGGATTCGAACCACTTGTGGTTTCACCGGGTATCGAACATTCAAGAAAAAGACTCGGACGTCACATTCCAGCTTTCATCGTCCTCCCAGGGGCATGACTAGGCTGGTGTAGTCGATGATGTCTCCCGGGACCCCCGAATTAAGGAGGCCCCTAAAATACCGAAGATTGTAACTGATTTTCCTAACTTGTGTTTTTGTTAGACTTGGCCGCCTCAGGCACATTATAGTGACATGTGAGGCCCAAAGCTGATGGTTTCGTATAGTTGCACGTCTCCATGGGTGTCCGGAAGGGTGGGCAAGGTGGGCCGTGAAAGTCAACCAAAAGTTATGTATTTCGTTTTAGCCACAATAATATGTGTTAATTATTGCATAAACATTATAAATTCAAATTTAAGCAATATTTTGTTAGGGAACAAGACTTTTGTTGGAGAAAATGTGCCTTGTTTACCCCCCTGGAAAAAAATACCTTCCTTGCCCCTCCCTGGAAAAAATCCTGCGGACGTTCATGCACGTCTGCAGTAATTATTCCACGATTTACCACTATGCAAAGCAATGAATGCTGTAGGAGTAAAATTATGGAAGTTTTAAAATAATTAGGTAAGGATCGCAACGCGGCCCTGGAAATCTGTTTACGTAGTACAAAATCGAAATTTGGTTCTTAATGCTGTATAAGGTAACCGGGAAAAAGCCCTGATTTTTGTAAAAGTTCAGAATGTTTATATACTGTACATTTTTAGTGACAGTATTCTGCAATGACAATATTTAAAATATTGAACAAGAAATATGCCCAACCCAACTCTCAAAACACTTAATTCAACATGATAGCCAGTAACATAAGAAGTTGTGTCTGTTCTTAAAGAGACGCTTTTTGATGATTTAAAACTTTATTTCTTATATAATATTAACGAGCAGAAAGCCAAATGAAATAATTTGGGCTATTGGCCTTCAGGGAAAAAGAGTATCTTTCAGTTTCATTTTATTATTGACTGTTCAATGTAAAGTCTTCGAGATGAATATCACTTCCTAGTCATTACAAACAGACTCTCTTCATATGCCTGCATACGATCACTTAGAGTTGACTGAGCTTCGGGGATCATTTGAGTCACTTGTTGAAATGATAAATATATATATGTGCCAAGTAGGAGGATTTCAAGTGAATTCTCTGACAAAACGATCAAAAAGATAAAGAAGCTCTTTGACAAACTCTGTTCAAAGACTTGCCAACGGAGAGAGCTGGTAAAACGTATCAATATTTTACCCGATGATATAAACAATTTGCTCACAAGTTAACAATCGTTTTAAACGTATGAAAGTAGTTGTAGACACATAGAAAGTGATACAACGTTCCAATGACCTTGTAACATATACCTTTTCAATATTCAGTCCTAATCTTCGCATTTTTCCTGGATTTGACGTTCTCTTCTATGTATTTATTTTTAGGAATACTGGGCCAAAGGATGGTTATGACCCGAACAACCCCCCCCCCCCTCCTCACACACACACACTGGTCATGCCACTGCAATCTTCTATTTGTCAAGATCTATAGACACTGATCTTCGCAAAGAACCTGAAAAATTTGCAAAAAAAATCATTTCTAAACCTTTATTTCAGTCATTAATATTAGCAGAAGTTCTTTGAAACACGGACGTGAATGATGTGAAAGAGCTTGCTCATAATATTCTTATGACACAACATATGATAACTTCCAGTTATCCTTATGTGTGAACGGCTTGTTTCATGGACAGTCACTAGCAATAAATGTGGGACAACTAGATCCTGAAATACAGGCTTCTCTGCAATGCGTTATGTGTGTCTACGGCGATCAGACGACTTCTATATCAACTTTATTCTATCGCCGTAGAGATTGAGAACACACACTCCTTAATGTTCCTCTTAGAGTAGCATAGACACAGAGATCGTTTTCTAAATTTAAAATTACTAAAACCTATTTTTGCAGCACTATGAGTCAGGAACTTGTTAATAGTCTGGCTTTAAATAAAACTGAAAATAATAGAACCAAAAAAGTCATGTTTAACAAAACAATCGATGCTTTTGCGTAAGTGATAATAAATTAATCTATATTTTAAGCACTGAAATGAATCATTAATATTAATGTATTAGTGCATAAAGTGATTACACCCCGTATTCTAACACGCATTTTTGTATTCGTAGACCGAGGGGCCCCGTTATAGTAGTCTCACTATTCCCCTGCGTCCCCTTGACTCGGTAAATTAATATGTGAATGTATTAGAGAGCTAATAACCTTATATTTTACGATTGGAAGGTACTCATTGTCTATCTCCAGTTTGTCACTCCCCTTACTACAGCATAGGCTTTCTGCCTCGAAATACCTTATCTTCCCATCTCGATATTCACCTCCACTGTGGCTTCGCTAAGATTAGGAGACAATGGTATGTGTTTTTCCTCATCCTTCACCGTAGGTTTTTCATGCATAAAATTCTAACAAACTCTATGCAATACAAGACCTAACAGAGATTTACAAGCTTGCTTAATTTATCCTCGGAATTTATATCATCTATGTTCTTGTACTAGTCTTATTCTGTCAAAATTCTCTACCAGTAGCACAAAAGAAGAATCCTATCATATCCTATCCCTACGAATTTGACTAGAAAGTGATTGCACAATTTTAAGGCCCTTCTGGAAGCCATTGAATGCACTACACCGTCGTACATCCTTGTAGGGCCCCACCCCGCACGGCCGTTCCTTGGGGGATGCATTTTCAGTAGTTTTCTTCTTTACATTCTATCACTGTCAATTAACCTTAAAGATGCATCAACGGTCAGTGTTAGCTTTATTGAAAGCTTGAAGATTATAAACATTAAAGTAGTCGACTAATTCTAGAAAAGACCCCAAGACTCTGTTACATTTTTATATGTTGGAAATGGTTCAGGGAGTTTGTTTCCAGTAACATAACACACAACGGTGCCCACAGCTATAAGCTACCCAATCTGAAATTGTTCTGTTTCAGAGGATAACCTATACAAGTTAAGTGTCGCTGTACTATTCTCTGTAGACTTTGTGAAATTCTTGTCTTCTATTGTATGTCAGATCTAGGTCTAGGTCAGACACAATTTTCAAATTACCCTCTCTTTGTTATTTCCGTCTAAATTTCAATTGATATTTATCTTCAGAGAGTATATCTTTGGAGTATATACGAATGATTTGACTAGATTCTATGATTCAAAATAAATATTGAATTTTGAAAGCGCAAGTATTGTTAGTAGATTATTATCTAAGTTCCCAAAAATTAAAATTGAACTCCATCTTGATAAATCCTTTTGAAGACTACGGAACCCTTCCAAGCGGCTTTCTGTGGAGTATGATCAGTGAATTGATTGCCATAATCTATCTATATATGACTATCAACACTGAATTCCGTAAATATTTCCTTTAGTAGATCTCAAACTAGCTGTCGATGCCGTTTGACATCATCACAAGATCAACACTACCATCGATTACAACCTCTATACATCTAATGTTCTTGATTCTCGATTGTTCCTCCGATCTCGGCAGGTCAGTAACTGTAAAAATACTTCTGATTGTGCAGTAAAAAGAAAGGAATTCCAGACGAAAGTTGCAGTGAAAATAGATTCAGCCCAAGAAGAAAAAGATGGATAGGTAAATGATAACTGTAGGTTCCAGGTAACCGCAGCGAGGTAATACCTACGGGCGTTCGTACGATATTCAGCATCAGCTTGAGTGTACCCTCCAACGTTTTATTAGCTGAATTCGATGAGTACGAAATCGACCCCGTGACAAGTAAGACCTGTGTGGACTTTGTAAAAAAATCTTATGCGCTAAATAAAATTACGTCCCTAACTTTACGAGGAATAAGCGTGTACTCCAGGCTTTTCTTTCGCCGAGACCAGGTTTTAATGTAGTGTAGTGGAACAAAAACGTTCATAATATGGTTGATATGACGTATACCGCATTTTGTGCTTCCGTTGCATGACCTTCAAGATATCCCCTGCACGCAACAACATCCTTCGATCTCAACACTCTCTGTACCGAGATAGTTAAGGCTGCTTCCACCAGAGACCTTCACTATCCAGTCATACTTAGAGTCCCTGGATGTATGACTTGACGTCATATACGAGTACTCAAGACGTCAAGTCATACATCCAGGGACTCTAGGCATACTCAACACCAGTGACCTATACTGACGCTCCGCCTAAGTTGTCGTCTTCCTCCACTCAGGCCATTAGGCGTTGTTAGCTACCGAACTGAGAATTACGTCAATTCATTTTAATGTAGGGTGGGATTTGAGATGATTAATCTTTCCTTGTGTCTTGAAGAAGCCCAACTTCTCGTTATGAATGACATATGCCCGCAAGGATAATTATTACTAAATATGTTGTAAATATAGACTTCCAGTTTAGTTTAGTTATTTCAGAACCTCATGGCAACATATCAAAATATTGTTAAAATATTTATGGTGGATGTGTAACATATTTAATGTCTTTTAGATGCCGTGAATTCTGTATTTTCCCGGAATTCTACAGAGTATTTCAGAATAAATTTTCCATCGGACACTAAAATTGTGCCTTGTTTTTGACGTATGTTGGGATGCTTCATCATTTAATGCTATTCGAGCGCTTGTTGAGAGCTACAGCGTTTCGTTGTGGAGAAAGAAATGAACTGAGACCCGATGGTTCTCGATCGACTCGCGAAAGGTCCAAGATTAAAAGACTGATACAACATTTGACAAAATAGATATTTGTAGTTAAATTTGCTGCACTTCGCGAAGCTCTACTCGATAAAATTATGACATATTCAATTGGATAATTCTATTCCAATATTTTTTTAAAAAATCACAGGAACGAAGGTCAGTAATACTTATTTGAAGCAAATTTATATGTTATCAGCCAATCGACTACTTCTTAGAAAAGTGTACCCCGACCTATGGAAAGGAGCAATAGGTTGCAGTGTTATTTCTTGAATTAAATGTTGGCTCATTCCATCGTTTCACAGTCATTATAAACAGTTTTAATCTCTTTGGGATGATTTCTGAAAGCACAAGTAAAGTGAAGCAACTATATTCGGTCTCGGGAATCTCTGTAGCTAACAATCGAAAATATGTCTCTGCGCAAGTAATGACTCGAGAGGGCTCGAACAAGAAACGTCATTGCGTGGAGAGGGGAAAGGAACTTCATCTACCAGCCATTTGCAGGAGGGTGTACTGCTTCTATCGGCACACTCGTTTTCTACTCTTCTCTACCGTTATGAGTGACCTTGCTCCAGAGATTCCCGGGATAGAGTTATGGTACCACAATGTAGTGCAATAGGTTTACAGTGGTTTGAATTCTGTAAGTAAGGAACCGATGTGAACATTTTCTTGTGTTGAGCTATTGGAAAATGTGTTCTTTTAACAGCAGCTCCCTGCGGCTGCTAAATTATTTGAAGGTGCGGTACAAGGTGTACAACTCGCATCTACGTATTTAAAGTTGAAATGTACCCCCTTCGAAAATTTAGGGGGTACCTGTGCCCCCAACCGTTCCTGCACCACTGATGGTGTGTAGCATACTCCAACGGATTACAAATATATTGTTATTGGGGTTAAAATTTATATCCAAATACCCTTGATATTTTTCTCTCTGGAGTTCCAGTGCTATCGAATAAACACATAGCTAGGGTTAAGGGTAAACTTTTGACATACGATTAAATGGCGTCTTATCCAGACTAAACTACAACACAGACTATGAAACGTTGCACGACGGAGGCACATAGTGCCTCGGATTTAATTTTAAGCTTTACGTCTAGTCCTCAAAGCCCTTATGTGCCATGAAGTGGACATACAAATTCAAACATCTCGTCACCATTGTTGATGTACATTATACTATACTAGATTTTCTATTCCACTGCAGAGCGTCGCTGTTTTACTTGCGAAAGCAGTGGCGTGCCCCTTCTTTGACCCAGCATTCCTAAGAATAAGAACATGAAAGGCAGGAAAAATGGCAAAATTAGGACTAACTTCCAAATATATATATATATATATATATATATATATATATATATATATATATATATATATATATATACATACACACATAACTCCCTCCCCATTTCAGAAATTCTGGGCACGCTACTGTGCAGAAGGACTACAATAATCATAATAATAAAGCTACAGGCATGAAAGAAATGCTAATTTAATCTACTATTGGAATGTTGTATTCAACTTCTACGTGTAGTTATTGAGAAAATACATGTTTCGAACTTGTTTGGAGGTCTCGCTGAGTGATTGGACACCAATAGTAAATGTTATCTCTTATTAATTAATTTTCTGATAAAACTGATAAAAATTACTATTGTAAAATTAAAGTTTAATTGAAGAAATGTGCTTTAGAAGTACAGTGCAAATACCAAGAGGCCTATAAACTTTGTCAAAATCAATAAGCCGGAAATTGCCGAAAACCAAATATAGTAAAATTGCATTAACAAGATTTAAGTCGTGCCTAAAATAGTTGAAATCTACTCGGATGGATCAGTCTTGAATATTCAGACAATGCAGGAAATTACGTCATATAGAGCCCCTAGATTTTGTGACGATATTTTTTTCATAGCAATAACTGTTTATGTAATCAAATTTGTCATATATACACGTTAACTTGCGTTAATATTTTTTTTAGGAAATGATGTACTCCAGAAGTAACACCAGGTGAACATTCTGAAGCCCTTCGACCTATATCATACGAAAATTGTTGAACATATAGAGGCCGATGAAGGTTGTGTTTCATCCTTTATGAACACAACACAAATGTAGAAATACGGAGCAGAATCTACCTTAGTAGTGTCAATATGTACTTCTGAAAACAACTCTGATTTCTTGACTAAACGACCACAAAAAGTTGAAAAACTCATTTTCTCTCCCTGTTCCGCGCCTCATTTATTACGCTGACGATGTTTCACGGGTGCAAAAAGGCAGTGATGAGTGAAAGAGGAGCTCTCCTCTTCTCCTCCTCTCCTCTTCTCATCTTCTTATTTTCTTATTTTCTTATTTTCTCATCTTCTTATTTTCTCATCTTCTTATTTTCTCATCTTATCATCTTCTTATTTTCTCATCTTCTCATCTTCTTATTTTCTTATTTTCTCATCTTCTCATCTTCTTATTTTTTAAGGACCAAATGTTTGTAGATCGTGATCTTCGTAAACCTCTCTTCTCATCCTCTTATTTTCTCATCCTCTTATTCTCTTATTTTCTTATTCTCTCTATTTTTAGAATATTGTCGTCAATATTAGAGATGAAGTTGGAGTGCTGGAATCAAGGGGGCCAAATGTTTATATATAGTGATCTTCGTAAATTTTTCTCTCGGGGGGGAAGGATGTGGCATATACACACGCGCGCGCTCTCATCTTCTTATTTTCTTATTCTCTTATTCTCTTATTTTTGAAAGATGAGTGTATTTTATCGTAATTTTCCAAGTCCGGGACCAAATGTTTATATATTGCGACCTACGTAAACCTCTCCTCTCATCTTCTCATCTTCTCATTTTGAAAAATGAGTGCACCTTATCGTAATTTTCCAAGTCCGGAGCCAAATGTTTATATATTTCGTGATCTTCGTAAACCTCTCCTCTCATCCTCTTATTTTTGAAAGATGAGTGTACCTTATCGTAATTTTCCAAGTCCGGGACCAAATGTTTATATATATTGCGACCTACGTAAACCTCTCTCTCGGGGAGGGAACGATGTGCCACACACATACGTGCGCGCGTGCGTATGCCTCTTATTATTTTCCGTATTGTGGCGCAAGCAAACAAAATAATAATTGTTGTTTTTTAGGATCCCTGGCCCCTATATAACCTCGCCGGGGGTGCATGGTGGCGACGAAATCATCACGAGTTTAGATTTGTACTGTGAATGTTGTCAAAAATTTAATCAATATTGTTTATTCTCGATGCTAGAATCTTACATAAATTATTCTCTAAAAACAAAAATCGATAATCCTATGCCAAGCCCCCAAGGCATTCAGGCAATTTCTAATGTTCGCGTGGATAGCGACGCTCGGTAGAATTTTTCCTGTCCCACTGTGGAGCAATTGTGTTTCGTCGCCCAATGTAACATTTTCATCACGGACCAAACTATCCACAGCAACCCCTCCCCGAACCCATTCATCTTGCATCCTTTTTCGCCCGAAGAGATTCTATTTTTTTTCAGCTTTCCCACGGTTCTGAATGAAGAATCCATCACATCCCCGATAACAATAGAATCAGAGGGGAATATGACGGAAGCAAACACAGCAGCAACTTCCGCTTTTTGAGTTTTATACTGGGAATTGTTTGTTTCACACACCACACCCTGACGGGGCGTGGAATAGAGGCCGAGGGGAAATGATCGACAATACATACATGGGTGGAACTATCAACGTCCTGTTTATTGTTATTTGTCCCCACAGGATATTGTGCGCATCACAAAATTTTTTGTTGAAAAAAATATAACATGAGTAAATCAGTCAACAAGGGTTTTTATTTGCTAGGATATTGACTATAGCGCTTATTGTGTTTTCACCAAAGAGAGTTGCGTGGAGTAGGAAGGAGAGAAGGAGAAAAAAGGAGAGGAGTTCCTATATAACCTACCAGTTTTTTTGTACGTCATTATCATAGTGAACGTCAATCGTGGCAGTTCAGTATTCTTAATTGTTTATCTGGTAGTATACATATATATCATCGTGGAAGTTTTAGTGAGCTACAAGTTTTATTTTGAAGTTTCTCTATCTCTCTTGAAAGGTGAACGTCAATCGTGGCAGTTCAGTATTCTTAATTGTTTATCTGGCAGTATACATATATATCATCGTGGAAGTTTTAGTGAGCTACAAGTTTTTATTTTGAAGTCTCTCTCCACCTCTCTTGAAAGGTAAGTTTTTATTTTCATGATATATTAATATTTTTGTTTTGCGTCTGACACACACATATTCAGAGGAGTCATAAAAATTGACACACTTACATGTCGTATATTTTTAACCCCCTACAACAGTGCACACACACATACATACATACATACTGTTTGCGTCTAATATATATGTGGAAGGAAAAAATATCTAGCATTTTTCAATTTTTTTTTTCTTCTGTTTCAGTGCGCTTTCCACTACCATTACCACAACCCCCCAAAAAAATTTCTCTGTATATATATAAATAACAGAGAGAAAAAATGGAATCGCAACCAGGTCCCTCCGGTCTTTGCGTTAAAGTGGCATGTCGCAACTGCGGAATATTAATTTCTAAACGTAATATTGCCAGGCATTTGAAAAAATGTCGTCGACCGGATCATGATGTTGTAGTCCCGCCGGCAAAGAAATCTCGCACTGATGGGCATGAATGCGGTGCTTTGAATAAAAGTGCACGCATCATGACCTATAAATCTGGAAGCGATGAAAAGTATGACTCGAGCATCTTCCTCGACAACGTGAAATCTCTGGTAGTCGATAAATTACGTGATTGCCTCGTCAATGTTGCAATTAAAATTCATCTCGTCTTGACCTTGCTGTATGAGAAAGTTGTCTCGTCCGAGTCAAGTACTTTTAGCTTTTACGTAGGGTGTGAAAGCTTACACGATGACAATAACGAGAATCTTGACGAGATAGTGACACGGCTATTTGAGCACTTGACACAAAAACAAGAAGAGTTTGAAGGTAGAGGAAGTGGGTGGAGTCTTTGCGGTCACAACCACATGTTAGAACTTCGAGTCTGCAATTTCAAACCATTACGCAGCGCTCAAAAAAAAACAAAAAAACAAAAAAAACAAAATGCAGTGTTGAACATACAAAGTAATGATCAGAAGAGTTTCCTATGGTCTGTCATCGCTGCATTACACCCAGCAAATAATAACCCCCAACGTCTGTCCAATTACAGAGGATACGAGGGAAGATACGAGAATATGATGAGAGGAATTTCCTATCCTGTGCCCCTGAATAAGATCAATCAAATTTTAAAAAACTATAGAGAGGAAAAAGGAGAAGATATCGATATTTCTGTCTTTGGGGTTGACGATTCCGGCAATATTCGTGTCTTAAGACCTGCTAGAACCCAGAATAATGTAATTCGACTCTTGCTTGTAGATGGCCGTTACAGTTTGATACGGAATTTCTCAGGATTAGTAGGAAGACAGATCACCAAGCATCACGATAAGATCGAAATTTGCGATCGATGTTTGAGAATTTTTCGCGGGGGTAAGAAGATGAGAGAACAGCACAAGTGTTTTGGCTCCGTGAATGCAGAACCCGAAGATGTCATGCCGGAACCCGGAACCAAGATGAAATTTCAGAAACACCAGGCTCTTCTCCACCATCCCGCTGTCCTTTATGCCGACTTTGAAAGCTTCCAAGTTCCCATGACGTCTTGCGACCCTGATCCCTCTACCTCAAGCACGACCCAAATTTTTCACCACGAGCCTTGCAGTTTCTCCATCTACGGAGAAAAATTGAATGATGTCATCTTGTATTGCGGACCCGATGCGGCAAAACATTTTGTTGAGAAGATAGCGGAATGCGCGAGAGAACTTGCACCCAGCCTGAAAGGCTCTTACGTTTCTCCACCTGCCCTCACAACAGAACAACAACAGAGACATGACACGGCGACAAGATGCGAGGAGTGTAACCAGACTTTCACCGCCGAAAATTACAAGGTCGTCCACCATAACCACCAGAATGGATTATTTCTAAGCACCATCTGTAATTCGTGCAATCTCAAGATTAAGGAGTCGCATTTTGTTGCCGTGTTTCTGCACTACACGGAGAAGTACGACACGCATCTCTTCGTCAAAGAGCTCCACAACATAACTTCTCGAATCAGCATCATTCCGAGAACGAGCGAGAAGTATATTACAGTGAGAGTGTGGATCCCTCTCGAAGAAGAAAAAAGTGTGGAAGTGCGAATCCTGGACTCTTACAATTTCCTGTCCTCCAGCCTCGCAAGCCTTGCATCTCAACTTGGCGACGAAGATCTTGTGGCCACCAAGCAAAAATGTTTTTCGGGGAGAGATGAGAATTTGAATCTGTTGCGTCGCAAGGGCGTCTACCCCTACGAGTACGTCAACAATTTCGACAAATTTGACGAGACGGAACTTCCACCCCGGGAGGTATTTTATTCTTCTCTCACGGAGGACGTCTGTTCCGAAGAGGACTACGAACACGCTCGTAGTGTGTGGACGGCATTCAATTGCCAAACTTTTCGCGATTATCACGATCTTTATCTGAAATTGGACGTGACACTTCTGATGGATATTTTCGAATCGTTTCGTAAGAGATGCATCACGATATACAAGTTGGATCCTGCGTATTTCTTCACCACGCCGGGATTGACTTGGGAATCGATGATGAAATACACCAACGTGGAACTAGGACTCATCGCAGAGAAGGAACAGTATGCCTTCATGGAGAGTGCGATACGCGGTGGCATCGTCCAATGTCCCCGACGCCATGCTCAGGCAAACAATCCTCATACGCCTGGTTACGATGCATCGAAGCCCAACACCTACATCGTCTACTGGGATGTCAACAACCTGTACGGCCACTCCATGTCCCAGTGTCTTCCCATCAGCGACTACGCGTGGATGACCGAAGAGGAACTCTCCTGCGAGGATTTTCTCAACTGGAGCGAAGATAACGAATGGGGCTGTTTCTTGGAAGTGGATCTCGATTATCCCGAAACACTTCACGAGAAACATCATGGATTGGCCCTGGCCCCCTCCAAAAAGAAGCCACCTGGAGGATCGGAGCCAAAACTCATACTAAGCATGGAGAACAAGCGGAATTACGTTCTGCACTACCGACTCCTCCAATTTTACATAAGTCACGGCTTGCAGTTGAAGAAAGTTCATAGAGGATTGAAGTTCCGACAGAGCAAGTGGCTCGAACCGTACATAGCCGAGAACACGCGACGCAGAGCGCAATCGACATCGCCTGCAGACAAGGATCTGTACAAACTGTTCAATAACGCCATCTACGGCAAGACGATGGAGAACGTGCGTAATTACATCGACGCAACGTTGGTCACGGACGAAAAGAAATTTGAGAAGATCGTCGCGTCCCCCTACTTCAAAAACTTCACCATTTTCGACGAGAATCTAGTATTCGTCGAGAGGAACAAGAAGCAAGTGATGCTCAACAAGCCGATTGCCATAGGTGCCACCGTCCTTGAACTATCAAAATTACACATGTACCAATCGTACTACGATCAGTTTCAACCCTTTTATGGAGATAACATCCAAATATGTTACATTGACACGGATAGCTTCATTTTTCTAATCCAAAACACACCAAGCCTCGAACATGATCTGACTAAGATGAAGCATCTGTTTGATTTTAGCAACTTACCATCAGGCCATCACTTGCATTCGGCAGAAAACAAAATGACGATTGGAAAATACAAAGATGAAGTTGGCGGGGAGTACATCAGTGAATTTGCGGGGCTTCGTGCCAAAATGTACTGTGTAAAGATTACAGAAGAAAAAGAGATCAAGAAGGCGAAGGGGGTGGGAAAAATAAGTACCAGCAAATTTAGCATGCAAGACTACAAAGAATGCCTTTTTCATGGTAAAAGGCAACTCAGCACCGATCATCGCATTGCAAGTAAATCGCATGATTTGTACACGACGCGCGTAACCAAAGTAGCATTGGATGCAACGGACAATAAGTTACGTGTTCTCGATTGTAAAATCCACACGCGAGAGTGGGGGCACTACAATAAAAGCGATAAATGTGACGTGTGTTAACCGTAACCTCATAGCCATGAAGTCCGCTGTGTCTTTGCCATTCTTCTTCAGACGGAGGAAAAGAATGAAAGAGGGAGCCCTCGGGCGATGAAAAATAAGAGTTGAATTTAATGAGCCTCGTTTTGGAGCGGGCTTAACAGCATAATAACAGGTTGCAACTTTTCATCGCCCGAGGGCTCCCTCTTTCATTCTTTTCCTCCGTCTGAAGAAGAATGGCAAAGGCGCGTGTTAAATAACTAACAAGGACAATGAATCTCTTTGGTTTTCGCAAACAAAACAACATGGAGACTGCATCACCCAATTCCAATAACCTCTTACCTTCCGTGTTATCTAAACTCAATGGTCTACTAATTGTACATCTTAATAGTATATGGACGGAAATAAATAACGATGTGGGCAAGATGTTTTATGTTTTTAATAACAATTTACATTTCTATGAAATTCCGATCGACGGGAAACTTCAAATCACCGTAAATCCGGAGGACACAGGCGAAATCAAAATTTCTACCGGGAAGAACATTTTTCGAATGAAGCACGACAAGATACTTTCTAACATTACGTACGATGTGTCTGCAGGAGATTACCTGTACGTGGAACTCCTCGGAGACTACGACAAACTTATTCCTCTCTTCGTAGAATTACGAATCGTCTATCCTATTATAAATAACCGTTAACCAAAAATGCCTAACGACATTTTCGGCAACACCAAGCGTGTAGACCATGCAGAAGAGATTCTCATGTTGGACGTTCGTGTTAAGAAGTTGAGGACTGATTTGATCGCTTTGCAGGAGACCTTAAACAAAAGTTTAGAGTCTGAGATCGCTACGCTCCAAACGCAATGTCTCGATCCCATTCTGAAAATCGATTCCGAACTGAAAACACTGATAAAAAATTATGTCGACGTACCTTCTTACGACAACATTCAAAATATACAGTTGAGCATGGATTCGCTTCAAAATGATTTGGCCAAATTACAGCAATTTCAATCGAAAAATGAAGATTTGGAAAAATTGAAACTCGAAATCGAAGAGCGAACTTCCGCAATAGAAAAGAATTTCTCTGAACTTCAAACCGTCGTGAATGATATTGATATAGAACGCTTGCAGGTCGTTGTTTCTAAATTACAAGAAGAATTCACCGGCACGTTGGAAGAAATCAAATCCAAGTTGCAGACTTTGGAAGATACAATGACGAACCTACCATCGTCGGACGAACTGCAGGTCATCGGTAAAAGCGTCGCGAACATAAAAATTCAACTGGAGGCTTATCAAGATTTCGAACACATTCAAACCACCATCGCTACGCTTCAGGCGTCTCTGGAGTTGATCAACGAAGAAATTAAAAATATTCACGCTGAAGCAAGTGTGTTGACGAGTATTCAGGACACGTTAAGCACAGTTCAGCAGAAGATCCAATATTTGGAAAATTTGAACGTCGAATCCAATCTTACTCATTTTCATCACGTACTGGACAACATACAGGGTGACTTGGAATCGTTACGAACGAGCGTGCCTTCGAGCGAAGATTTGGAAAAATTGAAAACGGCGGTGACGGCACTATCTGATTCGAGTGACATCAAAAGTTCGTTGAGCGATCTCGAGAGTAAAGTGGCCAATCTCCCTACCTCCAAAGAATTACACGCTTTGAAAAGGAGCATATCACGTATGCTGAAACGACTGGAAACGGAAACGACGAACGTGGAACAGATTCGAGACGAACTTGCTTCGCTGGTGTCGACGCTACCCACTTCGCAGAGCGTCGCCGACCTTCACACGCAGTTTACAGAGATGCGAAGCATCGTGAACGATCTTACCGAGAAGAGCTCGAAATTGAATCAAGTCGAGAACCTTCAGAACATTGTGGTCAACATCAGAGATCAAGTTGGAGTGTTGGAATCAACGCAGGAATCAACGCTGGCCTCTTTCGGTGCCAAGTTGCAAGAACTCAACGAAAGCTACAAGCAGTTGAACGTGGAAGTGAAAATCAAACCGTCATTTTCTACCGTAACGGATACCATAGTCGAGCATTTGGTGCCCGTACAAAACACACTGGGTCAGCTTCACAGCAACCTCGTTAGCATCGATACTAAATTCGCTAAACTGCATTCTCTGCAAGCCATCGAAATCAACAGCGTACCCAATCAACAGAGAATCTCCACGTTCGTCGAAGGTAACAAACTGTACATGCTACATCCTTATCATCCGTACTACAAGTTTCTCCTCGATGGTACGATTCAGATAAACGAATTTTCGTACTGGTCTCACGGTAGAAAAGCTAGCGTTCCTACCATGACTTTGATATCGAATCGTGGTGTCCAGAAAGCAGGAAACATTCCTCTGGCACGTTGGAACGAAACGCGCAACATATATGAAATACACGAAGACGAAGATCTCACCGTTTTCGACGTGAGTGCCGGCGATAAGCTGATCATTCAAAACACGAGCGAAGTGCCACCCTCTTTGAATCCCATCACGCTGGTGCTTCTCTTCAAACGTAATCTCTAAAAATAATAAAAATGTCTAGGCAAGCTATCGTCCAAGAATTGCATAAACCTGCACGCCGCAACTACAAACGTTTGGCCGTGGTAACCAAGGGAATCGACGACCTCTGGGAAAGCGACCTCGTGGAGATGAGTAGCGGCAAGTTAAAAAACGTACATAAATTGAACAAGGGCAACAAGTACCTCCTCACCGTCATAGACACGTTTTCGAAATTCGCATGGGCTCTACCTTTGAAGGCGAAAACGGGGACATGCGTCACGGAAGCATTCAAGACAATTTTTCGCGAAAGCGGCGGCAGACGACCTCGGTTTCTGCACACGGACAAAGGGAAGGAATTTTACAATGCCGTATTCCAAAAGTTTATTCGGAAACACAACGTTCAACATTACTCGACCTTCAGTGACGTCAAGGCCAGCATCGTGGAAAGATTCAATCGCACTCTGAAATCGCGCATGTGGTCACGCTTCACGCTTCAGGGAAGCTACAAGTGGGTCACTATTCTTCCGGAACTTGTTAACGACTATAATCACACACGGCACGCAACGATAGGCATGAAGCCAGCTGACGTTACCAAGTCTGACGAGCAACGTTTAATTTCTAGCGTTTACTGTCCAAAATACACGCCCACGACAAAAAAGGCTAAATACAAAATTGGAGAACAGGTGAGGGTCAGTAAATTGAAGCGAACGTTCGACAGGGGTTTCACACGAAACTGGAGCACCGAACTTTTTACCGTGGTTCGAGTTCTACCCGGGAACCGTCACACGTATATAATAAAGGACAGTGGCGGTGAAATTTTATTGGGGCGCTTCTATGAAGAGGAACTCTCTAAAACTAAATACCCCGACACGTACCTTATTGAAAAAGTTTTGCGCAAGAGAGGCAACAAACTTTTGGTGAAATGGCTGGGACTTCCGGAAACAAGTTGGATCGATTCAAACAAAGTGATTCTATGAGTACGTGGAATGTTGTGAAACGTTTACCTAATTCGGAAAGTGGAAGGAAGAAAAAGAACGGCGAATTGCTTCCCGACAGCATCCGCTGTCTGATCGTAGGTCCTTCGGGGTGTGGGAAAACAACACTGCTCGTGGACAATTTTCTCCTCGCACCGAATTGGTTAGATTGGAAGAACAGGCATCTGTACGTGTTCTCGAAAAGTTTGGAGCAATCCAAATACCAGCAACTGATGAAACTGTACGATGGTCTGGACATTGCAACGTTCGCCTCGGAAATAAAACCACTTGACGATTGCCGTGAAAATTCAGTTGTTGTGTTCGACGACGCCATCCTGGAAAATCAAAATGAAATTCGCAACTTTTTCACGCAAGGTCGTCACAAAGGAATGGATTGCTTTTACCTAGCTCAAACGTTTTCCAAAATTCCAAAACAGTTAGTACGCGACAATGCTAATTTCATATGTTTGTTTCGTCAAGATCACACCAACCTCAAGCACGCGTACGATGACTACGTAGGCGGAGACATGAACTACAATCAATTTTCGGAAGGCTGCTCTTCTTGCTGGAACGCTGACGATTTCGGATTCGTGACGATCGACATGACGAGGAAACCCAACGACGGAAAATACAGAAACAAAATCAACGACTTTCTAAACGTTGCAACGTTGTGAGAAACGACGTATATAAATAACGTCATGACGAAACGAAAAATCGAAGACGAAAATCTCAAGCTTCGCGATTACCTCGCGAAACGCTTTAAAGGTTGGAAATCCGAGAATCGCGGATTCTACGAAGAGAAGAAACGTCAGGATCAACCTGTGATCGATGCCATCAGCGGTCTAGGTAAAGAAATTAAAAGTGTCACGGAACAAAATAAAAATTTGATTAATGAACTCGTACCGCTCGCAGCTAAAAGTTATGCTGTACCCACGCCCATTTCGAGCATTCCTTCGACACCGTTCGAACTGAAGGATGCACCGGTACGACGTCGAGCCATTGGTAGCACGTCGTCTTCGGATAAAATCGAGTTGGGACCTTTGGCACGAGACTACCTGAGCACGGGGAAGTTCGACAAGGATGAAGTGTTCGGATTGTATCCCAGCATGGAAACTAACGAAGGCGGCGGTGTGGTGTGGAAGATTGGGAAATCGAAGGTAACCTTCGAAGGCAACGACATTAAAGTCAATTTAGGCGACAAGGATAGTTGGACCAGGTATCCGGGTACGGTGGGACTGTGGGAACTCGTCGCCAAAAAGCAGCCGAAAGATTACACCGACGAAGATTACCAAAGTTACAAGGAAATTCTGATCATGACGGATGCCTTGTACCAGAACAACGACGCCTCGCAGAATAGGGTGAAATCGAGCAGCGGCGAGAAGTACAGGAATCTCATCAAACCGATTTGGAACCAGGTCAAAACAGGCAGCGGCGTCAAACGCTACAACACGTTACCCAAAGAATTCGTTTGGGTGGACGACGTTAGGAAACTCGTGGACCGATTGTTGGTGATAGCCGGCGAAGAGAATGCAGGCAACCGTAATTTCTACAACGAGAAGGTTGGCATCGTGGACATGATCAGCACGAAACTTTCCAACTTCATCGTGAACGATGACAAGGGCATAGGTTACCTGATCAAAATCATCAACACGCTGCCTCCTAAATTTTGGAACGTGGCCGAAGGAAAGGGGCTTGTGAACGACATCATCAACAAGTTACCTTTCGAGATGCATTTACCTGGCTACCAGTACTGCGGACCGGGTACCAAACTCGAGAAAAGATTGGAGAGAGGAGACAAGGGTGTGAATCCGTTGGACGCAGCATGCAAAGATCACGACATCGCCTACAACACCACGCAGACGGATCTGAATGCACGTCACGAAGCAGACAGAAAGTTAGAGCACGCAGCTTTCGAAAGGTTCGTGAGCAGAGACGCATCGCTGGGTGAACGGGTCGCCGCACTGGGTACCACCATCGCCATGAACACGAAACAAAAATTGGGGTGGGGTATATAAATAACATACAGTAAAAAAAAACAACATGGCTTGCATAACTGATTTGCCGCACGAACTACTATCTAAAATATTCAAAAAGATAGTAAACGGAGATGTTAATAAACTTGTAATCATAGCAAGAACGACGCCGGAATTTCGCATCCCTTGTGAAATGGTTCTCAAGGACCTTCTTCGGGAGATCAGCGGCCTGAGGTGCGGTGATCTCAACATTCTGCTTTCGGCTGCAGGGGAGAAATTGAACGATAGGTCGGACGAACTGTACGAGGCAAGGCAGGGAAGAAGACGGTATACTGATGATTGGTACAAGTCTATGCAGGAGACGGAAGATATCACTACGCACATCATCGCATTTTCCGAAGCACGGACTTTCTTCCTCTGTTAAAAAATAATAATATATATATACGTGTCAAAAAAACTTGATATATAAATAACACACATCGTGAAAAAAAATAATCTTCGGTATATATAAATAACACACATCGTGAAAAAAACAATTAAATTTCTCTAACACACACACTGAAATTTTTCTCTTCTTCGATATGACAACTGAAAAAATGAGTGATCTCCAAGCATTAAAACAAATGCTAAATTTGTCATTTGAGTATGTAAAAATTCGGGAATTGGAAGTCGACAAATCTTACACGATAACTTCCGGTTCAATCGTTTCTACCCAGTATGGCCCCAAGGTACGCCTGTTGCTCAACGCACAATACAGTTTATTTTTACCAGATCGATATGTTAATATGTTATCGGACGAGAAGCTATCTATTTTAATCGAGAACAAAACTCGAATCGTGTACAAGGGGACAAAGGAACTTTTTGGCAAGAAAACAAAGCACGTAATAGAATTTGTGTAGCGACTGCGGGGCCGTGAAAAAAATCTTAGAATATTTATATATAAATAACATACCGTAAAAAAACTACACAAGAAAAAATCTCAGAATATATATAAATAACATACCGCGAAAATAACACATAGAGCATCAACATGAAGCCCAAGGGTGTCGTGTACCAGATACCATATTCGAATCTAAAAAATCTAGGTACCCCCGATGGGTTACTCACCAAGAAACAACGCGAGAAGAAACGTTCTTGCTTGTCGAAAGGACATGGAATGAAATTGCTGCTCAGCACACCTCAATTGAAAAGGTTGCAGCGTTCGCGGAAACAGCAAAAGATTGGAGGTTTCATATTCAGCATCCCGGCCATCCTGGCAGCATTGGGGGCCGTTGGAAGTTTGGCCGGCGGAAGTGCCGCCATTGCGAAAACCGTCATCGACTCGAAGAAGAACAAGGCGGAATTGGAAGAACAGAAACGTCACAACCTGGCCATGGAGAAGAAGGGGAAAGGTATAACCAAAAAACAAAAAAGCAACCTCGATGCTTTGAAGAAATATAAAAAAAAGAAACAGAAGCACTCACCAACCGAGACATTGAATCTCTGATCGAACCGTTACAAATCAAACACTTCAGAGGAGTTTTCATGTCCGACTCGTTACCTTCAAGCGTCAAAAGAAGAGAATGCGGAGTAGTCAACTTGGACGGCCAAGAAAATCCAGGCACGCATTGGATATGTTACCACAAAAACGATAATGATAAAGCATTCGTTTTCGATTCTTTCGGAGGTGTTCCACCTACAAATTTAGTTTATTATCTGAAAACAAGCAAAACCTCCATATACTACAACGACGAACGCATTCAAGATTTCGGAGACGTGAACTGCGGTCATCTCTGCCTCTCCGTGCTCGCGTTTCTCTCTAAAATAAATAACCCTACGATCGAGGATTTCCAGAAAGCATTGTGGAACCTCAAACAGCATCACTAGGATGGGCGTGTTCCATCTCACGAGCGAATCTTCAATCTTGAAACTCACGCTGCACGACGACATTGTCTATCCTAAATCCGTGGCTCTGCGTGCATTCTACAGCATGTACCTCATACCTAATGTTACGCAGCACAACAACAAAATTAGCGTCGGAAGCGAACACATCGTCGTCACGCCAGGACAATACAATCTTTCCACTTTGCAAGCTCAGTTACCCAAAGGCACGTACCTTTCTCAAAATTCGGTCACGCACAGAGTGGAAATCCTGTCGGCGACGGAGACCGTGGACCTGGGCACCATAGGAGAACTTTTAGGTTTCGAGAACAACACAAAACTCGAAGCTGGCATCAAGCACGTGGCAACAAACATTCCTAAATTTTTGGCCATAGAGACTCTGAACGTACACTGCAACGTGGCAGAAGGTATGATCACGAAATCCTCGGACGGATTGTTAGGAAGTCACAAGCAGACGGGAATCATAGCCACTTTCAAACCAAGTTCTGAGTTCATGGAACCGATCATCTACACGCCCTCTTCGCCGATCTATTTTCCAGTATGTCGCAACCGCATAGACGACATAGAGTTGGTGGTGACGAACGAGAAAGGAGACGTGGTGGATTTCGCAGGTGCAACAACTACTGCCATCGTGGAGATCAACGTATAATAAATAACCATACATGTAAAATGGAGCAAATCGAAAGTTACGAATTGCAATCTTTCCCTCCCAACCGTCGCACGTTCGCCAATCTCAACGAGGCGAACAGGGAGATCGAATACGACGTGGACGTAGGCGATGGGTTCATTCATCCTCACAGAGCAGACCTCTACCTTCAATTCGACGTGGTGAAGAAAGAAAGCGGAGACACGTTTCCCGCAGCAGCAAACTTGATACTCGTAGACAACTTCGTGCCTCACCTGTTCTCGCAGGTGGAGGTGAGGAAACACAACACCGTCATCGACAGAATAGATTATCCAGGCATCACGTCGACGGCAGTGGGAACTTTGAAATTATCCAAAACGGACGCAGCATACTATCAAGCGGGAGGATTCGAAGCCGGGACCAAAATATCGACGAGAAGTCACACAGTGCTCTTTCCCATGCGTCTGCTTCCAGGATTCTTCTCCGATTACAAGGAGATCATGTGGAAGGGAGGACTAAGAGTCACGTTTCGAAGAGCGGCCAACGACAACAACGCACTGATGCGATACGCTACTTTGGGTCCGGACGGCACCACGCCGATAGCCAACACTTTACCCGAAGCAGCAAAATGTGTCATCCAAAGCATGGAATTGAGAATGCCGGTGGTGGAATACGAAACGAACTACGCCCTCAAGTACAAAGCGGAGATCTTGAAAAGTCCGCAGGTACCGATTCACTTTCACGGTTACCAGTGCGTGCAAAAGATGGCGTCGGGAAGTCACATGGAATTCGACGTGACGACGCAGTTCAACAACATACAGTTCGACATGCCAGATTTCGTCGTAGTGCTCTTTCAGACCGGGAGGGACAAGAATCAGGAAAAAGATTCCAGCAAGTTCGACGACTGCAAGATCAAGAACGTTTATCTGAAGAATGGACGCAACGAAGTGTTCCCGCGCGAGAATTACAATCTTGACGTGACCAAAAATGATTACCTCAAACTTTACGAAGCGTTTTCGGCTTACAAACGCGTGACCGAGGGAAGCGTGGACATGTACTACACGCCTAGCGAATTCAAAGCACGGAGACCCATGACCGTCATCAACACATCTAAGAGAAAGCAGGTTGTGGTCAACGATCGAACCAACATCAAGGTCGTCTGCGAGTTCCACGATGCCTTGCCCGAGGATACCCTATGCAGTGTCATCCTGATTGCAGAGAAGTCCTTCGCCTACGACGTGAAGAACGAGAGGGTCACAGAGCAGTTTTAACAAGTTTTTTAACATCTTTTCTTGCACAATAAGTAATTTTCTGCACTAGCACAATCAGTTACAATGGCACAATACGAATTTCACTAGTTCAGATCAGTTACAAATGTCAATTTCATTAGCTATCAGCTACAATATCTTTTTTGCACTATAGCACGAGACAATCAGAAAATTTGCACAAAAAAATTTGTTGTTTTTTACACGTGAAAATTAACAATAAAATTTCTTTTTTTTATCGTTTCAGATGCTGTCGAAACATCAAAAACATATACACACACACACTAGAAAATAAGCATGCAACTTTATTTGTAACACACACACATACATTCTCCATCTTCATCAAGAAAATATTATAATAAACATAATTATTTTTATCTATCTCATAATAAAACTCTATATCCAAAAAATATCACAACATCAAATAACACTAGAGTCGTTAGTACACGTTGCATGCATTACGGAGGTCCTCTGTAGGGTTTCATGGAAGTTTGGGGAAAAAAAAAACACGTGAAACTCTACAGAGGTGCGGTAATCTATAACCGCAGCCATTAGAAAACTTTTACATTTTTGGTTGGGCACCACGCACCCTGGCGAGGTTATAGGGGCCAGGGATCCTAAAAAACAACAATTATTATTTTGTTTGCTTGCGCCACAATACGGAAAATAATAAGAGGCATACGCACGCGCGCACGTATGTGTGTGGCACATCGTTCCCTCCCCGAGAGAGAGGTTTACGTAGGTCGCAATATATATAAACATTTGGTCCCGGACTTGGAAAATTACGATAAGGTACACTCATCTTTCAAAAATAAGAGGATGAGAGGAGAGGTTTACGAAGATCACGAAATATATAAACATTTGGCTCCGGACTTGGAAAATTACGATAAGGTGCACTCATTTTTCAAAATGAGAAGATGAGAAGATGAGAGGAGAGGTTTACGTAGGTCGCAATATATAAACATTTGGTCCCGGACTTGGAAAATTACGATAAAATACACTCATCTTTCAAAAATAAGAGAATAAGAGAATAAGAAAATAAGAAGATGAGAGCGCGCGCGTGTGTATATGCCACATCCTTCCCCCCCGAGAGAAAAATTTACGAAGATCACTATATATAAACATTTGGCCCCCTTGATTCCAGCACTCCAACTTCATCTCTAATATTGACGACAATATTCTAAAAATAGAGAGAATAAGAAAATAAGAGAATAAGAGGATGAGAAAATAAGAGGATGAGAAGAGAGGTTTACGAAGATCACGATCTACAAACATTTGGTCCTTAAAAAATAAGAAGATGAGAAGATGAGAAAATAAGAAAATAAGAAGATGAGAAGATGAGAAAATAAGAAGATGAGAAGATGAGAAAATAAGAAGATGAGAAAATAAGAAGATGAGAAAATAAGAAAATAAGAAAATAAGAAGATGAGAAGAGGAGAGGAGGAGAAGAGGAGAGCTCCTCTTTCACTCATCACTGCCTTTTTGCACCCGTGAAACATCGTCAGCGTAATAAATGAGGCGCGGAACAGGGAGAGAAAATGAGTTTTTCAACTTTTTGTGGTCGTTTAGTCAAGAAATCAGAGTTGTTTTCAGAAGTACATATTGACACTACTTACCTTTAAACATATCCTCTTCTTTCTTCAACACTTCGTACCACCACGTGTTGTCAAATTTCGGCTGCAAACCGCCGTAATCTGCCGGTAGTATTTCCCTTGGTATGTGGGCTGCTAGAGAATCCCAATCTGAACCATGCACACACACCTATAAATAATTCAAAATGTAAACACCACTGCAAAAGATTTGCAACAGTATGTGAAATTAATAATTGCAAATACATTGATTGTATTAGCGGAACACTGCTTAATAAATTACTACACTGCGCATTTGAACTTCCATTTCTCCTTTCTGTATGTGGGTGTTTATTTCTGAGTTTATTCACGGACACAGCAGGACACACATATGACATTGCAATACCTTTTTGTAGGTGGTGACTTCTTTAAAACTTCCTCTGCATAAAGAAAAAGCAGGTATACGCACCATAGGCGTAGCTTAGTAAGGGCTATGAGGACTTAGTAACACCCCCCCCCCCCGCCCGCCCGCCAAACGACATGCGATACATTCATAAAATAATTAAGGCAAGATAAATTGCACAAAAGTTTAAAAATGTATCATGTAACTTTCATGTGTTACTCTAGTAGTGTGCAAACAAAACTTACGGGAAAAAATTGAAATCATGTTTTGATACAGACTGCAGCAGAAGTTAGGTGCAAGGTGAGATTTGTAAGGGAGTGGGGGATCTCTCCCGTTTTGTGCCATTGAACTCTCTGGTTCTGAATGAGCATTCGAATCAGGATAATTATTTCTCAACGACGGAGTGTATTAACTTTATAATTTAACTTATTATACCATCACCAATATTGAATTACCGTGATGTCTTATAATTCTTTAATTGCATTTTTTTTCAGATTTACGAATAAATATTGCTATTATGATACTATTTTTTTCTCTGTGTACGTTTTAGTTCATTTTATGGAATCATATCAACCGCACAAAGTTCCAAAGAAATTATATCAGTGTTACATCTTGATATTCCACCTTGGAATGCATGTTAAACAACATTGTCACTCTCAAACAATCGTAAGGTCGTAACATAAGTGGAACCTTTCAAAAATGAGTTCCAACAATTGTGTTTTTCTGAACATTATAAAGAGAAACAAGCTATCATTGACAAACTTGACTAGAATGAAGTTTTGGTTGGAAATAGGCATCAGAAGAAAGAAGTGAAGTTAGTTCCTGTCGATTTTTATTACATACGGGGCATGTAAAGACGTACACCTAAATGTCGCATGAATATAAAAGTGTCGTGATCGTATAGAAGCAATTCAATCACACGTAATCACTTTATTAAATTGTAACCACTACAGTTCACTAGTGAAAACACTCTTTTTCTAACTTTAATAACATTTCGAAGTTTTGCCAAACGCATGAAATAAAATTGGACATGCCTATGAGCTCATGAAAAATAACATGAGAAGACCCACCTAAATTAAAGAGTTTGCTATGTTAGCAACCACTGGAGCAACAGAGTATGAAGAGAAAACCAGAAAAGAAGTTAAAGTGCTGGCGGGGGACTGTGTATTGCATAATTCAAGATGCCGTCACCAATCACTTCGAAATACGTTTTTCAGAAGACAGGTTATTCTTTCATCGTGCTTCAGACAATTTCATGAAACTTGATTACGTTAGTTAAACAGCTTTTTTCCGCAACATACTTGGAACTTTTCAATATCGAGAAATATATCTCATAGCCGATGTATTTGTGGCGAAATACTGTACATTTTTTCAATTAGAATATCATGTTGAACATTGCACAGAGTCTATCAGTGTCTTCGGACACAGCTGAACACTATTTTTTTCCAAAGAGACGTGTTAAAACGTCGCTACGGTCAACCATCTACAAGACAGATTTTTCGTTAGCACTATTAAAAATAGAATGTGAAATTGTATTTGGAGAAATTTAAAATTATTCAGGAATGTTTGCAGATGTAATGTGTAGAGTTTCTCAGTTGTAGTGAAATTCAGAAAAATGAGACGTTGCATTTCATTACTTATGTAGATAGCATTTTAAAATTGCTTGCACCATTATAATTTCTTCGCTGCCATAAACGCAGGATTACCCGTTAGTATGATACATTTTAATTATAGTTTTTAATCCTAAATATCAAATGTGTTATTTTATTCTTTCTTCAGAGTGAGACTCGACTTCAGCACAATTCCATTTCTTTTGGATAAGATAATGTGGGGATCAAATGTTCCCAAGAAGAATGCCTGTCATAATTTTCTTAATGGATAAAAGTATAAATAATGTTAGCCTCAATTAGCCCATTTATTAGAGACTGGGTGAACCTCAATACTGTTTCTTGCTGGAAAATTTACCACCGTAATCATCAAATCCTGGAATATATCTTAAACTAACCACTAGAAAATTATAAGAATATTAAGAAAATGATTTCATATTTATACCAATCTAGGATATAGCAATAATTTTCTGCTATACCAAGGCAATTTCAGACTAGTTTGTCGCCTTGTCCGAATCTATGTTTGGGAAAGGCGGCCCCAAAAACCAACATGTTGTTTACAGAAAGAATGGAGTGTAGTACCAATCACATCAACTCCAAAAATAGCCAAGATCGAGAATGTGCGTGGGATCTACCCCCCCTCCCCCCATATATCGTAAATGTACTTTCATGGTACGATGCTTGCTATGTGCATGGGGAACATTATCTTTTTATGCAATGATATCACACTTCCAAGCTCGGCTAAATAATTCCTCACATATTTTATAATTTTATAAAGTGAAATCTTTACTTAGAAAAATATCTTATCTACTGCTTTGCATCTCATAACGTCTAAGGTGTTCTTATGTATATGAATTATAATTTTTAATGTGCTGAAGACCAAGAGAAAACAGAAGAAAAAGTATAATAAAAATATATGTTTAGCACAAAGACAAGGTATGCTAACTTAGAGTATTATATCATGTAAATTATAGCCTACTCGGAACTGGACCTACAGTTTACAGTCTGTACATTTTGTGTGAATTTTTTCGGAATTTCTCTGATTCCGACACCAGTTCTTTACCATTACGGAAGGACTTATGAAATTCACATCCCCTTACATTAACCCAGCAAAACACGGCTTTCTTCCAATCTGTCTTGTATGCAATCCTATGCCATAAACGCTATTACTAATCGTAATCAGTTGGATGTTGTGTACTTTGATCTGTCCAAATCTTTTGACTCAGTGGATCATCATTATCTACTTAAAAAATTCGCTAACACATTTAACATAACTGGAAACACGTTAAAAATAGTGAAAGACTATCTATTAAATGGACAACAACGCTTTATACTTTCTGGAACTCATTCTAACTGGCTTCCTGTTATATCTGGTGTGCCTCAAGGAAGCGTTCTAAGCCCTCTCATATTTTATTATATCTGGATGATCTCACAGACCTCTTTAATTCCCTCATCTCAAGCACAACTCTAACGTTCACCAATGATTGCAAGATTGTTAGAAATAAAACAGCCATAAGACATGCAACTTCTCCAAAATGACATAAACAGTGAATGGTGTAAGAGATGGAACTGTCCATAAACCCTTGTAAATGCTCTTACATAACACTTTCATTGAAACAAAACATTATTGAAGGTACACTCACCGACCTCCCTCTAACAATAGAAGTACATACCGACGTCTAGGTACCCTCGTAGATTCAAAACTAACTTTCGAAAATCACATATCAACTATCACAAACATGGCAATGTGTATGGTAGGTCTACTCTACAGATTCACCGAAATCACTAATCCAAAAGCATTTTCCATTTACTTCAAAACATTTGCGTCCCACATTCTAGAATACTGTTCACCAATCTGGAACATGGCTGCCCATTCTCATAGCTCCAAGATCGAGAGTGTTCTCAGCTTTTTCCTCTCCATCGTTCCATATAGAGTGCATATCCTGAGACAACTGTCTAAGGGACATCTGATTGTAAATTAGCATATTTATAATCCAGAAATTCGTACATACGTTGCAGATATTAAATTGCTATACAAGATCATAAATGGAAACATCAGATGCAGTATTCCACTTCACGAACTCTCACTCAGAGTGCCCTGACATAAAACACGGAGCAAGAAAACTTTCCACACTGCAACTCCCAGACTCTCACTCATACAACGTTCATTATTCCAGTTCAACATCATCTCACACCAATTAGATAAATTCAGTTCACTTTTGTATTTTATCATCAACATGGAAAAATTGTACATAAGTAATGCATTGTGAAAATGACCTTTTTACCTTGGTACTGTTTGGCTTGTGTATTTTTGTATATTTTATTTTATATTATTTTGTGTGTTTTTCTTAACACTAGTCTACTGTTTTACTTTTGTTTCTTTCAAGTTTAAAATGGCTTCTGCTGTACTGGAAACTTCAATAAATGAATTAATTACCTGACACACCTCTTCCACAGTGTCATGAGAGTATATTAATATCGCTGGAAATTTATAAAGGGGTCAGATATACATTTTCCCTTGTCCTTAGGTTCAAACAAATTGAATATTAATGGTAAACACGAAATGACATGAGCCTTACAACTGGAGTTTGTTGTCAATTCGAAACATTATCCTTGGAGGTGGATAATATGCGATTTCATTATCCTGTTTCTACCGATATGTTTACAATTGTTCCACAGGAACATTTCTCAAAATCAACCAAGTCTCTAACCTCGATGGCTTTTCTACCATTGGCGGTTCTTGGACGCAGAATTAGCGTAACGATCTCTTCGGATCTACCCTCAACATAAGATATTCCGAAATCTGACAACAAGATCCTAGCAAAACAAGGGAGGGAGGAGCGGTCTAGCACATCTCTTTGCGCAGCAGGCCACTAGATATTATGATGAGTTCTCTTAATAATTCGTATATGCAAAATAATCAAAAAGAAATTTGGGAATTTTAACAAGGGTTAACTTACACCAAACGCTATTTTCCACATCTCACATGAATCAGTTTAGCCAGCCATAAATGGCCTAAAAAACGAAGATTCGAGAGACAAGCTCTCCCCATTGAACAACGATTTCTCTCGACAACGAAGATCCTCCCTGATCTCTTAACGTAATACCTGCTCTGCTCTCCCTGTAACCTAAAAATGACGCTTTTATAGGAGCCCGGTTGGTTGTGGATGTTCCCTTCCCACATCTGAAATTTTCTATTGCAACGGGTCTCTATTTTCCACGCTACCAAATATATTATTCTGAACGTAGAATCAATTACATAATACATATTTGGAATCACATTTAATAATATATCAATTAACTTTAATACCCAATTGTTGGACATTTCTTAACCCTAGCTTACCCGAGGGTGTGGTCGTTTTTAAAGTGTTAAAAAGTTTTATAAAAAAATAAATTGCATTTTTCCTTACGGTCTTCTCAATATTTCTGTATTACTCTTGTTCAGTAACATACATATGGAGTAAAATTCCCTTGGTGGGCTTCTCAGATACCGCCTTTGAATTAGTGTTATTCTAGACACTAATTCCAGTAACAGTATAATATTGGTTGGCAATAATGGCAATTATTGTAATTATTATAACTTATATGTAGCTGCGCCTATGTAAACAAAATAAGAGTTGTAAAAATTGTAATATAATTTTTGCCTGTTTTAGTGATTGATAAAATATGTGCGTGACATTCATTGAAATAATGGGTTAATATTTTTTATTAAATATGGTAATGTTCATAATTGTTATAATTAATAAAGAACGAGACTGATGTAAACAAGAAAGGAAGCAATAATTCTATACCAACATGATTTCTTGAATTTTAGTGATGAAAAGAATGGTGTGCCTCTGAACCCTTACACCTAGGCACGGGAAGCCTAGGATTAATTGCATACAATAAAAAACAATAAACATCAATCCCGATCATTACAACGTACGGTTTTATTCCGTTCCAGCTACCCTACCTTTTCACTTAACATATTATTTTTCTGCATTATAAGAACGTCACCTTTTGAATGTAATGACTCGGTACAATATTTGAAAAGCTTACGAACCATAATATTATTATCAATTTAGGCAAGAAACTATTCAAGTCCATGAAAATAACGTTTTATTTGCACACTGCATCGCACTCCATTGTATAGATTACGATAACGAAATGACTAAGGAAATTCTCTTAGAAAAAAACATTAGTTCTGGGGGCACCGCCACCGGGATAGTTTGGCAATGAACATCACATTGATTTATTACTAATACACTGTATGCATAACTTAACTCATTCTCTACATTGAATGCATGTGTAAGTATATAAATTGAATTGTATCACATTTTATTAGCTTAATCAACTTTCGTCGTACAATATGGTATTTGTCTACAAAACAAAAAAATATACATCCCTGCTTTTATTTTTTTAAAATATTCCTGGAATATTATAATTAGCATATAATTGTAAAGTAAGATACTGCTAAATTGTCGCTGATTGAACTGTAGGGAGATGATAAATAAGTAACATATTTCTTGCCTTATACAAACTAATAATAAAGATTGATAATCTAAATTTACATTAATAAATGCAGGCTACTTACTCTGCTCCTCATTTTCTCCGTCATGACAACTTTGAAGAGAGCATACAAAGCGTCGAAATAAATGGGTGTATTTACGACGTGAATTTTCCCGAATCTCATCGGGAACGTTTCCTATAAAAAAGAAATGCATCATCTTATATTTGTAGGAAATATAGGAATTTCTAACTTAGTTCGCAATGTATGATTACAAAAGTTAGAACAAATTGTCAATTTATCAACTTTTGTTCATTCTAAATAGAGTTCAAATAATTTGATTTGATTCATTGAATTAAAAGTTTTGGCACTTTAGGCCATTTTGCACACTTCAAAGTACGCTGGGAAATATCCCCTAACTTAAAATGCTAACATAAAACAGTTAAAACAACGGATGTAGAAAGCCTCTTTGAGAAAAATAGAAGTGCAAGACTGTACACGGACCTGCACAAGACAAACATAACACACTAAAAAGTCAGAATATACTAAAAGCTTCCTCACATGCAATGAAAGATACCAGCTCTTCGCAAGAATCCTAAAATACTGTTGTCAGGGATGATACAGGGATGACAAACAGCTGGGAAAGTTAAAATCCTATCTGTGGAAATCAAATATTCAATAAGAATATGCCGAATATTTAAAACGGCGTTACAAACAAAATATGCACCAGTGAAACAGAAAGTAAAATTCGTGTGGGTATTAATATGTCTGACAAATTTACAATTCATGATGGGTTAAAACAAGGAGATGCATTATCTCCATTGCTCTTTAATTTTGCCTTAGAATATGCTGTTAGGAAGGTAAAAGAAACTAAAGAAGGACTAAAATTAAATGGTGTGACTCAGTTGTTAGCATATGCAGATGATGTAGACTTATTGGGGGATGATGTGAATACAATTAAGAATAATGCTAAAATATTTTTCAAAACTGCTAAAGAGATAGGTTTGGAAGTTAACAAAGAGAAAACTAAATATATGCTTACAGGCCGAAACCAAGTGTTAGATAATAATCAAAATCTAATTATTGATAACAACTCGTTAGAACCAGTTTCCAAATTCAAATACTTAGGAGTAATATTAACAAATGAAAATTATATTAAAGAGGAAGGCTTAATTCAGGAAATGCATGTTACTTCTCTCTTCATAAACTTTTGTCTTCTCGTTTAATATCTAAGAAACTAAAAGTTAAAATATACAAAACAGTAACTTTGCCTGTAGTATTATATGGGTGTGAAACTTGGTCCCTTACATTGAAAGAAGAACATAAATTGAGAGTATTTGAAAATAAGATCCTTAGGAAAATCTTTGGACCTAAAAGGGACGAGGAGACAGGTGAGTGGAGAAGGTTACATAATTTAGAACTACATAATTTGTATTCATGTCCAGATATTATTAGAATAATTAAATCAGGAAGACTTAGGTGGACAGGGCATGTGGCACGAATGGGAGAGGAAATTGGAGTTTACAGGATTCTTGTTGGGAAACCTGATGGTAAGAGACCTGTAGGAAGGCCAAGACGAAGATGGAGGGACAACGTTGAGATGGACCTAAAGGAAATCGGTAGGGATGGGAAAGAGTATATAGAACTTGCTCAAGACAGGGAAAGATGGAAGGCCTGTGTTGCTGCAGCCATGAACCTTCGGGTTTAAGAAGGCTAGGGAGTTAGTTAGTTAGTTAGTTAGTTACAAACGCGACACATCGCAGGGCCCAGCCCTTGCAGCAAGTGACCATGCGTTAGATGGCTGTGCCTAATACGAAGACGGGTAAGAAGTAAGTGACTAAAGGTTACATGTTCCAGCTTCTTTGCAGACATCGATATGGGTATTTTATACACATGGAAAACACATCATATTTTCAAAGGAATAATTTGGCATGTCCGATTGTTTGATTGACATTATTATTGCCAAGTAACAATGTGCAATATCAAAAAAATAATTGAAGGCACTATTGTCAAAATTTGTTTTGCGTCCATATTATTCAGCAATAACCTAATCGGATGAGGCCTACGATTTAAAATGGAAACCGAAACGTTCTTCAATATATTTCATCGAGGATCCAAGCAGGAATTCTTGATTACAAAGTGACGACTACTATGACAGCAGGGAAGCCTTAGTATATTATTGATATAATAAATGTTTAATTTTTAAAATTTAAACTTAAACGCATAACATTATTATAATAAAAGACAAACATGCTACGAAACGTTAAACAAAAAAACACAATTAAAAGGTGTTATAGAAAACAAAAAGTATTAAAGAAAATATTCCTTTACCAGAAGCGAGTACCGTACCTGTATTATGTTAACGAGTGTGCCAACGTTTTTTCTAGATGCAAGTTTCGCTGCATGCCTTAAGGAGAAGTCCAGTAGGTCGATTATGACAACCATCCCAACTACTTGAGTAATTTGATCCTGAGCCATTTTCTCCATGGTTGTATTTAATGTGCCGAATAAATGGTCTATACTGAAGTTATTCACATGAATTTGACCTGTAAAAAACATGTATGTGTAATATATTAATACCGTGCGTTCATTTCGATCTGCAGCCGAGAGATCGGGAGAAGCGTGGCGGGCGGCGCTGACGGAGATGCCGACATTTGCGGCCTGTAATGCCCGCTTATTTTTATAGACATATGCAGACATTTATATAAATATTGCAAAACGATCACTAACCTGTGTTATAACACGCAAAAGTTCTTCTGTAATTCATCCAAGTTCTGCTCTTATATACACAAAAAAATACGCTTTAGAAACGATGTTAAGAGCCACAGATAATAAAACATTTTAATCATAGTTTTGACCAGTAACGTCCTGGTTAAGTTTATATCCTTGAAAGAGTTTTGTGCCGATGGGGATCGTTTGGAGGTTTTGAATGTGCAACACTGTATCAAGATTACGCTGTAGAAGAAACCGTTAAAAGTCAATAGTGTTCGTGAGCTTCCTTGCAATCCGAAATCTCCGAGCTCGAGTTTTTTGTTCCTTCGCGACTAGATGAAGACAGAGTTGTAAATATAGTGGCGAGCAATGTAAACCAAGAGCGTGTTAATTTCGTACTGTGCGCAAGAGTGTTATTCTTGGTTACTTGCAGTTACTTGTTTGTGTTATTGTAGTGTGTATGTGTGACGTGTCAGTGAGACGATTGGAATGCCAGCCGCAAGATTCACGTTAGAACAAAGATTTTTTATGTATGACACGTACCTACGTGAAAACAAACTCGTGTCGAGACGTGTATTTAATTTGTACAGAAATTCCCATGCGTTTCAACTCCACACAGAGATACGGTTAGACATCTTGTCCTTAAATTACGAGAAACTGTATCGTTAAATTTTAAAACACCTAAGCAAAAACGACGGATTCTAACCGAAGCAAAACTCGATGATATTGGTGCAGCGTTAGAACGTTCTCCAAACAAACCTCTACGCCGTGTTTCACAAGAGGTGGGCGTGTCAAAATCATCGGCACATACAGTCACTAAGCTACTAAAATTAAAACCATACTCTTATAACACAGGTTAGTGCTCGTTTTGCAATATTTATATAAATGTCTGCATATGTCCATAAAAATAAGCTGGCATTTCAGGCCGCAAATGTCGGCATCTCCGTCAGTGCCGCCCGCCACGCTTCTCCCGATCTCTCGGTTGCAGATCGAAATGGACGCACGGTATATATATATATATATATATATACTTTGTTCTAGCAGTAACGCTTTTAATTTAGTAATTATGCTCCTGAACAATTAATTGTTTCCATTACATTTAATAGAATATTAAATGTAGAAAAGAAAATCAGTGAGAAGCAACTTGTAAGCAAATAATGATTTAAATGAAAAATCTTGTTTCTTTCTTAACACATTTGCGACTAAGAACATAATTTCTTAAGAAGCATGCTATTACAATTTTCAATTTGAACAAACGCTTCCATTATCATAAAACATGAATATAAAATTACCTTCATGTATTTGTGCTGAAATGGTATCTACATTGCCATCTATGACGATAATTTTGTTCAAAACATAGTGTGTACCTCCAAATAATAGTATAAAATCATTCTGATATACTCTACTTCTGTATATATATATATATATATATATATATATATATATATATATATATATACAGACAAGTAAAAACAAGGAAAAAATGCCATGTGAAAAAATGTCGAAATCGGCACCGTTTGCGAGTGACAGGCGTGCGAAAATCGCCTCACACCATGTGTAAAGTACAATAACTCAAGAAGGAAGAAAGATATCAATGTCGGATTAAAAGAATACAAAGAAAGTCGTGCCTGACGAATACAATGGTGCATCAATTGAGTTTGGTTTGAGTTGCTGTTTTAAGTCCACTTTATGCACAGTTTGGCTAATTGGGACTGGACCTACAGTTTAAAGTGGGATCCGAACCACTTGTGCCTCCACCGGGTATCGAACCCGGGACCTTGATTCCAAGGCAAGGACGCTACCACTGCGCCATCGGGGAGGCTGCATCAATTGAGGCCCAGTGTAAATTGCGCTAGGGGACTCTCAAAGAAAGTGGGGAATCCCCTGATGGAAAATATAGGAAATTTACTACTATTTTCTACATAATGTTGAGATCGCAATGTAGGCAGTAAAAAATGGCGACGTATGTCCACATGTCCCACTACTGCTGGGACACCGTCCGACACTCGGGAAATAGAAAATTCACTCGAAAATGATGCTATGCCGTCAAATTACGCTCAGATTGATTTCAGATAATTGATACAGAAAGCCCCACTAGAGGCGCTGTGAGTGTAGGTCAACTGTTACGTATTAGTGTTGGTGGATACTACGTAGAGAGTGTAGTCGACCGTTGTTTTACCTGTCTTGTTCTGCGTCTCGCAGCGTGGAGTTTAGTCTGGCGTGGGTGTATGGTTGAATTGCGCCAAGGAATATTGTACGTAGAGTACGTATTCCCGTGTTCTTTCTCGGTTTGCAACAACTGCGTGGACACCTGTGTGACATTACGTGGGTGCTAATCACGGTAGTTGTGATCCGTCACTCGGAGGGAAAGTGCCCCTGTTGCTGGGCAGTTCTCGAACAGGACAATGGTGGAGTACTCTACCCACGAGCTTGCTGATATGCATCTCGTTTATGGAGAGGCAAACCGAAACAGCCGTGAAGCACGGCGTTTGTATCACGATCGTTTTCCCAATAGGCGGTTACCAGCACATGCACTCTTTCAAAGACTTGATGCTCGACTGCGTGAAACTGGATCTCTACTACCCCGTAGGTGGGATTGTGGAAGACCCCTCACTGTGCGCACTGTGCAATTTGAAGAGGAAGGGTTGGACGCGATACGAGACCATCCTGACACCAGCACACGTGTCATTGCTCGTACTCAACGAACCCACCATAGCAATGTGTTCCGCGTTCTTCAGGAGGAGGGATTGCACCCATACAAATTGCATAAGGTGCACCACATACTGCCCACGGACTTTCCCCTACGCATGGATTTCTGCCAATGGTACGTGCAACAAACTCTTGCCATTCCAGATTTCCCAACAAGAGTTTTGTGGACCGATGAGGCAATATTCACCAGGGACGGCATGTTCAATAGCCACAACAGCCACGTCTGGGATATGGACAATCCGCATGCAGTCATTGTGCGCATTCATCAACATAGGTTCGCAGTGAATGTGTGGTGTGGCGTAGTAGGTGACCCCTTGATAGGCCCGTACATTTTGCCCTCTACTTTGTGTGGTGGTAATTATCGGGTGTTTCTACATGACGTATTACCTGAACTTCTTGAAAACGTGTCACTGGCAGGTAGACACCCGTATCTGGTTTCAACACGACGGCGCCCCCACGCATTTCGACCGGGGAGCCAGGGCCTTAATCAACGATATTTTCGGCGATAGTTGGATTGGCAGGGTGGAGCTTTACCGTGGCCACCTCGTTCCCCCGACCTCAAACCACTGGATTTCTTTGTGTGGGGAAAAATGAAAAGGCTCGTGTATGAAAGGGTGAATCTCAAGAATGATACATCATAAACAATAGATGAAATATGATCTCCCGTTGTCAAAAGGTATTAATTATTATAATCTCGGTATTACTTACATAGCGTTTCTCGGCCTGTCTGATCAAAATTTTATGTTAGTCCTACGATGAAGTTGAATAATGCCAACAGAATTTAGCAGAAGAACGAATCTTCTTGAAAGCAGCTTTATTCTTCATCAACCGTTTATAAATCTCCCCGAAATCTTTACCCCACATATCAGATACACAACTCTAGATATTTCTTTTGAGTTTGTGTTAAGACACCGAAACTTTAAAATTTATCTGCATGCTTAATTTGCTCTATAAGTAACGGAACGCAAACAAATCAATGCATCTTTTTAGCATGAAATGTGTCCCAAATTTAGACAATTTAGACTTTGCGTTCAAGGTAACACCTAGACTTTTATAAAACGGGACAAATAGTGGCGTTTAAATAATGTGGACGGGACGACAGGAACACGTCTCTGAAACGGGAATAAATGTCGCGGTTAAAACGGGACGTATAGTCGCAATACACAGAACACAAGTAAGTGAAAGAATCGTTTACCTATTATAGTGAGGCCATGAATTTTTGACTTTCAAAGAAAGCAGGAAAGGCAACCCTTAATATACAGACAATTAATATACTAAAATAATTTATACTGATAGGACTGAAGTACCTTCACACACACAAACAGAAACAAATATGGAACAGATTTAAGATTCCTTCTTATTAATAACATTGTTAAAATTATGGATGTTATTCCAATAATTTATAGTATGCTGAGAAGAAAAATAATAATTAAAGAAGCGAAGGATGCATGTAATGTATAAAAAAATAAATATACATCCGCCTGTGTATGATGCGCCATGTGGTTTGATGCCGTTGGAGATAGTTTAATTCTTTCAGATGCAAAATAATAACAATATGGTTTAATTTTATGTATATTTTACCTTATTATTGGACTATTAAAACAATTAAATCATTACAAATGACAAAACCTGAAGGGAGCAGTGTGATGCTTGCCCACTTCCGTTATTGGAGCAGCACACTCCACAATTTTAATTACAAAAATAAAGAAATATATATAAGTTTACTACAGTACATATAACATTGAAGTCATACAAATTTTCTGCACCTTATGTGACGTTACGCGTGTCCAAATGTACTCCAGTCTCCAATACACCCTCTGCGTAATGTAGCTATAATTTCTTTATTACCTTTCATAAAGCATAATAACAATTTTTGTTATTGCTTTACATTGTAAGTTGCTTATATAAATAGAAATTATGAGGTACATTCTGATTATGATATATATCAGAACTTCTGAAAATTTTGATCAGTTTTCACTTGTGTTAATTTTATATCTTGTTTCTAAGTACTTCTCATTCCACGATGAAAACCTTTCGCTGGTGCATCCACTGAGCTTAACTCCACCAAAACCACCGTATCTAAATATGGATATCACGAAAAATGTCTAACTGTAATTTGAGACATAAGAGAGGAAGGAGAAAGGATAGGAATGGGTTCTCTGCTAGATATTAATATGCCTTGGAGTGAAAAAAATAACAAAAAAATACTTACAGAATACAGTGCAATGAGCATTAATAGGTGAAAAATGGATTTCGTTTTTAGAATGTACTATACCGCGTTTGTTACAACCTGTCCCCTTTCCCGCGCTAGGGAGCGCTCGACAGTTTCGGTGCCAATGAGTAACGAGGAAAAAATCGTCTGCTGGGCAGCGAGGAGCGAATGGAAGCCAGAAGAGAGGCGCTTACGTAGACGTTGTTGCGACGTTGCGTATTATAATTGGCTGCCTGGCTTTGACTTTCCCCAGCACCGAGAAAAACCAGGGAGCAACTAGCGCGGGAACCGGGACAGGTTGTAACAAACGCGGTATAGTTCGAGAAATTTCCAACATATCCTACATTCGACATTAATGCATTCACATACCTTCACCCAAATTTAGTATGCATCTTTCAAAAGGTAAAGTAAGTGTCACAATTCTAGGATTAAACTAACCTAATCTGAGAACAATTGTTTTCCTTCCCAAAGGATCTCTGTCCTTGAAAATGTGGTGAATCTGTTGTTGGTACACGTACTGCGTTTCTGATGGTAGCATGGGGTACCAAAAGGTTGGAGTCTTCTTTTTTATGTCAAAGTATCTCCTCAGCTGAAAAATATAAAATAAGGTTTACCTTAAGGTGTTTTCTTTTTCAGATACCATTTGAACTGAGGATTCAAAGATCTCCGAAAACTCATTAAATTTTGTTTGTATATGTGTGTAGTATGTATGTGTACACACACACACACAAACACATACTCACACACACACACAAATATATATATACAGGGTGGCGCATATTATATCTACCTTATATTAGTTGGCAACCCTGTCGGAACACCGGTACCATGAGCAGAAGTCTCTCATGCTTAGGCAGCTTCAAGTCTGGGAATTCTTGGACCAATGAGCATTTTCCGGTACGGACACGAATCGTGGCAGTGGAGGCGTTAATTCGTACGGATTCCATTTATTAGATGCTGCATGCACTGCGACGACGGTCAAATTAGGTTGTCATCTACTTTTACCAGACCGTCACAGCATGATACGATAGGTCAGACAATAAAAATCGAAAAAAGTCTTTGCTCCTATTCTCTCTTCAGCCAATATAATAAACATGCAGGTAAATCAAAATATAGGAACTGTTCTGTGTATTACATTTTATACTTTTGAAAATTGTGGGTCCAAATGGCTAGGATTATAGTATTTCAGGTACGTTTTCTCCCATGTTATCTGGTTTACTGCTAGTACACCAATTTTAGAAATTGCCCCAAAATTTAAAGTTGTAGCTTTGTTTTTGTTTTACTTGCATGTTGCATTGATGCTTTACTTCTAATTAATAGATAACAAATACAGGGTACGTAATACGGCAAACTAACACAGTTGAAAGTACACGATAATAGAAGCAAACAAGCCTGAGTAAATATGGGTCTGTAAACGAGCATTTTTCGAGAGAATTGCGAATGAGAGTATCGTAATTGGTCTGTAAGTTGGAATTATAGATTTGTCTGATGTTTTTGGTATGGGACAAATTTGCGACAATTTTCATTTATCTGGAAATTTCGATGTTTGTATTAGTACAAGATTGACGAGTATATGTAGCTGATAGTTTAGACTTTCCTCAAACCCATGATTATGTAGGGAGTATAAGATCAGGCCCTGCCATTCTTTAAGGTTTAAGGTTCTATTTTGCTGTTTTTACTTCAGCGATTAATAGATCTTGTAAATTTAAAGATGATAGATGGACGACGGTTTCAGACAGGGGGTTGGTGGTTCGTAAGAAGATGGTTCCTGTAAGTAAACAGAGACGTCCCATTCGTGCCACATGGCCTGCTCACCTAAATCTTCTTGATTTAATCATTGTAATAATATCTGGACATGAACACAAATTATGTACTTCTAAATTATGTAACCTTCTCCACTGAGCTATCTCCTCATCCCTTTTAGGCACAAATATTTTCCTAAGTATATTTATATTTATACATATTTACCATTAATCAGATTCATTTCATTAGCTTTACATATAACTACCAAAGAAGCTGTTGTATACTTAGCGTGTCGGGACTACCTGAAACCCCTTATGATTAATTTAAATCTATTTTAATCTATAGTCTTCAAGGATAACGGACAGTGGGATGAAACTTTGAGGTAGAATGTGTGGAGTATTTACGTGCAATAAATGTAAAATAGGTTTAGTACCAGAGACATATGTTTATTTTTTACCCTTAAAAGCAATGGGTGAATTATCACAATATGGGCTTCTAACGCTCTCCCTGTAATGGCCGAAATATCCTAGATGTTGGGGTTAAATTTCATATCTGTAAGTGGGGTAATTTTCAAATCCCTTCCAAACATTTCTTATCATTCATTTTCCAAGTGTAAAAATTAAGCAAAATCATTTTATTCAAGTGTACAAACGCTGACAATACATCTAAGTACTGAAAAATTAAAGATATATGAATATGGAGCTTGTGATCAAGAACATCTCAACAATTTTAGTTGATGTTGACTAAAACATAGAAGCGTTCTAATAAATGTTTAAGGAATGAACATGTAAACGCGAAATTCAAAACAATTTCCGCCAGGGGTCCCGGTGTCGAATCCTGTACTGGGCAATAGTGTTCTTTGTGAGTCTCCCTTCAAAAATTTCATCATATCATCACTCATCCTCATCTTCGCATTTTGACAAAAGTGTCACAAAACAGACAATCAACAATTCGAAATCATTGTAAGGCTTCTCATTATTTGCACAAAAAATGAGCTTTTCTCGCTAATTCATATGGATCAAAAATAAATAATTTTATTTTAATTATTTTTATTTGAAAACGTGGTCTGAAAATTGCTTTCGGAACAAGAATATGCAAGGAATTCATGCTGCAAAATTCAATTACATTTCTTGAATAAATAAAGACAGCCAAAAGTAAGAGTACGGAAAATATGTGTGACGAATTTAATGAGTCATTATGAGGTTTCCAATGCAATGTTTTTTGTTCTATTTAGAGTGTTAACACTACCAACAATAACAACAATAAGAAAGCCTATTTACCTCTTTCAAAAAGATTATCCATATAGTTACATTTATGGTTGTAGCATTAATGAAATATTTAATTTTTCTTTATAGTGATTAAACGTGTATTACTAAATTATTCAACACAATATTGCATGTGTCCTTTCCAAGTAGGGTGTTCCACTCGTAACTCTTGTACACACACCTTAAAGGTAGTGTGTACAAGAACAAACCACGCACCAGCAACGAGTTACGTGAGAACATCCACCGTGAAATCCAGGCAGTCACGCCGAATACTCTGGCAGCAACATTCACGAACATGCTGCGCCGTGTTGAACTGTGTATACAGGTGGGGGGAGGTCACTTCCAGCACTTCTTGTAATGTACCTTCATTTCTCAACCATAAAGGTATGTCATGTAAAAATTTGGTTTCATATCATCTTTCATCAAGTTTTTTATAACACTTTTTCCGGAGCCCCTTACGAGTGGGACACCCTGTACTTAAATTCAGTGTCAAGCACATGACAAATGACGTATGAGATTGTGTGGAGATGTTGAACAATAAAAGATTTTAGTTAGTACAAGAAAAATATATGGTTTTAATTAGTGATCCCTTGTAGATATCAACATTTATGACTAATAACTGCACATCTAAGAGTATATGGCAATCACCAAGCACAAAAGCTTAATACGCACATTGTTTACAAGCAGTGAACTGATCGAGAAAAATTGTGTGGTATTGTTGCACAACGAAATATGTCTACCAGTCTGCTACGTGCCGGCCTTCGTGGCGAAGTGGTAAACACAGAGTACTACGACGCCAGGGATTCCGGGTTCGATTCCCGGCCCGGCCAGGTGCTCCTTGTGAGTGTCCCTTCATTAATTTCATCGTAGCATCACTCGTCCTCATCCTTGTAGTTAGACAAAAGTGGCAGAAATGAGAAGATAAATAAAAGAAATCTGTCAATCAATCAATCAGTCTACTATACTCTCTCCCCGGGTTCTTTGGAGGCAGGCCGTGCATAGCGGCAGAAAAGAGGAGGGGGAGATCGAGTGAGCAGCAAAGCTGTACACGCTTCTGTGTAGGCTAGTGACTGTAGTCGTCTTCTCCCTCTCACGCAATCCCTTTCTCTCTCACGTGTTGATTTGTGTAGCCGTCTGGCTTCACTGCTTGCGGAGATACTTGTTTTCGTTCGCTTGCTCCAGAGATAGTCGGGACGGAGTATATGTGAATGTTGTGTTGCTTTCTCCATTAATTTCTGAGATATCTGATATTGGAAAACTCTTGAACGCACCAGAAGACCATTGTTTTCAGTTTGCTTAATGGTTGTAACATAAAATACGACATTATATATATCGTACATTATATATTCACATTACAATCTAAATGTACATAATAATGAAGATGACTCAATTTGACTTACCAGCCTAAATGCTCTATCATGATCATACTTCTTGGCTCTAAGGAAGGCGAGACAGAAACAATCATCTAATCTTGATCTTATAGATTTTTCAGCTGCAAAGCAAGAACAAAATAGTGCTTGAAACATGCTCGTGGTGTTAGAATCAATTTAATGTTAATGATAATAGACGTCTCCAAACTTTCATTATAAGAGAACCACTTTCCCAAGTATAATAAATTCTGCATTAATACGAATCTAAGTTATTGATACATGCAACTAAAAACATAAATACTTTCTGAATATTAATATTGTGTGCTTTCATTCCACATCACTTCAATACATTGGAAAGTAAATGTTATAATAAAAATATGGCAGATAAAGCACATATTAATGGGTTGTCTTCAATTAACAAATTTAGATTTTCTTCCATGATATTTTGATTTAACAATAAATTAAATATTATTATATTAAAGGAATTATTATCATTGTCAAATCATTCTTTCTGCAATTTTTAAGCATGAATTGCCACTATAATTATGTGTACGTGTGTGCATAATATATAGTATTAATCTCCTCATTAAAACTCGCACATTTTTAAAACTAGTAATCTTAAAGAATTGTATGATATTTATTTACAGCTCAGAGGAAGAAATTCTCTCGATAGATCTAAATATATGGAATAAAGTGTGAAGTCATTAATTACCAAGCAGGAAAATTAGTTGTGGATTCCATTAGATACTGCAAATAAGAAAGTGATACCTTTCCAATCACTAATGTGTTCATTTGATACACTGATAAAAGGAAATCAAAAACAGTTGTCACACGTGTTCATCTGCATTAAAGTTGGGATTCATCTAGCTATACAAATTCAAATTTTCTTTATTAAATGGCGAGGTTCAGCCTGTAGGTGTTCTCCCGCTTATTCGAAGCTGGACTCTTCTTTTTAGGTGTAATTCAGTCTTAACAAACGTGTTCTAATTTTTGAAATACCAATGCACCTTGATAATGAGGTAATGCCTAACATGTAAGAAACCTCGGTTGTCAAGTCGAAAGTGCGTATCGTGGGATCTTCGGGATCGTTTTCCGGTGAATTTAATATTGGAATTTTTCCATCAATGATCTAGCATAAAGCAGCTGTTGACCAGGTCTGTAACAAATAGGTACCTGGGGCCATCCTTAGAGTAAAAGCGGACGGGGCGTGCATCACTGCCAAAATTGTCGAGGTCGTTAATATATGAAGCATTAACCTTAAGTTCCTTTATGGCACGACCCTATCAGCGCCTGCCAACTTCATTTTTGCTTTATTCGATAACTATGAAACTTCACAAACCTTGTATTCTCTCTCTGAACCTTTGAATTTCCTGATGCACTGTGTCAGGATTCTCTCCTAGTTCTTTCCTGGCTCTCTCTATCAATTCATTCGGTAGGTAATACTCGTATTTCTTTGCAGAAAAGTGAGAAATCGCTGGCCTTTTGGACCCTGGTGACTTTGTCTGCTGTTCTATGTTCGTTGAAATTGAAGGTTGTGTCTGAAAAAAATGGATTATGATTGCGTCATAGGAAAATTGCAAGTCATGAATCTAACTTATAATAGGGTTTTAATATATTAATATTTTCAAATCATAATGTTCATAATAATTTATTTTGCTATTAATGAAATATTTTGTGAACACGTTGTTATATACCACAACATGCATTGTGATATGGCAGCTATGGCCAATGTAATAGTCTGTGCATAACAACTATGACGCACCTTGTTTATGAATCTTTATGTATGATTTAATGTGTGCAATTTTTAAAACCTTCGTTTATGTGGAACATGTGTTATGTCTTAATCTTCCTGATATAAAATAAATACACATGTCAAAATGGAACTTTATAAATATACTTATTTAACCAGATAAACTAAGGTTTTGCAAATTGTACACTCATACACATCAAACATTATAATAAAATATGTACTAAATAATTAATGAAATTTTTCAATCGTTCAATATGCAGTGATTTCTATAAATGAATAAACGTATCAACAGGTTATTATTATTAATGAAATTATCGCTTATAGCGTACTTACATTTGGATCCAAACATTTGTGAAATTTTTATCTCCGACTTCAGGATAATTTGAGACTTTACATACATATTTAAAGACTCATTAAGTAATTACTTAATAAAGCCAAGATCTTGTACCAGTTGATTTATCAATTTATCAAATATTTTCATTCTCAAAGCCTTTTTGGTCAAGTAATGTCTAGCAGATTTAGTAATGTTGCTTTCAGTATATTGCTACTTACTGTCTATTGCTACTCGCGAAATGAAAAAAAATAGTCACATTAAACCGTTTACCATTAGGATAACTTCGAACCACAATCCCAGTATATTTGGACTAAAACAGAAATCAAGAACAAAATAAATGTTTGTTTAGTTACCACATTTTGCAAGAAGTAACTAAGAGTAAATAGTATACCAAGAGAAGTACTGTTAGGCCAGTCGGCCTAGATGACAAGCAAGCTTGCATTACTTGTTTGTCAGGTTGTGGATTATTATTTCCGCAAAATATAACCGTTTGTTTCTTTTCTTTTTGTTTTCTTATATTTAGTCGATGTCATTAAAGCAGTAAAACATTAAAAGCAAATCCTATCACCATAAGAAATGGAAACGCGGAATTGGTAATATCAACTTTCATGGTGTACAGTTTGAAAGTCTCGGCAAAATAACCAAAGGGAAAATTGAAAATTCTTACAGGAATTACATATTAGAAACAGTAAATTTTATAAAACTCGATTTTAGACACTTCTGGTCCTTCGTCCAAAATAAAGGAAGAAAAATACGTCCATGCCTCTCAAATACAATTCACTACACTATACGATGACGAGACAATTGCGAACGCCTTCGTTCAGCATTTCATTTCCACCTATAAGAGTACGCCCGCTTATTACGACTGTAATTTAATCGAAGAAAACGAAAAGGTAGACGAAGGTGAAGCATTTGTACTAAACTCAGTCAGTATTGAAGATGTTGTAAAGGCAATAAAAAGTTAAAACCCAAGGAATCCTTTGGCCCTGACGGCATTCCGCCCTACGTGTTTAAGGTTATGCAAACTTATTAGCCATACCCTTAATGAAAATATTCAATCTATCCCTAGCTACGTCTGTATTTCCCACGAAATAGGTAACATCTACAGTGCGTCCTATACCTAAAAATTGTGTCACCTTTAACATTGAAGAGCATAGGCCCATAACATTATTCTTTGCACCCGCAAAAGTTCTCGAATGTATTATTTATCAAAATTGTTGTCACACATATCCCCAGTAATATCTACAAACCAACACGGCTTCGTTCCGGGGAGATCAACTATTACGAACCTATCCCGCCTAAGTCATTTCTTTGCAACTAGTGTAGAAGAAAAAAAAGCAGGTAGATGTCATCTATACAGATATATCCAAGGCTTTCGATAGAGTAAACCACGATATTTTGTTGGTTAAACTCTCATGTTATGACCTCTCCAAACCAGCACTAGATTTATTTGCTTCCTATCTAAGATACCGTAAGGAGAACGTATCTTATAAAGAAATTTTAATAAAAGAGTTACCAAAGTACCTATGTGACTCATACAGACTCTTATACGCGGATGACTTAAAATTCGGTAGGAATATTGTATTATTGATGACTGCAAATCGTTACAAAACGAAATCAATACAGTAACAAAATAGTACAGAATAAATTATCTTAATCTGAACATAGGGAAATGCTGCGAAATGACATACTCGCGCAATAGAAAGCAAATTGAAATGAATTACAAAATAAATAACACAAAAATGAAAAGTGTTAAAGAGATGAAAGATCTAGGAGTTACATTTGATTCAAAACTATAATTTACAACACATATTGAAAGGGTCGTAAATGAGGCACACAGGAATCTAGGGCACGCAATTAGAATGCGTAAAGAGTTTATGAACAAATAGATAATGACAATAATATTTAACGCTTTAGTCCGAAGCAAAATAGAATACGCAGCAGAAATATGGGCTCCTCAGGACAAGAAGTAAACGCAAAAAATATAAATAATACAGTCTAAATTCGTAAGGTACGCCACTTACAAAGAAACAGGCATATATACGTGATACGAATCATACACTTCCCTCTGTAAACACCATAACTTGCCTTCTCTAAGCAAAGAAGGAAGATGCAATTGCTCTCTTTCTTATACAAAATCATGAACCATAATATTCAGATGCATCATCTACTAGAAAAAATACACATACGTGTTCCTATCTCCAAGACACGATCCAGAGGGGGTCGGTCTCTTTTACTGTAGTATCAGAAGATTGAACATCATAAATAAATCATCTATCAGGATAATGTGTGAACTGTACAACAGATGTTCCGAAAGGGAACCAAAATTAGATATGTTTCAAATGCCTATTGAGACCTTCAAAAAGCTATTCTAAGTATGGAAGAATAAATGACAACAATGTAAACTTGAACGCAATTTTTGTAATTATATATTTATTTCGTAGTTTATACTCAATTACATATACGTATATACGTACTTTCTAGAGTGTCAATTATTCAAGGTTTTCTTATTACTTATATAATTAATGTATTTATTCATATCTAAATTACTATAAATGGTCTCACAATTGTTGAATTATGTTCAATATGCAAACGAATAAACAGGCACTGTAAAATTATTCTAGATTTAATTAATAATTCACGAAGAATATTCGCTTCAGTCTCAAAAGTTTCAATCATAATTCACTGCAGTTTAGAAAGTAAATAACTTATATTTTTGATTTTTACAGTGTTTATTTTATGTAATTTATAATGTATTATATTAGTATCTCCTTATATATTTTTTGGTACATGGTGGTAAAGATCTGAAATACTAAGTATAAGGATAAATCCATTGTGAATAGTAATAATTGAAATATTGTATTCATGTAGGTTATTATTGTACATAATAGTCAGATATTTTTTGCATTCTCTTCAATTAACATGTGAAGGGCTCGGTGCAATAAGGAGCTAACCCTCACTTCTGTCAAAATTGAGATACACCGTGCAGTACGTGCGGCATGAACGTCTGCTGCATTCACCAAGAGGTGGTGCTATGCTGTGTCACATTAGCGCGCAATTACATGGTACCCTTCTTCGAAAGGAACGTACGAACGGAAAGTTCTGTGCAACAAGGTGTCAAGCCACAGGAAAATGTCGGATAACGAGGAAGGTCTGCAGAGCACCTCCTCATATAATTGTGATTCTGATGAGGAAAATTGCCCTCTGTGCGGTGACAACAGCTTTGATGACCCAGACTATGTGTGTGGAGTGTCGAGCAGAGAAAGCACCGACTCTGAGGTAACAAAGAAGTTTTTATTTTTGGTATTTTTTTGAAAATGTTGGTTAACACCTTATTGTCTCAGACTTGGGTACGGTGAAAACGGTTGGTAAGTGTGCGTCGTGATGTGCATGTTAATGCGCAAATCAGCTCACTATGCATTCGTCAGGCCTCTTGCAAGTTGGTACAGTAAAATCATGAACTTATTCTGATGACAACTGCTGCTAACATAATGAATGTAGGTTAGCACCATATTGCTGAAATGATTAATCACGAAGATATCGACATGACACACGTACATGGTTCCCTAATAATAACAAATTCTGACAACGTACCATCAAGGACATTGCGATAAATCGTATAGAATAGGAAAGATGGCCTCCCGTCGTCGCCTTGTAATAAAGAGGTCCCGGGTGCAATTCCCGGTGGAGGCACATAGTGGTTCGGATTCCACTTTAAAATGTAGGTCCAGTCCCGATTAGCCTTACTGTACATAAAGTAGACTTAAAACAACAAATCAATCAGTCAATCAACAGGAAAGGTATTGTAGAAATAATGTAAAGATAAATAATCAGAATTGTTTTGTCATTTGCAAAAATGATGTTTCGGAAATTTCTGTTTGTCGAGTGCTTTGGACTGTTATTGCTTCGTGCTAGTTTACATTTTCAAATAAATTTGTTACTCTGATCCATTTCAGAATGACCTTCACATCACAAGAACGACAGAGCGATCTCCTGTGAAACATCCACCAGCTAGAAAGAGACGCTGCGATCAAGATAACTGGGAGAGAGTGAAACGTAAGAGAAGAAGAAATAAAGGGGAGGAGAACACATCCGGGCACACAAAGGATGTTGTTCCAGCCAGGAAGTTAAGTGAGCCACGTGCTTGTCCAAAGAAATGCTCGAACAAAATTAAGGGGGATGCAGAGTTCATTTTTCACACATTCTAGGAATTGGCTGATTATGCAACACAGAACACATACCTCATGCAAAATATTAGAATTCAGAATACGAAACGTTCCTTTACAAAGGGACAATCTTCCAGGAGGTCATTCACATTTTCCTATAATATACAATATACAACAGATGAATGGGCAGATGTGATCAGCAGTGCAAACAGAAAGAAGAAATTTCATGTAACACGCATGCAGCAAACCGACTTCAAGGATCTCGCACCACTTGTGGCATCAATTACCAAGAAAACCACCACAGATGGTAAGGAGCCCCTCAAGTTTAAAGAGGCTGCGGTGTTGATGATGGAATCCGCTAGTCGCCATATTCTGCATGAGAGTTATTCATACCAGAAAGAAGCGCCAGTATGGGCTAGGTGCATCCTAAAGAAAAGAGGCCGTCCACTGCCAGAGGTACCCCTAAGTAATTTTCCATGCAAGTACAAGGAACAGATTCCTATAGATGTCTGGAAATATTCAGACATAATGTCCCTGTTGGAATGTATCCCTCCAATATACTATAATTTTTATCTCAGCCTTGTTCCGAAGGAAGTAGCTGCCGAGGAGAGTGTAGAAATTCTGGATGGGCTTGATGACTGATACATTAGGAGGGCCTGGATCAGTTGAATTCAGAATAGTTTGTGCGACCTGCATTCATATGTCACTATTTGGTGTCAGTGCTGAGAATATTTCGGCTGACACTGCATTTGAATTAAACTTGTATGTCATTTTTTTCTCCCTACAAAATTAACTTTGATTTTTCATTCTTATGTATATTTTTTTGTTCACAATATAATGGTCATGCATTCCTGTTTGTTGTTATTCCACAGAACTGACACCGAAGATTGTGATGCAATAAGGATAACCAACAATGGGAAACAATGAACTGAAAGAAACCTAATTTAATCATCTTTGCAATAATTGAAACACAATTGAATGTGTCCATGTAAACTGGAGACTTCAGACATGCTTTTGAAATCAACTATACGACAATACAAACAAAATTCAGATTTATGGATTTTTTCAAACTTTCAAAAGCTAATATCTCGAAAACAACTTTTTGAGGGTTAGCTCCTTCTTGCACCGAGCCCTTCATATATTATTATTATTATAACTCGCTTTGTAAACTATTGTATACACATTTAATTTAGCGTTGACATGTTTTAGGATTATTTACATATCTGAACAATAATATTCCTTATCAAACAGTAAATTTACAAACTTAAAGCAGAAAATGTAGAACACTGTAATTGAGCATTCGCTTCTAGTTTTCAATAAATAAATAAATAAATAAATTTCAACATCCTTTATTATAGCCCCGAGAGACATAATACTGAAATATAATATTATGGCCGGCCTCCTTAGCGTAGTGGTTAGCACAGCGCGCTATGACGCCATAGGTCCTGCTTCAAAGCAACACTTGGACATGGATATTCATTGTGAATGTCCCTTCGTCAATTCTATTACATCATCACACATTCTCATCTTCGCGAATAGCAATAAGAGGCAGAAATTCGATGGAAAATAAAACAAATCATTCAATAAATATTGTGAACCAAACACTGATATATATGACTTAAATTTATGTTAACGTGACACAGCAAATTAACATTCGTAATGTAGCGCATTATCAATCGGAAAGATTATCGGAAAGACAACATTTTGTTAGGTAAAGTTCATATAAACAACTTCTATTTGAACACCGTTAAAGACAAAGCTAAATTAGAGGTTATTTCGTAATGTTTCTTGTTTCTACTGCAAACTTCGCTTACAATCGGTTGAGGGTAAATGTTTGCGAAGTAGATACCATCATCAATTGCGCAAGTGGGAGAGTACAGCAAACATTGCCCATGAAGAGAATAAGATTATCTAAAGTATCTGCATTGTACAAGTTCTACAACGTTACAAGAAATGCTACAGGAAAAAGGAAGCTTCCGTGGGAACACAGGGACAAAATATCGATTACATATCAGGATGTGCATAAATATGATCGCAGATGGCGTGGAATTGATTAGTTGAACTAATTGTTTACAAAATAATTATAATATGTATTTTATTCCATTTTTCATCCTTCAAATGATACACAACTCTATTTTTCGACTAGAGTGCGCGTTAATCTCCTGCATATGGCGATAGCCAATAGCAGCGCACTGCAGCGGTGCCATGTCGAAATCTCCCACCGAAAAGAGACAGAGTGTTTGAGCGAAACGCCTTGTCACGGAGAGCACGGAACATTAGATAATATAACATATATTAAACTTAATGGGAGAAAAAATCATACTTGATTATGCCAGAGGGACTTCCAGGGGCTCCTCGTCACTCCAACAACTGCCGTCGTTGTCCTCATCGTCACTGACCGCACTACTTTCGCCCTCTGTGTAGTCCTTCAAATTTATTATAATTGGGTCCAAAATTTCATCCTGATCTATCTCCCTTACAAGAACATTTTCCTGTAATTGTTGTGCATGTTTAAAACAAGCGGCCCATTGTTCTTGTGTTACATTGTCAAGTTCTTCGTTAACAAGTTAACAACACATTTTAATGTGTGGTTCTGTTTTACCCATGTCTCGTCAAGGTAAAAGATTGGTCTCGATTCAACAGATACTCATATTTCGTGCATTGTACGAAGGAATTTTACCCTTGACTTAACAATATCACTTCTCTCCATCAGAAATTTACGACCGTCGTTGGTTTTCCTGTACTTGAAGCCTAATTGTTTCAATATTCCCAAGATGGAAGTTGTAGAGCCTTTGTAAGATATTTTGTCCCGTAAATAGTACGTTATCTTTTTGGCAGTAGGAAAGTCGCCACGATCGTAAAATTCAAAGACGGTTCTACGAACTACATATTTTTCAAAGTCATCTAAGTTTGTCGTTCTTTTCGGTACGTTAATGTGCTTTCTAGGTGATTGAAACATTGGAGCTGGCCCCGATCCACATTGTTTTGCCCCCGAACATATCCGAGAAACGTAGCTTGATTCACACCACACGCTTGAGATGTTAGAGCCTGGCACTTCTTACGTTATACAAATACGTTTATAATAGCATTGCTTCTATAGAGGGAACGGTATAAGCTACAATCACGTTTGTTTTTCGTACATACTCGCAAATTCATTATCTTTTTATCTGTTGAACTTATGACACTTGAAATAATATATTTATATCCGAGCGCCAGGTACACGATTTAGTAGCGAGGAGAAACAAGTTCTGAACTAGGCAACGCCGCACGTCTGTGATTCGCTGGTGCTGTTCAGCCGTTCAAGGTCATATGCAGGAGATTTGACGCGCACTCTAGACGTAAATCGCTAGAAAGTAGTATTTCTCCTCCCTCAAGACCTATTTCTCGTATAATGTTTACACATCGTGTGCATCAAACGGACTTAAGATAAACCCTGAAAAATCACTTTATATGCTAATTGGAACGAAACAATCCCAAAAAGTTTATATTGTTCAACCAATTGAACTTAAAATTAATAGTGAACCAATCTCATGTAAGAATTCAGCAATAAATCTTGGCTTGAATGTTGACGATACATTGGACTGGACGGATCACATCAATACACAATGTAAAAAATCATATTTTATTCTGAGAAACCTACACCGTTTCCAAGATCAACTACCTACAGAATGTAAACTCAGACTAGTTCAATCTTTGATTTTGCCATTATTTGATTATTGTGACATTGTGTATGGGTCCAAACGTGCGAGAAAACTCAGTAGGAGAATTCAAATCGCACAAAATGCATGCATCAGATATACTTTTGGCCTGGTTAAACACGATCACATTCTTCCCATCTTAAACAGACATAACATTTTAGCAATGGCCAACAGGAGGCTACTGCACTCTTTTTCGTTCATGATCTGCAAACTGAACGTAAATCTGCATACCTATTTGAAAAATTGTGTAATCGCAACACAATTCACAGATACGGGACACTTAGTCACAACGAACTGAACATTTCTCACCATACGACTACGCTATATACCTCATGTTATTATGTATCTTCCCCGAAAGCATGGAATGCACTACCAACCAATGTTATATCCATAAAAATTCATATGAGTTTCAAAATTAAACTGGTAAAATTGCTTCTGCAGGAACAGCAGCAGAACAATGGCACATACACCTACTACTCGTAGAAGAAAACTGACACTCAACAAACGACAAAACACTTATATTCTGTAACTGTAACTATGGATTTTTTTTACTATCTTAAAATTGTAATAAAAATAATAATTATTATTATTATTTAGTTAAGGGCAACTTTATGTTAACATTCGTATTTGTATTTTTTTATTTTTTGTTCATTCACATTTGTATTATTTTATGACTATATTACTATATTGAGTATATTCGTAATTGTAGGTATATGTGAAATTCATTATTTCTCTTTAGTTTAATCATTCTTTCCATCTGTGTTCATATATTTTCATATTATATTATATATACTTATATATTCATATGTAGCTCATGACAACGGTTAGGTGCTTACGGCTGAACCTCGGCCGGTAAATAAAGGAATTATTATTATTATTATTATAACTACAAAATAAGTTATGCTATTATAGCAGAACAAAAGGATAACTAACAAGAATTACATAGCTCAGAAGCCGTCGGCCTCCGGGGCGGAGTAATTAACACAGCGGTCAACGACTCCAGAGTTTCCGGGTTAGAATCCCAGCCTGGGCATGAGTGTTCTTTGTGAGTTTCCCTTCATAAATGTCATCATCTAATTACTCATCCTCATCTTTGCTATTAGCTAAAACTGTCAGATGTGCGAGGTAAAATAACCAGAGAAATCAAGAAGTATACTGTACCATGCACTAACGAAGTTTGTAATTTTGATGTTCAGTCAGAGACAATTCTGGGTTGCAACGATTTCATTGAAAGTTAACAGGATTGTTGCAAGCCAGAAGTGTCAGTAATTGTACAAGGAAGAGCGCCAAAGAAAAAGGAAAATATCTACTATTTAAAATCTCTACATTGGAACATACGTACATTGTTTTGCTCTACTTTAATACTTTCTAAGTAATCGTAAATCATTACAGTATAAACAGAGCTGTCTGAGAGATTCCTCTACAAAATATGAAACTTTATTATCAGCCAACTTGCACCTGGGTAGAGGGGAAGGTCCTAAATGCCACATGTTACCATTAATGGCGATGTGGCATTGTGTACGGAAAGTATTGTTCAACTATTTCTCTACATCTTAACCTAATAGAGTATAGATGAAGAATAAGTTGCACGAAAATACTCAATTCGCCTCATAAAGAAGCAGCACGATCATCTACATATCTTTTGCCAATAATCAATAAAAATAATCACCTTCACTGCCTTGTAGCTCTCTTAACTCTACACAAAAACCGTAGTTTCAGGAGCCTATGGTGTTCGGTTATACTTAGTTTTCTTCCGTATGTATGTGTAAAGTGATGTTCATCTAACGCTCGATGCGAGAACTGGCGATGGTCGGTACTGTAAGCCGGTACGACCTTCCTATTGTACTACTTAATCGACCACATATTTTCTTCAACTTGACACAGGTCTATCACATGCAGAACTACAGAAAAACTTTTACTGTCGCTGAATTCTATAGACTCTACGCTCAATGTTTGCATGATAGTAAATAGTTACAGCCCACATCATAATTTGGAAAAACGAATATAGGTTCAGTGATATTAGTGTGTTTTGCTGTAAGTCCCTAACAACGGCAACTTTCTCCTTATTGTGATGCTGTCAAATGAAGAACTAGGGTGTAAAACATGGTAAGTGGCATTTTGGTTATTTCTGAGTTCATTAAGAAAAAATGTTATTAGAAGCTATAGGTTACTGTAGATAAATTGTTTTCGTGTTGTGTTTACCAATTTCACATGGCTTCACTGAGTCCAATACAAAATGTATGACATGGCAAATTCACTCAAAAATTCAAGGATGGCATATATTACTTTGTAACACAAAAATAACCAAAAGGTCACTAGCATGTTTTACACCAGAGCCCTTCAAATATGAATGATATGAATGTGCTGTGTGAGTGTGTGTGTGTGTGTAGAGAGAGAGAGACTGATTTATTGATTTGGTGTTTTAAGTCCTCTTTATACACAGTAAAGCTAATCGGGACTGGATCTACAGTTTAAAGTGGGATCCGAACCACTTTTTCATCCACCGGCTATCGAACTTGGGACCCCATATGTAGAGAGATGAAGATTTACTAGGGCCAGTGGCGACCGGCAGCTGCTACATGATCAAGAATTCAAAAAGCATCTCCATTGCGTATGTCATGTAAATAAAATGAGAGATATATTTTAAATGACATTTTGTTTTCTAAAGTTTCAAAAAAATGAGAGTTTCGAAGATTGATTGATTTGTTCATAAATTACTTCGCTTTTCTGTCATTTTTCTCTAATAGCGAAGGTAAGGATGAGTGATGATAAAATGAAATGGATGAAGGGACAGGGACACTCACAAAGAATACCCAAGCCCAGGCAGGGATTTGAACCCGCCACCCCTGGCATCGTAGCACCCTGTGCTAACCAATCCGATACGTAGACACTCTCTCCCTTTCTCGACGTTGTCGACGCCTTTCACCTTGAATACTATTTTTTTTAATATAACCAGTGTTTAAATGAGGCGTAGGCCAGACATGTTGAAAAATTTAATTTATTTTCAATTATTAACGTGCAGGACAGTGTATGTTATAATTCAGTAATAAGATTCATCTTCACTTGCTACCCTACCTTTCACACACTATCGAAGAATTTCACATCACTAAAAACAACACTGAAGAATTTGACACACACACAGCCGAACACAGAATTCTCGCCTTGCTATGTTTACAATTTTCCCACTCTAACCCGGTTCATTTTTACAAAAAAACTAATATGTGATTAGCGCTAAAATCCCACTAATATCTACTAATTGAAATGTGGATCTAAAACGTATAATTCAATACAACAAACTGAATTCACTTTTACCCTGAAGATGAGAGTGACGTTAGCTCTCGAAGGCTTGGAATCTTTTGAACAACTCACCTGGTCGATAGCGAGAGAATATTTTCATCAAACTGAATTCTATTTCCAAGTGAAATTCATATAAATATTTTTGCGTGATTTTTTAAAATATAAAATTAAAACATATCTTTGTCGTTTCATATTTGTTTTACAAAAAAAAATTAGAAAATGTCTACAATATATTTTCGACATCCAATTGCAATACTTGTGTGTCTTATATATGGGGAGGAGTGGGCGAGGGGAAGGGGCATCTTTCCGTAAGGAAGAAATCGATAACGAAAAGTCTGGATGGCCCTTAACATGCACATCTATCTAAATGGTTACATAAACTTGGGAAGATATTAAGTTCGTTCTTCCCAAAATACAAGTAATTTAGATAATGTTTACATGTTCTGACTTCTGAGCAATTACATATTGACACTGAAATTAGTCGCGCGAATTACAACAGTGATCTACTGGTATATTTTCACGTGCTACTACAGTTTAACAACACTAATGACCTCCGCCCCTAAAACCTTCTTAGAACAATCCAGGAACTGTGTTATTTCAAATATATCTATTTTTGACTTGTTATTGAACTCATATTTCAGTGGAGCGCAATTGTTGTCCAAGCGACCATTGACGGTAGTGTATTAGATTACGTAGTATTTCTATGTAGAGTGTAAGTAGCTGATTCTAAAATCTTATATAAAAAGCAGTGGCTGTGTCCAGGCCATAAAGAAACTATGATTTTTGGAAGGAAGGTAAACACCAAATCTAAGACTCTAGGATATGTTTTTTTTCGGTTTTATGACAACCAAATGGAATTCACTGGATTAAAAATGTCTTCCCTCCTGATGTTATAGATTTCGTTTATTTTACTTCGCTTTTCTGCCACTTTTGGCTAATTGCAATGATGAGGAGGAGTGATGATGTGATGATGAAGAATGGACACTCACAAATATCCATTCTCAGGCCATGAATCGAACCCGTGACCCCTGGCGTCGTAGCGCAATGTATGCGTCCTGATGTGTTGTTGAGTGAAAAAACATATATTTTTTAAGTGGACCAGAAAACTTCATAAAGGATATTCTCGCTATTAAACGAAATAGATTTTGACAAATAGTGGTGAAAATGCGATATTATTCTTCGATAGTTTCTTGCCTTGGCGTAAGACGCAGATTTTGTGTGTGTGTCTGATTAGGATCTCGTCGCCGAAGATTTCGGGTTCGAGTCCAGACCTGTGCAAGAGTTCCTTAATAAGCTTCATCTAAGCAATCGTCGTCCCGAATCCAAGATCATAGAAACGCAACGTTAAAAAGCAGAAAAGAGCAAGACTATTGCAAATGTATTCTCACACATTTTAGCTTACTTTTGCAAAATTTGTTTTTATGAAGTTTGTGACTTAAAAAATAAGAATCCTCCACAAACACATACCTTGTTCTTCATGTTTTGGTTTATGAAAACAATGACTGTTCGGCTGGGTTCGAGGATGTCGCAGAGAATCGGATGGACCACAGAGTAAGACACGGGCGTAAGAGGAAGCTGTCGCTCGCGGCGAAATCCCTCTTCATCTGTTGCGACAGGGATTGCAGAACTCTCTTTAAACGTTGCGCGATAACGTTGCATTGACCTTTGTCATTCAAGTGGTAAAGAAATGACCCTATACTTTCGTGTAAATCTTCCGACTTCAGACTACAGGGTGGAATTGAATACACATATTTCCTTTTCTGATAATTTCTTGCATGTTTCAGGAAGGTCAAGAGGATGAGAGGTTTTTCTTTATGTGAAGTCCATGCATGTTTCGCAAAGTATTACAATAAACAAATAGTTTTTTCACTAAGAACCAAAGTTTCATTGCATTTCTTTGAGGCAGGTCAGCACGCCTCGAAAGATCTTAAGAATACTTTTCATCGATTTTCTCCCTCTTAGGCGAATCGCGACGATGATAATGAATGGAGAACGGATGCAATAAGTTGCACTATAAACGCAAGGTACACCTCCACTATAGTGTAGTGGTAACGTCGTCTTGTAATCAAGGGGTTCCGAGCTCGAGACCTGGTGGAAGGTACGAACAGTCACCGGCAATAAAAAATGAGAACCTAAATCCTGTAATCATATCTACCTTGCAAGGCGTTATGTGTATTACCTAACTCTGCGGCGATAAGTGGATTTCAATAGCCAATTTTCAATGGAAACTTCTACCAGCGCCGCAAAGTTAGGCAACGCACATAACGCCTTGCAGGGAAGGGAGTATTTCAGGATATAAGTGTCCCATATTTATTGGCGGTGACTGTACATAGTGGTTTGGATCGCTTATTAAACTGTAGGCCTCTCTGATATGTATACAAAGTGGATTTCAATGCTGAAAAACAGAAGCTACATCCGTACCTAACCAAAGACTGAATCTGAACCACTGTCTTCGTACCGCATTACTCTAACAATTATGCCACGGAGGCCGACATTCATCATGTACAGTTTTGTTTTGTTGGATCCTACACCACCATCGTATATACTTTCCTATTTTGCAAATTTTTCTTCATTTACTTTGTTTTACACCTCTTTAGGTTAATTGAGACTATGAGAATGATAGAGGAGTATTCGAAACAAATGAAAAAGTTGACAGAGCAATAAATACACTGCCCTTGCCAAGGATCGAACTCAGCACCTTCTATGACGTGATCCTGTGTAGATAACTCATCGCTGTTGTTTGCGTTATGTATAAAATACCATCATTTTCCCACATTGTAACCAGCACTTCCGACATCAATATTTAACGAGAATTCAACAACAAATTCCGAACTTTGTGTAGTCCAAGGGCATGTGTAATCCCGTGGATTTTTGAATGAAGAGAAGACATGAGCGTTGCTAGTGTAGTGCATAATCATGTTTTACAAGATGTTTTGTCTGCAATCATGGCATAGTCACATTATGAAGTCACATAGGCCATGCGCCACAATTTCAGGCATAAGAAACGCATCACTGACAGTCACTCCTTCCATTTATATGTCAAATCACAAGAAAAATGTATAAAAAATATATAGCTTAGAATCCTTGCAAAAACGGTACGAAATCGTTTCACGTGAGATATCTCCATAACAGTGAGAGATATGAAAATAAAACCTGTAAATTTAGATTTCTGAACAAATATTGTCTGTGTACAAAATTCTATTCTCAAAATCCAATTTGCCGAACCCTGTGGCCGAGTGGTTAGCACATAGCGCTGCAACGGCAAGGGTCCCGGGTTGGAATCTCGCTTGGGCTTGGTTGTTTGTCAATGTCCATTCATGAATTTCATCATTTCATCACTCATCCCCATCTTCGCAAATTAGCCAAGAGGCACAAGACGCGAAGTAAAATAAACTAAATCAATCAATCAATCAAAATCCAATTTGAAAGGAGCTATGATCGATTTCCTTTGTTAGTGTGTAAAGCGACAACTTGGATTTATGACCTCACACAGGACGTAGGCCATGATTGCAGTCAAGAAAATCTGGTAGTATATGATTGTGTACTGCGCTAGTAACCTATCACTGGTAGTCATTTCTTCCCGTCATTCAAAAACCCACAGACTACCAAATACCCTTGTACTGTAAAGAAAAGACGAGAAAGATAAAAGTATTTAAAAACTGAATAAACCCAACACATGAGAGTAATCAAGTATTTTACAGAGCTAGATAAATTGAAATGTTCGTATTCGGTATAGTTTCATTTCTAACTGAAAGTCTACACTACTAATTCACTTTTCTTCTGCATCTGCACCCGGCCTCCGTGGCAGAGTGTTTAGCACATTGCGCTAGTGGTCCCGGGTTCCAATTCCTACCTGTTCATTGGTGTTCTTTGTGTGTCCCTTCATTATTTTCATCACATCATCAAAATCTTCGCAAATTAGCCAAAAGTGGCACAAACAGTGGAGTAAAATAATGTAAATAAATCAATATAATAAAGGATTTGAGTTTTGGTTTTAAATCCACTTTATGCACAAAAGGCTAATCCGCAGTGAAGCTACAGTTTAAATTGGAATCCGAACTACTACATGCCTCCAACTGGTATCAAACCCTAGCCACTCTGATTATAAGGTGACGACATTAAAACTACGCCATCGGGAAGGTCCAAATGTGGTTTCATATAAATGATTTGCCAAATATGAAATCTCAATGATAAATGAACTAGAAATATGGATAGAATTATTAAGTTTCTTGCATTCGTCATTCACCCTCTAACAAAAATCACAGACACTTCTTGCTGTAACCAGATTTCAGCTGATTCCATGTTTATACAAACCAAGTACTCTATTTTGTACAAATATTAAGGCAATATTTAGGCCTACTGTTAATGTTTTTCTTTGTTTCAGCCATATATTGGAATGCATGAATGAAATAAAAATGTTGGGGGCTATACTGCACAAGCGACCCTTGTGTTTAACCGTTTCAGAGTAAAAAATGTTCACTCGCAGTATAATTCGTGCTTCGAATTGGCACTGTGTATTTTTCACTTGGAAGTTCTTGTTTTGCAAAATAATTTATACTTTCTTACATTACTTACAGCTGCTATCCTGTATCGAAATCCATGTAGTAAACACACAGTATTTCCAGGTCGAACTTTGGCTTTTAACGTGGATGTGGATGCGAATTTCCAATAGGATTCAACAAAGTACTTTATTTCGTGTTTTCATCCGTATGTAGGAGTTTCATTTTATTTTTCGATATTCAACTTTCTATTTGTTAATAACTGGAAATGATTTTCGTTAATTTAAATTGTTTTTCTTCAATTCCTTTGGGAAATAAATGGTTTTTGTTTATTTTATTATTCAAGGTTGTCCTAGCGTTGTGCCATAAGAGCGACTTTGACTTCACTTTTCTCCCTTATCGCACACCGTGAGTACACCCTTGCCTTGTGACGACACTCGAGGAAGGCCTACGTTGTTGGTTAGGTCAGTTAGTTTTTTTTTCTCTTAGCATGAATACACTGTAAATGTATTATTTATGCTAAGGTAACTAAACCCAAGAACCTTTATATAACAATTTGGACATCTAACTTACATCTTCACGCAAATTAGGCTCATTATGTTTATTTATACTGGAGGTTCTTCAAACTCAATACTAACTTTTTTTCCACTTCCAATTGTTTCCTCATCTCATCATAAATCCAACATTTCTAAAATCCTTCATTGATACCCTTTCCGACGATGTATAATACATATTTCTATTAGGAAGGTTCGATTCGATATCCTTACCATTCTGGGTCCTTCGGCACACATGACCATAATGCACCATTCAATGTATACGGGGAAATATTCCCTTATCAAGAATCCTTACCACAATGTTCAGAAAGGGTTGTAAAGATCCGTTGAGAAAGATTGAAAGTTCAAGATTACAAAGCAACCTCTACAGAACAAACACAACACATTAAAAAGGTAAGGCTATTCTGAAAACTTCCTCCAAAACAGCCGTCCCATATAAAATGATAAAAACACGTTCTACTTCAATCAAAGACACATTGAATGGATATTGTGGAATGGTGCACTACAATAGTATTGAGTTTAGTAGATAAAAGTAGTGTTACATATAGACACACCTCGATATTCCCTTGGGCTGAATGCTTTCTATTTATCGATGGTTTTGCGTTTCAATCCCCACATTTAATTTCGTGTTTCATATTGTAGTTTTTTTTCTTATATTTCATGTACTGAATTTAGTTATCTTATGTCAAGAGTAACAAAGTAACGTTCAATAGACACGTACACAAACAGAACAGATTTGAGCATAACTGAATTAAGAATCTTGCAGTGAATAAATTAGTTGCTGGTGCATATTTCAAAATATTCAAGTTTTGTAAGTACGTATTTTCTAGTAGTAAACAAAAATAAAAGAGATCGTACATGAGAGAAATATAATTTATTTCATCCGCCATATATTATGCGTAAATGCTGCTGTGGAACTTATATGTGTACCAGAAATCAATTGAAGAAAATACATATGGTCGTGGTTATTCCTTTTGAGATTGGGTTTATATTATGCATTCCGAACGTGACCGTGGAGGCCAATGTGAACATTTCTACGAAGTACATTTTTTGCCACCTGGAAACATTAAACAGCGTTGAAAGCATCAACATATTTTCTTAGAAAGTGATGCTTACTAAAAGGTAACATAATTAGGACAGACCTGAAACTGGAATCTGTAGGAAATTTGCAGGAACTATTGGGAATTGTTCCAGTACAAGTTAATTCACCGCTAGCTTCTCGCCTCCTTTCAATACGTCTGTATTCCAGGTCATACAAAGTCACATAACAGCCCTGATGGGGTCCAGTGATTGTAATTGTGATTCAACGGCCGATGTAAGACTAAAATAAAGCACGCAAGAAAGTTTCATAATGGGTTGGTGAGATCTAAAAATACTAAAAATAGACTAAATAATACAGAATACACTCTCGTAGAAATATATAAGGGGAATTATTAATTAATACGAAATGATTGCCGTAAAAAATATGTATTTTTTTTAAATATCCAGACCCATCTGTTTATACATCGGCAAGTCTTTGCCATTATTGGAAACAAACCATATGTTTCATGATTCTTCCTTCCTGCAAAACAAGAAAAAAAACATTTCCTTGCATGCTAAGGGATTCAAAACTTAAGTTACACGTCTCAAATTGCTACTTAAGTACCCTACCCTCTCATTTGCTCTCCCAACGAGTGGAATTCCACAAGCCTTAATCGTTGGCCCAAAATGTTTGAACATGTTTAACAATAATTTAATTTTGATGTGAAGTTCCAATTAATTTCTTGGGATTGTAGATTATCTCTCGATGTTTACCGCTGAACTAACTTCAGCAACTTCAACTTCAAAGAACAACACTTCGCACAACTCATTCGTGGAATTGAAAAAATAAGCTTGAACTGCATGTTTTAAAAATTATGGTAATACATCTTCACACACAGCATGGACTTGAAACTGACACTCCTCGATTTAAACATAACAATAAAGTCGTTTCATTAATTCATGAGCTAAAATGCCAAGTCGTGGTAATAGATCAAATATCTGTTTTAATGAGCACAATGGTAAATATATTCGAATAGTTAAACCTACCCCACACTTGTTTCGCTCAGTTCACTCCTCGACAAAGAATTTAGTCCATTCTATTACTTGACATTCATACGATCCCAGTTAGAATACGCTTCTCCTCATGGCTGCGAACATGACGAACTTAATTAACATCCATAATATCTTATTTGAATTTAATCGTAAATGTTCACATGATGTTAGCTCTCAGACACTCCGAAAGATATACAACGTACCTGTAATGTATTCAAGAATTAATTATAATTTGTTGTTAAACTTTTTTCAGGCATTGCACAATAAATATTTTCTGCATGATGAAATAATATTTAGAAACAGTGTATGTAAACACTCGAACCACCAGATCACACAACATAATGTTAGGGAAGTCCCCAAGACTACAAAGCTTTTGATGTAACCTCATTACAAATAATAAATAAATTATAATTAAATATTTATCTTTACACTTCTCGCCTAAAAGACGAAGTTGTATAATAGCCGAAACATTAAATTTGTAATTACAATACCGTAGTGCTCCATTTTTGAACTAAGACAAATTCTTAAATTAATTTCTAAGTGTGCTTGAATTAACATTTCTGCTTGTCTTAAAACCACTGCTTCATGTCTCATACACCAGAAGCATTTCTGAGATTATCATATAATTAGGATATACCAAAGAGCACGTTAGTTAAAGTTGAAGTGGTTAAAAAACAATACTGAATCAACACAAAGAACGTCTCCATTATAACACGCATTGTGGAAATTTTAAATGTTTTCTGGCTTGTTTCTGATTCACTTACAAGTTGCATTTTTGTTGTTTGTGCCCACACGTAATATGCATTATTTACTAATTAATTTGTTACAGTAGTAAGTATACGATTCTTACTAAACCATTTGATCTTCAGTTGCACGTATTACACATTCTGTCCTTGGTACTGACCAAGTGAACTTTCATCTTTTTGTTGATGCGGTAGGATGAAAATTAGTATTACGGCACTGAAAATATGGTTGAATTGCCCCACACGATAGAAGATAAGGTTTTATCTAAACAAGTACATATACCAATATCAAAACGTAAAGAAAAATTAACTCATAAAACAGACGAGATAAAAACTAGCTGAAAAAAATACACCAGAATGAATGATAACCTTTGAGAACTGAGAATTTTCCGTTTCTCCCATACAATCTGGTGGTGGTGTAAATGACCTTCATATACAGAAAGAAGAATAAGACATCAAAGGAAGAGGAGAATCAAGAATATACCAAAATAAACTGAAGAATTAGAAATTACAGTTGTTGTTTAGTCACCGTAGCAACGTAATCCTGTAATGCTGTTACTGTTTTCAAGATACTCTATGCTAAGTGTATTATTTTTCATGTTGCTCAGGAAATTCTTTCCACTAATTTTGCACCTCTGTCTTATATCTATATTTATTTTTATATAAAAATTCCGTAAAGGTTTTACAGTCCTTGAAAATGGTCGTATTAATTTTAGTGCCATTAATTTATTTTACATTAAAATATAAATATATTTTTTTTTAATTTGAGCGAGCAAATTTTTGTCCCAGATTATATACTGTTTGTAGAAAACAATTGTGGAACATTCCGCTTTGTGAAATTATTTCTACATGTGTGAAGGAAGATTACTTGAAAATTGATACTCGTATATTTTCTCATTGAAATCCAAATAGAAATTTCATGGTGTCAATGACCCATCACGTGACACTGAAGTTTTAATTAACTTTAAAATAATGTGTTATGAACCCTGATTTTCTAAAATATGAAACTCATCTCAGTTAACGTGCAAATTGCTATTGATAGGATGTTCCATAGAATTCTTTAAAATTATATTTAATAACAATAATTTGTATAATAAATAGGAGTAAATGTTGTCATTTCTTTACAACTCTGGAACTTAGGTAGAACTAAAAGTAGTGAGAATACCTTTAGAAGACGTGTTGCAGACACAAAGAACATATCTTAGAAGTTAAGTGTTAAATATTTTTGACGCAATTTTCGTAAGACGGAAATGATTTCCGGTTTAATCTCCATATATTCCATACCAACCGGCCGAGACCAGTATTTCAGTTAATATTTCCGTGATTGCCTTTCTAAAATGCGTCGTTTCTTTGAATTCGCAAATATTAATATATCAAGATATTATTGCAGTTTTGACTTATTATCTGGAAGTTCATGACATTAATGAAGCGCGTCATACCTACAGTTGTTAATGCTTCTCCCATAGCAATAACACATCTACCAACAAACAAGTTCGTACAAACGCACACACACATGATAAAAATTACATGCTGACGGGTTGCTCAACCTTTGGCCTTCCAAGCGTTCTGTGGGCTTTCTTCCAAAAAGTAATATTGTAAAATATTTTGATGTTCTTTCCAAAGGTCATATTCCAGATCTCAAAATAAGTTTAACAGTGTGACTACTCAGAAGCAAAATGTAATCATCGAGCGAGGTCAAGTCCAATGCCACACATGTGATTTCATAAAAGGAGAACGTCCTGAATTAAACATTCAGGTTACGTACTCCAAACACAGTCTGGCTGAGGTATTAGGCTACAAATCAACATAACTGAAAAGAAAACCTCATGGGTCAAGTTGTCGGCCCGTCTGTCAGTGTCAACTGTCAGTGTCAACTGTCATCATCTCGCAAACTTTCAAAGCTGTAAAAACAAAAGTTCCATATACTTTTAAATATAGCAAACCGTAATTCAGTACATCCAAATTTAACTAGATGGATGTCAGGCCTTGAGAGGGAAGAATTGAACTTAAGTTGCTTGTCATTAAATCGGATTCCAACAAATATGAAGCTGAAATGTTCTAAAAATTTAAGACCTACCAAATACTATTTTACAAGGATATCTTTTTTCTAAATGTACTAACTTAATTAAGTACATAATTTAAATTTTTTTGGGTCACTTTAGTCTGTCTAAATTAGCAAATTTTTGTTCGATATGTCTGTCTATCTACCTGCGGAAGTTAAAAAAATAAGAGTAACAATCGATATTATTATGACTTTTCCCTAAGAGAACAATAGAAGTACTAAAATTTGTAGTTCGAAATTCTTCTAATATAATAATCCCAAAACATATTAGAGATCTCGTATGTTAAGCAAATTACGCAAATATGAAAAGTTTCTACAATGAAATGTGATTCAAAATGATTAATTATATATAGTATTTATAATAATTATTGCATGTTAGTTTATATTCTGTATTTGGTGAAAAACCTTCTGGGTCATTCCATGTCAAATCAACCAACAAAAATTATTTCTGAACCTTTAGGATTCAGTTTTTTAGATTTATTGTTCATACATTGTACCTATAAAGAGGACAAAAGCTGCCAAATTTCACGGCTCTTAATTTTTGAGCTATTGACTTTCAAGAAAGCAAAAATCCCAAAATTTGACGACATTTTGAAATCTTTAAACAACTGTAGATAAAAAAACTATTTTACCTAAAGAACTGAACTTGGTGTCGTTCTCTTTTGCTCTCAATGAGCTTTAATTTGAAATGCAACATCACTCTGGTATTTGAATTTTGTAATTTTTAGAAAACTTGAAAGATAGTTTCTTTGGAAATCTCAAAAACACCATTTTTAATTTTTTGAAAAATATATGTTTTGAAGACAATAATTGACGGCTCCGTGGTCACATTCTACACCGTCGATTTGGCGCACATTTAAAATATTTTTGTCAAAAAAAATTAGTTTCTTATAACAAAGGGTGTTTCAAAATAGCGCGGAAGGTAATTTTGTAGATCTACGTGCTACTAAACTTACGTTTTTGTAATATTAAACTTCCTTGCGTACGTAACGTCAACACGGTTTTTGAGGACTTCCATCATGGATTCATGTCACAGGCGCACCTCTACACATTTTCTTTTTCTTCTTATGATTGACTTCTGGAATTGGATGATGTATTGGCGGGTTGTAGATTTCAGACATTGGGATTGATTTGTGTGACATTCAATTCACAAACGGAAGACTATTGTGCGCATTTATGTGGGCTACTGCAGGCCGTAAAGAGGAGGGTTGTATTTTCTGAATGACTTGTGGGATGGGATAATTTGCGACTTGTTAGGAATGGAAGGTGAGGGTAGTATTCTGTGGAAAATGACAACAAAGACATTTAACATACAACTTAACTTCGACCCGCAATTCAGTGCGTGAGCTTTGGATAAAGAGGTAAGTAACCTTCTGAGGTTTAATTTATATTTATTCTCTAATGCACACACGACCTTTGTGTTTTTTCGTTTCGATGTTAAAATAATATGTGCTCGTTAATAGTACTAAATTTATGCTTAGGCATTCCACTGCGTATTTTTCGTATTGATGTTCCCGTTCTGTGAAATAACATAAGTTTTCTTACATCACTTATCATAGCTGTTTTCCTGTATCGAATCCATGTTGTAAACACCGGAGACGTGGAACTTTTTAACATGGGCCAATTTGAAGCCCAAAATTTTGAAGCCAGGGGATACTATCATGGTGGTTAGCGTATCTTCATATTTCCACTTGTAACAACTATATTGAAAATTGTGAGTTGTTGCGTCACACATACGATTGCAATTTTCAAGTTTACTAATAAAGATATATCTCTACATTCGGTTCACATGATGAAACCTACAATCGTTCATTTTCCAGGCTCAAATGAAAGTACACATCTCCGCCATATTTCTATCTCCCCGTGCTATAAGCGAACCAAGAGGCACGGCTTCAAACAAAAAAGCATTGCTTCCAGTCTGTTTTTATGTGGATGTATATATTCAAATTTCCACGAGGAATGAACTTTTTTTTATTTCGTGTTTACATCCATACGTATTTATGGTTTTTAAAATAATATATGCTCGCCAGTAGTACTAAATTTATGCATTTTTGGGAAACCTATATCCAACAGTACACTTCCTAGCCAAATTTGGAAGTTCCTTGTAACGTGTTATTTTTATGGTACTTACGTCGCTTCTTTTACTTTAGGTTAGCCCTCGTTACGTTACATTATGTTTCGTTAGGATAGTAAGCTAGATTATATTAGGTTCGGTTAAATTAGATTTGTTTACGTTAGGTTTTCTTATTTTATGTTAGTTTAGGCTAGGTTAGCTTAGCTTAGGTTAGGTTTAGTTAGATTACACTTGCTCTACACTCACTTTCATTATAAAAAGGAGCATTCTGCTGTAAAAGGAAGGTAATTACGTCTCATTTACAATGAAGGTGTCTGACACTTAACCCCCCTACATTTCTGAAATCCTTGATTTATACGCTTTCCAAGGACGTGCTTACATATTTCTATTAGGAAGGGACGGTTCGACATCCTTACCCAAACATTTACTGCAATAAAGTAATGAACTTAATGAAACCAGTCCAGAACGAACGAGGAACTCAGTTTGTTTTGACACGTACAAGTATTCAATGTGTGCACTACTTCTTGCCACACTCGCATCAACATGGGCCTGTTGATAATATCTATCGCTGCAATGATACGCTCTCATAGGGCTACGAAATCACGTGGCATTAGTGAGACGAATACTCTCTCTTTGATGAAGCCCCACAAAACAAAAGTCACACGGTGTAACGATCCGTGATCTTGAGGACCACTGTGAATGCTGTGGGTGTTTGTGTATCGCCTATCAGCATCAATATGGACTCTCGGGTTAACAAAACATACACGCACGAACTGTTTGCGTTCCTCGATCGTTTTGGAATGTTTTCATTAGCATAAGTTCAATAGGTTACTTGCAATTATTTTTGTAACCCTTCAATTATTTATGAAACACCCGGTATTTCCTCATTTAAAGATTATATTATTAACTATTTCATGTGGTAACCGATTTTGTTCCATTGTCATTTCATTGTTTATGAAATTTTTATATGTGCTAAAAAAGATAAAACGCCCAGGTCAATAAAGGAATGTAACGAGTAGAGGTGGGGCTCCAGATATTCTCGATCTCAGTCACATTGGAAGCATTGTAATTAACATTTCCTGCCCACTCTTATAAATTTAGTGTCATTCATACAATAAATTACATTTCTTTAGCTTTTAAGGTGCACATGAGGGATCTGCTTGCATTAAAATTTTATGAAGAAAAGTTGTTTGTTTCGATGATTGTATAGTCTGTGAAAGTATCTTCGTGTTGAAGTATATTGTTAATTTAAATTAACGACTAGTTACGTAGTTACAAAATAATGAATATAGATATCAATGAACAAATAGGAAAATAGTATTTTTCTCTTTTTTCTTTTAAAATCGCTGATCCTGGTAAGTAACATATTGATTGTTCTACGGAAAGTTGTGTCACCCTTATGGTAGTGCTTTTCAGTCGCCCCCAGATGCACTGCGTTCGCCCTACTATCCTAAAGGCTATACTGCATAATCGACCCTTGTATCTTACAGTTTCGGCGTAAAAGAAAATTATGTTCACTCGTAGTACTGGATTCGTGCTTCGATTTGGCACTGTACATTTTTCAATGTTCTGTTCTGTTCTGTGTAATAATATACACTTTCTTACATTACTTACCATAGGAGCTTTCATTTATCGGAATCCATGATCTAAACACACAGTATTGCCAGGTAGAACTTTGGTTTTTAACCTGGATTTTTTGCGAATTTTCACTAGAATTAAACTTTCTATATTTCGTTTTTTCAAACGTATTTATGATTTTCATTTTATTTTAGGATATTGAGTTTTCTATTTTCTAATAGCTGTAAGTTATTTTCGTTATTTTGAATTGTTTGTCTTCAATTTGTTTGAGAAATATGCGGTTTTTGGTGATTTTATTGTGTAACGTTGTCCTAGCGTTGTGCACGAATACAGAGAATTTTGACAAATTTGTTTTAGATATAAATTTACCAGAATTGTGGCATTCAGTTATAGGAGAGGGATTTACCATTGTTTTTGTTTGGTGTTTATATATATTTTTTTCTGGATACACTATAACTATAGAGGATGTCAATATTTCAATCTCACTTGGAGATAATATATTAGCACAAACACTTTTAAAAATTGAATAGAAACTAAACTATGCTTAACTATAACAAGAATAGTAAACTATTTTCGGTATTGATTAGCAAAATACTTTTGGGTACTAGTATTTATATATAGAGAGAGACCATACAAACCAATCTTGACAATATTCAGCTTTAGAGCTTCTACATTGACTAAGATTTTGTGCACCAGTTCTTCATGTAATTTCAACACACAATATTTAATCAGAATGGTATGTGATAGATTTCCAGACCACCCAAAATAGTAGGGTGTTGCAAATAAATCAAATTAGGAACCTAGGTTAGCAATAAAATATCTCAACTTGAGAATTGTTGACAAAATTATTCGAAGTCTCAGAATTTCTCAGTTACAATTAACAATAAAGAAGGCAGATAAATGCTAAGTCTTGTTGGAAGGTATTATTAGAAGATTAGCTTCTATTGCTGAGCGAAAATATTCAGTCTCAGAATTTCTCAGTTAGAATTAACAGTAAGATTTATCTGTTAATATATACACATAGTGTTTTACTGGGAAAAAATATTCAAAGTCCCAGCATTTCTCAGTTAGAATTAATAGTAAAGAAGGCACGAGAAAGAGAGAAATGAAAAGAGATATATATAAGAAGTGACGACCTTCGTAGCGGAGTGGTTGAACACCAAGACGTCATGGGTCCTGGATAGAATGGCAGCCTGGGCATGGATGTTCTTTGTGAGTGTCCATTCATGAATTTAATCATATTATCATCACTCATATTCATTGTTGCAAAAAGCCAAAAGTGACAGAAAAGCGACGTTAAATAACAAAAATCAAATAAAGAAGGAAAAAAGTAAAGAGAATTGTGTAATATTTCCAGAGACACGTAAGCAGTTTGACATTTTGTTTGTCAATGAGAAGGCGGAGCAGGGACGTCGGAACTTATTTTGGAGTGGGGGGCAGGTTTTCAAATACGTCAACCAGATTTTACAATCTCTTCCCCAAATATATATATATATATATATATATATATATATATATATATATATATATATATATAGATATAGATATATAGATATATAGATATATATATAATATCATAGAATAGTAAAGTTATTGAATATATGAATATCCACAGTGGCTAATAAGAGATAAGAGGAGGCCGAGAGACCTCTATTACGGATTATTCTATTACTTATAATTCCATTTAACGGTGCTTAATACAAGAAAACTGAAATATTATGTCTTACGATACGATAATTACAGCAAATTTCCATCCCTGCCTGGTACTTGATCTTCGCATGCAGTTAGGCATGATAGTATTGAAGCATTCCTTCTTTTTCATGATTACTGACATAACTGAAAACGCGCTACTTTTAAAAGTGGACGGAGTGCAGGTGCAAAGGTATTGAGGAAATCCATGTTTCTGAAACTTTCTGATTGATGTGTTGCAAAGAAAGTTGCCCGTGTTCTCATTTACAATTTCATCATTTTATAAATCGTAGAATAATTTTAACAAAAACGTCGCATACTAAATACGTATTACATGAATGAAAGTGTGAGCGAGAAATAAAAGATTTAGTTCATTTTACTTCACTTTCTGCCATTTTTGGCTAATCCCGAAGGCAGTCGATGAGATTGAGGCAATATGGTATATTTTATTTTGTAGGCTCTGTAACATATAGAAACCTGGTAGTTACATAATACAGGCATTGTCTCGAAGTAAGGAAAGACAAAAAAGGCACACACTTTCACACACACATACGTACACTTATCTCGTTCTCAGTTCTTGGAACCTGGTCAAGGTTTTACTCCTTCCTTAGGTTGGTGCAAGTGAACTAGGAAAAACCACAAAACAGGATATCATTGTGGCTTTTGCAATTCCAGGTGTGCTATATGGCCCTGGCCATTCTGGGAATGAACTTTGAAGAAAACAGGATGTCGTCATAAGTGCATCTGTTCTAGGAAGGGTGCCCCAGATGAGTAATAAACACCCATCACTTCCTCCAAAGGTGCAAAGGCATCTGCACATCCTTAATTCCTGGAAAGGACTAACTAAGTATACAAGCCACTCAGTGCAAGTGTCCCTAAGGGGGAGCTAAGGGTAAAACATAGGAAATACACAAATATAGAAAAGGGCAGGAAATAGAATTCGAGAGAGGAGTTGATTCTGAGAGTCCAGAGAGTCGAGAGTGCAGTCCTGACATGCAGGGGAGTTCACCTACATCGATACTCCGAGACGCTGCCAGTCTACTTCGCTCCTCTATACCTTAAGTGTGTAAGACGACGTTCCTTTCTCTCTCTAATACAACTGGTCATTTATTTTGCTAGAGTCATGCTTTAGATTGTTGTACGATGCAACATGACCAATGTTCATAGCAGTATACAATAAACCATATTTAATCTACGTGTGTTGTGTTATGTTCTAGCGAGTAAGATTCCTTCAAGTAACGTTTGTATCCCCATAGCGTTACAGTTTGGTGGAGCTGCGTTACTTTGCTAACGGCAAAGGTTCTATCCATGTCCACTTCATTATGTACTTGTTAAAAATGTTACAGGCATAGGTCAATTTTATTTTATCCTTAGTTCGATATTCATTGTTCGTTTTGTGGTAACTCTGCTTTTTATGATGTTCATGTTAGGGGATCAAACTGATCGTTTTAAGGTTTCATTTTATGTTGATTGTGACATTACACTATGTTCTCTTAATGGTTGTTACACGTCAGCAAACTACTGGTGAACATAAACCCCTTCTTACTGACGTTGTTGCTTGTTCATTACCTGGTTGCTTAAGAGAAGCAATAAATACGCCATTACCCGCTGATAGCGAAGCATTCGAAATGCCAGACCACGCGTCAAATCCTAGTACTTCAGGCGTTACGATGTGTACTTCCTCCAGAACACCGTCAATTCAACCCGACAAATTTGCCGCTCAAATGGGTGAAAATATCACAGATTTTTTTTTATACGTATAGAAGAGTTTCTTCCATATTGGGATGAACGGTATCGCAAAAATTAAAATTTTTGTCTGCTTACTTAAAGAAAAGTACATTAGCATACTGGGATTTGAACCGAACTACCTTGGAAAATCTAGAAGATATCTAGAAGCTTTGACCAAAGTTTTCACCGTTTTACCAGTTGGCCAAGCCTACCTTGACCTAGCAGAGCGGAAGAAATTGCAAGAAGAATCGATAGAAAATTATTTATATGACGTATTGAAACTGTGTAAGAAAACCGACCCTAATATGAACGACGAAGGAAAAATGAACTTCATGTGTAACGGTTTATCGGCAAAGGACGCCGAAAATTTGGTAACTATGAACTATAAACTATGGACGAATTGTTAGCAAATTTACGTCCTTTAGAACGTACGAAACGTCAGTCCGACCTTTCTTCATGTACTTACGCAAAAGTAGTGAGAGGAAATAATGACAGACAACGAGAATCTTACTCCAACACGAGCAATCACACGCGTTATGTCCATACAGTGGATCAATCAAGGAATACTGACCGCCAGGATCAAAATAGGCAGTCGGAGGATAATCATGGTAATCAAAGAAATAATGGTTATAATCGAGGTTCGTCAGCATTTCGTGGGTCTACATCTTACAGAGGCAAGTCAAACAATGCACAAAACAGTAGGAATACGTCGCGACAATGCTTTACGTGTGGATCTACTGGTCACTTTGCAAGAAACTATCCTAGGCGTGCTTCATTTACACACAGGGGAGGATATTCAACTGATCGTGGCCGTGGATCAATTTCGATTCAAGCCAGAAATTCACAGAATAATCTGCGAGGAATTTTCAACGGGAATTACAGTAGAGAAACACGAAGTCATTCTCCCTTGTCTAGAAATGCGAAACCCCCAAACATGTTAAGGGCCAGCGAAACAGGGGTCGTTTTAGCCCAAGGGAAGGAAAACCCCCGAAGAAACGAGCGTATCACGCCTAAACTTATTCGTCATTCTTGTTAAATAATGATCACTCTTCTCAAAGACCTATGATTAATGTTAATATTTTCGGGAAAAATATACCAGCTCTTATAGACACAGTAGTGCTTGTAGTCTATTACATTTTGTAAAGTTGCTTCCGCATTGTAGGATTTATGCACGAGAAACTGGTTCTGTGACCCTATCCACTTTATCAGGGTTGCATCAAGAAACACTCCAGTTTGTAATTTCCATTTCAGAATAGGGCAACATAAATTTACAATGCCATTGGCTATCTGTGGTAATGCTTCATTGCGTAATCGTATTATTTTGGGTCTGATTCCTTTAACTGTTTTGTTAAGTATTTGACTCCAACCGGTGTATTGTTACGCAGATCACGAGATTCATTTAGACCAAACCTAATGGAAATTCAGTTACCAATGAGTACAAACAAGATTCAAATCCGGGACAAGAACGACGATCAATTTAGTCTTGAGACGACAGTATTAGCTGCAGATCGTCACTATTTAAGACCAAGTAAAGATACTATAATGATTCCACGTGTTTTTCATCATCAGCGTAAATTTCTCTCTTTTGCTTTACCAGTTAATCGCGACGAAGTTCCACAGCAGAAAACAACATTTCGGCAAAAGGAAAATAATCCGGACGAAGACGCGGAAACACTCACGGACAATCTTCCTTCCGGAAGAAAGAGTTTCACACTACCGCATTCTAATGGTGTAACAGATAAGACTCTTTTTGGAGAGCTTCCGTTCTGCGACAAGAAGGAAAACGTGAATAATAGAAGAGCAACGTCTAAATTAAAGGTTTCTTTAGCGCATTCAGTAATTTTAGAACCGTATGAATATGTGGAACTAATAGTGACTTTTTCTCAAGCTTTTCCATCTAATTAAGATTTTGTTTTAGAAGTAAATAATGGTCTTTATGACCAATATCGCTCTTTAATGCCAAGATTGCTTATAAATTCGTCAACCACAATGCAAACTCCTATTATAAATATGAACCATTTTCAAGTCTCATTTCCGCAAAACTATGTTCTGGGTGTTTTGTTTAAACCGGAAGTTATTTCTTCTCCTTCGGAAGAAACGACACTTGAATTTATCAACGCAATTCGTGACGATAAATTTAAGAGAGCATTCACGTTTTCAGACAAAGAGTTCAACGTGAAGACAGACTTGGATATTTTAGTAGCAAAAGAAGATGGCAATTGTAGATTTTGTGTGGATTTTCAAGGATTGATTGCGAAGATGAAGGTCCCAAATTACCCTCATCCATTAATTTCGGATATAATACACTATTTGAGTGGTGTAAAATATATGTTACGTTTGATTTGTACTCCGCGTACCATCAATTGAAAACTGCCGAGGAAGATCAATATAAAACAGCTTTAGTTAGTCCGATAGGAACGTATGAGTTCACTAGACTCCCTTTTGGCTTTATAAATGCACCAGCTGCATTTCAGCGATGTATTGATAAAGTTTTTGCTGGACTAAAATGGAACAGTTTGTGCGTATTTTTAGATGACATTATAGTCTTCAGTGATACATGGGAACAATTCATGGAAAGGTTAGAAAATACCTTTATTGCTCTAAGGAAGTCTAATCGCAAAGCAAAGCCATCAAAATGTCACTTCGCCTTTGCGGAAACAGAGATTCTTGGTCATATTATCAGTAGAGATGGGATAGTCACCGATCCGCGTAAGGTTCCAGCAATTCACGATATAGCAATCCCAACTAATCTAATACAAGTTCGTTCCTTTTTGGGATGCTCGAATTTTTTTCGCCGTTTCATCCACAACTTTTCTCTGAAAGCTAAACCGTTAACAGACCTAACAAAGGAAGGTGTACCATTTAACATGGGAGAAAAACAAATTGCTGCATTTAATGAGGTTAAGCACCGTCTATCAAGTGCACTCATTTTACGACATTTCGATCCAAAAATATCGATTGAATTACATTGCGACGCATCTCAGCTTACCTTTGGAGCAATGCTCTGTCACGTCACAATTGACCAAAATAATCAAAAACGACATATCACACAACTTATTGCATTTGTGTCAAAATTGCTCACAGGGGCGCAGGTAAACTGTAGTATCTGTGAGAAAGAGGTCTACTGTTTAGTATTTAGCTTACTACACTTTAGGCAATATTTAACTGATACGCCGTTAAAGGCTGTCGTCGATAGCGCCGGTGCGTGCTGGCTACGCACAGCGAAGGATTTGACAAATCGTTTGGCTCGATGGAGTATTCGGCTTAGTACGTTTCAATGTAATATCCGACATCGTCCGGGAAAAGTACATTGCGCACCGGACTGTCTCTACAGCTCAGCATAAGAACCACTCACAGACCAAGATTGACCATGTGGATTTTATTGATCATGGAGACACGATCTGTATTATCGATCAGCAGAACGATACATCATCAAGTATGCGCTGTTAAGAAATTCGTGAACGCCAATTGCAATATTCAGAGGTAAAAACTCTCATTGAATTAAAAGAAAGGGACCTAACACATCTTTCTGTCCGTTATTACGGCTTAATCAATGGTGTCCTATATAAACGTCATTACGACAGAAATCTACTTGTCATTCCAAACAATATGATACTGGACGTGCTGTCCGAAGTGCATGACTAGCCCTATACCGGAGCGCATAGAGGCCAAATAAAAACTTTGCAAAAAGTAAATGAACGATTTTATTGGAAAACAGATCGACGGGATGTTCAAACTTACGTCCGGACGTGTCAATTATGCCAGAAGATAAACTCTTCTACGGGTGTCAAACAGAGTTTACTACATCGCAATCCTACGGATTATATTTGTGGAAATTGGGCGTCAGACATATTTGGGCCAGTTACTTCTTCACATGGGAAAAAATGTATCCTGTTTGCAATAGATGCTCTATCCTCGTGGGTCGTTGCACAACCATTAAAAGCATATCAGCGAAAAATGTCTCTAACTTTTTAGAAAATAAGGTTTACACGTTGCACGGACCCATTAACACCTTGTTCAGTTTATAAGGCTGCCTTGGTAGAGAACATCTTGGATGAACTTAAAATAAAGCATCTAAACATCTCAGGGTACCATCCGCAATGTAATGGGAAAGCAGAACGCATTAACAGAAGTTTCGCCAATATTTTACGTAAATGTGCGGCACGTAACCAAAAGGATTGGTCCACATTCTTGAATCTAGTCGTATATGCGTATAACGTAAGTCCACTAGACGGCATAAATATTTCTACATACGAGATAATGTACGGTAGGAAGCCAGCATTTCCTATGGAAGTGGGATTAAATTTTAATCTGACGGACCCTTTTTCCATGAAATTTAGAGAAAAGGCAAAATATATCCAGGAATTGGTAAGAAACCTACACGACAAAAGACATTTAGCCTTTAAGCGACGTTACGATAGCAACAGAACAGAACCTACGTATAAGGTAGATGATTTAGTAATGGTTTACATGCCTGCAAAGAAAAGAGGTCTTTCAGATGAACTGCGCAGAAAATACTACGGTCTTAATCGCATTATAGATGTCAGAGGAAATAATGTTTATGATTTACAGAAAGTCAGAGGACAGAAAACACTACGGTTAATATTTCTCGGTTGAAAAAGTATTGGCCTCGACCAGGTCAATCGACAGATTAGATACGATTAACTTATCTTTCAATATACGAACTCAACAAAATAAAACGTATTACTCACAAACGGGACTTAACAGAGCGAACTTCGACAGACGAGATATCAAGGGAACTTCATTTTAATCATCTAAATTAACGAACGAGGAAATTCTTTCCGATAGACAGGTCAGCAGATAGAATAAATGAAAAGGGGTGATTAATTAAGCAGTGTGCTTAATCGGGACGCTGATTACATTGCATACACTATTCAAAATAGCTTAAACACGCAAGGTACTGTGTGAGAATTTTTAATTCAGGTTGTCCGTGTAAGAAACCCGTCTCTCCCTTGATTACCAGTTAATTGTTTCCGTCAGGATTTGTCTCGTATCACGGATGTACAGCTCTAGTAAAAGCAATCCACAACTCGTTTCAAATATTTACGTGATTCTTCTTCGGAATAATTTTTTCCTTCATTTTCTTTACGCTCTTCGGTGGTTTTGGTACGTGAAAATAGGGAAGATGGAATGGCCGAAACCATTTTATTGTCATGACACTAACACCAATCCTGCAGAATTCGTTTTCCGTCAACACTGTTGAGAAGCGAAAACAAAATCCCTCTTCCCTATGAGTTATCTGAATACTGCAGTTGACTCTCTATCTGATTTCCGGTCGACAGCCTGAGTAGCTACGAAAGAACACACAATTGTTATCAATCTTTCGGATATTCTCTATTAACGTGCATATGAAAATAAATTAATTCTTTTCTGTAATTACAATACAAAAGGAGTGCGAATTATTACTATTCTTATTACTTTTTCCCTCTTTTCCTTGATTCAAGCGTTTATACCACGATTCTTAATAGACGTCAGGTATAAAATTATATTACAAATGTACGCGCAGTTGGAACGCTTTATTTCGCTCGAGCTATTAGCATATATTTTAACAATTGTATGTGGGATTCTTATCCTTGTTACTTATCTTTTACTATAGTAATTTCCTTTTTGGTTGCAAGCTTTCGCTCTATGTCGCCTAAAGTTATAGGGAAAATCACAGTGGAAGGATTAAATCTAGCAATTACGAAGGAAGATCCTCAATTTCAATATATTGTAGACGGTTTAGCCTCTCGGCAAAACGATTGCACACCACGAGTTCTAGAACAGTCTAAGGATGAATCAATAAATAAGCATTTCCTCATTCTTTATAAAACACAGACGGCAGATAAATTCTTTGCCAATTGCGCAGAAATTATCAACAATTTCGTAAGGCTCCACATTAAAGCTGGTATATACACGAATTTTCCAAGTACCATAGATACAAGGAAGGACGACAGGGACGCCGTTGATTTGTATACCCAATTCGACGAGATCTTACCTCACAAGGCGCCGTAAGAAATATATTCGGAGAACTCTATCCCATTGTAAATGTATCATTGACCAAGATTTACAACTAAATATTTTATTATTGAAAGGCAAATTTAAGTTTTCTACACTAGTACATTATGTTCAGGAAGAAATAATATGCACAGTCATGAGTATCAACTTAGATCATTGCTTCAATAGGTTAAATACTGAACCCTTTTTTATTCCTGCTATAGGAGATATTCGTGACCACGTATGTGAGTTAATCATTTTTCGAGTTGTTATTATTTGTAAAGTTCATTAATGAATGTGAAGTAGAGGCTCACATTGATACGCTTTGTTTATTTTGGCCATATGTAATAGTTTATTTGTTTTCTGTTAATTTTATAGAAATCTGTTTGATTTATTTGTTAGTTTCAATACTGTTGTTTGTGTTGATTTAAATTTGTAATTTTTGCTGTATATTTGTTACACGCAATATCGGAAGCGGAAGTCATTTCCGGTTTATAAACATTTGTAGAACTGTCCAATCTTTTATTGATTCGGTTGCCAGGACAACAGTGCGTGAAATGGAAAAAGTAAGTTGAGTTGCGTGAGATGATGTTTATTTAGTGAAAAACACTGTTTTATAGGTAAAGCCGCAACTTAATTCAAATGTGATTGCGTTTGTGAATATTATTGTTATTTTGCAGTGATTGTTTAAAGGCAAAATGTGTTATTGAATTTGTAAAATAGCAAGAAGCTATTTTTTTGTTCATACCGTTTCGTCCTGAGAATGCTCATTGTAGCATAACATTAAGGAGAGTCTCATAACTCCGCTGCACAAGGAGATTGGGTAGCTACCGTGACGTAGTAATCCGTGATCCAGTGGCGAACACCAGAAAGGAACGTCACAGGTAAATTTGGCGCCCAACGTGGGGCCATCGATGATGTAAAAGGATAAATTGTAACTGTAATATCGTGTGAAAAAAACGTGTGTTTTGTGCCGTGTGAAGTCATGAGGAAATTGTCGAGCGTTACAAAGTCTGATAACACATAGATGTAAGTCATGTGATCGATTTTGCAGAGATATCAAGGTACGAGCAGGAGAATTTTGCGAAGCCAGAGCAAGAAGAAAATGGATAAATTGATTTGTTGTGATGATAAAGATAAGCCTTTGGACGAAATATTTCAGTGCACGAAATGCGAGGCGTATTTCCATTTAGGGTGTGCAAATTTGCCAATATCCAGAGAATTTATTCCTGATGATGACTTAGTTTGTAAAAATTGCAAATCGCATAGTGCTACTTTAAATATGGAGGTACTTTGTGGATGGTTAAAGAGAATTGAAGAAGGAAGGAAAGAAGATCAGAATGAATTGAGGAAGATCATTGAAGAAGGAAGGAAAGAAGATCAGAATGAAATGATAAAGAGGTTTGAGAAAATGGAAGAAGGAAGGCTAGAAGATAAGAATGAATTAAGGAAGATCATTGAAGAAGGAAGGAAAGAAGATCAGAATGAATTGAGGAAGATCATTGAAGAAGGAAGGAAAGAAGATCAGAATGAAATGATAAAGAGGTTTGAGAAAATGGAAGAAGGAAGGCTAGAAGATAAGAATGAATTAAGGAAGATCATTGAAGAAGGAAGGAAAGAAGATCAGAATGAAATGATAAAGAGGTTTGAGAAAATGGAAGAAGGAAGGCTAGAAGATAAGAATGAATTAAGGAAGATCATTGAAGAAGGAAGGAAAGAAGATCAGAATGAAATGATAAAGAGGTTTGAGAAAATGGAAGAAGGAAGGCTAGAAGATAAGAATGAATTGAGGAAGATGATTGAAGAAGGACGGAAAGAGGATAAGAAGGAGTTGATGAAGATTATTGAAGACGGAAGAAACGAAACTAAGGTAGCTTTCAGAAACTTGGAGGAGGTATTTGGGAATGATAAGGAGGAAATGATGACGAGAATGAAAGCAGACCGAGAAGAATTGAATAAGAAGATTGAGGATGAGCGGAAAGAAGATAAAAATGAAATGATGAGAGTAATAGAAGACAGAAGACAAGAAAACAAAGAAGAATTGGAAGTTGTGCGATGTGATTTGTTAAAACAGATTGATGAAGGGAGAGATGCACTAAATAACATAGAAGAAATCAGGGAAGTAGACAGACGAAAAGTAATGAATGAATTGGACACCGTAAAAGCAAGGATAGAATCCGTCGTGGATCAGCAAAGTACTTCAAGGAATTTGTATATGCAGGACAGTGACAAGATGAATAAAGAAATTAACCAGAAGTTCTATTTTATGGAGGAATTCCTTTTAGGGAAATTGGAGAGATTACATTTAGAATCTGTCCAAGGAAATCCAGGAATGACTGCTGGAAAAACTGACAGATCTGTGGAAAATGTTCGATGGGTAAGAGATGATAATGACCCTTTGATTTCCGGTATATCTTCAACAGAATCTGTATCTTCTGCTGAATTGTTGACTAAAAGGATCCGTAAGAGGAGAAGACGTATCCAAAGTACAAAAGGGATACCCAGAGAAGATATTGATAAATCTCCTGATGTCTCTCATAGTCCATCTCACACTGGACATTTTTTTAGAATGTCGGATATTAACTCTCTGAGCAAATTTACCGGAGAAATAAATTCCATATCAGCGGAGCGTTAATTGGAAGAACTGAAAACGTCCATGGACATAATGAGAATGCCTATGCACTATAGATTAAAGGTGCTTCCTTCTGTAATGAAAGGAAAAGCTAAAGCCTGGTTTATTGCCAACGAGAGAAGGTGGAAGTCCTTTGAACAGTTTTGTGCCGCATTTAAAAAACAGTATGCCTCTGCAGAAGCGAAGCAGAGAGAGATCCAGATTTTAAGAAACAGAAGATATTCCAAATCCTCAGGTCTTTCTATGGAGGATTATTGTTGGGACGTCTACGGGTCATACTGTAACTTGGTCGAACGTGTGGACCAAACAGAAGTGTTAAGTTTAATTATTCATCAGCTCCCATACAGAATACGGCAGCTAGTATTAACAAGAGATCCTCGAAACATTGACGAGTTGACCAACTTCTTGGGGAAGTACGAAGCCTCAGAACAGATAGATGGGTGGAGAGGCGACGGTAATAAAGCAGAAGAAAGGAGACCTAACCAACCTCGAGTTCGCAGAGTACAGATGACAACTTCTACTAATAATCCTGGAGGATCCCGCAGCGCAGAGAGCGGAAATGGGAAGAAACCAATCACCAGAGAAGGACAGCGATTCCCGGGTGGTAGGTGGAAGAATAGAAACTGGACAAGTAACAGACTTTATAGAAGGACTACGCCGTACACAAATAGTTGGAGAAGAGATCAAAGAGCTCCAGAACGAAAAGAGTGTGCAATACAGACGGAAGAGCTACCTTCCAGTAATCTTAGAGTTACAGCGTCGCCATGGGAAATTAACTGCAATGAAGTTCTGGGTTTAGCCCAGCGCCCGTTGTAAGCGGTACTCTTACGCTTGCAATGAAGGGCATGCAAGTAAAAGAAAGCGACGAAAGTGAAGACCCATTCCTAACAGAAGATCCGTTAGAAGTATTGTACTTGAATATCGAAGCCACTCCTCTAAATTATTTAAAAATTAGAAAGACGATAATGGAAGAAGATAGGGATAATGTGAAGAAACCTGAAATTTCAGTCGAGGTATTAGGATTCCAAATAAAATGCACTCTGGACACGGGTAGCGAATGTACCCTTATGAATTATAATATTTGGCTTCAAGTACGAGAGCGATTACCAGGTCTTAAATTGCAGAAGTGTCCAGGCGTAATATTAAAAGATTTTGCTGGAAAAGAAAGATCACGGATAGCTGGTTGCTGGCGAATAAATTTTGAAATTGGCGGTTTTATATTTGAAGATTTGGTATATGTGGTCAAGTGCTTAGAAGCTGACTTATTATTTGGTTATCCTTTCCTTCGAAGATACAAAGCCACTCTGGATGCAGGCGCAGAAAAATTGTATCTGATCAATGACGGACACACAGTAGAGCAACATTTACTTCCTAACGCTGGAGATTCAGAGAAGGGCGAGTCGCTGGAGAAGACAGCCTTAATACAGTGTACGAAAGCGGAGTAAGAAGCTAACGCTGATGAGTGGACTGTAACAGAATCAGACATAAGAGATAAAGCCTTTGCTTCAGATGTTTTGAGAGTTGAGGAAAAGGAGCAGCTATTTAATTTATTGTTGAACTATGGAAGAATATTCGCCGACAAGTCAGGATTATCTAGGAATTCTATCTGTAAAATAAATCTAACCAGTGAAGAACCTGTTTACTCCAATCATTATCCTGTTCCGTTGTCCAAGAGGAAAAAGTTGGAAGGAGAATTATTAAAGTGGCAAGAGAAGAAAGAAATGTTTGATCTATGGAGAAAAAGAAGGAAGAAGATTACAGATCAGAAAACAAAAAGAAACCGCTTGTAAAACTCTTTATCAAATAAGCTTGCACGTGAAGATGTGAAGTAAGAGTTATCAAATTTATATGAAAATCTATCTTTTGTTTGCATTGTGAAGGTTGAATAGTATATTCCATCATAGAAAGTAATCGTCGAGAGTCCTGCACATTCTTTGAAGAAAATGGATAAAGAAGAGTTTATAAAGTCATCTAATTATTCAGATGATGCTTGGCTTGTGTACATGATTTGGATACAACTTGAATTTCATTTCCTGTAATGATTATTATTAAACCGAAAGAGGGCTGACGTTAGGTATAATTCCCAGAAGAATTAGAAGTTCACAATGTTGATAATTTAGTTCCAGGAGACCAATCTGAGAATGAATGGCGAAGTCGAAGGAAAAGGACAGCCATAGTTGAAAATGATAAAGGTCCAATAGGGAACAAATGTATAATTTTATGTGAGACTTCAATGTCAATAATTAAGTTTAAGCCCAGAACAATTACAGAAGTTAAACGTTTGGAAATACAAATGTTTAGGAAATGTATAGTTGTATGAAGAACAAGCTGTTAATGTTAAGAAGCTCTTAGAAGATGTGGAAATGATGGTGAAAGAAAGAAAAGAAGTTCTACACAAAGCAAGAGAACAGATAGTTTGAAGATTTGTTTTTATGATTAAAAAATGTAGGATCATATGAATATTCTTAGAGCGAGTTTGCATGAAGAGTGAAGAGTTCTGAAGTAAGCTCGAAGAAGTTTATTCTATAAAGAAAATTTCCTTCATGTACATTGCGTCAATTTTCTTTGTTTGTATGGGAGGAGAACTTGATACGCTTTGTTTATTTTGGCCATATGTAATAGTTTATTTGTTTTCTGTTAATTTCATAGAAATCTGTTTGATTTATTTGTTAGTTTCAATACTGTTGTTTGTGTTGATTCAAATTTGTAATTTTTGCTGTATATTTGTTACACGCAATATCGGAAGCGGAAGTCATTTCCGGTTTATAAACATTTGTAGAACTGTCCAATCTTTTATTGATTCGGTTGCCAGGACAACAGTGCGTGAAATGGAAAAAGTAAGTTGAGTTGCGTGAGATGATGTTTATTTAGTGAAAAACACTGTTTTATAGGTAAAGCCGCAACTTAATTCAAATGTGATTGCGTTTGTGAATTTTATTGTTATTTTGCAGTGATTGTTTAAAGGCAAAATGTGTTATTAAATTTGTAAAATAGCAAGAAGCTATTTTTTTGTTCATACCGTTTCGTCCTGAGAATGCTCATTGTAGCATAACATTAAGGAGAGTCTCATAACTCCGCCGCACAAGGAGATTGGGTAGCTACCGTGACGTAGTAATCCGTGATCCAGTGGCGAACACCAGAAAGGAACGTCACAACATTAAAGACAACTTTTTGCAAGATTCGTTGCAGAGAATCAAACATTTTGTAGCTAGGTGCTATCGCAACTACGATTTAGATTTCATGTTCGACTGTGAATTTCAGGCTAGAACAGGCACGCTTGACTTACTTGCTTATTAAAGGGCTTATTAGTGAATACTTTTCCTTAAGATTGGCGATGAAAGTCAAGATTCTTTTTCAAGAGTAGGTATATTGTATACATTTAAAATAGTACTTGGTACGAGGCCTATTATTTTTATTAATTTAAGCACAGTGGTAAACCTATTTTGATGATGTTTTTGTCGATTTTATAGTATTGCAACTCTGTGATTTTTCATCTCGTATTTCGTACGAGTGTCATAATTTCTTTCGAGTTAAAGTACGTAACACCCACAGCCACGCACACCTACACTTACACCCACACAAATTTACCTCCGGTCTACTTCCAGTCTACTTCCGGTCTAATTCCGGTTTACTTCCGGTTTACTTCCGGTCTACTTCCTGTCTACTTCCGGTTTACTTCTGGTTTACTTCTGGTTTACTTGACAGACACCAGGGGGTTTTCCAGTTTTTTATAAGTTTTTAAAAGTAGTGGTGATAAGGTATCTTCAAACTCATACTTGGTACAAGGCCTATTATTTTTATTAATTTAAGCACAGTGGTAAACCTATTTTGATGATGTTTTTGTCGATTTTAGAGTATTGCAACTCTGTGATTTTTCATCTCGTATTTCGTACGAGTGTCATAATTTCTTTCGAGTTAAATTACGTAACATTACGCAACATTGCGATTGCTCGTAAGGGTAAATTATTGCATCATGTTATGCAACAAGTTATTACGCAACATTGCGATGGCTCTTAAGGTTGTTGTTTACGCAACAAGTTATTACGCAGAACCTTAACTAACGTGTTGTTGGTTATGACGTAATGGGTATCTTCTGATTGACTTACTGTTTCGGATGTTTTGATCCGCGCTTAGGTTACTTAAAGGGTTTTCGCATTACAGATTAGTCAGTATCGTGAGAGTGCTTGAAGAGTACGGATGTGTTGTGGCAGTGTTAAAAGTTAAGTATTTAATTTATTTTAAAGCTACATACTATTTATTATTTTTAAGTTTAAAAAGTGTATCAAGTGATTTTATTCATAGTAATTTCGATCAGATTGAGTTTCGATGTGATCAGATGCTACTTGTTGTCTCCGGAAATTCTGTATAAATAACATAACTGAAAATTTTATCGTAATAGCTACAATTATTTTATTTTGATGGTGGTTCAAGTAGTTTTTCACACAGATTGAATTTGTATGAATTTGTATTCGTATTGAATTTTGTATTTTTTCCCGAGAAAATTTATATATAAATACCAGAGCTGAAAAAAATTATAATTATAACTATTGTTTTTTAAGTTACATTCTATCATTTATCGTAAGTTTAAAAGTGTTTTTTTTCTAGTAAATAGAATCTTATTGAATTTTGAGTTGATTGTGCGTCTTATTGTTATTTACTTAAAGCATATTAAAAAAAATGTCATCTACCAATTTCATCGAATGTGTTATTTGTGGGAAATTAATCTCCAAAACTAATATTAGCAAGCATATGGCAAGATGTAGCGAAACAGGTTCGAAAATAAATTGTTTGTTACCTACTAAGCCTTGTACTCAATGCGGAAAAATAATTAGCATTACTAATTTAAGTAAACACATGAAAATTTGCAAGGCATCAACCGGACATGGAACATTGAAAAGAAAAATTGATCATCTTGAAGCTGAAGCTTCTACTTCCAAACAAATTAAGATGTCTAATGACCAAAAGCTGATTAGATCTGCATACAACAACCAACTCCTGGATTTTCTTTTTACTTCGAAACCAGGCTGTGATATTTCTAGTTTCTTGAGTGAAATTAAAACATCTATCATAAATGTTTGAAAAATAAACTGGAAAACAACTCCATAAAAGTATATGTTGATCTAATCTGTAAATATGAGAAAACCAATGGTACAAGAATTTTTTTTTTTCACAAAACGAAAAACCAAGTTCTTTATTTGGCAGACATGAATAATTTGAATGTTTTTTATTCTAATCTTACTAGTGAATTTATTAGGAAACACGATGAATTCGAGGCTAAGGGATCAGGTTGGTCTTTAAGTGGAAGTCCTCACAGATTAATCGCTTATGTAAACAAATTTACACCATTTTCTGCTTCGAGATACGTTCCACTTCCGGTAGAAATTCAGCTTAAGAGAGCTGTGCTGAACATTCATAACACTGACAATAAGTGTTTTATGTGGTGCATTTTAGCGGCGCTTCACCCGGTTCATTGTTCAAATACTCCGCAACATTTTAGTCATTACACACAATATGTAGACGAGATTGAATATGCTATGACAGGCATCAAATACCCTGTTGCTATTTCTGGCAACAAAGTTTGAAAACAGGGCACGAGATGGAGAAGGAAAACGATTAGCTATAAATGTTTATTCGTATACTTCAGTTAAGCATTTTGTGCATCCCGTTAGGATAACTAATATTGTTGATGACGAAGCCGTGGAAATCAATCTGCTTCTTATTGCTGACGATGATGTCCATCATTACACGCTAATTCGTTCACTCTCCCGCTTGGTCAGAAGACAAACAACCAAGTTTCATGCACACATCAAAGTTTGTCGAAGGTGTTTAACCGTATTCGACGATCTTGACCGACGCAATTACCAACATTTCAAAAATCAAGAAATTGCCAAACAAAAACCTGCTGAACATAAAGTCTACTGTGGAGTCAACAGACCGGCTCGTATGTTGATGCCCAAAGCAAATGAATTCGAAGAATTTAAAATGTACAAGGCCTTGTTGGATTATCCGGCCATTATCATCGCAGACTTTGAGGCTTTTCTCAAACCATTGTCTTATTGCGATCCGGATCCCGAATTTTCTTCCACAACACCGTACCAGCTTCATGATCCTAATAGTTTTGGATATGTTGTTGTTTGGCAGGATAGGATAGATAAACCATATGTATATCTCGGACCAAATGTTATTGAACTCTTTTTTAAAAAGATGCTAAAGGAGGTTAAGAACATTGTTAGCCTCTTATGCCAATCGAAACCAATGTTTCCATTATCTAGTGATGAACTTCAATCTTACAATAACATTGAAACGTGTCCGGTATGTGATCAACATTTCACGGATGAGAATCGGAAAGTATTTTACCATAATCATTTTACCGGAAACTACATCAGTGGAATCTGTAACACCTGCAACCTTAAAATAGAGAAGCCTAAATTCGTACCAATATTTTTTTCAAAATTTATCCAATTACGGCTTCCATTTTTTAATTAGGAATCTTGGATACTATACGCAAAAAAATAGATATTCTTGCTCAAAACGAAGAACGTTATACAGGGTGTCCCACGAACGGCGCAACTGGGAATTAAGAGTGGCGTTACTTTGTAACCGAAACCTGTACATACATAAGTCATACACCAAATGTTAGCCCTGTCCAAGTAGATATTTTTAAACATAGAAACAACAAACGGGGTGCAGTGTTGTTCATGCAATGTTGCCAAATGTAAGTGAAAGTGTACATTTATTTTTCCACAAAGCATGGAAAATTGCATGTCAAACATTCTTACGGAAATTTGGACGTCAATTTCCACCTTGGGTAGGTGGACTATTTCGCCATCTATAGTTCAGAGAAGAAAACCGATCGTTTTCGCGTATAGCCAATCTTGAAATTCCTCGTAAATGCGTACCGGTCCAAATGGGTGTTTTAAAAAAATTATGAGGTACAGTGGCAACACTGTTAATGTTTGAAGGCAACAAAAGTTGTGTTTAGTGATGGTCTATGACATGGAAATACTGGAAACAGGAAAAAAAGAAAATGAAAATTATGGTGAAAAAAGTGTTACTTACCTACTCCTGGCAACCATGCAATGCGCGTAACAGGCAGTGTAGCTTTACAAAAGATGTTGAAAATGACAACCATTTTCCCTGAGGCATTCATCAACACGTTTTATCATGTTGGAAGCAACTTTATGCAAGGTTGATTGGTTTATATTGTTAATGGCTGTGCAAATGTTTATTTTTAGATCATCAAGTGTTCTTGGGTTATTAATGTAAACTGTTTGTTTCAAATAACCCCACAGAAAAAAATCTGGAGACGTCAGATCCGGGGAGCGACTGGGCCATAAGTTTTTGCTTATAATGTGATCGCCAAAAAACTCTGCCAACATGTCTAAAGTTTCACTAGACGTGTGACATGTTGCGGAGTCTTGTTGAAACCAACAATCACGTTCATCACGTTCCAACAGAGAAATAAACTGTGTGATAAGGTCACGATAAACTATTCCGTCAACTGGCACGTAGGTGCAATTGTTTTTACGCTCGGTGAGTTGTTGTTTTTGATACACCTGACTGTGCAGCAAGTTTACGAACAGATTTCCTGGGAGATTGTGATATTCTCTGCTCCACATCCTGCAGCACACCTTGTGTCAAAACTGGTGGTTGTCTGTGGTAGGGTTCGTCATTAACTGACCCTGTTTCACGAAATCTGGAAACAAGTCAATATATCGTCGAATTTTCTGGAACACTGTTATTCGGATATTTCTCGCGAAACACAGTTTTTACACTAGCGTACGATTTTGAACAAAAATAATAGTAGGGCCAAATAGAGAGTTCACCAACCTCAATTGGGGCTCAGGGGGCTCATGCCTTAATGGATTTCTCTCGTAAGGCATGAGCCCCCTGATCTGGCAGTGTTGCCAGCTGCTTACTCGAAAAAATCACCAAGGTTTTTTTTGGGTCTAACCTAGCCTCAAGCAAGGAGCTGGCAATTTTGCTTGAGGCTCGCCTTAATGGTTTGCTCTTGTAAGGCATAAGCTCTATTTTCTCGCAGTGTTACCAATATGTTACTTGAAAAAATCACCAAGGTTTTTTTTTGGGTCTAACCTAGCCTCACGCAAGGAGCTGGCAATCTTGCTTGAGGCTTGCCTTACAGTGCATAAAGCACCTAACCTAACCTAACCTAACCTAACCTAACCTAACCCAACCTAACCTAACCTAACCTAACCTAACCTAACCCAACCTAACCTAACCCAACCTAACCCAACCTAACCCAACCCAACCCAACCTAACCTAACCTAACCTAACCTAACCTAACCTAGCCTAAAGCAAGGAGCTGGCAACCTTGCTTGAGGCTTGCCTTACAGTGCATAAAGCAAGAAGCTGGCAACCTTGCTTGAGGCTTGCCTTACAGTGCATAAAGCAAAGTTGCCAACCTACTGGTACTTTTGCCATAACCTTTTACAAAAAAAAGAAAGAGGAGAGAGAGAGAGGGAAGAGTTAAACAACCGACAGCTGCCAACACCCACTTACAGCTTTTTTTTTCTTGGTCTAACCTAACCTAAAGCAAGGAGCTGGCAACTTTGCTTGAGGCTTGCCTTACAGTGCATAAAGCAATTTTTGCCAACCTACTGGTATTTTTGCCATAATCTTTTACAAAAAAAGAAAGAGAAGAGAGAGAGGGAAGAGTTAAACAACCGACAGCTGCCAACACTCACCTACAGTTTTTTTTCCTTGGTCTAACCTAGCCTAAAGCAAGGAGCTGGCAACTTTGCTTGAGGCTTGCCTTACAGTGCATAAAGCAATTTTTGCCAACCTACGCACACTAAACAAGGAGAGCCGGCAACAAACACGCACTGCCGTAAAAGAGAGAGAGATGGGTGGATGGCAATACAGTATGTGTGTGCGTGTGTGCGTATAATATGTAGCATTATTAACTAGAGTGTGTTGGCAATTTACTTACAACTAAAAAAAAATAGAGATGCCAACTTTGCTGTAAGATGAAAAAAGAGAGAGAGAGATTTATGGCTGGCAACAGTGGTGAGCGATGTCCTTTTTTTTCTGTGCAATATGACATTATGATGTTACTGTAGTTTTTGACGAGGATTACGAGTTAACTAAAAAACCTGCAACTAGAGAGAGTTGCCAGCACACACACGCTGTTGTAAGAGAGATGGATGACTGGGAGGGGGGCAGCATTTCTGGCTATTCACAGTGGCGGATGTACTTCCTGTTTTTTCAAAAGCTAACAATAATGATGGAATTTCACCTACATATTACTCCTCAACTAATAAAACTAGAAGCTCGAGGGCATTAACATTAGACCGTCACAGATTTTCATATTACCCATCACTGATGCCGCCAGAACCAAGTTTCCTGCTTCTATTCATAAACCAAAAAAAAAAGACGGGGAGAAGAGAGACATGTACACGCTTCCGACGCCATTTTATAACAACTAGGGGGGAGTGGGGCGGGAGGCGGACATGTAGATCACACAAGCGAGCTTCCTCTATTCTGACTAATAAAGCATCATTCTACTCTGTGAGCTGCAAGGAGAATATTGTGAGCTGCAAGAAGAACATTGTGATTGTGATTGAAATTAACTAACGTGAGTAAATTTGTTTGTTAGCTTGCATGAGTTGGCTTTGTGTTATATAAATAGGTGGTGTTGCTTCTGTGAGTTGATTCTGTAATAGCCAAACAAATGTAAAGGAATTGTAGATAAAAGGTAAAACTCTCTACAAAAGCCAAACAATTCTTAAGCATATTGTGGAAGGAATATATACTCGCAAAGCAAGAAAAAAAGAAGAGAGAGAAAATATACAAGTTTTAAGTGTGTTGCATGTATCTCTCTTCTTTTTTTCTTGCTTTTTTTTCATATATATATATTTATTACATATTACTATATACACCAGGCATATGCAAAATAGCAATATGCGGGGTGTAAGAGGGCGATCTTCTGGTAAGGCACCCAACAGTTAACCTCACTTCCACGTAGTACACCCTGGACTGTAGAGTAACGAGGCTCTGGCGTCTGGCAGACCAGTATAATTTTGCGTGTGTTAGCCTGTTTTTTTTTGTGCGTTTGATATTTAGTGGAGGTATATAGTGTTTCGAATTTTATTATTATTTAGTTTTATACACAGAAAAGATATTAAACATAAAATTAAATAAAATATATCTAATTATGTTTTTTTTATCACAACAAGCATTCTTTTTAACGTAATTGCTACGTAAACAAAATGGCCGACTTGCAATGAGTGTGTCAAAGTTTTTTTAAGCCTAATTGCTACGTAAACAAAATGGCCGACTTGCAATGACTGTGTCAAATATGAATAGATTGAGAGATGGAAAGAGAAGTTAAATATGCTTAAATAAAGTGCTCCTTTGTGCATAGCACCATACCATAAAAGCATATAGGAAAACTGCCATGTTTATGCATGAAACTTAAATATACATATAAAATTAAAATATTTGGTGCTGACCACATCACACATTGCTGATTTTGCATTGTACTTTCCTATATTCACATATGCACAGTAAAACTAATCGGGACTAGGCCTACAGTTTTTTAAAGTAGGATCCGAACCACTATGTACTTTTATCGGGTTCGAACCTAGGACCTCTTGATTACAAGGCAACAACACAACCACCGCACTTTCGAGCCCTAGTGAATATGTAGGAAAAAACAACGGTATATACATAATCCAAAGTTGCGTGGTTCTAGGCCCCATAGGAACCAAGAAAATCAATGTCTTGGAAAAACATCTTAAGATATTTGTCTTAATCTTTAAGAAAGTCGACTTCCGGTCTGTCAAGATGTTACTTCCGGTCTGTCAAGAAAATTTTCTTAAGATATTTGTCTTAAGGTGTTTTTCCAAGACATTGATTTTCTTGGTTCCTAATTGACCTAGGATGATGATTTTAGGTTTGTTGGATAGGATTTGACGAAAACTATACGACTAGCAAATAAAATCGATTCCACCCCCTCAAGTTTCGAAAATATAGACATTTTTTTTATTTTTTGAGAAACTTGATTTGCTGGCTTAGTTTTTACCCTATTTCGAAAATTTTAATGACATTTGATAAAAAATTGAATGTGCTCTACAACCTATTGGAAACATAATGATTAGTGCTTACTGTTTTCGAGTTATTTTAAATTTAAATTTCAAGATGTAATTTCTAAGTTGTTTTGTAACTCGTAAACTATGGGTCGTAGAAAACCCATTCTTGTTTTATCTGCTATTGCCCGACAAATACTATAAACACAAATAATGTTTATTGTTTGATTTAAAAAAAAGATCGAAAATAACTTTGTTTTCTGAAAATAAAAAATGTGTGTATGGAAAAAAAAATACGATTGTGTAATTTTTTATGATGTATGTTTGCATGTAAAAAATAAGTATACCTGAAAGTTTTAGAATTTCAAAAATAGCTATATATATATATATTTGCTATTATATCAGCCGAAACAATAGAATATATATAAACAAGTACATTTTCATAGTTTCATACCTCTACTAGATTGGTAGAAAAATATACTAATGGGCAATAAAATCTGAAGAAGATTTGTGTCTAGCAAAAAATAAACTAAATAGAATTACACATGCATACAATATTTATTGTGCTTTTTTCTATCTACAATCATATTTTTCTTATATATTTTTTTAAATTTTTTTACAGGGTTTATTAAAGCACATATTTGAGGAAAACAACGCCACCCATATATAAATAAACCCCTCAAACTAACACTAATTAGAATTAGCCTACAAAATTTTTCTCGTAAGGCATTTTTTTGTAAACACTCTAACACCAACAGATCACATATAAATAAACATACCCCCCCAAAAAATGCGCTCCATGAAAAGTTATCCTGTGTGCAAGAGAACCATATCAAGCAAACGTTTTGCAAGACATTGTCGCACCTGCGTGCCGGGCAAGCATTTGGCTGCCACCGAACCATGTCCCAGGTGCGGTATACATATTACCATTAATAATTTAAAAAGGCATATAACATCATGCAAAATTGTCGTCGGAACACCTGTTCCACAACCGTCGACCAGCTCGACCAAGAGGAAAGCGGAAGCCGACTCGCCACCATCCGCCAAACGCGTCAAGCCTGTGGCGAAAGCTAACCAGTCTGCTTTCCAGCGTTTGTTAGAAGATTTTGTCATCACTTCGGAGGGCTCATGCGACGTGCGTAGTTTTTTGGAGAACGTGCAAGCCAAAATCATTTCCATCCTCGGCGATGCGCTTGCAACGCACTCCACCAAATTCTACGCATCGCTACGTTGCCAGTACAAGAAGCCGTCTGATGAAATTTACAGCTTCTGCCACAACACCAAGGCGAAGACGCTGCATCTGGCGGATGTCGACAACCTCGAGGTCATCTACAACCAGTTTGCCGATGAGCTGGTGGCAAAACAAGAAGAACATCAAGCTAAAGGCTCGGGGGGTTCGCTGTGTGGCGAGCCTCACGAACTGTGCGTCAAACTTTGTAAGTTCGTGCCTCTCTCCGCCTCCAGCTACGTCCCCTTACCACCTACTATTGCGGCAAAGAAGGCCGTCCTGAATATTCAGAACAGTGACGCCAAGTGCTTCGTATGGTGTGTTCTGGCAGCATTGCACCCTGTCCACTGGAAAAACCAACCACACCGAGTTAACCACTACCTACCCTACGAGTCAGAGCTGGAAGTTGCGATGGTTGGGATCGACTATCCCGTAGAGGTCCTGGACATTCAAAAGTTCGAGGCTCGTGCGCGGTTGGCTATCAACGTTTACGGTCTCACTGACAAAAATGCGGTGTACCCTATTTGCGTGAGCGACGTAGACAACAATGATGCTCGAGAAATCCATCTCCTACTTATCAAGAACGAGACCCATCACCACTACACCCTCATTCGCTCGCTCTCCCGGTTGGTGTCGAGCCAAAAAAGCAAGCATCATGGTAGCATAGAAGTTTGTCGAAGGTGCTTGTCAACTTTTGATAATCAAGAACAGCAGGATTATCAGCGCATCAGAGGTCCCAACATCGCTGTCGAGAAGCTCGCTCGCCACAAGTTCTACTGTAGTAACAACGAGCCGGGTGTGGCAGTTTTGCCCGAACCTGGTGCCGTGGAGCGTTTCCGCATGCACGGTGCTATGGTGGAGCACCCTGCTATCATCATCGCGGATTTCGAGGCCTTCCTCAAACCCCTGTCCACTTGCGATCCCGATCCCGAAGTTTCCTCCACCACCCCTTACCAACTCCACGAGGCATCCAGTTTCGCATACGTTGTGGTGCGACGTGACCAGCACATCGCCCCCGAGCCCTACGTGTACCGTGGCCCCGACGCAGCCAAACACTTCCTCGAGAGGATGGTTGTCGAGGACAACGAGATAGGGAAGGTACTGTTGGCCCCCAAGTCTATGCTCCCACTGTCTCCCGACGATCAACGTAGACACGACGAGGCCATCGCTTGCCCTGTCTGCGTCAAGGAGTACACCGCCAACAACCGTAAAGTCCAACACCATGATCACTTTAACGGTAGGTATGTTGGTCCATGGTGCAACGGATGCAACCTCATGGCCCGGGACCCGCGCTTCATCCCTGTGTTTTTTCATAATGGCTCGGGATACGACTTCCACCATCTGGTGCCTCATTTTGGGTACGACGACATGCGAATCAACGTCCTGGCGCAGAACGAGGAGCGTTACATTAGCTTGAGCAAATGGGTGCGAATCTCAGGATCACACTCTACCGTCGAGCTTCGCTTCCTCGACTCCCTGAGGTTCCTCACGGCCAGCTTCGATGCTCTCGCAGGGAAGCTTAGCGACGAGCAAATACTCATTACCTCCGGAAACTTTCCGAACTTGGACGCCGGCCTCTTCAAGCGTAAGGGGGTCTATCCCTACGAATACGTCACAGACCCTTCCAAGTTCGCAGAGACGTCGCTACCTCCTCGAGCAAACTTCTATAGCAAGCTGCGAGGCTCGAACATCACCGACGAGGAATATCACCACGCCCAGTCCATGTGGCGCGAGCTGGGCTGTCGAACTCTCGGGGAGTACCACGACGCCTACCTCAGACTTGATGTGACGCTCCTCGCCGACGTGTTCCAGACGTTCCGTGCGACCGCAATGAAGATCTACCAGCTGGACCCTGCCTACTTCTATAGTCTCCCCGGACTGGCGTGGTCAGCCATGTTTCTGGTGACGAAGATCGAGCTGGAGCTTCTTTCGGACGTGAACATGGTGCTGTTTGTGGAACGTGCCGTGCGGGGTGGAATGGTCCAGGTGTCGCAGCGACACTCGCACGCCAACAATCACCACATGTCCACCGGCTACGACCCCTCACAACCGTCCAGCTACATCATGTACACGGACGTCAATAACCTCTACGGACACTCCATGATGCAGCCACTCCCCTTTAGAGACTTCGAGTGGGCTGACCACTCCAACTTCGACATCGAAAGCTTCGACGATTCGGAACATGGGTTCTTCGCCGAGGTTGATCTGCAATTCTCCGAGAAGCAGCAGGATTTGTTCAGCGATCTCCCCCCTGCACCCGAGTTCAAGTGTCCACCCGATTCCAACCAGAAGAAGCTCGTCATGGATTTCGAGCCCAAGAAGAATTACGTCCTACACTACCAGAATCTCCGGTGGTTGATGCAGCGAGGGGTCGCGGTCCACGCAGTTCACCGCATCCTCAAGTTCGAGCATTCTCCGTGGTTGCGTCCATATATTGAAGTCAACACCGAACACCGTACCGCAGCCACGTCCGAGCTTGATAAGGATTTCTTCAAGCTTATGAACAATGCGGTGTTCGGGAAAACCATGGAGAATGTACGGAATCGTGTAGATGTGAGGCTAATATCAAACAAAGCACAATGTCGCAGGCTCGTAGCAAACCCGTTATTCAAATCGAGGACCATTTATAACGAACAGCTTGCTCTGGTGCATATGAGGAAGAGCGAGGTGAACCTCAACAAGCCAATTTATGTTGGCGCCTCAGTATTAGACCTGAGCAAGCTGCACATGTTTCAAATATATTATGGGAAACTACGCCAGCACTATAACGACAATATTAGCCTACTCTACACGGACACGGACAGCTTGGTGTACCACGTTCGCACGGACGACGCGTACGGGGATATAGCCACAGTTCCATCTTTGGTTAACCTTTTCGACACCTCGGGCTATGCCCAGCAAAACAAGTACGGTATCCTGCCCCGCAACAAGAAGGTGCCTGGCAAACTCAAAGATGAGAAGGACGGTGATGTAATTCTCGAGTTTGCAGGCCCTCGTGCCAAGGCCTATGCCATCAAAGCCGAGGGCAGCGTTACCAAAAAGGCCAAGAGTGTCGGCAGACAGGTGGTTCGGGAGCATCTCACATTCGAGGTCTTCGTCGATTGCCTCAAGACCAGGTCGTCGGTTCTAAGAGCAGAACAGCGCATCCAGAGCGTCGACCATGTGTTGACCACAAATAAAGTTAGAAAAATTGCGCTGGATCCCGATGACGATAAGAGGTGCGTCCTCGAGTGTGGTATTCACACATTGCCGTGGGGGCACTATCGCTTAGCAGAAAGCAAAACCTGCAACATATGTCTATCTTCAACAGAAGATTCATAAAAACAAAACAAAACAAAAAAAAAACACTTTGACTGTCATTACAAAAAAAACTTTGACCGTATTCTTAAATAACCAGCATGCCTATGAATTTGTTCGGTTTCAAAAAACAGATCATTATGGAAACCATACCAGATCATGAAGTCTTACCTTCCGTGTTACCTAAACTCAACGGTCTGTTGATCATTCACCTCAACAGCATTTGGACGAAACTGAATGACGATGTGGGCAAGATGTTTTATGTTTTTAATAACAATTTACATTTCTACGAAATTCCGATCGACGGGAAACTTCAAATCACCGTGAATCCGGAAAACGCAGGCGAAATCAAAATTTCTACCGGCAAGAACATTTTTCGAATCAAGCACGACAAGATGCTTTCTAACATTACGTACGATGTGTCTGCAGGAGATTATTTTTACATAGAACTCCTCGGAGATTACGACAAACTTATTCCTCTCTTCGTAGAATTACGAATCGTCTATCCTATTATAAATAACCGTTAACCAAAAATGCCTAACGACATTTTCGGCAACACCAAGCGTGTAGACCACGCAGAAGAGATTCTCATGTTGGACATTCGAGTTAAGAAGTTGAGGACCGATTTGATCGCTTTGCAGGAGACCTTAAACAAAAGTTTAGAGTCGGAAATCGCTACGCTCCAAACGCAATGTCTCGACCCCATTCTGAAAATCGATTCCGAACTGAAAACGCTCATAAAAAATTATGTCGATGTACCTTCTTACGACAACGTTCAAAATATACAGTTGAGCGTGGATTCGCTTCAAAATGATTTGGCCAAATTACAGCAATTTCAATCGAAAAATGAAGATTTGGAAAAATTGAAACTCGAAATCGAAGAACGAACTTCCGCAATCGAAAAGAATTTCTCCGAACTTCAAACCGTGGTGAACGATATTGATGTAGAACGCTTGCACGTCGTCGTTTCCAAATTACAAGAAGAATTCACCGGCACGTTGGAAGAAATTAAATCCAAGTTGCAGACTTTGGAAGATACCATGACGAACCTACCATCGTCGGACGAATTGCAGGTCATCGGTAAAAGCGTCGCGAACATAAAAATTCAATTGGAGGCCTATCAAGATTTCGAACACATTCAAACCACCATCGCTACGCTTCAGGCGTCCTTGGAATTGATCAACGAAGAAATTAAAAATATTCACGCTGAAGCGAGCGCGTTGACGAGCATTCAAGACACGTTGAGCACGGTTCAGCAGAAGATCGAATATTTAGAAAATTTGAACGTTGAAACCAATCTCGCTCATTTTCATCACGTACTCGACAACATACAGGGTGACTTGGAATCGTTACGGACGAGCGTGCCTTCGAGCGAAGATTTGGAAAAATTGAAAACGGCGGTGACGGCACTATCCGATTCGAGCGACATCAAAAGTTCATTGAGCGATCTCGAGAGTAGGGTGGCCAATCTCCCCACCTCCAAAGAATTGCACGCTTTGAAAAGAAACATATCTCGAATGCTGAAACGACTAGAAACGGAAACGGCGAACGTGGAACAGATTCGAGACGAAATTAGTTCGCTGGTGTCGACGCTGCCCACTTCGCAGAGCGTCGCCGACCTTCACACGCAGTTTACAGAGATGCGAAGGATCGTGAACGATCTTACCGAGAAGAGCTCGAAATTGAATCAAGTCGAGAACCTTCAGAACATTGTCGTCAACATCAGAGATCAAGTTGGAGTGCTGGAATCCACGCAGGAATCGACGCTGGCCTCTTTCGGTGCCAAGTTGCAAGAACTCAACGAAAACTACAAGCAGTTGAACGTGGAAGTGAAAATCAAACCGTCGTTTTCTGCCGTAACGGATACCATAATCGAGCATTTGCTGCCCATCGAAAATAATCTCGGACAAGTTCACAGTAATCTGCTCGGCGTCGACACTAAATTCGCTAAACTACATTCTCTGCAAGCCATCGAAATCAACAGCGTACCCAATCAACAGAGAATCTCCACGTTCGTCGAAGGTAACAAACTGTACATGTTGCATCCTTATCATCCGTACTACAAGTTTCTCCTCGATGGCACAATTCAGATAAACGAATTTTCGTACTGGTCTCACGGCAGAAAAGCTAGCGTTCCCACCATGACTTTGATATCGAATCGTGGTGTCCAGAAAGCAGGAAACATTCCTCTGGCACGTTGGAACGAAACGCGCAACATATATGAAATACATGAAGACGAAGATCTTACCGTTTTCGACGTGAGTGCCGGCGATAAGCTGATCATTCAAAACACGAGCGAAGTGCCACCCTCTTTGAATCCCATCACGCTGGTGCTTCTCTTGAAACGTAATCTCTAAAAAAAAAATGTCTAGGCAAGCCATCGTCGAAGAATTGCATAAACCTGCACGCCGCAACTACGAACGTTTGGCTGTGGTAACCAAGGGCATCGACGACCTCTGGCAAAGTGACCTCGTGGAGATGAGCAGTGGCAATTTGAAAAATGTACATAAATTGAACAAGGGCAACAAGTATCTTCTCACCGTCATAGACACGTTTTCGAAATTCGCATGGACTCTACCTTTGAAAGCCAAAACGGGAACATGCGTCACGGAAGCATTCAAGACAATTTTTCGCGAAAGCGGTGGCAGACGACCACGGTTTCTGCAAACAGACAAGGGGAAGGAATTTTATAACGCTGTATTCCAAAAATTTATTCAAAAACATGACGTTCGACATTATTCGACCTTCAGTCACATCAAAGCCAGCATCGTGGAAAGATTCAATCGAACCTTGAAAACACACATGTGGAAACGATTCACGCTTCGGGGGAATTACAAATGGGTCGACATCCTGCCGGAACTCGTCGACACCTATAATGAAACGGTACACAGAACGATAGGCATGAAGCCAGTTGACGTTACCAAGTCTGACGAGCAGCGTTTAATTTCTACCGTTTACTGTCCAAAGTACACACCCACGACAAAAAAAGCTAAATACAAAATTGGAGACCAGGTGAGGATCAGCAAATTCAAACGCACCTTCGAGAAGGGGTTCACAAAAAATTGGAGCACGGAACTCTTTACGGTGGTTCGAGTTCTACCCGGAAACCGACACACGTATATAATAAAAGATAGTAGCGGCGAGATTTTGAAAGGAAGATTTTACGAAGAGGAACTCTCTAAAACGAAACACCCCGACACGTACCTCATCGAAAAAGTATTGCGTAGGAAAGGTGACAATCTTTTGGTCAAATGGCTGGGACTTCCGGAAAAGAGTTGGATCGACGCGAACGAAGTGATCTTGTGAGTACGTGGAACGTGGTGAAGCGTCTACCGGATCCGGAAAGTCAAACGAGAAAAAAAAAGAACGGTGAGTTGCTTCCCGACAGCATCCGCTGTCTGATCGTAGGTCCTTCGGGGTGTGGGAAAACGACACTGCTCGTGGACAATTTTCTCCTCGCACCGAATTGGTTAGATTGGAAGAACAGGCACCTGTACGTGTTCTCGAAAAGTTTGGAGCAATCCAAATACCAGCAACTGATGAAAGTGTACGATGGTCTGGACATTGCAACGTTCGCTTCGGAAATAAAACCACTCGACGATTGTCGTGAAAATTCAATCGTTGTGTTCGACGACGCCATCCTGGAAAATCAAAATGAAATTCGCAACTTTTTCACGCAAGGTCGTCACAAAGAAATGGATTGCTTCTACCTAGCTCAAACGTTTTCCAAAATTCCAAAACAGTTACTACGCGACAACGCTAATTTCATATGTTTGTTTCGTCAAGATCACACCAACCTCAAGCATGCGTACGATGACTACGTAGGCGGAGACATGAACTACAATCAATTTTCGGAAGGCTGCTCTTCTTGCTGGAACAGTGACGATTTCGGATTCGCGACGATCGACATGACGAGGAAACCCAACGACGGAAAATACAGAAACAAAATCAACGATTTTCTAAACGTTGCAACGTTGTGAGAAACGACGTGTATAAATAACGTCATGACGAAACGAAAAATCGAAGACGAAAATCTCAAGCTTCGCGATTACCTCGCGAAACGCTTCAAAGGTTGGAAATCCGAGAATCGTGGATTCTACGAAGAGAAGAAACGTCAGGATCAACCTGTGATCGATGCCATCAGCGGTCTAGGTAAAGAAATTAAAAGTGTCACGGAACAAAATAAAAATTTGATCAACGAACTCGTACCGCTCGCAGCTAAAAGTTACGCCGTACCCACGCCCATTTCGAGCATTCCTTCGACGCCGTTCGAACTGAAGGATGCACCGGCACGACGTCGAGCTATTGGTAGCACGTCGTCGTCTTCGGATAAAATCGAGTTGGGACCTTTGGCACGAGACTACCTGAGCACGGGGAAATTCGACAAGGATGAAGTGTTCGGATTGTATCCCAGCATGGAAACCAGCGAAGGCGGCGGTGTGGTGTGGAAGATTGGGAAATCGAAGGTGACCTTCGAAGGCAACGATATTAAAGTCAATTTAGGCGACAAGGATAGTTGGAACAGGTATCCGGGTACGGTGGGACTGTGGGAACTCGTCACCAAAAAGCAGCCGAAAGATTACACCGACGAAGATTACCAAAGTTACAAGGAAATTCTGATCATGACGGATGCCTTGTACCAGAACAATGACGCCTCGCAGAATAGGGTGATATCGAGCAGCGGCGAGAAGTACAGGAATCTCATCAAACCGATTTGGAACCAGGTCAAAACAGGCAGCGGCGTCAAACGCTACAACACGTTACCCAAAGAATTCGTTTGGGTGGACGACGTTAGGAAACTCGTGGACCGATTGTTGGTGATAGCCGGCGAAGAGAATGCAGGCAATCGTAATTTCTACAACGAGAAGGTTGGCATCGTGGACATGATCAGCACGAAACTTTCCAACTTCATCGTGAACGACGACAAGGGCATAGGTTACCTGATCAAAATCATCAACACGCTGCCTTCGAGATTCTGGAACGTGGCCGAAGGAAAGGGACTCGTGAACGACATCATCAACAAGTTACCTTTCGAGATGCATTTACCTGGCTACCAGTACTGCGGACCGGGTACCAAACTCGAGAAAAGATTGGAGAGAGGAGACAAGGGTGTGAATCCGTTGGATGCCGCATGCAAAGATCACGACATCGCCTGCAACACCACGCAGACGGATCTGGATGCACGTCACGAAGCAGACAGAAAGTTAGAGCACGCAGCTTTCGAAAGGTTCGTGAGCAGAGACGCATCGCTGGGTGAACGGGTCGCCGCACTGGGTACCACCATCGCCATGAACACAAAACAAAAATTGGGGTGGGGTATATAAATAACATACCGTAAAAAAACTACACAAGAAAAAATCTCAGAATATATATATAAATAACATACCGTGAAAATAACACATAGAGCATCAACATGAAGCCCAAGGGTGTCGTGTACCAGATACCATACTCCAATCTTAAAAATCTAGGTGCCCTCGATGGGTTACTCACCAAGAAACAACGCGAGAAGAAACGTTCTTGCTTGTCGAAAGGACACGGAATGAAATTACTTCTCAGCACACCTCAATTGAGACGCTTGCAGCGTTCGCGGAAACAGCAAAAGATCGGAGGTTTCATATTCAGCATCCCGGCCATCCTGGCAGCATTGGGGGCCGTTGGAAGTTTGGCCGGCGGAAGTGCCGCCATCGCGAAAACCGTCATCGACTCGAAGAAGAACAAGGCCGAGTTGGAAGAACAGAAACGTCACAACCAGGCCATGGAGAAGAAAGGAGGAAAGGGCGTGATGAGAAAGTTTAAAAAAAAGAAACAGCAGCACTCACGAACCGAGACATTGAATCTCTGATCGAACCGTTACGAATCAAACACTTCAGAGGAGTTTTCATGTCCGACTCGTTACCTTCAACCGTCAAAAAAAGAGAATGTGGAGTAGTCAACTTGGACAATCAAAAAAATCCAGGCACGCATTGGATATGTTACCACAAAAACGATAACAATAACAAAGCATTCGTTTTCGATTCTTTCGGAGGTATTCCACCTACAAATTTAATTCATTATCTGAAAACGAACAAAACCTCTATATACTACAACGACGAACGCATTCAAAATTTCGGAGACGTGAACTGCGGCCATCTCTGCCTCTCCGTGCTCGCGTTTCTCTCTGAAATAAATAACCCTACGATCGAGGATTTCCAGAAAGCATTGTGGAACCTCAAACAGCATCACTAGGATGGGCGTGTTCCATCTCACGAGCGAATCTTCGATCTTGAAACTCACGCTGCACGACGACATCGTCTATCCTAAATCCGTGGCTCTGCTTGCATTCTACAGCATGTACCTCATACCTAACGTCACGCATCACAACAACAAAATTAGCTTCGGAAGCGAACACATCGTCGTCACGCCAGGCCAATACAATCTTTCCACTTTGCAAGCTCAGTTACCCAAAGTCACGTACCTTTCTCAAAATTCGGTCACGCACAGAGTGGAAATCCTATCCGCGACGGAGACCGTGGACCTGGGCACCATGGGAGAACTTTTAGGTTTCGAGAACGACACCAAACTCGAAGCTGGCATCAAGCACGTGGCAACCAACATTCCTAAATTCTTAGCCATAGAGACTCTGAACATACACTGCAACGTGGCGGAAGGCATGATCACGAAATCTTCGGACGGATTGTTAGGAAGTCACAAGCAGACGGGAATCAGCCACTTTCAAACCAAGTTCCGAGTTCATGGAACCGATCATCTACACGCCCTCTTCGCCGATCTATTTTCCAGTATGTCGCAACCGCATAGACGACATAGAGTTGGTGGTGACGAACGAGAAAGGAGACGTGGTGGATTTCGCAGGTGCCACTACGACGGCCATCGTGGAGATCAACGTATAATAAATAACCATACATGTAAAATGGAGCAAATCGAAAGTTACGAATTGCAATCTTTCCCTCCCAACCGTCGCACGTTCGCCAATCTCAACGAGGCGAACAGGGAGATCGAATACGACGTGGACGTAGGCGACGGGTTCATTCATCCTCACAGAGCGGACCTCTACCTTCAATTCGACGTGGTGAAGAAAGAAAGCGGAGACGCGTTTCCCGCAGCAGCAAACTTGATACTCGTGGACAACTTCGTGCCTCACCTGTTCTCGCAGGTGGAGGTGAGGAAACACAACACCGTCATCGACAGAATAGATTATCCAGGCATCACGTCGACGGCAGTGGGAACGTTGAAATTATCCAAAACGGACGCAGCGTACTATCAAGCGGGAGGATTCGAAGCAGGAACCAAAATATCAACGAGAAGTCACACGGTGCTCTTTCCCATGCGTCTGCTGCCTGGTTTCTTCTCGGACTACAAGGAGATCATGTGGAAGGGAGGACTGAGGATCACGTTTCGAAGAGCGGCCAACGACAACGACGCACTGATGCGATACGCTACTTTGGGTCCGGACGGCACCACGCCGATAGCCAACACTTTACCCGAAGCGGCGAAATGCGTCATCCGGAGCATGGAATTGAGAATGCCGGTGGTGGAATACGAAACGAACTACGCCCTCAAGTACAAAGCGGAGATCTTGAAAAGTACGCAGGTGCCGATTCACTTTCACGGTTACCAGTGCGTGCAGAAGATGGCGTCGGGAAGTCACATGGAATTCGACGTGACGACGCAGTTCAACAACATACAGTTCGACATGCCAGATTTCGTCGTAGTGCTTTTTCAGACCGGGAGGGACAAGAATCAGGAAAAAGATTCCAGCAAGTTCGACGACTGCAAGATCAAGAACGTTTATCTGAAGAACGGTAGGAACGAAGTGTTCCCGCGCGAGAATTACAACCTCGACGTGACCAAAAACGATTACCTCAAACTTTACGAAGCGTTTTCGGCTTACAAACGCGTGACCGAGGGAAGCGTGGACATGTACTACACGCCCAGCGAGTTCAAAGCACGGAGACCCATGACCGTCATCAACACATCTAAGAGAAAGAAGGTTGTGGTCAACGATCGAACCAACATCAAGGTCGTCTGCGAGTTCCACGATGCCTTGCCCGAGGATACCCTATGCAGTGTCATCCTGATTGCAGAGAAGTCCTTCGCCTACGACGTGAAGAACGAGAGGGTCACAGAGCAGTTTTAACAAGTTTTTAACATCTTTTCTTGCACAATAAGAAATTTTTTGTACTAGCACAATCAGTTACAATAGCACAATACGAATTTCACTAGTTCAGATCAGTTACAAATGTCAATTTCATTAGTTATCAGTTACAATATCTTTTTTTGCACTATAGCACGAGACAATCAGAAAATTTGCACAAAAAAATTTGTTGTTGTTTTTACACCAGAAAATTAACAATAAAATTTCTTTTTTTATCGTTTCAGATGCTGTCGAAACATCAAAAACACATACACACACTAGAAAAAAAAAGCATGCAACTTTATTTGTAACACACACATATTCTCCATCTTCATCAAGAAAATATTATAATAAACATAATTATTTTTATCTATATCTCACAATAAAACTCTATATCCAAAAATATCACAACATCAAATAACACTAGAGTCGTTAGTACACGTTGCATGCATTACGGAGGTCCTCTGTAGAGTTTCATGGAAGTTTGAGAAAAAAAAAAACACGTGAAACTCTACAGAGGTGCGGTTGTAGATAACCGCAGCCGTTAGAAAACCTTTACTTTTTTGGCTGGGCACCACGCACCCTGGCGAGGTTATAGGGGCCAGGTATCCTAAAAAACAACAATTATTATTTTGTTTGTTTGTTTGCGTCACAATACATACGCGCGCGCGTGTTTGGCACATCGTTCCCCCGAGAGAGGTTTACAAAAGTCACGATATATAAACATTGGCCTCTCTCTTTTTTTTTTGGGGACTTGGAAAAAATTTACAATAAGAGGACATCGCTCACCACTGTTGCCAGCCATAAATCTCTCTCTCTCTTTTTTCATCTTACAGCAAAGTTGGCATCTCTATTTTTTTTAGTTGTAAGTAAATTGCCAACACACTCTAGTTAATAATGCTACATATTATACGCACACACGCACACACATACTGTATTGCCATCCACCCATCTCTCTCTCTTTTACGGCAGTGCGTGTTTGTTGCCGGCTCTCCTTGTTTAGTGTGCGTAGGTTGGCAAAAATTGCTTTATGCACTGTAAGGCAAGCCTCAAGCAAAGTTGCCAGCTCCTTGCTTTAGGCTAGGTTAGACCAAGAAAAAAAAACTGTAGGTGAGTGTTGGCAGCTGTCGGTTGTTTAACTCTTCCCTCTCTCTCTTCTCTTTCTTTTTTTGTAAAAGATTATGGCAAAAATACCAGTAGGTTGGCAAAAATTGCTTTATGCACTGTAAGGCAAGCCTCAAGCAAAGTTGCCAGCTCCTTGCTTTAGGTTAGGTTAGACCAAGAAAAAAAAAGCTGTAGGTGGGTGTTGGCAGCTGTCGGTTGTTTAACTCTTCCCTCTCTCTCTCTCCTCTTTCTTTTTTTTGTAAAAGGTTATGGCAAAAGTACCAGTAGGTTGGCAACTTTGCTTTATGCACTGTAAGGCAAGCCTCAAGCAAGGTTGCCAGCTTCTTGCTTTATGCACTGTAAGGCAAGCCTCAAGCAAGGTTGCCAGCTCCTTGCTTTAGGCTAGGTTAGGTTAGGTTAGGTTAGGTTAGGTTGGGTTAGGTTAGGTTGGGTTAGGTTAGGTTAGGTTGGGTTGGGTTGGGTTGGGTTAGGTTGGGTTAGGTTGGGTTAGGTTAGGTTGGGTTAGGTTAGGTTAGGTTAGGTTAGGTTGGGTTGGGTTGGGTTAGGTTGGGTTAGGTTGGGTTAGGTTAGGTTGGGTTAGGTTAGGTTAGGTTAGGTTAGGTTAGGTGCTTTATGCACTGTAAGGCAAGCCTCAAGAAAGATTGCCAGCTCCTTGCGTGAGGCTAGGTTAGACCCAAAAAAAACCTTGGTGATTTTTTCAAGTAACATATTGGTAACACTGCGAGAAAATAGAGCTTATGCCTTACAAGAGCAAACCATTAAGGCGAGCCTCAAGCAAAATTGCCAGCTCCTTGCTTGAGGCTAGGTTAGACCCAAAAAAAACCTTGGTGATTTTTTCGAGTAAGCAGCTGGCAACACTGCCAGATCAGGGGGCTCATGCCTTACGAGAGAAATCCATTAAGGCATGAGCCCCCTGAGCCCCAATTGAGGTTGGTGAACTCTCTATTTGGCCCTACTAATAATGTTCCACAATGAACACCCTCTCTTCCAAAGAGTACTTCATTTCACAGAACAATTCTAATCTTCCCCTACGAACAATGCGAAATGCACGGCTCAAACAGTTCTGAGTACACAACTAACTGATTCTTTTGTTCTCGTTCGTTGGGCGCTCTTATCGCATTGCATGGTTGCCAGGAGTAGGTAAGTAACACTTTTTTCACCATAATTTTCATTTTCTTTTTTTCCTGTTTCCAGTATTTCCATGTCATAGACCATCACTAAACACACCTTTTGTTGCCTTCAAACATCAACAGTGTTGCCACTGTACCTCATAATTTTTTTAAAACACCCATTTGGACCGGTACGCATTTACGAGGCATTTCAGGATTGGCTATACGCGAAAACGATCGGTTTTCTTCTCTGAACTATAGATGGCAAAATAGTCCACCTACCCAAGGTGGAAATTGACGTCCAAATTTCCGTACGAATGTTTGACATGCAATTTTCCATGCTTTGTGGAAAAATAAATTTACACTTTCAAATACATTTGGCAACACTGCATGAACAACACTGCACCCCGTTTGTTGTTTCTATGTTTAAAAATATCTACTTGGACAGGGCTAACATTTGGTGTATGACTTATGTATGTACAGGTTTCGGTTACAAAGTAACGCCACTCTTAATTCCCAGTTGCGCCGTTCGTGGGACACCCTGTATTTCTATAAGTAAGAAAGATAAGATTCCAAGAACGAATGAAATCATATAGATGAGGTTTCTAGATTCTTTTAGATTCCTATCGGCAAGTCTCGATCCTTTAGCGAGTAAACTTACCAACAAACAATTTAAAATTACAAAAGTTAGTTTCCCCAACATACACGTAGAACTGATTAAACGTAAAGGCATTTATTCTTACGAATATGTAACCGATGAACCTAAATTTGACCTCAAAAGAATTCTTCAGTCAACTGAAAAAAACGAAATTACGAATGAAGAATACGAACATGTGAAATTAATATGAAGGAATTGAGATGCAATACTCTCGGCGATTATCACGATGCATATATCAAATTAGACATAACAATACTTGCTGATGTTTTTCAGGTATTCAGAAAAACAGCAATAAATATTTATAAATTAGATCCAGCATATTTCTATAGTCTTCCTGGTATGGCGTTGTCTGCTATGTTGCTCCAGACAAGGATCAAGTTGGAATTGATATCGGACGTGCACATGTTACTTTTCATAGAAAGAGGGATACGTGGGGGGATGGTGCAATGCTCGCAGAGACATGAAAAAGCAAATAATATTCACATGTCTGAGAATCAATACGATGCAAATCGACCATCGAATAACATATTTTACGTGACGAAAACATTCTCAACGGATTCGCAATGCTACAAAAACTTCCCTACGAAGGATTCGAGTGGATAGATCCTATTTCAATTGATATTAATTGTCTCGACGATCGTGAATTTGGTCTGTTCATTGAGGTGGACATTGAATTTCCAAATAATTTGCATGATACTTTTTCCGATTTACCTCCGGCTACCGAAATTAAATGTCCACCTGATTCTAATCAAAGCAAGCTTTTGTTAAGTCTGGAGAGAAAAGAGAGATATGTCGTCCACTACAGGAATCTCCAGTTTTTGATTGGGAAGGGTGTTCAGGTAGAAAATGTGAGAAGAATTCTCAAGTTCAAACACTTTCCATGGTTAAAATCTTATATTGAGACCAACACGAGACACAGAACAGCTGCCATTTCAAAATTAGATAAAGATTTTTATAAACTAATGAATAATGCCGTTTATGGAAAAACGATGGAGAACGTCAGAAAGCATGTAGACATAAAAATGGTTTCAGATAACAATAAATGTAGAAAATTGGTATCTGATCCTAGATTCAAATAGCGAAATATTTACAACGAGAATTTAAAACTTTTTAATCTAGATATAAAATTAATAAAATTCAGAAAACCTATTTACGTTGGTGCAACAGTTCTGGACTTGTCGAAACTACACATGTTCGAATTTCATTATAATATTATGAAACCCTTCTATAATAATAAGTTGTTAATTTTGTACATAGATACCGATAGTTTTATTTATGACATACAAGCACCTAACCTCTACGAAGATCTCTTCCATGCTTGGGTATTTCGATACTTCTTCCTACCCTCAACCTAACAGATTTGGAATTCCTTCCCGCAACAAGAAGGTTCTCGGTAAATTCAAAGATGAATGTAACGGTGAGATTACTGTTCAGTTTGCTGGTTTGCGTTCGAAGATGTGTACATTCAGAACAGAGAGCAGCATCACAAAGAAAGCAAAAGGAACGTACAAAGAGACCGTGGAAAACAAACTAATATTCCAGGATTATATTTATTGCCTTTATTCACAGTCGAGGATACTTCGAGAGGATAATAGAATACAAAGCTCAAACCATGAGATTACAACGAATAAAATAAAGAAAGTAGCCCTGGATCTACACGACGACAAGAGGTGTATCCTCGAGTGTGGAATCAATACTTTGCCTTGGGGGCACTTTAGTTTAGAAGTTAATAATAATTGCACTCAACACATGTGAAAAAAATAAACCTAACATCAAACCAAAATTTTGAAAATAACAAAAAATTCTACACGTAGTTTAATTTTTTATATATTATTCTCTCCTATTAAAATTTTTCTATCACTCTTTCATTTTTTACGTCATCAATATATGATTTATCCACAATTAAAATTGCACTGCACATTGTATTTTCAGGTAGAGTTTCATGAAATTCACATACTAATTTAATATTAGTTCGATCATTTATAACTACCAATTTTCTTTTTGATGCATTGATTAAAAACATTGGTCTGTGAACTATGAACTCATCTGGATTATAATACATATCTATGTTACCTTCAGTTACTCTTTTAAATGCACTATAAGCTTCATATAATTTTAAATAATCTTGTTCTGTAATGTTTAAATTGTAATTTTCACGACGAAATACCTCATTTCTGCCATTCTTCAGATACACATTTTTAACTTTACAATTATCAAACTGGCTGCTATATTTTCCTGATTGTCATCTCTCCCTGTTTGAAACAGCACAGCTACAAACTCTGGCATGTCATATTGTAAAGATTGGAACTCATTATAAAGGTCAAAGTCAAACAATTTACCTTCCACAGGCTTCTGAATGCATTGATAAGTATAAAACTCTATCGGAATTTGGGGATTTTTCAAAATGCTGGCTTTGTATTTGAGAGCATAATTCGATTCATATTCAACTATAGGCATTCGTAACTCCATAGACTGGATCACACATTTCGCAGCTTCCGGTAAACTAGATTCATTAGCTTTTCCATTTGCATTTAAAGTTTTGTATCTCATGATGGCATTATGATCATTGGGTGCTCTGCGAATATGACACTCAAATCATCTTTCCACACAATTTCTTTATAATCAGAGAAAAATCCAAATAGCAATCTCATGGGAAACAGTACTATGTGACTCTTTGCTTGAATTTTTGTTCCAGCTTCGAACCCACCAACTTTATAATATGCACTCTCTGATTTGGACAGTTTCAATGTCCCCACTGTAGTGGATGTAATTCCAGGGCAATCAATCCTGTCAATCACTGTACCATGCTTTCTGACTTATATTTGAGAAAATAAGAATGGAATAAAGTTATCTATAAGTTATACATTTGCCCCGGGGAGGGGATATTCTTTACCATTACTTTGTTTTACAATATCAAATTTTATATACAGATCAGATTTATGTGGATGAATGAATCCGTCGTCCACCGTGATGTCATACAGTATCTTTTTATTGGGCTGATTCAAATTTGCAAATGTCCTCCTGTTTGGAGGGAAGGACTGTAATTCATAACACTCAATATTTTCCATCTTGGTATTTATTAGTATTTTTTAAATGTTAATTTCTATTATCTTAGTGCTATTAGCACCGGCAAATCGATGATTTCATTTTTCTCATTCGTAATTGTTATTTCTATGTAATTAACATTATCAATAAAAACAGGGAAATAGTCTGGTGGGATTGCGGAATAGAAGATAGGTTCCATAAATTCCGAATTCGGTATAAATGTAGCAATAATACCTGTCTCCTTGTGACTGCCAATCGAACTTTCTTCTGCTTTGATAATAATACCTTTGGCAATGTTACATTGAATATTCAATGTCTCAATAGCTAAGAATTGTGGTATAAATTTACCTATGTGCCTAATACCTGGTTCTAATTTGCTATTGTTCTCGAATCCTAAAAGTTCTCCAATAGTAGATAAGTCCACTGTTTCATTGGTAGTTACAATCTCTACTCTGTATGTTACAGAATTTTGAGAAAGCAAGACAGTGGTTGGAAGTTCAAGTTGTAAAGTAGATAAGTTATACTGTCCAGGAGGAATAATTATTTTTTACTACCTACTAATATAGTATTGTTGTAGGTCGTTACATTCGGTATCAGATACATACTGTAGAATGCTCTTAGAGCTATGGATTTTGGATAGATAATATCATCGTGAAGATGTAGTTTCAAAAACGAAGTCTAGCTGGAGAGCTGAAAATTCCCGTATTTAATATATAATACAGCTTTTTGAAAATATTTTAATTTGATGTTTTGGTATTTTATTTAAAATTCTGAGCATCGTAATGCAAACATGGCCACATAAAATTTGATCGAAATCTTGAATACGGTCGTCGTTGTAATAAATTTTAACATGTTTCAAGTAACGAATTAATTCTGTAGTGGGTACCCCTCCGAAAGAATCGAAAATAAAAGCATTGTAATTTTGTTTATAATAGCATATCCAGTGAGTACCAACGTTTTCGGACTTGTCCAAATTCACCACGCCACATTCTCGAGAGTGAGGACTACCTTTAGGGAGAGAATCAGACATGAACACCCCCCTGAAGTGTTTCATTTTAAATATTTTAATCAAAGATTCAATGTCTTGGTTGGTAAGAGCTTCTTTTTTTTTAATTTTCTGAGTGCTCTAGACTTCACATCTTTGCCTATTTTTTCTCCATAGCAAGATTATGACGCTTTTGCTCTTCTAGTTCAGCCTTATTTTTTTTCGAATCAATTACAGTTTTGGCAATAGCAGCACTACCCCCAGCTAAGCTCCCATCTGTCCCAATGCAGCCAGGATAGCTGGAATGCTGAATATAAATTCTCCACTGTGTGTTTTCTTTCTTGTATTTTGCAATCGTCTTAATTGTGGCGTACTGAGTAATAATTTCACTCCATTTCCTTTGGCTGTACATTGCCTCTTTTTTTCTTGTTGTTTTTAGTTAAAATCGAATTAAGTTTTAAATTTTTAAGATCATGATATAGTATTACGTATACAACTCATTTTGGTTTCATGTTGTTTTATTATTATTATTAATATTTTTCAGGATATTTACTTGTATATTACAAACCCCACCCTAATTTTTGTTTTGTATTCATAGCAATGATTTTACCAAACGCTGTTATTTTTTCACCCAATGATGCATCTCTGCTTGTTAATCTTCCAAAAGCTGCCTCTTCCAGTTTTTGATCAGCCACATGACGATCATTTAGATCTTTGTGTGTGTTGTATGCAATATCATGTTTTTTGCAAGCTGCATCCAGAGGATTAATACCCTTGTCTCATCTTTCTATTCGTTTCTCAAGTTTTATACCAGGACCACAATATTGGTAACCAGGTACGTCTAAATCGAACGGAAGTTTATTAATAATATCATTTACTAAACCTCGACCCTCTGATATATTCCAGAATCTAGGAGGTAAAGTATTGATAATTTTAATTAAGTATCCTATACCTTTAGGATCGTTTACAATAAAATTAGCTAATTTGTCACTTATCATGTTTACAATACCCATTTTCTCATTATGGAAATTAGTGTTCCCAGCATTTTCCTCCCCTGCTATAACCAGCAACCTATCTATAAGTTTTCTCACATCGTTTACCCATACAAATTCCTTACGTAGAGTATTGTATTGTTTTATACCACTACCAGTTTTTAGTTGATTCCAGATAGGTTTAATCAGATTTTTGTATTTATCCCCGCTGCTCGATTTCACACGCTTTTGACTGGCATCGTTATTTTGGTAGAGAGCATCAGAGAGTGTCAAAATTTCAGAGTAACTTTTATAATCATCTTCTGTAAATTTTTTTGGTTGCTTTTTGGTAATGAGCTCCCATAGCCCTACGGTACCAGGATATCTGGACCAGCTTTTTCTCCCACCCAAATTAATTTTTATTTTATCTCGTTCGAATGTTACTTTAGATTTGCCAATTTTCCATACCACACCTTCATTATGCTCCATAGTTGGATACAATCCAAATACTTCACCTTTTTCGAATTTTCCAGTACTCAGGTAATCCCTTGCCTGGGGACACAACTCGATTTTCTCTGATTCTTCTATAGCTGCTTTAGCAGGTGGTTCCTTAAGTACCAGGGGTGTGTGGATACTAGATAATGGCGTAGGACTAAAATCTGCATAATTTTTAGCAGTAAGAGGTACCAATTCATTGATGAGGTTTTTATTTTGTTCTGTCACACCCTTAATCTCTTTACCGAGACCACTGATTGCATCGATAATTGGTTGGTCTTGACGTGTGTGTTGTTCGTAAAAACCTCGATTATCTGATTTCCAACCTTTGAAACGTTTGGACAAGTACTCTCGTAATTTCGAATTATCTTCTATTTTATATTTTGTCATATTTAGTTTTTGATTAATGGTTATTTTATATCGTTTCAACGTTTAAAATGTCGTTGATTTTATTTCTAAACTTACCATTGTTAGGTTTACGAGTCATGTGGATAGTAACAAATCCAAAAACGTCGCTGTTCCAACAAGATGAACAAAATTTTGAAAATTGGTTATAATTTAAGTCTCCTCCCACAAAATCATCGTACACATGTTTCAAATTAGTATGATCTTGAAGAAACAAACATATTAAGTTTGTATTATCTAGTACTAATTGTTTGGGAATTTTGGAATATGTTTGAGCTAAATAAAAGCAGTCTATTCCTTTGTGACGACCCTGTGTAAAAAAATTCTAATTTCATTCTGATTTTCAGAATAACATCATCAAACACTACAACAGAACTTTTCAAACATTGGTCGAGAGGTTTTATTGTTGATGCAAATGTAGCTATGCCCAGTCCCTCGTACAGCTTCATGAGTTGTTGGTATTTTAGTTGTTCTAAACTATTTGAGAATACATACAAGTGTCTATTTTTCCAATCTCGCCAATTGGAGGCAAGCTAAAAATTATCAACCAGCAAAGTGGTTTTTCCACAACCTGATGGGCCTGCAATGAGGCATCTTATGTTATCAGGTAACAACTCTCCATTTTTTTATTAGTTTCCACTACATCTGGTAAACGCTGTACCACATTCCATGTTGGTGTCAAAGAATCACCTGGTTTGCTTCTATCCAACTTTGTATGACAGACCTAACCATTTCACATACAATTTATTATTTTTCTTCTTCAATATTTTCTCGATTAGATATGTATCTCGATATTTTTTTTCACTAAGTTGCTCTTCATATAATCTCCCTTTCAATATTTTGTTATGATTATCTTTTATGATATATGTATTTCTATTCCCTGGTAAAACTTGAATCACTGAGAATAACTCCGTACTTCAATTTTTTAGTGAATCCCTTCTCAAATAACTGTTTATATTTACTGACCCTTACATGATCCCTTATTTTAAACTTTGGCTTCTTGGTAGTATATATATATTTTTGACAATAAACAGTAGAAATCAAGCGTTGCTCATCAGATTTGGTTACCTCAGCAGGTTTCATGTGAATAGTACTGTGTACTGTATTGTTGTAATTATGAACTAGCTCGGGTAAAATTTGTACCCACTTATAATTGCCCTGCAGAGTAAATTGTCTCCACATGCGATTTTTTAATGTTCTGTTGAATCTTTCCATTATACTAGCTTTCATATCACTGTATGTAGAATAATGTTTAATATTATGTTGTTGCTGTAACTTAGCAAATGTAGAATTGTAAAATTATTTCCCTCTGTCTGTCTGTAAATATTTTGGTATCCTTCCCTCAATAAATATCGACTTAAAAGCCTAGGTAACACAAGTGCCAGTCTTGGATTTTAGGGAAACAGCCCATGCATATTTGCTAAAGGTATCAATAACTGTAAGCATATATTTGTAACCATGATTTATCTTATCCACATTTTTTAAAGTCCCCCTTGGGGGGCCATCTCAATCAGATCAGCGTGAAACAAATCATTCACACCTCTCGATACCACACTCAGTCGTTTGTAGTTACGACGAGCTGGTCTGTGTAATTCATTAACTATATCTTGTCTTGACATCGGATCCCTTAAGAAAATATGACTTAAAATGGATTATCCTCGGGGTATAATTGTTTCACTTCAAATAATAATTTGTCATTAGCTTGCACAGGGAAAACAGATAATTCTTGATCCTCATGTATTTTATATGTTTTTCCAGATACGTCCTAATATGCAACAGGTATCTATAGTGCTCTGTAGATGCCATCTTTTCTCTGTATGGTGAAATTTGGCACTTCCACATGCTTTCCCTTCTTCACATAGCCAAATTTTAAAAATTTAATTTTGAAATCAAGGAAAAATTCATGAGACTGACTGTAAAGCAGGGTTTCGGAGCGGAGTGGATCAACGCTCCGGCTGTTGCCCACGCTCCGGAGCGAGGAGCGAGATTCTAAGAAATGGTTCGCTCCGCTCCGGAGCGGAGCACTACCTTGACACGCTCCGCTCCGGATCGGAGCAGAGGAAGTTGGAAAATTTGTCACTCCGCTCCGGAGCGAAATTTTAGGGAACGGTTCACTCCGCTCCGGAGCGGAGCGAGAAATTCTGACGCTCCGCTCCGGAGCGAGGAGCGATATTCTAAGAACTTGCCCACTCCGCTCCGGAGCGAGGAGCGATATTCTAAGAACTAGCCAACTCCGCTCCGGAGCGACTCCGGAGCGCTCCGAGGTTGGATAATACGAGTGTATACAGAAAACTAACGATCAAAGGTTCCGAGTACATTAGTAATTTTGTTTGTGGAATTTGTACGGCATTTGAACATCGCCCGTTATTGTTGTTATAAAACTGACTCGCGCACTTTCGACGTGGCCTGTGTCCACGTCTCGTGCGCTCGCCGACGTGGTTCGCTTATTTGGAAAGTTTTGAACGTAAATTTATGTGTGTATGCGCTGTAATATGTAGAAATAATCAAAATATTATTGGTTTCTTTCTTAATAATAAGCTGCGTAAGTAATAACAGTTTTAGGATAGTTAGTTAGATGTTTTATGTAAACGAATTCAATAGCGACACTAAATTGGAAAAGTAACATTTTACTTCTGTAGTCAGTTTTACATTTTTAAACATAATTGAAATAAAGAAATGTTTTCCTTCATTCTTCGCAAATTTCTATCTCTCCTCTGAGTAGTGTAATTGGATTGTTTCAAAGTAGTACTTAGTAGGTATCCCCTTTTTTTACCAATTGAATATCACTTTTTGACATATTTTGACAATTTTTTGTCGATGTTTTAGCGTTTAGCAATGTTTTTAGTACAATTTTCACTATACTCATTTTTCCCCCACTCGTACTTGGTAGGTATATTATGATCTTACGTGATACAACTTAACCTATCCTTTTTTTACGATTATTTAATTTTTTTTACGATCCTAAGTGATATAACTTAACCTATCATTTTTTTATTTATGCACCGTTTGAACGTCATCATTTGAGGATTATATTTTGTAGGTATTTTTTTTTTATTAATCGAATATAAGTTTTTGACATATTTTGACAATTTTTTGTTGATGTTATAGCGTTTAGCGATGTTTTAGTACAAATTTTCACTGCACTCATTTTTTCCATTTATACTTGGTAGGTATATCACGATCTTACGTGATACAACTTAACCTATCTTTTTTTTACGATTTTTTAATTTTTTTTACGATCCTAAGTGATATAACTTAACCTATCATTTTTTTTATTTACGCACCGAACTAACCTACAAGGGTCTCTGTTTGTTTTAATATTTTAGTATTATAAGGTTTTCACAAATTTGATATAACCTAAAATGTGTTGGATGTTGACTTTAGCATGTGGCAATTTTTTATGAATTTTAAAACTGCTCCGTGACCCTTTCGTTCTTCACGTCGTAGGCGAAGGACTTCTCTGCAATCAGGATGACACTGCATAGGGTATCCTCGGGCAAGGCATCGTGGAACTCGCAAACACCCACTCTACAAAAATTCTACTATATGATCTTTTACTGGCTAAGCTAACCTACAAATAGGAATTGGCAGCACTGACTTATAAACCCACTGGGTCTTCTTGGCATGTTTTTTCATGATGTGTTGCCAGGCTATTGGGCATCTTGGCGTATACAATGTATATATTTTGAGAGGGGGGTTATAGCTTTTTATGCTGTACGAATACTAAAAACTTGACAGTGACAACCAACAGAGTAAATAAACCTACATGCAGAAACTAACAACACTAGTTTCTGACAGTGAATTTGAAATAAAATATTAAACAAAATACATGAGTAAGCACTGTGATTACAAATAATACCTGTGTTATACCCCCCCCCCCCCTACTCCAACTGGACAACTGGGGGAAATAATTGTACAACAATTTGTACCTAATTGTACAATACTTGTACCTAATTGTACAACATATACACAGACATAAAAGAAAGAGTTTTCCCGTAACTTACTTCATGTACAATTTATATGTTTTTACAACTGTGAAAAGAAAGCATATGTGTTCTGTATGCACACATTTATTCTTATTTTTCGAAGTTGAATGAAGCACGTGTTTTTACGCTCTCGTAATACTGACCTTGCCCCAGTGATTTTAAATTGCTTCCATCCGCTTTTTTTTTTCTGTGTTATTTCCGCATGCACGCAACATTCGCTTTCAATAGACAGAAGGAGTGTTAGTATAGCAGGCTCCGAGTTTACAATTTATTAAATTAAACAATAATTTATGTAAGAATATACTTGTACTTACTGAACACAAAATAATAAAAAGCACATGTGAATGTTTGCGTGTGTTTATGTTATATGACGACTGAGTAAAAAATAATGTTGACTCCCCGAAAGATAAAAGTTCCCGGTTCGACATCAGATGCATGCAAATTTTATGTTTTGCTCTCCAAAATCTTGATTTTTATGTTTGTGCTATTTGTCATACAGCAGAGGAGAAGAGGGGAGAGGGGAGGGGAGGGGGTACTATTAGCGCCATCTATTAGCAAACAATAGAAATAAAAAAGTAGGGTCAAACTTTTTCAACACCCAAAAATTTTAAACGTCCTCGTTTAGTAATACGATTAGCTGAAGATGTTTAAAAGAGTACTCTTAGTCGACGAAGCTAGTTGCTAGGGCCCATATATTACTAAAATGTTCTTTGATTTGCATATTTCTCATACCGCCATATGTTGTTCTAGTTGACTTCTTCCAAAAAATTGCTAATTAGCGAGAGTTAATTAAGCAAGGCAAGTAAAAGAAGCAAATAGGACAATATGTGGTGGCGTGGAAATATGTAAAAATTCGATAAAATTCGAATTAAAATTGGGGGACATTTTGCAGTTTTTTCCTATAATGTACAAAACATTTACCGTACATAATCTTTTCCATTTACAACAGTATAAAATAAGAGGAATGTGTGACAATATCCATATTAATTAGGAAGGTATGTCGTATGCTAGGTTAGCTAATTGTGTCTTCTACAGCTTTACTGTTTAGAGGAAAGATGGAAAAGAGAGCTCTACGGAAACTAACGCTCTTAACAATATTGTACGCCCCGTGAAAATTATATATAAATAAACCATAAACGTATTATCTGCTTTCATGTCAGATTTTCCCGACCTGTGAGCTGTAGTGTTTAGGCGACAAGCGACGCACTCAAATATAATACCGTTGACAATATTGTACGCCCCGTGAAAATTATATATAAATAAGCCATAAACGTATTATCTGCTTTCATGTCAGATTTTCCCGACCTGTGAGCTGTAGTGTTTAGGTGACAAGAGACGTGCTCAAATATAATACCGTTGATAATATTGTACGCCCCGTGAAAATTATATATAAATAAGCCATAAACGTATTATCTGCTTTCATGTCAGATTTTCCCGACCTGTGAGCTGTAGTGTTTAGGTGACAAGCGACGCGCTCAAATATAATACCGTTGATAATATTGTACGCCCCGTGAAAATTATATATAAATAAGCCATAAACGTATTATCTGCTTTCATGTCAAATTTTCCCGACCTGTGAGCTATAATGTTTAGGTGACAAGCGACGCGCTCAAATATAATACCGTTGACAATATTGTACGCCCCGTGAAAATTATATATAAATAAACCATAAACGTATTATCTGCTTTCATGTCAGATTTTCCCGACCTGTGAGCTGTAGTGTTTAGGCGACAAGCGACGCACTCAAATATAATACCGTTGACAATATTGTACGCCCCGTGAAAATTATATATAAATAAGCCATAAACGTATTATCTGCTTTCATGTCAGATTTTCCCGACCTGTGAGCTGTAGTGTTTAGGTGACAAGAGACGTGCTCAAATATAATACCGTTGATAATATTGTACGCCCCGTGAAAATTATATATAAATAAGCCATAAGCGTATTATCTGCTTTCATGTCAGATTTTCCCGACCTGTGAGCTGTAGTGTTTAGGTGACAAGCGACGCGCTCAAATATAATACCGTTGACAATATATTGTACTGTATAGGAGACTAGAAGCATATAATTTGGCGAAAAAAAAACCCAAAGTAAGGTCATAGAAAATAGTTAAAAAAAGTGAGCAATTATATTTTGCATTGCACAGCATTTGGTATTAAATAACATACCCCCAAAAAATCTCTGCATTATGCGTTCTGAAAAAAATTGCTCTACGTGCCAAATTACTGTGTCAAGTAAAAATTTTCAAAAGGCACTGTCGTACTTGTGTGCCGGGAAAGCGAATATGTGCGACCAAACTGTGCTCTAAGTGTGGAAATAATTTTTCTATTGACTACTTCAAGCGACACCAGCTTACTTGCAAGAGCACTGGAACATCACTACCGCAACCTTCCAAGCGAAAGGTAGAAGTAACCTCCCTCGATGCATCGCCACCTACCAAATGCGTCAAGCTGACGAAGAAAGCAGACCGAATTGCGTTTGAGCATTTATTAGAAGACTTTAACATAACATCAGACAGCTTCTGCGATGTGCGTAGTTTTCTGGAGAGCGAGCGAGCTAAGATAATATCCATCCTCAACGATGCATTGGCTACATACTCCACTAAATTCTATGCCGTGCTATGCTGCAAGTATAAGAAACCGTCTGATGAAATACCTGTCTTTTTTCACAATGGCTCGGGATATGATTTCCATCACTTGGTTACACATCTAGGGTACGACAATGCGAGAATCAATGTCCTGGCGCAGGACGAGGAGCGTTATATTAGCATCAGCAAGTGGGTGCCGATCCCCAACTCAAGCAACAGCATCGAGCCTCGGGTTCCTCGACTCTCTGACGTTCCTCCAGGCAAGCATCGATGTTCTTGCTGGGAAGCTCAGAGACGACCAACTAGCCATTACTACATCAAGTTTCCCGAACTTAGATGTCGCACTTATCAGACGTAAAGGGGTCTACCCCTACGAATACGTCACAGACCCTTCCAAGTTCGAAGAAGAGTTGCTGCCTCCCCAGGATAAGTTCTACAGCCAGTTGAGAGGTTCAGGTATTACCGACGAGGAGTACAAGCATGCTCAGTCTATGTGGGTCGAGTTGGGTTGCCGAACTTTCGGTGATTACCACGATGCACACCTGAAGCTTGATGTGACGCTTCTAGCATGTGCGATGTTTGTTGTGGTGGGATCATTGGGGGAAATGTGATTCTCCCAATATGTCATCTGACTTACTAGCATATGCGATACGAAGAACAGGTGTGTATGTGGCTTACTAGGATTAGGCTCATGGTAATGAGGTCCTAGTAGCTGAAACGTTGAGTTTTGTATTCGCCCCCGAGAAAATTCTATATAAAATAACACACCTGAAAATTATATTCACAGTAGATTCATTTTTTGAGTTTTGTAATTACCCCAAGAAATTCTATATAAAATAACATACCTGAAAATTGTTTTTACAGTAGATTGAATTCTTGAGTTTTTGTATTCGCACACAAGAAATTCTATATAAATAACATACCTGAAATTCTATTTACAGTAGATTGAATTTTTGAGTTTTGTAATCACTCCAAGAAATTTTATATAAAATAACATACCTGAAAATTGTGTCGCTATATACTAGACTTTTTGATTTCTGTGATTTTGGAGAAAGCAATGGCATCCACCACCAGTTTCAATCGTAAAAATGATAAAATTGAATGTGTTACTTGTGGGAAGCCAATCTTAAGGAACAATTTATCGGCACACAGGGCAAGATGTAGCGAAACAGGTTCGAGAATTAATCGTTCGTTACCTTCTAAGCCCTGTGCTCGATGCGGAAAGATGATCAGCATTACAAATTTAAGTAAACATCTCAAAATTTGCAAACCATCGACCGAACAAGGAACATCGAAAAGGAAAATCGATAATTCAGAAACGGAAGCTTCCACTTCCAAGCAAATTAAATTATCTAATGAACGCAAACCAATTAGATCTGCATTTAACGACCAACTCCAGGATTTTTCAATTAAGTCAGAACCAGGTCGTGACATCCTTAGTTTCTTGGATGAAACGAAAACATCTGTACTAAATATTTTAAAAGATAAACTTGAAAACAACTCTATAAAAGTATACGTTGTTCTGTTTTCTGAATACAAGAAAGTTGATGGCACAACGAGTATTTTTTATCATCGTACAAAAAACCAGACTCTTTATTTTGCTGACGTCGAAAATTTGGACAACTTCTATTATAAAGTTACCAACGAGCTGGTTAAGAAACATGACGATTTCGAGGCTAAAGGGTCGGGATGGTCTCTGTGTGGAAGTCCTCACACGTTAACTGTTTACGTGAACCGATTCTCGCCTCTTCGCGCTTCCAGCTACGTTCCTCTTCCACCGAACATTCAACACAAGAGGGCTGTGTTAAATATACAGAACAGCGATAACAAGTGTTTCCTCTGGTGTGTGTTGGCTGAACTGCACCCTGTTCATTGGTCAAATAATCCAGAACAGGTTTCTAATTACAAGCAATATGAGACCGACTTTGAAAGTGTAATGTCTGGTATCGAATACCCGGTGACATTGTCGGATATAACAAAGTTCGAAAATCGTGCCGGAAAACGTATTGCTATTAATGTGTATTCCTTCACGTCAGATAAATATCTCGTGCATCCCGTCAGGATAAGCGATATCGACGATGACGATGCTCGTGTGATTAATCTCCTTCTCATTTCAAACGAGGATGTTCATCACTACACGCTAATTCGTTCTCTATCACGTTTGGTCAGAAGTCAAACTACCAAGTATGCAAACAACATCGAAGTTTGCCCGAGATGCCTAACCACGTTCGACGATCGTGACCGACGTGATCATCAAAATCTTCATAGTCGTCAAATTGCTATCGAGAAACTTGCCGAACATAAAAATTATTGCGGCGACAACAGACCGGCTAGAATGTTGATGCCCGAAACGAACGAAGTCGAAGAATTCAAAATGCACAAGGCATTGTTGGAACATCCTGCAATCATCGTCGCAGATTTCGAGGCGTTTCTCAAACCACTCTCCTACTGCGAACCGGATCCTGAAATTTCCTCCACAACGCCGTACCAGCTTCATCAACCTAATAGTTTCGGCTATGTTGTTGTGCGACGTGATAAAATAAATGAAGCATATATATACCGCGGGCCAAATGTAATCGAACACTTCCTGGAAAAAATGGTGGAGGAGGTTGAGGTAATTGGTAGCGTACTGCTTACATCAAAACCGATGGCACCTTTAACTGAAAATGAACTTCAAAATTACAATTCCACTGAGGTGTGTCCGGTATGTGATCAAAGTTTCACTGATGAGAACAAAAAAATATTCCACCACGATCATTTCAGCGGAAACTACATAGGTGGAATTTGCAACACGTGCAATCTTAAAATCCAGAAACCTAAATTCATCCCCATATTCTTTCACAACGGAAGCGGATATGATTTTCACCACCTGGTGAGACATCTTGCCTACGATCCGAAACGTATAGGTGTCTTGGCCGAGAATGAAGAACGCTACATTAGTCTCAGCAAGCAAGTGTCGATTCCGGGAACGAAAAATACAATCGAGATGCGCTTCCTGGATTCGTATAGATTTCTCTCTGCAAGTCTGGATGCTTTAGCGAACAAACTCACCGACGATCAATTTAAAATAACTAGAGCTAGTTTTCCCAACGTAGACATAGAACTCGTTAGACGTAAAGGGGTTTATCCTTACGAATATGTTAGTGATGGTTCTAAATTTAACGACGACGCTCTTCCACTTCCAAGAGAATTTTACAGCAGACTCAGAGAGAAAGGAATCACGGACGAAGAATACCAACACGCGCAACTCATGTGGGAGAAATTAGAATGTAGGACACTCGGAGACTACCACGACGCATACTTAAAATTAGACGTGACGATACTCGCTGATGTTTTTCAAGCATTCAGGAAAACGGCAACGAATATTTACAAATTAGATCCAGCGTATTTCTACAGTCTACCGGGATTAGCGTGGTCGGCAATGTTATTCCAGACAAAGGTCAAGCTGGAACTGATATCGGACGTTGACATGTTGCTATTCATCGAAAGAGGGATACGAGGTGGAATGGTGCAATGCGTACAGAGACATGCAAAAGCTAATAACGTACACATGAAAGAAGATTACGATTCAAATCGAGCATCGAATTACATCTTCTACGCCGACGTTAATAATCTCTACGGACATGCCATGGTTCAGAAACTTCCTTACGGGGGATTCGAATGGTTAGATCCCACTTCGATAGATATTATTCATTTCGACGATAGCGAGTGTGGTTTCTTCGCAGAGGTAGATCTCCAATTCTCCGACCACCAGCACGACACGTTTTCGGATTTGCCTCCGACTCCCGAAATCAAATGTCCACCCGACTCCGTTCAAGACAAGCTTTTGTTAACATTGGACCCTAAACAGAGATACGTCGTCCACTACAAGAATCTCCGGTTTTTGATTGGGAAGGGTCTTCAGATAGTAAATGTTAGAAGAATACTAAAGTTTAAACATTCCACGTGGTTAAGACCTTACATAGAAACTAACACACAATATAGAACAGCTGCCACTTCCGATTTAGACAAGGATTTTTTTAAATTAATGAACAATGCGGTGTACGGAAAGACCATGGAGAATGTTAGAAAGCACGTAGACGTGAAATTAATTTCCGATAAGAATAAATGTCGGAAGTGGATAGCCGATCCTAGATTCAAGTCGAGAAAAATTTACAACGAGAATTTAGCACTTTTCAATCTACATATAAAATTGATGAAATTTAGAAAACCAATTTACGTTGGCGCAACGGTTCTCGACTTGTCGAAACTTTACATGTTCGAATTTCATTATGACGTGATGAAACCCTTCTACAATGATAAAATATCACTTTTGTACACGGACACCGACAGCTTCATTTACAGCATACAAACACCTAACCTATACGAAGACATAAAAAATCCTTCCATGCTTGAGTATTTCGATACTTCTGCGTATCCTCAACCCAACAGATTTGGAATTCCATCCCGTAACAAAAAAGTCCTAGGTAAACTGAAAGATGAATGTAACGGTGATATTATTGTCGAGTTCGCGGGTTTGCGTTCGAAGATGTATGCCATGAGAACAGAGAGTAGCGTCACGAAGAAAGCAAAAGGTGTGGGCAAAAATACGGTGGAGAACAAACTCACCTTCCACGATTACATCGATTGCCTTTACTCACAATCGACGATACTAAGCATAGAACAAAGAATCCAAAGTGTAGACCACGTGATTACAACAAACAAAGTTAGGAAAGTAGCATTAGATCCGCATGACGATAAAAGATGTATTTTGTCTTGTGGAATCCACACGTTGCCTTGGGGACACTATCGTTTAGAAATTAGTAAAAATTGTAGGCAATGCAAATGAAAAAAAAATGAACTTAAATAACTATAACTAAAATAAAAAAAATTAACTATCTCACATACACAATAAATAACTAGCAAGGACAATGAATCACTTTGGTTTCCGAAAGCAAACAATGGAGACTGTACACCGCACGGCAGATCATGAATTTCTACCTTCCATGTTAACTAAACTCAACGGTCTGTTGATCAATCAATTTTCGGAACGCTGACGATTTCGGATTCGCGACGATCGACGTGACGAGAAAACCCAACGACGGAAAATACAGAAACAAAATCAACGACTTTCTAAACGTTGCAACGTTGTGAGAATAAATAACCAGCATGCCTATGAATTTGTTCGGTTTCAAAAAACAGATCATTATGGAAACCATACCAGATCATGAAGTCTTACCTTCCGTGTTACCTAAACTCAACGGTCTGTTGATCATTCACCTCAACAGCATTTGGACGAAACTGAATGACGATGTGGGCAAGATGTTTTATGTTTTTAATAACAATTTACATTTCTACGAAATTCCGATCGACGGGAAACTTCAAATCACCGTGAATCCGGAAAACGCAGGCGAAATCAAAATTTCTACTGGCAAGAACATTTTTCGAATCAAGCACGACAAGATGCTTTCTAACATTACGTACGATGTGTCTGCAGGAGATTATTTTTACATAGAACTCCTCGGAGATTACGACAAACTTATTCCTCTTTTTGTAGAATTACGAATCGTCTATCCTATTATAAATAACCGTTAACCAAAAATGCCTAACGACATTTTCGGCAACACCAAGCGTGTAGACCACGCAGAAGAGATTCTCATGTTGGACATTCGAGTTAAGAAGTTGAGGACCGATTTGATCGCTTTGCAGGAAACCTTAAACAAAAGTTTAGAGTCGGAAATCGCTACGCTCCAAACGCAATGTCTCGACCCCATTCTGAAAATCGATTCCGAACTGAAAACGCTCATAAAAAATTATGTCGACGTACCTTCTTACGACAGCGTTCAAAATATACAGTTGAGCGTGGATTCGCTTCAAAATGATTTGGCCAAATTACAGCAATTTCAATCGAAAAATGAAGATTTGGAAAAATTGAAACTCGAAATCGAAGAACGAACTTCCGCAATAGAAAAGAATTTCTCAGAACTTCAAACCGTCGTGAACGATATTGATGTAGAACGCTTGCATGTCGTCGTTTCCAAATTACAAGAAGAATTTACCAGCACGTTGGAAGAAATTAAATCCAAGTTGCAGACTTTGGAAGATACAATGACGAACCTACCATCGTCGGACGAACTGCAGGTCATCGGTAAAAGCGTCGCGAACATAAAAATTCAATTGGAGGCCTATCGAGATTTCGAACACATTCAAACCACCATCGCTACGCTTCAGGCGTCCTTGGAATTGATCAACGAAGAAATTAAAAATATTCACGCTGAAGCGAGAGCGTTGACGAGCATTCAAGACACGTTGAGCACGGTTCAGCAGAAGATCGAATATTTAGAAAATTTGAACGTCGAAACGAATCTCGCTCATTTTCATCACGTACTCGACAACATACAGGGTGACTTGGAATCGTTACGGACGAGCGTGCCTTCGAGCGAAGATTTGGAAAAATTGAAAACGGCGGTGACGGCACTATCCGATTCGAGCGACATCAAAAGTTCATTGAGCGATCTCGAGAGTAAAGTGGCCAATCTCCCCACCTCCAAAGAATTGCACGCTTTGAAAAGAAACATATCTCGAATGCTGAAACGACTAGAAACGGAAACGGCGAACGTGGAACAGATTCGAGACGAAATTAGTTCGCTGGTGTCGACGCTGCCCACTTCGCAGAGCGTCGCCGACCTTCACACGCAGTTTACAGAGATGCGAAGCATCGTGAACGATCTTACCGAGAAGAGCTCAAAATTGAATCAAGTCGAGAACCTTCAGAACATTGTCGTCAACATCAGAGATCAAGTTGGAGTGCTGGAATCCGCGCAGGAATCGACGCTGGCCTCTTTCGGTGCCAAGTTGCAAGAACTCAACGAAAACTACAAGCAGTTGAACGTGGAAGTGAAAATCAAACCGTCATTTTCTACCGTAACGGATACCATAGTCGAACATTTGTTGCCCGTACAAAACACACTGGGTCAGCTTCACAGCAACCTCGTTAGCGTCGACACTAAATTCGCTAAACTGCATTCTCTGCAAGCCATCGAAATCAACAGCGTACCCAATCAACAGAGAATCTCCACGTTCGTCGAAGGTAACAAACTGTACATGTTGCATCCTTATCATCCGTACTACAAGTTTCTCCTCGATGGCACGATTCAGATAAACGAATTTTCGTACTGGTCTCACGGTAGAAAAGCTAGCGTTCCCACCATGACTTTGATATCGAATCGTGGTGTCCAGAAAGCAGGAAACATTCCTCTGGCACGTTGGAACGAAACGCGCAACATATATGAAATACACGAAGACGAAGATCTCACCGTTTTCGACGTGACTGCCGGCGATAAGCTGATCATTCAAAACACGAGCGAAGTGCCACCCTCTTTGAATCCCATCACGCTTGTGCTTCTCTTGAAACGTAATCTCTAAAAAAAATGTCTAGGCAAGCCATCGTCGAAGAATTGCATAAACCTGCACGGCGTAACTACGAACGTTTGGCTGTGGTAACCAAGGGCATCGACGACCTCTGGCAAAGTGACCTCGTGGAGATGAGTAGCGGCAATTTGAAAAACATACATAAATTGAACAAGGGCAACAAGTACCTCCTCACCGTCATAGACACGTTTTCGAAATTCGCATGGGCTCTACCTTTGAAGGCGAAAACGGGAACATGCGTCACGGAAGCATTCAAATTAATTTTTCGCGAAAGCGGCGGGAGACAACCACGGTTTCTGCAAACGGACAACGGTAAAGAATTTTACAACGCCGTATTCCAAAAATTTATTCAAAAACACAAGATTCGACATTATTCGAGCTTCAGTCACATCAAAGCCAGCATCGTGGAAAGATTCAATCGAACCTTGAAAACACACATGTGGAAACGATTCACGCTTCGGGGAAATTACAAATGGGTCGACATCCTGCCGGAACTCGTCGACACCTATAATAATACGGTACACAGAACGATAGGCATGAAGCCAGCCGACGTTACCAAGTCCGACGAGCAGCGTTTAATTTCTACAGTTTACTGTCCAAAGTACACACCCACGACAAAAAAACCTAAATACAAAATTGGAGACCAGGTGAGGATCAGCAAATTCAAACGCACCTTCGAGAAGGGATTCACAAAAAATTGGAGCACGGAACTCTTTACGGTGGTTCGAGTTCTACCCGGAAACCGACACACGTATATAATAAAAGATAGTAGCGGCGAGATTTTGAAAGGAAGATTTTACGAAGAGGAACTCTCTAAAACGAAACACCCTGACACGTACCTCATCGAGAAAGTATTGCGTAGGAAAGGTGACAAACTGTTTGTCAAATGGCTGGGACTTCCGGAAAAGAGTTGGATCGACGCGGACGAAGTGATCTTGTGAGTACGTGGAACGTGGTGAAGCGTCTACCGGATCCGGAAAGTCAAACGAAGAAAAAGAACGGCGAGTTGCTTCCCGACAGCATCCGCTGTCTGATCGTAGGTCCTTCGGGGTGTGGGAAAACGACACTGCTCGTGGACAATTTTCTCCTCGCACCGAATTGGTTAAATTGGAAGAACAGGCATCTGTACGTGTTCTCGAAAAGTTTGGAGCAATCCAAATACCAGCAACTGATGAAACTGTACGATGGTCTGGACATTGCAACGTTCGCCTCGGAAATAAAACCACTCGACGATTGTCGTGAAAATTCAGTCGTTGTGTTCGACGACGCCATCCTGGAAAATCAAAATGAAATTCGCAACTTTTTCACGCAAGGTCGTCACAAAGGAATGGATTGTTTTTACCTGGCTCAAACGTTTTCCAAAATTCCAAAACAGTTAGTGCGCGACAACGCCAATTTCATATGTTTGTTTCGTCAAGATCACACCAACCTCAAGCACGCGTACGATGACTACGTAGGCGGAGACATGAACTACAATCAATTTTCGGAAGGCTGCTCTACTTGCTGGAACGGTGACGATTTCGGATTCGCGACGATCGACATGACGAGAAAACCCAACGACGGAAAATACAGAAACAAAATCAACGATTTTCTAAACGTTGCAACGTTGTGAGAAACGACGTATATAAATAACGTCATGACGAAACGAAAAATCGAAGACGAAAATCTCAAGCTTCGCGATTACCTCGCGAAACGCTTCAAAGGTTGGAAATCCGAGAATCGCGGATTCTACGAAGAGAAGAAACGTCAGGATCAACCCGTGATCGATGCCATCAGCAGTCTAGGTAAAGAAATTAAAAGTGTCACGGAACAAAATAAAAATTTGATTAATGAACTCGTACCGCTCGCAGCTAAAAGTTACGTCGTACCCACACCCATTTCGAGCATTCCTTCGACGCCGTTCGAACTGAAGGATGCACCGGCACGACGTCGAGCCATAGGCAGCACGTCGTCGTCTTCGGATAAAATCGAGTTGGGACCTTTGGCACGAGACTACCTGAGCACGGGGAAATTCGACAAGGATGAAGTGTTCGGATTGTATCCCAGCATGGAAACCAGCGAAGGCGGCGGTGTGGTGTGGAAGATTGGGAAATCGAAGGTGACCTTCGAAGGCAACGACATTAAAGTCAATTTAGGCGACAAGGATAGTTGGAACAGGTATCCGGGTACGGTGGGACTGTGGGAACTCGTCGCCAAAAAGCAGCCGAAAGATTACACCGACGAAGATTACCAAAGTTACAAGGAAATTCTGATCATGACGGATGCCTTGTACCAGAACAACGACGCCTCGCAGAATAGGGTGAAATCGAGCAGCGGCGAGAAGTACAGGAATCTCATCAAACCGATTTGGAACCAGGTCAAAACAGGCAGCGGCGTCAAACGCTACAACACGTTACCCAAAGAATTCGTTTGGGTGGACGACGTCAGGAAACTCGTGGACCGATTGTTGGTGATAGCCGGCGAAGAGAATGCAGGCAACCGTAATTTCTACAACGAGAAGGTTGGCATCGTGGACATGATCAGCACGAAACTTTCCAACTTCATCGTAAACGACGACAAGGGCATAGGTTACCTGATCAAAATCATCAACACGCTGCCTCCGAAATTTTGGAACGTGGCCGAAGGAAAGGGACTCGTGAACGACATCATCAACAAGTTACCTTTCGAGATGCATTTACCTGGCTACCAGTACTGCGGACCGGGTACCAAACTCGAGAAAAGATTGGAGAGAGGAGACAGGGGTGTGAATCCGTTGGACGCCGCATGCAAAGATCACGACATCGCTTACAACACCACGCAGACGGATCTGGATGCACGTCACGAAGCAGACAGAAAGTTAGAGCACGCAGCTTTCGAAAGGTTCGTGAGCAGAGACGCATCGCTGGGTGAACGGGTCGCCGCACTGGGTACCACCATCGCCATGAACACGAAACAAAAATTGGGGTGGGGTATATAAATAACATACCGTAAAAAAAAACTTGATATATAAATAACACACATCGTAAAAAAATAATCTTCGGTATATATAAATAACACACATCGTGAAAAAAAAGCAATTAAATTTCTCTCTAACACTCTGACAACTGAAAAAATGAGCGATCTCCAAGCATTAAAACAAATGCTAAATTTGTCAGTCGAGTATGTAAAAATTCAGGAATTGGAAGTCGACAAACCTTACACGATAACTTCCGGTTCAATCGTTTCTACCCAGTATGGTCCCAAGGTACGCCTGTTGCTCAACGCACAATACAGTCTATTTTTACCAGATCGATACGCTAACATGTTATCCGACGAAAAGCTATCTATTTTAATCGAGAACAAAACTCGAATCGTGTACAAGGGGACAAAAGAACTTCTTGGCAAGAAAACAAAGCACGTAATAGAATTTGTGTAACGACTGCGAGGCCTTGAAAATATATAAATAACATACCGTAAAAAAAACTACACAAGAAAAAATCTCAGAATATATATATAAATAACATACCGTGAAAATAACACATAGAGCATCAACATGAAGCCCAAGGGTGTTGTGTACCAGATACCATACTCCAATCTGAAAAATCTAGGTGCTCTCGATGGGTTACTCACCAAGAAACAACGCGAGAAGAAACGTTCTTGCTTGTCGAAAGGACACGGAATGAAATTGCTGCTCAGCACACCTCAATTGAGACGGTTGCAGCGTTCGCGGAAACAGCAAAAGGTCGGAGGTTTCATATTCAGCATCCCGGCCATCCTGGCAGCATTGGGGGCCGTTGGAAGTTTGGCCGGCGGAAGTGCCGCCATCGCGAAAACCGTCATCGACTCGAAGAAGAACAAGGCCGAATTGGAAGAACAGAAACGTCACAACCTGGCCATGGAGAAGAAAAAGGGGAAGGGCGTGATGAGAAAGTTTAAAAAAAAGAAACAGAAGCACTCACCAACCGAGACATTGAATCTCTGATCGAACCGTTACGAATCAAACACTTCAGAGGAGTTTTCATGTCCGACTCGTTACCTTCAAGCGTCAAAAGAAGAGAATGCGGAGTAGTCAACTTGGACGGTCAAGAAAATCCAGGCACGCATTGGATATGTTACCACAAAAATGATAATAAAGCATTCGTTTTCGATTCTTTCGGAGGTGTTCCACCTACAAATTTAATTCATTATCTGAAAACAAACAAAACCTCCATATACTACAACGACGAACGCATTCAAAATTTCGGAGACGTGAACTGCGGTCATCTCTGCCTTTCCGTGCTCGCCTTTCTCTCTAAAATAAATAACCCTACGATCGAGGATTTCCAGAAAGCATTGTGGAACCTCAAACAGCATCACTAGGATGGGCGTGTTTCATCTCACGAGCGAATCTTCAATCTTGAAACTCACGCTGCACGACGACATCGTCTATCCTAAATCCGTGGCTCTGCGTGCATTCTACAGCATGTACCTCATACCTAACGTCACGCAGCACAACAACAAAATTAGCGTCGGAAGCGAACACATCGTCGTCACGCCAGGACAATACAATCTTTCCACTTTGCAAGCTCAGTTACCCAAAGGCACATACCTTTCTCAAAATTCGGTCACGCACAGAGTGGAAATTCTATCGGCGACGGAGACCGTGGACCTGGGCACCATGGGAGAACTTTTAGGTTTCGAGAACGACACCAAACTCGAAGCCGGCATCAAGCACGTGGCAACCAACATTCCTAAATTCTTGGCCATAGAGACTCTGAACGTACACTGCAACGTGGCGGAAGGCATGATCACGAAATCCTCGGACGGATTGTTAGGAAGTCACAAGCAGACGGGAATCATAGCCACTTTCAAACCAAGTTCCGAGTTCATGGAACCGATCATCTACACGCCCTCTTCGCCGATCTATTTTCCAGTATGTCGCAACCGCATAGACGACATAGAGTTGGTGGTGACGAACGAGAAAGGAGACGTGGTGGATTTCGCAGGTGCCACTACGACGGCCATCGTGGAGATCAACGTATAATAAATAACCACACATGTAAAATGGAGCAAATCGAAAGTTACGAATTGCAATCTTTCCCTCCCAACCGTCGCACGTTCGCCAATCTGAACGAAGCGAACAGGGAGATCGAATACGACGTGGACGTAGGGGATGGCTTCGTTCATCCTCACAGAGCGGACCTCTACCTTCAATTCGACGTGGTGAAGAAAGAAAGCGGAGACGCGTTTCCCGCAGCAGCAAACTTGATACTCGTGGACAACTTCGTGCCTCACCTGTTCTCGCAGGTGGAGGTGAGGAAACACAACACCGTCATCGACAGAATAGATTATCCAGGCATCACGTCGACGGCAGTGGGAACATTGAAATTATCCAAAACGGACGCAGCGTACTACCAGGCCGGGGGATTCGAAGCCGGGACCAAAATATCGACGACAAGTCACACGGTGCTCTTTCCCATGCGTCTGCTGCCTGGTTTCTTCTCGGACTACAAGGAGATCATGTGGAAGGGAGGACTGCGCGTCACGTTTCGAAGAGCGGCCAACGACAACGACGCACTGATGCGATACGCTACTTTGGGTCCGGACGGCACCACGCCGATAGCCAACACTTTACCCGAAGCAGCCAAGTGCGTCATCCGGAGCATGGAATTGAGAATGCCGGTGGTGGAATACGAAACGAACTACGCCCTCAAGTACAAAGCGGAGATCTTGAAAAATCCGCAGGTGCCGATTCACTTTCACGGTTACCAGTGCGTGCAGAAGATGGCGTCGGGAAGTCACATGGAATTCGACGTGACGACGCAGTTCAACAACATACAGTTCGACATGCCAGATTTCGTCGTAGTGCTTTTTCAGACCGGGAGGGACAAGAATCAGGAAAAAGATTCCAGCAAGTTCGACGACTGCAAGATCAAGAACGTTTATCTGAAGAATGGACGCAACGAAGTGTTCCCGCGCGAGAATTACAACCTCGACGTGACCAAAAACGATTACCTCAAACTTTACGAAGCGTTTTCGGCTTACAAACGCGTAACCGAGGGAAGCGTGGACATGTACTACACGCCCAGCGAGTTCAAAATCCACAGGCCGATGTTCGTCATCAACACATCTAAGAGAAAGAAGGTTGTGGTCAACGATCGAACCAACATCAAGGTCGTCTGCGAGTTCCACGATGCCTTGCCCGAGGATACCCTATGCAGTGTCATCCTGATTGCAGAGAAGTCCTTCGCCTACGACGTGAAGAACGAAAGGGTCACGGAGCAGTTTTAAAATTCATAAAAAATTGCCACATGCTAAAGTCAACATCCAACACATTTTAGGTTATATCAAATTTGTGAAAACCTTATAATACTAAAATATTAAAACAAACAGAGACCCTTGTAGGTTAGTTCGGTGCGTAAATAAAAAAAATGATAGGTTAAGTTATATCACTTAGGATCGTAAAAAAAATTAAAAAATCGTAAAAAAAAGATAGGTTAAGTTGTATCACGTAAGATCGTGATATACCTACCAAGTATAAATGGAAAAAATGAGTGCAGTGAAAATTTGTACTAAAACATCGCTAAACGCTATAACATCAACAAAAAATTGTCAAAATATGTCAAAAACTTATATTCGGTTAATAAAAAAAAATACCTACAAAATATAATCCTCAAATGATGACGTTCAAACGGTGCATAAATAAAAAAATGATAGGTTAAGTTATATCACTTAGGATCGTAAAAAAAGTTAAATAATCGTAAAAAAAGGATAGGTTAAGTTGTATCACGTAAGATCATAATATACCTACCAAGTACGAGTGGGGGAAAAATGAGTATAGTGAAAATTGTACTAAAAACATTGCTAAACGCTAAAACATCGACAAAAAATTGTCAAAATATGTCAAAAAGTGATATTCAATTGGTAAAAAAAGGGGATACCTACTAAGTACTACTTTGAAACAATCCAATTACACTACTCCTCTGCAATGAATTCTGATGCTCACATTTCAAAATTCGAAAACTCTAATACTGTGCACAAAGTGGACTTAAAACACCAAATCAATCAATCAATCAATCAATCGAAAACTCTAGCATAATTCCCTTACAGTAGTTTTCGGGGTGAAAATAAACTTTCTTTAAGTTCCCTAGCAACGTCCGTTTCCATGGTGAACAACAAGCACGGCAAGCTCTAAGGAATTGCATGTCATTATACCCCCTAAACATTTAGTTGAAACAAGCACGATGCAGATATTTACGCATTGAGTATAACAATATATACGTAATTGTATCTGGGCTGAAACTTCTTATTATGTAGATGTCACCCTTGTTTTCGAAACCAGGAGTTGATTCATCTGTGTGTTACTTATCTGTGAGAAATATAATGTAGCTGGACAATTAAGAATTGAAGGAAACAATGTGTGCAAAAGAAATGCCCGTGGCAATGGTTGCTAAGGACGTGAGAAAAGGGCATTTTCACCCTTAAGGAAGGGCCGATTGAGATATTTTTGAATTTTCTCGGCCTTTTGGGACGATTTCATGGGGGGTCGTAATCGGGCATTTTTCGCCTCCGGGGCTTCCTTCATGGAGAACATTTATGTCAGTGAGTCAGTGAGTGAGTGGTGGGATTGGGGCTTTATATATATTGGACTCGCGTACTTTCGACGTGGCCTTTGGCCACGTCTTGTACGCTCGCATGCGTGACCTTCGACCACGTTGTGGGAGCAATCACGTTTTAGATGGGGTTCCACAATCATCTTAATGATTTTGAAAATGTCTGCATGTTGTATTGGATGATGGGGAACATGTGTATATGTTGGCTAATTTGATAAGTTTATAAAGTAACTTTGTGTGTGTATGGCCTCTAATAAGGTACAAATATTCAAAAGAGTATTGTCTAATTTCTTAATAATAAACTGAGTAAGTAATAACCGTTTCAAGATAAGTAGTTGGGTGTTTTCGCATAAACGAATTCAATAGCGACACTAAATTGAAAATGCAATATTTACGTCTTTTGTCTTTCCACATTTTTGAACGTATTTGGATAATATATGTTTTCCGCCATTCCCCCCCAAATTCCTACCTTGCCTCTGTAATAAATTCTGATGCTCGCATTTTGAAATTCGAAGAGTCTAGCATAATTCCCTTACAGTAGTTTTCGGGGTGAAAATAAACATTCTTTAAGTTCCCTAGCAACGTCCGTTTCCATGGACAACAACAGGCACGGCAAGCTCTAAGGAATTGCATGTCATTATACCCCCTAAACATTTAGTTAAAACAAGCACGATGTAGATATTTACGCATTGAGTATAACAATATACAGGGTGTTTCTAAAGGTCGTTTACAACGCTTGGGAGGTGATTCCTCACACGAAAACAAGCAAAAAGTCTAAGTTCCATTTTTACGACTGAGGCTTCGTTTCCGAGATAGGAGCCTCGCAAAAGGTGACAAAGTGAACGTCACACCTGACTGGGACGAATACTATAACAGATAGAGAGGCGGTTCCAAGGGAATCATAAAGGAATCGTATGTGCTCAGTCCGGAAGTCACTATGAAAAGTTCACTGCACGCATGCGCAATGGAGTCCTCAAAGGAATTGGGGATTTCCAGCAAGAACAATACATGGAAAGGGTATGTAACGCAGCAAGAAAGACCGTGACAATGAGAAATGCGTTAAAGACAACACATCCCGACCTCAAACATCAAAACATGAGCACGGAACACAAAATCCGAAAAGTTGAGCACGGTTGCATACCCCAGTTACACGCGAGGAATGAACGAATCATGTCATGTGGCATACGAGAGACACACTACTCCACCAGGAGGAGGGAAAGAAAAACACAATATCAGATGATTGCGACAACGTGTATTTTTACACGCGACAACTACGTAATATCACCCCACACACAACAAACAACAAATGCTACAATATCTTACGCACAGACAGTCCTGTCACTGTACACCAACTGAAGATGTCACTTTCACCACACAAAGGGGGTGGGGAGCAATACCAAGAGTGTTCTCACTGAGATTGCCGAGGATAATAATCACAGACGGTTTTCAAAATGTCTGCCGTTTATTTCTACGCATAGATGACAGCGACGAATCAAGGATTGTCGAGTACGAGCAAACAAGCCAGGTGTGTCTGCTACCGTCGCGGCGGCGACGTTGATGCGAGCAACGAGGTCCTCAGCTGATGTGACAGGTGTGTCGTATACGAGGGTTTTCATTTCTCCCCAGAAGAAAAAATCGAGAGGGTTGAGATTTGGCGACCTCGGTGGCCAAGGCACAGGCTCATCCCTACCAATGAACGTATTGCGAAACACGTCATGCAGGAAATGTCGTACATTACAATCGAAATGAGCTGGTGCACCATCGTGTTGGTACCACATTTCTTGCCAACGGTACGGTCTCCAACAGTTCAGGCAGAACCTCACTAAGAAATGCATGATACGTGCGACCATTCAGGCGAACAGGGAGAATGTATGGTCCAATTAAATGATCATGTACTATCCCGCACCACACATTCACTGAAAACCTGTGCTGGTGATGGGCCACAAAAAGTGCATGTGGGTTGTCAAAGTCCCATACATGACTGTTTCTACTATTGAAGACATCCATCCTGGTGAAAATGGCTTCATCTGTCCACAATACGTTTGCCCCGAAGTGAGGGTTTGTGTCCAGCTGATGCAACAACCATTGGCAAAACTCCATACGAGGGCGAAAGTCACGAGGTAACCGTTCTTGTACTTTCTGCAGTTTAAAAGGGTGCATTCCTTCCTCTGACAACACTCGCCACAAATTCACATGAGACGTGTTTCGTGCCCGAGCGAGCACTCGCGTACTGCTGCCAGGATGTTCTGCGACCGCTGTTAACACATCTTCTGCAAACTGATGTGTGCGTACACTTCGGGGTCTTCCAACTTCTTGCCGCGGTGGTAACACTGACCCTGTCGACTGTCCACTACCTGAAAGAAGGTGTGAGACGGTAAACGTCTATGTGGAAAGCGTTCTCCATAAGACGCCTTGCCTCACGGCTATTACCACGTGCCTCCCCATACATGAGATGCATGTCTGCTAGCTGCTGGGTCGTATACGCAGCCATCTGTGTAATAGGGAGCTGGAACTGCAAAGTATTGTTTTTGTTTAACACTGGCCCACTGCACAAATTGGCCGTATCACCGTACGAACACAACTGCTGATCATATCCCAGCACCTGCAACACGACTGGAACGACTGCCGGAGAGAACCAACCCTTCGAGCATTTGTTGTTTGTTGTGTGTGTGGGGGGGGGGGATATTACGTAGTTGTCGCGTGTAAAAATACACGTTGTCGCAATCATCTGATATTGTGTTTTTCTTTCCCTCCTCCTGGTGGAGTAATGTGTCTCTCGTATGTCACATGACATGATTCGTTCATTCCTCGCGTGTAACTGGGGTATGCAACCGTGCTCAACTTTTCGGATTTTGTGTTCCGTGCTCATGTTTTGATGTTTGAGGTCGGGATGTGTTGTCTTTAACGCATTTCTCATTGTCACGGTCTTTCTTGCTGCGTTACATACCCTTTCCATGTATTGTTCTTGCTGGAAATCCCCAATTCCTTTGAGGACTCCATTGCGCATGCGTGCAGTGAACTTTTCATAGTGACTTCCGGACTGAGCACATACGATTCCTTTATGATTCCCTTGGAACCGCCTCTCTATCTGTTATAGTATTCGTCCCAGTCAGGTGTGACGTTCACTTTGTCACCTTTTGCGAGGCTCCTATCTCGGAAACGAAGCCTCAGTCGTAAAAATGGAACTTAGACTTTTTGCTTGTTTTCGTGTGAGGAATCACCTCCCAAGCGTTGTAAACGACCTTTAGAAACACCCTGTATACGTAATTGTATCTGGGCTGAAACTCCTTATTATGTAGATGTCACCCTTGTTTCAGGCACCTTTTCAAAACCAGGAGTTGATTCATCTGTGTGTTACTTATCTGTGAGAAATATAATGTAGCTGGACAATTAAGAATTGAAGGAAACAATGTGTGCAAAAGAAATGCCCGTGGCAACGGTTGCTAAGGACGTGAGAAAAGGACATTTTCACCCTTAAGGAAGGGCCGATTGAGAGATTTTTGAATTTTCTCGGCCTTTTGGGACGATTTCATGGGGGGTTGTAATCGGGCGTTTTTCGCCTCCGGGGATTCGTTCATGGAGAACATTTATGTCAGTGAGTCAGTGAGTGAGTGGTGGGATTGGGGCGTTATATATATATTGGATTATTACTAAAGCTAACGCCACGGAAACAGTCCATACAAGATTACGTCACTCAAATACAGTGTTGCCAATAAGCAAGGAATAATCCTTACACAAGACACCAGGGAAGGCACAATCAATTGCATACGTACAACGCGAAATGTGTCAACTGTGAAGCGTAGAAGTGTGGCAAACCTGGAGGGCCAGGGTGTGGAGGAGGCAGGGGGAAGCTTTGATCTTCACTGGACTGTTTTCGTGAAGAGAGCGATATTATTATTATTGTTATTATTATTATTATTACATTTTCATTATCACTTTTACTACTCTACTACTACTTCTGGGGACAATATATTTCAATAGCAGGTGTGCCACATGTGGTTTTATAAGTTGAGAGAATGGAACCACTCTCTCATTTCCTGCCACCAGGGATCGCGACTGAAACTCATTTCGGTTCAACTTCTGGTTCGGGCTAAGCACTTCGGCATATCGGCCCGACGTTACAGTCCACGCCGCGGGAGAAGTGAGTTATTCCGGAATATTGGTTCGAGTAACACTGGCGGAACTACTGCAGAGAATCCATTCGACCTTCTAAAGGCCAGGAGCACGCAGAGGAAATGCGATGCAACTTGTACGGAGGAAGATAAAAGACAGAGAGGTGTTCATGCAAAACACTCGCTGGTGCATGATTGCCATATCTAACTTTCTTTTACGCTGGTTATGTATGATACTTTGAATGTAGCGAAAGGGAAAAGTTTAAAGTAATTGGATATTCAGGTTGCTAATTTTAACTTTTCGATTTTTGAATGTATGAAGTTGAAAATCGGAATCATGCTTATTAATGTTACCGTAAACACGGCCAATTAGGAAACGTTTTAATTTGAAATACAGAGTTTTCATATCTAACTTTTTGAAAATCCTGACACTAGAAAGTTGAAGACCGGCTTAACCAAAAATGTAAGTGGCCACATTTGGTTTAATTTTATGAGGGTATAAAGTCGAAAATCGGAATGCTGTTTACATACAGCCGAACAGGGGAATTTCAATAGTATGAAATACAGGGTTGTCATATCGATTCTTTTTCCCAATTTTAAAGCAGGAAGTTGAAATAGGTATTTAATGGTTACATACGTATACTACTGCAAAAATTACAAAATGTCTGGTTGCCATATCTAACATTTCAAGTTTGTAAGCAGTAACCTGGAAATAGGCATGGTGGTTATAAGAAAATTGCAAAAAAATTGGGAAAACGACGAATGGAATGTTGCTATATTTAACTTTCTGAGTCTAGAAAGTCAGAAAACGTATACGTATAAAATTAATATATTTTTGTATTAAGTACGTTGTACACAGCAAACTGAAAGCAAGTTTTCAGTAATGAACAATGTGTAGTCAGCAGATAAGTCGAAACAAGATGTATAAACCTTAATAACCGTGATAAACACAAAATGTAATATTATCTACTTGGATAGGGGCATGTCCTGAATTTTATGGTTTCATTTTGAAAAGCAGGGCTGCGACCAATACGTGCCTTCCTCACTGATGGCATTTGATTTGATTTTTATTACTTAGCTTTGAATTTTGGTTAATCGCGACGATGTTAATGAGAGAATTGATAAATGTGTACTGAAAAAAAGGTAGCGCGCTGTACCCCGATAAAATAGTGGTAACAACGCCGCTTTGTAATGAAGGGGCACTGAGATCGATACCCGGTGGAGGGACATAGTGGCTCGAATCCCACTTTAGGTAGGATTTAAACTGTAGGTCTATTCTCGATAGCGTATTGTTGAGTCTTAAATACACCAAAAGTCCATAACAAAAGGCATTGTTTCAACGTATGTTGAATGTATAATTGCAATGTATATTGTGATAAATTAATCCTTAAGCAAATATAAATTTGTAATTCTGTTTAACAATAAGAGACTTCACTTACCTTTACATCTATTCACAAGAGCATAAAAATACAACTTGGAAATTAATTTCCAAATGAACAACATTTTATTCATATCTTTTACGTATGTGTGTGTGTTTTCTGAAATCTGACGATGTCCTAATAATGTATTCACTTCATAAGTGTCTATTACGTAACAGAAAGCATCACTGGGTATTCAATATCAGACGAATAACGAATTCCATGGGAATATTTCTGTGAGTTCAGCTCTCAACGACAAATGGTGTTGGTTTGACCCGCATTAATGTCATTGGTTTTTGTTTGTTTCTCTATCACAGTATATTTCTTTTCCATAGTTTCGGTGTCCTATTTTTTGCCGACTTATCTAGGATTTGTTTAAAATTACGGATCATGAGAAATATACGATTAAAGGCAAGGCAAAGTTAATAGTCCTGTAAAGACAAATTGAAACTTATACTTAGTTGAAATGACAATTGGTCATTGTTGATTACAATTATAGAAATAGCTTGATCGAAATACTTGGTTTTCTTTTACATACATTTTTGTAATTCTTTTTGTGCACCTTTCCATTCCTACTTGAACAGGTAGACTATAAATAAAAACTCGGTATGATTTCCTTCAATTCATTATTACAGTATAGATCTTCCATGATTCTCGTGGCTTATGATGCCTACAATTAACAATTACGGATTTTTCTTTGTTGTTCTTGTATATTGATTTAAGAAATCTAGTCACCTTATAATTCCATTAACCGAGACTGGTTGGAATGATTTATCCATACGCATGGACGTACGGAAGGGAGGGGCGCCACGCCACCCGGAAATGAAAGTCAATCAAAAAGCTCATATTTCACGCACATAATTTCATTTCAGTCACAGTAATATATGTTAATTATTGCAAGGGCGTTGCAGGAACATGATAACTTTTAAAGGGAGTAATACTATTTTGGGGAAATTCTGCCTCATTCTGCCCCCTTCCTTGGAAAAATACCTTGCTTGTCCCTTCCTGGAAAAAATCCTGAAGACGTCCACGTATCAGTGGCGTTAAAAATTTCATTAAATGTCCATACATCACCGTTGACAAGCACACATAATATGCATGTAATGATACAAGAGAACACAGCCTTTAAAGGCTTCTTTTTATGACAGTGAAGAGAAGAACAACACGCGCAAGTAACTTTTAAAAGAGAACAATCTAGCCAGAATTGGTGTAGCATAATTCCAATACAACTGGCAACACCGGATCTGTCTGGCAAAGGCGATGTCTCTACCATGTACGCATAAGTCGAACGCAACGTACAGCGCAGCGAACGAAGTTCTCAACCCCGAAAGCACACACAAACAAGCTATGTACCAGTTTCACCCTCCTCCCCTCTTGAAACGGGCACAAGACCAATGCGCTAGCCGATTGCACTGATTCACCTCTCAAGGAACACGGAATACGGCACAAAACGAAGCTGACTGTTGTATGGGGGAGGTGGGTCGGACAAATCCGCAAAGCAGAAAAACTGATTGCTTGAAATTATTCGTAACCCATTCAACACATAACAGTCAAACTCTTATATCTAAGAGTCAGAATACAAAATAGAACATCTCAATACAGAAATACTACTTGTATTTACGTAATTCATATTTCAACTTACATCAAATTAACAATTTACGTACTATAGCTCTCTCTCTCTCTCTCTCTCTCTCTCTGTATTGAGTCAAAACAACATTCTTGTATTGTTTTACCAATGTTTAATGTGCATGATTGATTGATTGATTTAGTTCATTTTACTTCTCTTCTTTGTCGCTTTTGGCTAATCGCGAAGATGGGGATTATCGATGTTATGATTAAATTGATGAACGATACACACAAAGATTGTACACTCGCCTCACTTAGTACTCCAGCAGTTTGTATCTTTATACAGCATATTTGCAGAAGATACAATTCAACATACAAGTGTATGAAACAAACTTATTACTAACTTCGTTGACCCTGTACACGCCCATGCAGGGTTTTGAACCACCCCACGGATCCCTGACGTCATAGGGTGCTGTGCTGTAGAGCGACCACAAACAAAAAAGCTTCGGCCAAAAGTCCCCGCGCATCTCCCCCTTCACCCGTTCGATTAGGGCCATAAGGAAGCATGATCCACTCTGTCCCTCCCCTCCAAGCGGGGCGATCATACAGACAAACAACTGGAGTACGTGGAAACAGGACTGCAGGCTCTTTTCCATGTGGTTCCACTGTAACCACTCCGTCACGGAAGTCGGCTTTAATGCGCACATTCCATTATTCATAGTTGCATTACAGCATTCTTGTAAAAAAAAAACTCCTAACCGGATAGGAGCGTGCTGTCAAAAGCACCACGCTCCGAAGCGGAGTGCTGTTGTCTCACGCTCCGCTCCAGATCGGAGCGTGCGTCTAAAAAATCTGAACCACTCCGCTCCGGAGCGGAGTACTGCTGTATCACGCTCCGCTTCGGATCGGAGCGTACGTCTCAAAAAGTCGAACCACTCCGCTCCGGAGTGGAGCGTGTCTCGCAAGAAGTCGAACCACTCCGCTCCGGATCGGAGTGCTGTCGTAACACGCTCCGCTCCGGAGCGAGGAGCGGAGTAGAACTGACGCTTCGAAGTCGCTCCGGAACGCTCCTTTAGCACGCTCCGAAACCCTGCTGTAAAGGTACATTTTGTAAACATTTCCTGCATTAACATAAGTCCAGTTCCCTCGTACATTTCGTATACTCTCAAGCCTAACTATCTCAACAGTGAAAAATTGACGTAATTCGAGATCGTCTAATCTGCTTAATACCGTTTCTTGATATTCGTTTATGGTGCGTACCACTTCATCGTAGCTGGGTTTGATTTTTACATCGACATACAATTGTTTAAATTGTTCTTTGAGATCGTGAAGTTCTGATGTGAAACCTGATAAAGCAGATTCCTGCCTTGTTTCGAAGGTAGCAATTTGTTCTCTAATGTTGGAAGTAATCTCCAGTAAACTTTCCACAAGTTTCAATTTAGTGCTCTGGTTTGTAAGATCGAATACCTGCCTTCTGATTTCTACAAACAATGCATGTAATTCATTCACAATCTGATTGGTAGGCAAAGTAGCAATAGTGTCTTGAATTATGGCAATTTCCGCTTGAATATTCTTAATATCCTCCGACTTCAATATTCTATTTACTGCTCTTTTTATAGATCTCATCTCCTGGGAAGTGGGTAAATTGGATACTGTGTTTTGAAGTGAGGTTTAAGCTTGCTTAACTACATCTAATTCTGTATCAGATGCTACACTGGTTAAGGCATCTTTAAGTTGCTGTATGTCATCTTGCGTAGGGGTAAACTGTTGCAGTATTTGCAATTTGTTCTGTATGTCGTCTATGAGATGATGAAAATGAGATAGTTCAGATTCAGTGTTGAGATTCTCTAATTTTGTGATCTGTCGTTGAATTACATTTAAAGATTCGGTTATGCTTGGCAACTTAAATTCCAGAGTTTCCTGTACATTCGTCAATTCGTTTCTCATGGTTGTCAAAGTATCTTCAATATGAGCTATGGCACCCTGTATCTTTCCAAAATCTTCGTAACTTTCTAATTGCAATTTGATGCTTGAAACACTGCGAGCGATGGCATTTAATTCGGAAGATGAACGTAAATTATTGATAAAGTCTTCTAATATTTTTAGTTCGGATTGACCTTCTGTTATGGCTGCATGTAATTGGTCTGTTTGCAGTTCGGATTTAATATATTCCAGTGAGGGAATTTCAAAACATAAAAATTGCTCCCGTAATTCAAGAACACTTGCATTAAGCAGTTCATATTGCCCTTGAGTCTGGATAGTTTCAATTATGGAAAGTAGTTCGGTACGAATAGTATTCGCTTAGTTATTTAGTTCTAGCTTTAGATGTTCCGATTTAGTTGTGTGAATTTGAGCGAATTTCTCATGATCATTTTTTAATTTAGCTAAATTCTCTTTTAAATTTTCAACATTATCGAGAGACGGTAAATTAGTATATTTTTGAAGTAAAGACTTGAGTTCCCCATCAATTTTTATTATGGGATTAATTAATTCAGACTGTAGATTGGTAATTTCATCATGTAAGCTTACATTCAAAGAATTTTGTAATGTTAATAAATCAGATTTAAGTTTCTTTAGACGTGAATCTAAACTAGCAATCTCGCTGGAATTATCTGGAATCTCCTGTCGCCTTCTATTACCAAATATATCCATGTTTTTTTTGTTTTTTTAAAAGTTATTTTATATATTAATAAGAGGATACTTTTACTCTTATTTCGATAAACAGAGGAATCAATTTATCATAATATCCAATTATCTCAGCATACAAAAAATCACCAGCTTCCACATCATAAGACGTATCAGGAAGTAATGTACTATGTTTAATTCTATACAAATTTCGACTTTTGTGCAAAACTGCCGCATTGGGTGGTGAAATGTTTATTTGAATTTTCCCACTAACAGGTAACTTATATGATGATAAGCTATTATTAAATACAAATAAGTGCTTTCCAGTATCCTCGTCAACATGAGGCCAAATACTATTCAAGTGAACAAGAAGTAACCCTTTCAATTGATGATAAATTTCTCTAAATACATCCATGTTTACTGGAATTCTCTCTACAGGCTGATTATGTTGTTGCTTCTTAAACCCAAAAATATTCATGACGTTTTACTGATGTCCATATTCAAAGGTTTAATAGTATTATACGAAAGTAAATTATGTGTGTGTGTGCGCGTGTGGGTATAATCATTAAGTTAATATAGGACACAGAAAATCTAGAAATATCGTTCAAATACTTACAGTATATTTTCAATATCTTCCCACTCATAGCTGAAGCCGAGATAAAATAATGTAATTACTTCTTGCTACTTTGACTACGGCTCGTAAATCGGATGAAATAATTTTATACCTATCTGTTCTTCGTATTCTATGAATTTAACAAAATTTAGCAAAATAATATCTGAAGTCTACATTTTTACTTGTCACTGCAAGCACATTTTACAAAGTAGTTTTACCATACTTCAGAAAAGAGGGAGAGGATAACGAATCTCTCCACACCCAGGGCAGGACTGGAACATGTGACGTTCGACGCCGAGATCGTGTGTTGGTCGACTCACGATCTCGGTGTCGAACGTGACATGTTCCTGTCCTGCCCTGGGCTGGTGTGGAGATTTTCGATCGGAAGCGGTCATGCGCGAGTGAGCTCTGTGATTAGTGTCGATTCGTACCGATATACTCGAATATATGTGCTTGTGAAGTGTGTTACGACATGTGTGAATGATTGATTGATGAGTACCCGGACCGTAGAGTTTTGGACATAAGTGGTAATTACTATTTTACTGCTTTGGATGAAAGCATTCTGTCTTAAGTGAGCTCCTACCTTCCATTCGATCGTCGTGCGGGAAAGGTGACAGCGAACGCGTGTCAAGTGTGAACACTGAACTTTGGACTGTCAGCGATTTTTTCGACTCGGGAATGTGTCACTGAACCTTGAAAGAAAAAATAAACACTGAATATCAACTGCGACCGTAAAGTGAGTGACGAAAATAATTTCATGCCCCAAGAAGAGACGGTCCAACAAAACTACTCCCCAAAGTTCGAAAACTACAAAACAGTATGACACCCCATCTTTTCATATTGGGGGACCTGTCTCTGTGAACACATGGAACTCACCGGACTTACTGATGTCCAAAGATAAAAGAAAAAGATCTACGGAAATGACTGAAGGAAGAATTGTCCCCGGGGAGACTGCACCAAACCAACCCCCCTCTAAATAAATCAGCAAACATGGATAATTCTGTTGTGAATATTGACCTAGAAAACGTACCAGGGACAAGTGGATTTCCCCTGGGACTGTTTGAAAAGCTGGCCATAGAGGTGAATACATTAATGTCCAAGGACAAAAACATTACCGTCGACAAGCGCACCATCATTCACGAAATTTTATTGAAGATGGGCCAGGTCTATCAGGAAGTAGTCAGTGAACATAAATCACTAAAAACTGCCTGAAAAATATTACAGGAGACAGAAACCCACACATCCAAACCAACTTACGCACATACGGCAGCAACACCTCAAAATGCAAATACTGGCAAACCAGCTCAAATTCAAAAAGCAGCAGTAAGCACTACATACACTGTGTTCATTTCAGACATGAACAAAAATAAGGACGCGATACAGATTCAAAAAACCTTCACGAAGACCATCAACCCTTTTAGAGAAGGTATAAGGATCAACAACATGCGTACCACCAATAAAATGACAATAGTTGAATCCACGTCGCAACAAGAGGCGGAAAAAATCTTAAAAAATCAAGACCTGACAAAGCAAAACATCAAGGTGGAGTTCCCTAGGAACCGCAATACATTATTGAACTTATACAACGTTCCTGCAAATAAAGAGAAAACGAGTGTGTACGAAGAGATCTACATGCTAAATCTTGAAGACAAAATCACATGGGAGTACTACGTAAAACGATTCGTCGGACAGGGGCACAAGACTTCATCAGTTCATTCCAAGTACATGGGAAAAAGAGATCCAGAAATACTTTCTACCATCAAGAGGCCTGGTGCACTTCCTCACGGGAAAAGGCCTCTATGGCACCTATTTAAATAAGATTGGTAAGTTGGAGACAGATACGTGAATGTCAAGATGAGATAGACACACCACAACATAGGGTACGTCCGACGAGAGCATCGGCAGGCTAGGCGAGCTCTGCCGGACACTGACACTTTCCGATTGCTGCGAGGTCTGCATAAACAAAAGGTGAACGAACTCGCCGACTTGGTTTCCGAAGCGGAACTAGAACTATAGAGACGCGAGCCGAGGATAAAACAGATGCCGCCAACCCCTTCACCTCAAGTACCCATACCCAGAAGATCGACAAAACGTAGGAGCCAGATACTTCCCCGGGAGCCATCTCCAACCCCGCAAGAACAAGAATCGGAAGAGGAGGAAGAAGTACCCGTGGGAGCATCGAGAACACAGAACTACCTGGTGCCGACTGGGAGATGGAAGGCGACGGAGGATACGTCCACCACACATGCCAGGAGAGGCACACGAAGATTATGTAAGCAGGATTCGACCCAGGCAAATTAGTAAATAAACTAACCAAATATAATACAACAAATACGTGATGATTAGGGTCTCCTGGGACTTAATATATAAAACAGGCATAATTAATAACTATAATACCTAAGAAATTCTCACTTCTAAAGTAAACAGTTTCTTGCTTAACTCATGAAAATCAGAAATTGTAAATGAAGAAATATCGAACTGACAGTACACTGGCAGACTAGAATTCCGCTGGATACCAGTGGTTCTCCAGGAGGCCTGAATCAGATCGGGTTATGACATTTTTAAATAAAACACGAAACTAGAATAAATGAAATCTACGAATTTGGGTTAAATAAATAAAATCAAAATCATCATAATTCTTGTTGCATTTACTACTTTCATTTTCATTTTCAATTCAAGTCTCACTTTCAATTTTATTTTCATTCTACACGTAATCATAATAATGTCATTCGACTTAGTTCTATTTCCACCTTATTGGATTCCATTAATATTATTTGTAACAATTAGGTAGGTAGGGTATATATATATATATATATATATATATATATATATTACATCAAACAGCCAAAAATGAAGTTAATTCCACAATAATATATTAATTCTATTAGTATACATTGTATGTTAACATGTATGTATCTATCATATTATGTATGTATCCTTACATTTGTGTTCTTATATATCCAAAAACTCATCTCCATGTAAATTAAATAAATAAAAAACAGGGAATACTAGAAATATGACCTACTCTGGAATCCAGAGTGGTTCAAACACCCTATTGAAAAGTGTAAACCTAACAAATCTCTATTCACAGAACCCAAGTAATAAACAATTACCTCATCACCGGACCTAGTACCTATATATTAATTCACAACATATTTACAACTGTTCTGGATCCCTGAATGGTTTGTTTCATTTACTTACTCCCAACCCCCAAGAATAAAATATAAAAACGTAACATAAAATAACTTACATACAATAGTTAACCAAATTTCTAACTATCCATATGCTAACAGAGACAATTTGTTCTGGATACCAAAATAAGTATTAATATTAATACACATTTAACTTAAAACATAGAACATATCATAACCAAAATTATATGTGTAACATTGTCTTATATCTTTTCTATTCTTTTGTAGTATATATGTAATTGTATATTATCAATAAAGAATTTAAAGAAAGGAAAAGCAGGGGAACCAATAAATTCAGAGCAACTCACGTCCTGGTTTATTTAAAGGCACCAGGACATGAGTGTATACCCTCGAATGTATGCGGGTGTAGGCAGGCCTACTTCGGGGTTCCCCCCTTATCAGTCCTGCCCTGGGCATTTTTTCTAGTTTCCTTTACTCATCGTAACGTATCGTAGGGTATTGAATTAGATTACTGACGAAGACACTTGACGGCACCAAGGTAGCAAGTCATCATCTCCAGTACGGCCCAAAGCAAGGAACCTGGCAAGATCATCCTCATGTTCGTAGTGTACCTCCCATTCCCAGAAACAGCTTTTCTTTCGAGATGTAGCCTCTTGAGGTGAGGGGATATCCTCGGTCACTGAATCAACCCCTGCAGGCTGAGAAGGTTGTTCCATAATATGCTTCCAAATTCCCCTCCATCGGTTCAACTAGGGCCGTGAGTAAGCATGAGCCACTCCGCCCCTTCCCTACCCGCGGGAGTACCATTCACAGGAGTAACGGGTTGCAGGCTCTATTGCAACCGGGGAAAGCAGACGGCTTTTACGGTAACTGGGGCGACACTAGAACTGCCGTGGCAGACGGACGAAACTCGAATTCCAGGATTTGCGAGAATCTCTGAACTTGCGTGAATATCGGGAATTATGAGAATCTCGGAGAGCCTACGTTACCGACTCAACGAGTTTTGAATTTAACTGGCAACTTCTTTATATCGGCAAACCTGCAGTGTGCTTTTTTTATATAGTGTTTGCCGATTTTCCTCGAGTTTGTTTGTTCTTTGGTGGATTTGTTTCTTTCAAACATGTTACGTAAAGCAGCTATAAGTCGAGAGTTCTCAACGTTTAAAAATTCCGAAGATCTGGCGAGGTATGTACGATAAAAGTTTATATATTTTTTTCTATGTAGAACTAGTTTTCAGAAATTTATCTAACTCTGAAAGTTATTTTTACAACTATGCCTGATACCATTGAACGTACAGTAAAAAAATATTTATTTGCCTATTTTCATGTTCACCTCGTGCTTGGACGTATAATAGCTCGAAACAGCCTTTCTTTCTAGTAAAAGTCAAAACTTGCAACAAAATTGAGGGTGGGCTATGTTTCCGTTATTGTCTAAAAAGAAAGCTGTGTGTACAGTCACGGCACGATGTCATTTTCGAATAAATGCCAAGTGTTTCGTCTGTTTTGTCGATAATTGCACCACGATGTTAAAAAAAAATAAAAATAAAAAAACTGGCTTGTATATTTCCTCTATCATCGAAAGTTGCGTATATTGGCTAATTTTCAATTCAAAAGAATTTATGCCTCCAAACAAGAGGGGACGGACAAGTTTTGAGTTTCACAATTAATTTTAAATTCTACCATGTATACTTGTGTTTAGTTAAGGCTTGCATGAGATGGTGATAATGAAATTGGTTGTGTGATCCTTTCTGCAAATTATCTTCACACATCTCTCTACTTTTGTGCCCAGCTTGCAATGTTGGCTTATGATTCAAGGAGGAACAACTCCCTCATTTTTCAACAAAAAAGGAGAGGGAATATATCTGTGCGCAAACACATGTATGGTAATCTGGGTGAATTGTTTTATGTCTTTGTAATTAAATTAATTATTATTTGTGCTATGTGCTTGACTTTATAAACTAAAAACTAATAAACTTGTATTCTTATTTTCAGATTTGTAACTGGTTAGCAACAATCAAAATGGAAGATGTGAAATATCTGCTTCCCTGCTTTTACTCTGAAGTGACACTTCACAACTGTTCCCAGTTCAGATGCAGCACTTCAGTTTGAGCCACAACCAAAATATTTCAAGACAAGTGATTTATGTACTAATGACTTGCCCATGACATTCCCCTGACAATGTTTAAAGGAGATCTCAATCTAATGTACATGTGTGATGTCCTGCTTGGCACAATCCAGCGCAGCGGTATATAACCGCAGTGAAACTGTTCCGAAATAAATCTTGCAAGATCCCTGTGTACTTACTTGCTTAACAAAGATGAAAGATTTAAGTGAACAGAAAAAATATAAATGTCAGTATCAACATTATTAACTTTTAGTGAAAATATGTTTCGAAAAAATAATGTTTTTCAGTGATTTGATCAGTTTATGGTGAGACAGTGGCAGTGGGAAAACACTAGTGTATTCTATTTCTAGTTTTATGCCGTACCCCAGTTTTTGTCTAATGCTGCTAAATAATATGAACGTTGTGGGTTGGGGAAATATGTACTGCAGGTAAGTTATGTGAAAACATTCTAGGCAGAAAGATCAGTGAAGACATTTTTTTGTCCCCGGTGAAAATAAGTAGTTTTCCCAGGTTGTGTAAATGATGTGCTAATGGTGCATGATGTTTACCAAGCATTGTGAGGACAATCCGTTTCTACTTAAAATCAATAATTTTGAACATTTTTCTCTGAAAGCCAGTTGGTAGAATCAGGGAAAAATGCGCTCTCGCAATAAAAGTGGGAAAAATGCGCCCTCCCGAGAGTAACCACATTAGAAAGTGGGAAACATGCGGCCAGCACACATGACCTTCACCAACTAATCCATTGAAGGGTTGGAATTCCCTGTTATCTAACTCTGTTCATTTGTTTGCTTCTATCGCACACCTGGTAAGCTTTCTAATGAATCAGTAGTCATTACCAACCCATCTCTGGCACAGATCAGGTGTGTGTGTTTGTGTTTCTATTTGTGATGGCTGATTTGACAATCACCGAGACGAACAGAGGCAAGCCGTGTGCTCTGTTCAATGGATTTCAATATCGAGTTAAGAAGAAGACGGATGAGAAAACTACTTGGCTTTGTGTTAAAGAGAAGAAAGAGAAATGTAGAGGACAGTTAGGACTTCGAAGATGCGTGCATTTCTTCCCTCATTTCAAACTTCCCGACTTGTACCATCAAGGGATGCTACTTCCACTTTAACCAGTGTCTGTGGCGCAAAGTTCATTACGTTGGATTGGTACCGGACTCCAAGAATGACGAAGAAGAAAGACTTCATGTCCGCTTGTGCAGCGCTCTGGCAATGATCCCCCGCGAGGACGTTGAAGATGGATGGCTCCAAATCCATAGTACGCCAGTTGATGTGTGGCACTGTGGAGATGCAAAGCACCGAACGAACAATGCAGTCGAAGGGTTGAACAATAAGTTGCAGGAGAAAGTTCGACTTCATCCCAACTTCTACACCCTTCTCAAGACGCTGAAGCAGGAAGCGAAATACAGCGGATACAAATATGACAGGGCTAGCATCGGTTTGGAAGGAACGAAGAGTAAACGAACGTACATAAAACTGGATGAACAGATTAGCAAAATTTTACATACTTACAAAACAAACACACCCAAGGACCTTACCAAGTGCCTGAGAAGTCTGGCGTACATCCAAAAAATGGAGTAAAAGATCGTCAACGGAGGAGAAATGGAAATACAAGTGTAAATAAAAACTTTAATCAAATAATATAAAAATTGCAACATATGAAATAAAAATTACAAAAGTAAAATAAAAAAATATGACAAAGGACATCATCTCCAGCTTCTAAACACGCCAGAAAAGATAATATTTTTAATGTACTTTAAAAAAAATCAGTTTCCTGACAGTCCCAAGCCTGTGTTAAGTGTGAGGGGAAGCTGCGTGAAGGTTGTTTTAATCATATTGGTGAAGGTCGAATGTGCTGGGCGCATTTTTCCCACTTTTCATTGTGATTACTCTTGGGAGGGCGTATTTTTCCCACTTTTATTGCGAGAGCGCAGTTTTCCCGGGCGCATTTTTCCCGACACCAGTTGGTAGGCTTTGTTTTTCGAAGGACTGTTTTAGTTTACGGAGTGAATATTTTCACCAGGTGGTGAAGCTAGCTTTGGAGCTATTTTCACCAGATTTTGAGCTGCATGTCAGGGTGTCTACCAAAATAACAAATCTAACTTTTTTGACCTTTTTTTCCTTTTTCTTAGCATGTATTTAATCACCCCCTACTTAGGTATGGTTGGAAATTAAAAAAATAGATATTTTTATTCAATGAAAACTTCTACCACAAGGCTTGTTAAAATGAAAACTGAAGCTGTACTTTAACAAGAGATTTAGTCTTGCTTTAATTATTAATGCTTCAGACTTCATCCTGGGTGGGGAATGGCCAAATTACTTTAAAATATTTTTACAAACCTTTACGCATGCAACAATGCAATCCTTAACAAACAAATTGAAATTAACCACAACTCAAGGTAATTTTAGATTTTCAAATTTATCATAAACACCAGTAGATATATACCTATAACAATTTAAATTCACTGTAGTGTAAAAAGTAGCAAAAATTCTTGACTTTCTGCATGTGAATCATCTACAACCTGGCTTGGCCTGCTAAATGGATGTGTGTATTCTTTAATTGCTGATGTGTATGAAGCTTACATCAATGTGCATTTTCTTTCATTGTTAGGTTGGGCAGATCAGATTTATGGCTATTAGCATTAAAATTACTTCTGTAAATACTTACCAACGCCTGACCATGTAATTTCTGGTCTTGAGCACTTTATACTATTCTCTCTACCTGGTGACGCACCCATTTTTAATTTAAAATAACTTCTTAGGAGTAAGTTCAGCAACACTGCCAATGAATGAAATAAAATACAATTCCATGGTATGATTCAGGTAATTACTTTTGCTGGTGCAAATAGACACATGTGCTGTTCCTCAGCACCTGGTGAAAATAGCCCTACATGCTATTCTCACCACCTGGTGAAAATAGTCGCGGCTTTTAGTTAATTGTGTGTGTTTATGCATGAGCATATATATGCAGTTTGGTCTGGTTTCAAACATCATTCATGAAAATATTTTACTATAGTTTGTTTTTAAGTTGATTTCTCTCATGAAAAAAAGTTAGCATGCAATGTTCATTGGAAATTACCCATTGTCTGGTGTTTTACCTATACTTATTCAACAGGCATGTTTCCAACAGAGAACCTCTTCTTTTGTCTTTAGTTGAACAAATTTCTTTCTGCCGTCATGGGCAGCATGATTGTAAAAAAACATATATATATTCTGAAATCAGACTGATGGGCAGCATGATTGTAAAGAAACATATATATATATATTTTCTGAAATCAGACTGAGTATTTATGCTGGTAACATATGCATTCAGGCATGTGTTCGTTGCTTACAAAAATGCAAGACACCAATGAAAGGACACGGGTAAAGAAAATGGTCACCCAATTTTTTTATTGACAATGTTCTATAAACATCACCTACAGTAATTCATGTTGTAAACATCTTTTTAAAAATCAGTATTACATGCTCAATTTCCATTTTTTAAATTTCTTTACTTAATCAGTGGTCGTTGATTCATGATTACTGGTATTGGCTTTGTAGTGGAGGTAGATTAATACGAAAGGCAGAATATCTGGTTAGAGGTAACCGAGGTTCCAGCTTGTGTAGTGGCCTGGACGGGCGGACATATTCTCAGTCCAATAAAGAGTCAGCCAAACTAAACAATACATTTTACAGTGTAGTATGTGGACTAGCCTAAGGAGGTAACTGCTAATTAGTAACAGTAAGTTCTTTTTGCTGGTGTCAAAAAAACAGGGTTTTTTTGTTGTTGTTTTTTGCAACAAAGTGAAATAACATGCAAATTGTCACTGGTTCTTATTTTAATTGCTGAAATCCTGTTTTTCATATTTACCTTAATGGTGACATATTAGCACTAATTATTTCAAATTGAATGGATTTTTTAAAATTCAAAACTTGTAGCAAAAATTGCAGTACAAGCATCTCTACAAGTCGTAATGTAATATGAAGGGTATATTTTTCACAAGGGATGCTTATAAGGTCCTGTGTTAGGCAATGTGTTGTGTGAATTGTAACAGGTATGTGTTTCCTTATTTTAAAAATAAAATCGAACTGTTACATTAACATGTCTCTTTTTGCCCCTAGAAGAAATAAGTTCTTTATGGATGAATATTGCCGCTCCAATGCCAAAAGCACAAAAGTGCTAAATCTTACTTTTGAGGTAAAAGCATTTTAGTCAATATCCCAGATTATCAATAACTTTTGCATTTGATTAAATGTTGTCATTGGCAAAATATGCATCCAGTTATGACTGTTTATTACACCATTTAAATGTATCAACAAATATTGATGAGTAACTTAACTAGGTTAAATAGTCAAAATTTGCACACTAGTGGTTTTGGCATTTGAACGACAATATGTCTTGCGTGTTGCAATATGTTCTGCATGAGGTTAATATGTGTGATATAAGCGATTTGTTGATTTTAAGTTGATATGATCGTAGGATGGACAGAAAAATGTGCAATGCACTTTGCTTCTTATGTTTTGTTCTTTGGCATTGTAGTTTGCAATTATGGAATTTTGTTTCATATAACTACCCCATAAATAGCCACAATTTCTAAAAGTCTGATGTAGTGATAGTAGTTTTGGTCAACTGAATAGAAATTGTTATTAATTTCAAACCAACACAGAACGTGATAATCGAGAATCAGAGTGGAACCATGATTAATATAGTGGCAAAGTAGCTAGGTATGCATATTTTCTCTTTCTATGCTTCAGCATCAAAAACAAAATAATACATGCAGACGGGGGAAGTAACTTGGAATTATTTAGGTAGGAATTGTTATTTTTGCTTTGTTGCATTACTGAAGGTCTGTCAGCAAATTAGTTTTCAAAAATTTCTCTTCTTTCAAAAACCTCATTCCAAATTGTGAGAAAATATTTACAATTCTTTCTCGGAATTTCAAGTTCCATCTTTCTGTGGTTTGTTTTCAGTGAAACAGATGAGGGAGAGAAATTTATGAATAGTACTTTACTGGCATGTACCAAACGCCTAGTGCATTTTTTTCACAGCAACATATTTCAAGCGAATCTTAAGGAGCTGCCAGTGATCAGCATCTATGGTAAAAAAAAAAATATTTTGCAAATAAATTCAATTCATGCCATAATGTTTGCTGTGAATAAACTGTAGAGGTGAGTAACATGAAATATCTGTATGAATTCTGTTTTGAATCTGCTACCAAGTATGATGGCAAGTGCAGTTTCTCATGCCGTGACCTTGCTCATTTTGTGCAACTTAAATTTAACATTTCCAGAAGTACTGAATTGATTTTTGCAAGTGCAGTTGGATGTTCATGTAATTACAGCTATCAGTATACAAGGGACGTAACTTAGCTCTCAATGAATTAGAGGTTAGTTTTTTTTTAAAAAAAAAGGATTGAAACCTATCTTGCCTAATACTTTACAAGATTTTCATTTCCCCCACATTTTATTTGTGAGTGCTTTCATCAAATGCAGTGATTTGCTGTTATGAGCATGTTTCACCTACGTCACAAACTTTGAGAAGCCATTATGGAGGCAAATCTTGTAAACACATGGAATTCAAGCAAGTGGGCTGGATATTTGAACCTTGTTCATGATGTACTTGGTGCAATATTCACATTATTGAATCCTGAATTCAATGCACTTTTCTGCCATTTTAGTAATTATTATTCATTATATATAATGTTGTTGAAACATAAGTTCACTATTTTTCCTTGCACATGGCACAAAATTGGCCATGGACATGCTGACTGTGCAAATCCTGGCATCACATGAAACCCACCTCTTGAATCCTGTAATTTTTCATGATAGATTCTGCGTTTTTGCAACTAGTATGATGAGAAATTGCATTCTGTTACGAACGTAATGCAATGCAGTCTAAAATTTTTTATTTTACAGTACAGTTCTGCAAACATACAATTATAGTCTGTACAGTTTCTTGTAGGTTTTATTTTTCTACCATGTGTTATGAAGATACATATACAAAAATTGAAAACTACGAAATGCATACTCTTGGTTAGGGTTGCCAAATATCCTATATTGTGCAATTTCGTTTTGTTCCTTTGAAAAAGTATGGTAAAATTTAAGTATCTCCGAAACGTATTTCTTCAATTTTACAGAAGAAAGTACTTACCGAACTCACTTTCCGTACACTTTTGAAAGTTCGTGGAAGTGTGTTTTCCCATTGCTTAATTTATTTTGCCGGTAAATCATGTATTTTTGAAGATTAATGTCTCTCCAATGCACGAAAGCTGTTGCCTCTATGTCCTTCCACTACGCGAATAAAATGTTGCGTGCGTTCGATGATGTAACCCCCGGTCAGTGTTTCCAACCACATCGTTGTTCTCCAAGAACATGAGAGTTTTAACTATGTTTGCCGAACCGGACCTAACCTTGCCGTGCATGTTTCGTGGGGCTATTTATGAATGGTTCGTGGGGCTATTTATGAATGTTTTTAACAATTTTGAAGATGACAATTTTAACTGTTTGCCTAACCTAACATAACCTTGCCGTGCATGGTTCGTGGGGCTATCCGTGAATAGTTCGTGGGGCTATTTATTAATGTTTTTATCAATTTTGAAGATGACAATTTTAACTGTTTGCCTAACCTAACCTTCCCATGCATGGTTCGTGGGGCTATTTATGAACGTTTTTAAAAATTTTGAAGATGACAATTTTAACCATCTTTGCCTAACCTAACCTTGCCGTGCATGGTCCGTGGGGCTATCCGTGCATGGTTCGTGAGGATTTCAAATCTCGAAAAAAATACAAGATCAGTAACACGAAAGTAGGTATTTTTCGATGAAGAAGGTTGCAACACTGCATAACCACAGATCATCGACAACGCTAGTCAAGATTTCTCCGCCATATTGCATGTAACACAAGCGAAAACGAACAAACAAGAATTACTCGATATGTCGAAAATTGAGATTGCGTGAGAAAAAACGAAATGGCACCTTCAAGAATCTTTAGGAATGCAGAATACATAAGTACGAATGTGAAAAACAAGAAAATAAAGGAATTTTAGACGTTTCGGGGATACTTAACATTTAATAAAATGATATATTATTTCAAAGTAATATGTAATGTGAATTTAAATATGGTGTGTGTGAAAGTATTTTTTTCGTCTAGAATGTTTCTCGTGCGGAAAAAGAAAATCTGATATGCATTATGAACAGAATTTTTCGGAGAAATTTAGCTATTTGTTTTTACCTTAAAATGTAGCTACTTTAGGAACTCATTGAAAACCAAAGATTATTCTTATTACTTTTCATGACATTCTAATTAGTTTATAAAAATTAATTTATTTGTGCAAAATATAAAATATTAGCGTATTTCTTTGGACGAAGCGAAAAAGGAGAGTCAAAGCAGACGAAAGGCGGTTCCGAGAATGCTGTGCGTTGTCACGGTAAAGGCATGACGAAAGCATGTGACGTCACGCTCCCGGCCATACTAGCGCTGCAGCGACAGGCGGAAGAAGCACGCTAGCAGACGACAAATGATTTCCACGGGAGGTATCTTTAAAACATATATCTAATCTGTGCTCTATTGCCTGTGTTGTCTGGAAGGAAAAAAAACTTCCCCAAAGTCTCGGATTTAAAATGCTGGCCACTGAACGTGTAACTTTTCAGTATACGTTTGGTTGAACACACGTAAATGTATGACCATTCTCCACTTCTCTGTTTACATTTTCGTTCATGCAAGGTTGTGTACTCCCTAAAGTCAGCAATTGCTGTTTCATGCTTCATATTCCTTTTTCCTTGCTGTGAGCAAGTATTAATGGTATTCTACCAATTCTAAGAAGGCACAATCGAAAATATATTAAGAACACCTGTGATTGATCAGAGATATTTGTATCTTTATATCTTTAGACTAATCGCGACTTGATGTTAAATGATGACTAGTACACCATCATCATGCCCACGCTAATTGGTTATATATATATTATTGGATTATTGGTTGTTTACGACATATTCTTATGGAGCCTGTACCGCGGAAAACTTATTTCAACGTGTGTGGGGGGGGGGAAGTAACAAAGTAGCATCATTCTTAAATCTTATTGGCGATGTTGCTTACGAAGCTATGAGTTCCCTTTCTAAGCAGTGGAAATCTATTGCAGTTGCAACACTGCAGACAGGTGTGCGACCGATACAGTTTCTACTCGAAGCAAGTACGTCTTGCATTGAGACCTACTAGGTATCTGAAGACTTCAGATACCCGGCGGGTTTACAATACCTGCCAGGAACGATCTGGCTGTGTAACGGCACTACATTCAGTATACGCGGGTTTTCAAGGACCCAATATCGGAAATTTTGCTTATTGACGAAATCACTGAAATGAAAATGGGCCTCGTCTCACATCCACAAGCAATCAATTGCAGAATTAAAACAGTTGTTTGGCCAAACGGTAGCCATCGTCCTGACGTCATCTTGTAAACATGAAGGCCATCTTGTGAATGAATAGCATGTTTACAATTAATTGCATACCCTGTACTATTCATCTCCACGAATACACTTGCTTCGAAGATCATCTCTTTCTTTTATTTTCCATTTCAAAGTGTCCCATATTTTTGAGACATCCTTTACAATAAAAATGGTCAAATTTAATAAAATTAGTATAATCAATTATTATTTTTAAGGGCGTTCAGAAATGAATTTGACAAGCGTTATATAATCCACATTTGTTATATTTTAAATGCAATACAAATATATACATTACCAGTAATCTCCCCCTGACTGAATGCACCGCTCCCATTTATCGGGAAGTTTTGTGATGGCTGCAGAGAACCACTCTCTTGGAGTAGAGTTGCATCATTCACGGACAACGGTCTGAAGTTCTTCATTAGATCGAAAGTGTCGACCACGCAATGAGTCCTTCATTTTGTCGAACAGTGCATAATCCGAGGGGGCTAAATCCGGTGAATACGCAGGATGTGGGAGCACCGTAAATCCCATTGTTGCCAATGCCTCCTGTGTTTTGCGACTCGTATGTGGCTTCGCATTGTCATGCTGAAGAATCACCCAGAGAGCCCATTTTCCTTGGCGCCTATGCTGAATTCTGCGTCGCAGCTTCCATAAGTTTCACAGCAGCTGTCGCTGTTTACAGTTTGGGTAGTGGGAAGCCAGTCCACCAGCAAAATTCCATCTTCATCCCAGAAAACTGTACCCATTTGCTTCTTGGGAGTGAGAGTCGCTCGAGGTTTTTTGGAGCGTGGACTTCCAGTGTGTTTCCATTCCATGGATTGCCTTTTTTTCTCTGGAGTTTCGAAGAGGAACCAAGATTCGTTGCCAGTCACCAGTCTTTCAAAAAAATGTTCTCTGTCTTGGTTGTAACGACGCAAATATTCTCTGCACATGTCCACTCGCTGTTTTTTCTGCTGATCCATCAGATCGCGAGGCACCCACTGAGTACAAATTTTCGTCATTTGCAGATCCTCATGAATGATTGCATGCAGAGCTGCTCGCCCAAAACCAGTTTCACGTTGAAGTTGTTCAATTGTTAGACGTCGATCTCCCATAATCAAGTTGGAAACACTTTGGATTGCTGCTAGGGTACGCGTTGACCTTGGGCGATCACTGCTGACGACTTTGTCCACACTTTCGTTTCCCCTTTTGAAATTTTGAACCCACTGAAACACTGTACTCCGTGTAGGCGCTGATCCACTACAAACGGCGATAAAATTCGGATGCCGAAACACCCTCTTTAAACAGGAACCTCGTAGTCCACCTCTGACCACGAGAATCACCTTCCATTTCGTATCCTGTCTACGTATTCACTCACACCCGTTCACGTTATGAGTCAGCAATTCTCTGGTAGTGGCGCTAGCAGACCCATCTTGTGGTGAAATATAGATGTCCGACCGTTAAGCAAAACAAAGTTCGCTTGACATGTTATTTGCAACAATGCAGTGTTGCCAATCCAATTCATTTCCGAACGACCCAAGTATTTACATGCTTCAAAAAATTACTATTCGGATTTCCGAAGCAAGTTTGCTTGTAGTGTATTTGCCCAGAGCTCTTCGTGCCTGGTTATCTTGTGCCCTTCTCGACCGTGTTACGTCGAGATTCTCGAAATAACCTTGGACTTTGGAGTTGCCGTTCATTGACCTTCAACGTAATGTGGTGTGGCGTGCCATCAAAGATTTATATGGATTAAATTTATGCGATCGCGATTGAAAGAAATATCAAGGCTTTATTGCGCAGCCATTGTTAAAGTTAATTATTTTGCTAAATGAAAAGATACGCTTCTTGAAATGTCGGTATTTCAAGATGTGCTAAAATGAAAGCAGGAGAAGTTAATAAATATTATATTTAGTTAAAAGTCGAACATAAGTGATCAGTTAAGAGAACCAGGGTCCTGGGTTCGAATCCCGGCCTGGGCATGGATCTTCCTTGTGAGTGTCCCTTCATCAATTTCATCGTGTCACTCACCCTCTACTTCCCAATTAGCCAAAAGTGGCAGAAGAACGAAGTAAAATAAACCAAGTCAATCAATTAACAGAAATTTAATATTTTATGTGAATATTCTTTTGTGTATAACAGCCTGTGGAAAACCTTGGACATTAGGTAGATTCTACATCAGGCCCGTAAACAAGGTGAGGCATGGGGGCCATGCATCCTCCTCAAGCAATGAAATATTTAAATTTGAACGTATAGAAACCTACGAAAATAACTTTGATGGTTTTTCAAATCTTGCAAGAATTTAGATTTTTTTTCTTTGCACAAGAGAATCAGGTTTCAGAATTCTGCACTATGCAATATTTGATAATTTTAGTATTATAACCATTGATGGCAAGGCCACCAGACGTCCCGAGGTAGTCGGGACAGTCCATTCCTTTTAATTCTTGTCCCGACATTTTTCATCTCGACTTGGCCACCTCTTGTTACAAAGGATGACTCTTGCATGCACCACTATAGATATTTTTCTTGTTATGTATGACAATTTGTAGAATACTGTATAGCCTACATTGTTCAAATTGTTTTTAAATTTTTATGAGTCAAAATCTGTTGTTCGAAACTCGACAAACAAATAAGTACCGTACCCTTTGATTATTGAACGGTTTCTTTGATTACAGTGTCATTAATGAATCACACACATTTTCATAGACGGGAATGTTGTATACTCTTTGCATTATGGAACAAAGGTTCCTCAATGCTTGCAACACTAACTAACTAACTAACTCTCTAGCCTTCTTAAACCCGAAGGTTCATGGCTGCAGCAACACAGGCCTTCCATCTGTCCCTATCTTGAGCAAGATCTATATACTCTTTTCCATCCCTACCGATTTCCTTTAGGTCCATCTCGACGTTGTCCCTCCATCTTCGTCTTGGTCTTCCTACAGGTCTCTTACCATCTGGTTTCCCAACAAGAATCCTGTAAACTCCTCTTTCCTCTCCTTGCAACACAAAACCAACAATATAGGGAGGGGGAATTTGACCCTCCACCCGATCCGCAAGATCTGTGGTTCCTTTAGTACAGTGTTTCTCAAGCTCTTTCGGTCCGGGACGCACCTTGAAGGATATTATACTTCATGGGACCCATAAGCATGGGCGCCGGCAGAACTACTTGTAGGGGTGTGCACCCAGTTTATAATCATATTTTTGCTAATATCGAGTACTTTGAGAAGCACTCTTTTACGTTTGATTAAATGAATTGCACATACTTCATTCCAGAAAACTAAATATTGAATTTTAAAGACTAATTTACTCTACTCTAACATCTAACTACTGTAAATACACATGAAGAAATTGAAAACATTTTTTTTACTCACCGAAGTAATATGACAAATGTTCAATGGAAGAGCACTAACAGAAATGTAGAGTTTAGACTAAGTAAAATACATTTTTTTTTCAATTGTTAAGAAAATATATCTTAGTAATTTAAATGAAATGGGTTTTCAAGACACTTTAAATAAATTTTCTAGCCCGACTTCGCGATCCAACAAATGCCGCCCCGTCGGGACCCAGCAGTGGATCGCGCCCCATAGGTTGAGAAGTGATGGTTTAGGACCACAAAAAGTGAGGGAAAGAATAAAGAACTTTGTCTTCTTTGTCAAACATCAGGGTTTTCCTGCAACTCATGTCGATTCTGCCAGCCATGCAATAGCTTAGGGTTAACAAATCTAATGTAAATCCCCTTCACAGCAGATGCATTGCAATTGAAATTACGTACAATATTTACGATATTCTGATAATCTAAATTTATATTACTGCATCATTTACTAGTAATTGTTTTGAACACAAATACACAGGGGTGTGATCTTACAACACCGGAAACTTTCCAAGTGTGAAGAAGATATCAACGCTAACAAATTCGATTGTAAGAGCCGTTGAAAATGGCGTTCTCTATCCTATATTTATGCAACCCCCTTTAATTTCTTCTTAGTTGCCACTATCATTTATTTTACTATCAAATAAGATTCTAAAATCGAAAATACGCCATGAAAACAATATTTTGCCTGTACAGACAATGCCAAGGTGAAGTCACTTATTTTGGCCGTTATCTTCAGATAATTCATTTAAAGGAATTCCACTGACTTGAAATTCCTGGTGTACCTGAAGAAGTCAGGTAAATTAGGCTAGGAGTGAGAAAGTCATTGAAAATACGGGAACTTTCATTAAAGAGTCCAAAACGTGTGATACGAGTTAGGGGAATTAAATTATTTTTTTGTTTGTTAGAATTTGAAACCAAAAACACATTTTCCCACCAACATTCTTGTGGATAATATTAAATACAGAAACTTTCTTTTATTTTTAGTAAATTTTAAAAAAAAATCATTCATTTAATTAATTTGCAAAATTGAAGTATACCACTTATTTATTAGCAGGATAAATCATTAGACAGGAATGGAAACATATTTTATAATACCTGAAAAAGTCAGGAACTTTAATTCTTGCAATATTGTTGTGAACCTTAATTATCACGGCACACATACATGTTGCTTATCGTAGGCTATTTGATTTGTTTGCATTAAACATTTGTTTGCATTCGTAGTTTTTTTAAAGAGATATATACAATCCACAGAATTCCTGTAGTCGATCGGTATCATGGTTTCGCTCTTTGACAGAACTAAATGTCTGTTTCAACTACAACGTGTCACGTGGTAGCGTGCATGTAGGTACTTTGGAAAGTGTAGTTCTTCAAGTATTTGTAGCTTCGAAATGAGCGAAACGTTACAGAGTACATGGATATTGTAGGCCAACAAAAACAAAACACTATACCGCTTCAATATGTCTTAAACGAAATATGTCTCCAGTAATTTCTCCACACATTCTCCCCCATAATATATATATATATATCACAGATATACTCGTACATATGTGCATGTGTGTTTCAGTGAGCATTAGAGTACTGCATTGGACCACTTATACTCGAAAATACTAAATCGAATCTCCCACGCTCGAGCGTAATTCGCTCGAATATATAGAATATCAAATACCTATTTAATGGGACAATAATCGTACAAATATATGCGTAAAAATCCGTCCTGGTAGTTTCAGCCTATAATCATCTATTCATTTTCATATATTGCTATGTGTTGTAAACATGGACTAAATTACATTTTAACACGAAAATGATGACTATGTGGACTTCACTTTCAATTTCACTGCGTCTTTCACTTCATGTTTCCATCATGTTTGAAGGGCCAATACTACAGAAAAATTACGGTTACACGTGAACTATTAGGTTTCGAGCGTATACTGATCGTTTTGCCTGTTCGAGCGAAATTCGCTCGTGATGTCATGGTGATCGAAGAGCTGTCAGTTCCTAACGATATCTAGACTCGTCCGTGCGAACTATTTGTCGGTCGAGCAAAAAACGCTCATTACAGCACTCTAGTGTGCATGTATACTTAGAGCACTACAGCACAAATGCTCCAAACATACAGATAAAATGTCTATATTCGTCTATGGATCTGCCCCGTCCCCATAAAAAATCCTGTTTACGGGCCTGTTATACATTAATTCTGCTATCTGTCACCCATCAAAGGAACGCTTCTAAGTACTTTCCTGTCGGTTGATTGTTGACTGTTACATGTGACGGTTGTGTTTTGGGAAGTGAGTAGCCATAAGATAAACTACTTTAATCTCGGGTTGAGGTAGAATATTCCCCATGTCGATGGTTACGTTATTATTTCTGCATTTCGTTTTCCATGCACTACTGAGCATTTCACATGTTAAATCATAAGTAATTTATTTTGAACCTCATCCACATCAGTGTACAAACAGACTATTTAAGTTGCACTGGCAAAACAGTAACGACATATGACCAGAAGTATGTTAATTAACGCTGATGTGTTATTTGCGCCCTGCCTGTATGCAAGTCAGCCCACAGAATATTTTTTTCTCAGGGTGGCAGCAGTGCTTGAAGTGGGGGGAAAGCGAGTTGATGCTTACCACCCCCCCCCCCCCAGCACTAGGATAATTTGCAGAGGTTCATAATCTGCTTGTTGTCTTTAACGACAACCCTCGTACATGTTTTCAGAGTACAATTTCAGAAATTTGAATAATATTAAGTCTTTCTTGATATCTCTGGAAGGGGGGAAGCAAGTGGCTTCTCTGGGTCCCCGCTGTCGGCACGCCCTTTCCTGTATGCGGATACTGCAGAAATTGTAAATTAAAGTAAACATTTGATAAACTTTTAGTAACAATGGTGTTTGTCTTTATGTGAATAGATACATTATTGTTCACCTTTCAATGTGTATATGTTACTTTTTGTTAATTATATTCTTATATATTTATATTTTGTGTTGATTAACATATTCTAAAACCAGGGGCGTGAAGAGACTCATGCGAACATTTATCTCCATCTGTCTCAGTACAGTATATAAGTGGATTTAGTAGTTTATTTTTTTTGCATATGTGCATTTAAAAAAAATATTGCCAACTCGCTGGCTGTTATTTTCTCTATGTGTTATTCTACTCGGAAGATAGTTCACTCGCGAGCATGCAAAATACTATTGTACTGTCCTGATTTATTTTTTCACTTTTAGTGAATTTACGCCTAATTTAGAATTTAGAGTTATTTAGTAATTTTAGAATTTAGAATTTTAACGGTACATAACAAATTTCATTACAACTTGGCTTGTAATCGTCCCATGTTCGGGAAAGCTATTATATAAACAAAAAACATGGGGGTTCAGTTTTGGTTATATTAACGGCCAAGATGTCCGCCAATGGTCAAAATCAATTAAATTCCTTAACCATTGGACTTCAATCACAAGCCAGGTGTAAGTAATCTCCACTAATGAATGAAAGTCATCAGGATACTATACAAGAGAAAACATTTAATGTATTAGATCAACTACTTACAACGCATGCATCGTTCAATAAGCGAGCATCGCTTGTTACTTACCCAGGTAACACAGTTCTAAAACAACTGACTGTCTCGGGCCGTACATGGGAACGTTGTACACAAAAACACTAGTTCATACCGTATACCGTGCCGGTATTGTCTCTACAGATGCAAATTTTCTTCAATAAGTTTAAAGTTCTGACTATAAAGCACAGTACACAAAACTAACTCTGAACGCACTACGTAAAAAAATTGGATGGTGCTCGCTTGTTGAGAAGGTGAGCGTGTACTGTTTAGTGTTGCCCACGAGACGAGACTTTGGCCTGTCTCGTCTCGTGAAAATGCTGTGAAATGCTGTCTCGTCTCGAAAATATTCGTTTGTCAAAGGAACACATGATCAATCTCGTCTCGTCTCGAATTTTTAAAAGCCTGTCCCGTCTCGTCCCGTGGGCAACACTAGTACTGTTGCAGAGCGTTGTAATTATGTTGATCTAATACATTAAATGTTTTATCTTATATAGTGTCCATATGACTTTCATTCACTAGTAGAGATTATTTACATCTGGCTTGTGATCGAAGACCAATGGTGAAGAAATTTAATTGTTTTTGACCATTCGCCGACTTCTGGGCAGTCAACACGATGGAGCAGAGTAGCTGGTAATGGATTGGATGGAGTGGTAGTCAGCACCTCAAACTGTGTTAGATCTTCTAGCTTGCTACTTCATTAGAAACTGCCTCCCCGATTGCGCAGTGGTAGCGTCACATAGTGGTTCGGATCCCACTTTAAAAAGTAGGTCCATTCCCATTTTGCCTTACTGTGCATAAAGTGAACCAAATCAATCAATCAACCAATCCATTATAAACTACAAACTGCCAACGTGTGTTTTCTGTCTAAATAACATCAGGTGCACTGACAAGTGTAGACTACCCAATTGTGAAAATCAATGACTGATGACACCTATTCAGAAGATGATGATGAATGTATATTAAAATTTTGTTTATATTAAATTATAACATACTTGCGTATTTAAGATTTAGCCACCATTAATATTGAAAATTGTAAGTAAAACTTATGCATTTAATCTATGTCAGTATATAAGCAACACAATTAACTTCTATTATCATTATAAGGATTATATTAATATTATTACATTAAATAGTTATATTTATTAAAATATAATGTTGAATTTAATAAGTATGTCGAAATTAAATTTATTTATTGAAATATTGTAAAGAATTTATATGCTATTTATAAAAAATATTTTTAAAAAAACATTATTTTTGGGCTCTGGTTATTAATTCAATAATATTATATCAAAAGGAAATAGTTATGAGATGCTATCACACATTTTCCAGTTCTAACCTTGCAAAAAAAATATATGAGAACCCATCCTCCGGAGTGGTAGCTACCGATCGCCTAAATTTGAGGTCCTGGCTCATGGACTATACGCCCCTTTTCATTTTATCGTTCAGTTCATATGAATTTACACAGCAAAAAACTTCATTTTTCTTCATATCGTTTTCTGTCGACTGCGCAAACAGTTTACATGAAAAATTGCAGCTATTTCCAGATGGCACAACATTGTCATTAATGGTATGCAATGTTACCGACATTTTACATAGTACTAACAAAAAACACATGTAGCGAATGCTTATGGTTTGGTATTTTTTGCAGACGACAAACTCTTGGCCGGAAACATGGCGGAGGTTCGAATCCTGACGTCACGAAACCCACCTAGATTACAAAGTAATTAATACAATTGATAGTGTGAAGCACATTCTTTACTCAATAATAAATTGAGAATAATTATTAATTACGATGCTTAAATTATCGATTAACGTATTATCATTTACGCAAAAGCATTGATTACTTTGTTGTTTTAAGTTGACCACTTGTTTAGTTGACTAGCCAGACGACAGAGACGTTCCTGGCTCATAGTATTGCGTTAAAAATTATATAATTTTAAATTTAGGGAAACGGTCTCTCTGTCTTTACTACTGTGAGAGCAACAGTAAAGTTCAGTAAAGGCAAGAAAAATGGGGCACCTAGATCTTGAGATTCTGGCTTTCCTGCAATGCGTTGTACGAGTATGTGTTGTGTGTTGCCTAACTCTGCTGTGATAGCAGAACTTCTCATTAAAAAAGTTGTTATTGAAGTCGGCGGATCGCCGTAGAATTGAGCTCTTCCGCATTATTCACGTAACTTATTTTGTGCTTGAAAGAACTTCTTGTAATATTGTACGTAACTGAAATAAAGGTTTGGAAATGAGCTTTGAAAATTTTCAGGTTCATTGCAAAGCTCAATGTCTATAGATTTGAAACGAAAACAAGGTTGTATCACTTTGTTTGTTTCTACAACTGATTTCCTGCCTTTAAAACGTTTGTCCAGTTGTTAGCAAATTGTTTCTATTGTTGGGTAAAAATTGATACGTTGAGCCATCTCTCTCTGTTGACAAGTCTTTGGACAGATTTTGCCAAAATGCTTCTTATCTTTTTGATTCTTTTGTCAAAGCATTCACTTGAAATCCTCCTACTTGTAACGCATTTTCATAATTTCAACATCTGATTGAAATGATCCCCGAACTTCAGTCATATCTAAGAAGAGAGTGTTCCGTAAGAGATAATATGTAACCATGTCGAGAGTCTGTTTTTGATGACTTAGAAGTGATATTCATCTGCTCCAAGACTTTAAACTAAACAGTCAATAATAAAATGAAACTAAAATATTTGCTTTTTCCCTTAAGGTCAACCACCTCACATTCCTTTGGCTTCCTGCTTGTTAATATTATGTAAGAAAAACCTTCAAAACATCAAAATTTTATCTTTAAGAGCATACGCAACTTCTTATCTTCCTACCCGTCGAGTTGGATTAAGTGTTTTGAGAGTCCGTTTCGGCGTATTTATATTTTAACAGTGCCGTGCTATTAGCGAACGTGCTCATATTGAACACATGCTCTTGGCACGTGCCTAGATCTGTTGTTGTAACGTGCGGTTTATCGTGCCGCCTAGATCTGTTGTTCGCACAATTAGCAGCAAACGATTACTAATACACTGAAGGCACCATTTCCTTGTCACTTAGTTGGGAACTCCCCCTGTAGCGCGTGCTGTTTGGACCCTCATGCGCAATGAAATCTATTTTACAGTCTGGAAGTGTCTATGTCACTAATCACAATCAGTGTGACAATCCCGTGTCGCTTGTCCCATTGGACTGAAAGTTTCCTTACACTCATGTCGATGGCGCTAAGGAAGTTTTGTGGGTTTCCCCTTGTCGTTTCATGCAATCATCATTATCATCATCGCCAGCGATTAGTTTAAAGCGGAAGAAAAGATACCAAAGATACAAATGCTTCAGTGTGTATATCTTTAAAACAAATGATTATGATGATAATAATAATGAACCTAATTCATACACAAAAATGTAGTTACCAAGAGCATTCAACGCGTATTTTTTCTCCCATATTATTAATGAAAGTAACGTTAACAGGACGTGGTCGACTGTCTAGAATGTTCGTTAATATCTTCGCGACCACTTTACCAAATATCATAGCAATTATCACATTCATAGAAATTCATCATGTAAAAGAATCAGACATTGCAGCGAAAAATCCATTTACTTCCATTATAAGCAGACGAATGCCATGCAGCTGTACCGACACCAGCGCCTCTAGCGGTATCATATTCGAGTGGAACCAGCCAGAGAACCCAGAACAGTGCCGTTTTCCACACTACGTTATTCAAGGCGCTCTAACTACAGTTTTAAGCAGTCCGATTGGCTGGCGTGTCCGACTGGCTGACGTGACGTCATTAGTGACGCTAAGTTAGGTTAGGCTGGATTGAGCAAGGTATAAGAAGAAGAAAGAGTGTTGTGGTACTAATTCAACCGAAATAGAAGTGAAGAAAAGAGCTGCACATTGTAGGAAACTGACAAGAGAGGATCTTTCTGTTCCTGTTCTTCCAGGAAGAATTTAAGGTACGTTTACTTCAGTAGACAAGACACCAAGATTTATTATTGTGCTTGCGTGCGTGTTTTAGGCAAACCCTATTTTATATTCTTCTTTGTATCTGATCAGTGGTGATTCATTCATTTATTGTATTATCAATCGCTCTTCATCGAACTCAACTGGACGGCCAGAACGAGATGCATCTTTGAGGTCAAAATTTCCTTTTTTGAACTTCGCATACCAATCACGGGTGGTTCTTTCAGCTATAGCACCCACTCCATACACAGCACAAATGTTGAGAGCAGCTTCTGCGGCCTTAGAACCTTGATTAAAGGCAAAAAGGAGGAAGTGTCGAAAATGTTCATTCTACTCAACTTGACATTCCATTTTAATGATCTGTAAATAACAAAAAAATGTGTCATAGTAACAAAGAAACATAAATTTAGGTAGAACAATATATTCTCTTTCGCATGATGTACACCTTCGCGCCAAACGTATTTAATGTCATGGAGATTTTTCCAATTAAAAAAAACGGCGGGAACTTAGTTGCCAACCCAATATAATACATAAAATATAATGTATCTTACAGGAGCTCGAGAATCGTGGCTACGGCTTCGTAACGGAAATCCCCAGCTGATTTTAAGGAAGATGAAATATATCAATATTTTAACAAAAACTTTCATGTACGAAGTTAACCTAAATTGTTGAGGATTCTTCATTTAGCTAATTTCAAACACAAAATGATTATAAGATATCACTGGCAACACTTGGATGTTGGCCACTTTCAAGGACAAATAAGTTCGCTAACAGCACGCACCTGCAAATATTTTCCTTTCTATGTTCGCTAAGAGCACTTGCTCGCTACGAGCACGGAATCATTATAAATCTTTCGATCGCAGAATTATGTTACCAAAAAATTATACACACTCTGAAATGTTACAAAAAAAAAAAACAGGTCTCTTTCCCGATTATCTTATACAGAATGAAAAACCAAATTCAAATTATGGATTAGATTGGATTTGATTGATTTGTTGTTTTAAGTCCACTTTATGCACAGTAAGGCTAATCAGGACTGGACCTACAGTTTAAAGCGGGACCCGAAACACTATGTGCCTCCACAGGGTTTCGAACCCAGGACCCCTTGATTACAAGACAACGACGCTACCACATCGGAGAGGCCCCTACATTTAATTTATGATTAAGGTGCAAGTTATTAGGTACTTTCTGTGCGTTCACAGATTTTCCAGCCAGCGTATCAATTCTTACTTATTTATGTTAAAACCTCCATAATTTTACATCTCTATCATTCTTTGCTTATCATAGTGGGAAATCGTGGCATAATTACTGCAGACGTGCAACTATACCAAACCACAAGCTTTCGGCCTCAACGTCACTACAATCGGCCTTCAAGGGACCAATCTAAAAAATATACCTAGGCAACAATATGCCGGCCTTTCGGGCCCCATCAACCTTCGGGGTACCGGGGCACTCCGTAGCCTGCCTGATCCTAGTTACGCCTCTGTATAAAACCGTGCTCAGGAATTTTATAAAGTACAAATTTGTTGACTGCAAAGCTTTCCTTCCACAAAAATAATTATATTTCATGTTTGAATGATGAAATTTTATAACTCGTACTAACAAAATTTATTTGATTCCCATATTCCACATAGATTTGAAAATTGCTCCTAATTTTTAAAACTGGTTGGAAAATGCCCAGCAACCAAGATAACGTGACAAAAAGGACATGTCTCAAGTTACGGGATAAGTCAGTGAGTTTTATGTGGGTTCGTTTGCCATATTTGCCCACGATAAAAACTCCCTCGCCGCCGTCAGCTGTTGGACCAAATCAAGTAAATTATGAACACATGGGGGATTAGGTTCTTTCGTTTATCATCAATCATTTAAGTTTTCTGACCTCCGTAGCAGAAATATATATACCATCACTTAAATCAATATTTGCACATAGGAAAATGTCTGCTAATGTGTTTTCCAAAAGAAACACCAATAACAGATCTTGTTTTTCAACGAACTCTAATGTGCAAAATTAGCTTTATTCCAAGTAAATTTGCTATAGGAGCCAATATTCCCATAAATATAATTCTCACACGTACATTAGAAAGTAAATGCAATTATAATTAGAATACATTATGCATTTTACATTGTCTAATTCTATGTGCAACGGTTTATGAAAGATTTATCATAAATAAGTTAAGTTGGCGAATTTCTGTGTATACTTTTATAGGGTTGTTTGAGGTGAGTAGAGATGCCCCACATACTGTGGTTCAACCATTTGTTACCCGTTGTTATAAGGTGCATTCTGAACGTTCTCGTGTGCGAAATCTGAGATTAAGCGGGTTTCTTTTTAGATGATTGAATCGGCAAAATGCACGCCAACGCTTTTCCACCTCAATATTAAAATATCAACTTTTTATGTATAGCTGATCTACAATAATGGATAATTTAGCCTCAATTTGAGCTATGTGGTTCAAGAAACGTACAAGAAACGGTTTCCTACTATTCACGGTCATGTCGTCTTTTCAAAGCACCCCTTTTCAACAGAGAAGGGAAAATTTCCTTAGACAAAAGGGCAAATTGTTCGTTTTAGAGAAAGCAGAGATGCCCCATTAATTTCATGTAAGATGAGTTTCCCACCTTCTTTCTTTCCTAAATTACTTCAAAACAATAATTATAAAAAATTTCACTAATTAATAAATTATGATATTTCGTAAGATCTAAATACCATCTAAGAAATTACAGACAAAGATGAAGAAATCATTGATTCAAGAGAAATCTGCACGATGAAGGAATACAAGTTGCGAGAATTTATGACGATGATTAACTAGAAACCTATGCTCTGGAATCCTCAAATGATGGCGAAAACGTGGACTCACAAGAAGGAAAGAAATTCAAGTGTTTAGGATGCTTGAATGACTGACATCAGTCAATGTCCAGAGTAGACTGTCAGAAATGGACGCACGAAACATGTACTTTATAGAGTGTCAGGTTTAATATTTGAGAGGGAAAGGAGAAAATAAAAACTATGAATATATATCTGGGAAGAATATGTATAAGTATATTTGGTAAAGTTTCCTATTTTCTATTTTTAAAATAACTAATTTGTCGATAAATTTCCCAGATTTCTCATAGGTGATGTATTTATTATTTTAAAAATTTAGCTTTTAATGTAACAAAAATATTGATTTTAATAATGAACATTTTTTTCGCAATGAAACTCTGTTTTAAACTATTACGGTTTATATTAAACACTGATCATCATGTGGGTTGTATCACCTCTAATTCTCAGGAGATATGGCCAAATGCATCGTTTTAAGAAATGGCTCAAATTTCAGGTTATAAATATATCATTTACGGAAATTATAACACGGTCACTTGAAAGAAAATAAAATTAGAGTTTGAATAAAAATATAACCATACCAGTAGACTATAAAATGTAGGATGTTCGGCCTATTGTTTATTTTTAGATGATAATGATAACTCTCCTCGAATTACCCTATGTCTTAATGGAGCTAATCTATTTTTGTAAAGTGATTGAAGTTATATGATATATTTTAGTGTGTACAGTCAAACCTTTTCATATTATAACATACAAAATATTGCTACCAATAGAGTGACAGGCATAACCACACCGACGAAATCCCCACACTTTGCCACGAAATATTTAGAAATCTGTTGTTCCTTGACACAGAATTGATGATTTGTAGAATCTCTCATGTGACATTTCAATGCCAGTGGTGATTGCGTTTTGTCCAAGATGAGGAAGAAGATACATCACGTGCTAATTCTGATAAAGTGAGGAGCAACATTTTCCTTTACATAAATCAAATAAATAGGCGATTGTGTTAAGACGTGACCTTAATCAGGTTCACAAGATCTTTTATCAAGTGTCCTTGACACAGTGGTTCAGATGCGCCCACACAGAGATGCGGATATCTAAATGTATATAACCGCTTTACTCCAAGGGTTACACTCGTAATACCAATTGTGTCTCTCCGATGGCACAGTGGTAGCGTCGTCGCCTTACATCCAAGGGGTCCCGGGTTCGATACTAGGAGGTACCTAGTGGTTCGGATCCAACTTTAAACTGTAGATCTAGTCCCAATGAACCTTACTGTTCATGAAGTGGACTTAAAACATCAAGTCAATCAATCAAAATCGTAATACAAATTAACCACGGCTTATCCAAATGGTATCTTACATGCATCTGGCTTGCTCCTGTAACATACAATAATAATACTCAACTTCTCACCAAAAAATAAGGAAATAAGAAAGTCTACCTAAAAATCTAGAAAATATCGATTTAATTCTAGTAAAGTTTCTCCATGGATCAGTCTATTTGTATGGTTATGAAAATCGAACTATTCTTTGATCGAAACTGACACAGACACACAATAAAATTTCGTGAACTGAAAGAAACGCTAAAAGAGGGATATTTAATATCCCCTTCTATCTCTCTGTTTGTGTATCAACAGAAGTAAAACACTGACATTGTATGACTTATTCTCAATAAATGGATGGAGAATGATTTCAATTATTTATTCAAAATTGTCAATGTCAAAATCCGCTGCAACACACTCCTTGAGGAATTCCACTTTCGAGTAACTACGCACGGAACACAATCTTATTTTACACAAGAAAACCCAGAACTAGACATTTAAAAAAGATATATCTTCTACAGGCGTGCCACACAATAAATGGCCTTCGGTATACAGGGCATACACAAAAGAATTGTGCGGTTACAAAGTTATTAACGAATTTATTTCTCACTTAAACGGGTGCAACATACACCGTCAGCAGCAGAAACTGTCTAAGTTTCTCATACGCTACCAACAGTTCGATTATCATGGTAACTGGGAGACTGCGGGGTCAGTTTCCAAGATGTCGTCACAGCACGATTACGCATTTTGTGTGCTCCGTTTTGAGGTGTCGAGATCTGTGATTACAGTGCACAGGGCCGCTGTTAGGGGTGTCCGTCGCGTGCCTTACGCTCTGAGCGGTCGATCATTCATTTCTTCTGCAAGGGAGATCGCGTTCGAATAGAAGGAAAAGGAAGACAAACATAATTCCTGTGAAAAGAAAAATTCCGCCATAACAAAGTAAGTTGAATTTCTCGTAACGGATAACTGTGTGTCCGTTCTTGTCAAGCCACCAGTCCAAATTCGCCGACAAGGAACAGCGAAGCGTTTGTGAATCAACTTTCCTCGATTTCCTGTCATATGTTATTGATTGACAGAGGACAGGCACCATAAGAAGGTTATTTGTGTACTCTCAAGCTGAGGGACAACAAATTTGTGGGTTTGCCGCTCTGCGCTCTTGGATTTTACGATCTGGTCAAATTGAGAAAATATTAAAAAGTCGGCATCAAGGTACTAAAGGTCTGTTGGGCTCTTTTCACCTCCTCTTGTTTACAACCGCAAAACCGCAGCAGGATTTATCTTCTGGCAACATGAAACTGTCTTCCCAGTGCTTCAGTTTCAGTAGTGCAAAACATGGTTCGTTGACATGTGTTTGCCGCCTGCTTCCGAACGGGGAAAACTATAATAACGGTCGACTGACTTTGGTGCAAAGCACGTGAGCCTCTTGTTTTAGAAATAAAGTATGGGTGTGGATTTGTAGACACTAAAACCGCCTAAAACAAATCTCCGGTCTCCAAAGCCAGAAAACAGCAATGATGGGGCTCGATTCGCGGACCACGTTTCACTTCACTCAATGAAATTATGCTTGGCAGGCCCTATCCCTCAGAGGGCTGAAGTTGTTTGTAGCAACATAGAACTTCTAAATTATGAATAAGTTTAATGCGTTTACTTCATGCATATCATCCCATTTTTTTATTCCTACGATTCAAATATCTAGTTCTGAAAAAACGCCCTCGTTTTTTTAGAACATTCTGTCATCTTCATAATATTTATTCTTCAGAATTTAAGCAAACCGCTGATTACGTTTGCTCTATTACTTTGTGTTTTTCAGTGAAACTTTCTGAATGTTAGTTTAACAACTTGTCATAATTTGTAATAGTCGAGTAAAAGAAGAGACGAGGGCATCTCCATTATAAATTGCTTATTGGTTGTAAATTATACTTGACTTTGCCCACCTGCTTACATTACTCCTGGCGTGATTTTGTGCTTAACATTAATTGGATTTTTACTTTATTTCCTTGGAAATCTCCAACTCACAAAGTTTGCAAAAAACGTTTCCCTAGTGAATTCTCATTGTCCTTTCTAGTAAGAAAGTCAGTCATTGTGATTATAAACCATGAACCCACCATAGTTGTTGTTGAGCGGTCAACCTCACCAAAAATTTCGCGATCTCTGTGAGTGTCATTCTTCAATTTCATCTAATCATCTTTCGTTCTCATCCCTGGGATTTGCCAAAAGAGGCACAAAAGTGACGGAAGATAAGAAAAGTAGAAATAAGTAAACATTCGTTTACTTCAGCAACTAACTAACTAACTAACTAACTCTCTAGCCTTCTTAAACCCGAAGGTTCATGGCTGCAGCAACACAGGCCTTCCGTCTTTCCCTAATTTGAGCAAGTTCTATATACTCTTTTCCATCCCTACCGATTTCCCTTAGGTCCATCTCAACGTTGTCCCTCCATCTTCGTCTTGGCCTTCCTACAGGTCTCTTACCATCAGGTTTCCCAATAAGAATCCTGTAAACTCCTCTTTCCTCTCCCATTCGTGCCACATGACCTGCCCACCTAAGTGTTCTTGATTTAATTATTCTAATAATATTTATTTATTTATTTATTTATTTATTGCGTCTTGTTTATCATGGCGAAGTTAAGGCTTTGTAGCCTTTTCTACCACTTAACCATGTTTACAACAACATTTAAACCATTACATAGAAAGGTAAATTTTAAAATATAAAAAGAGAAATATAAAATTACAAAGAAAAAATTAAAAAAGGTAAAGTGTTCCCCTGTGCATAGCACCACGCCATGAAGGCGTATAGGGGGTGTGGGAAAAAATTACATAAAAAAATGATAAGAAAAAAATACATACGGGAATAAATATCTGGACATGAATACAAATTATGTAGTTCTAAATTATGTAACCTTCTCCACTCACCTGTCTCCTCATCCCTTGTTGGTCCAAAGATTTTCCTAAGGATCTTATTTTCAAATACTCTCAATTTATGTTCCTCTTTCAATGTAAGGGACCAAGTTTCACATCCATATAATACTACAGGCAAAATTACTGTCTTGTATATTTTAACTTTTAGTTTCTTAGATATTAAACGAGAAGACAAAAGTTTATGAAGAGAAAAGTAATATGCATTTCCTGAATTAAGCCTACTTTTTATTTCCTCTTTAATATAATTTTCATTTGTTAATATTACCCCTTAAGTATTTGAATTTGGAAACTGGTTCAAACGAGTTGTTATCAATAATTAGATTTTGATTATTACCTAACACTTGGTTTCGGCCTGTAACCATATATTTAGTTTTCTCTTTGTTAACTTCCAAACCTATCTCTTTAGCAGTTTTGAAAAATATTTTAGCATTATTCTCAATTGTATTCACATCATCCCCCAGTAAGTCTACATCATCTGCATATGCTAACAACTGAGTCACACCATTTAATTTTAGTCCTTCTTTAGTTTATTTTACCTTCCTAACAGCATATTCTAAGGCAAAATTGAAGAGCAATGGAGATAATGCATCTCCTTGTTTTAACCCATCATGAATTGTAAATTTGTCAGACATATTAATACCCACACGAATTTTACTTTCTGTTTCACTGGTGCATATTTTTATCATACTAACAAGCTTCTTAGGTATTCCAAACTCTACTAATATATTATATAATTTATCTCTTTTGACCGAATCATATGCTTTTTTGAAATCAATGAATAGCTGATGGACATTTTGATTATATTCCCACTTTTTTTCAAGTGTCTGTCTGATGTGAAAAATTTGATCTGTAGTTGATCTGTTACGTTTAAATCCACATTGATAATCACCTATAATTTCATTGGCATATGGGGTTAGTCTTGTTAAAATAATGTTAGATAATATTTTATATGTTGTTGAGAGTAGAGAAATTCCACGGTAATTATTGCAGTTCATTTTATCACCTTTTTTAAACACAGGAACAATTATGGATTCTTTCCATTGTTGAGGGATTTCTTCTTTATTCCATATTAAACAAATTAATTTATGAATTTGATATATTAATAAATTTCCACCATATTTAATTAACTCAGCTGGTATTAAATCAATGCCAGGTGCTTTGTTATTCTTTAGCTTTTTAATAGCATCTTTAACTTCAGGGGGGCAAAGGCTAAATGGGATTTCTCGACCTTGAGTCAAAAACCCTGATGGATCTGATATGCAACCTATATCCAAACACCATACGTTTGTTGCAGTGAATTTCGGTGAAGTCCGGAGGGCTCATTTAGTCAAATCCACTCTCCTCACCTCCTCGTTGGGGCCCCCTGGGATCTTTCAAGATGCGAAAGAGAGAGTGGTGTGCGGAAAGCAACGGGAAGCTACCGCATATATCTTTTCCCTAGAAAAACTGCAATCATGATGAGTCATTCCAAGGCGAAATATTCCGGACGTAAACTAGCCCCCCATTCGGATGTCCGGGAGGGGGATGTCTGGGAAGGACACGTTATGACAAAGGACACTGATGGGGAAAAGAGAAGCAAACAGAAGGTAAGATTAAGGATTGGAACGTGGAATGTCAGAACCCTGTTACAGTCGGGAAAGCTAGAAAACTTAAAGGCAGAAATGAGAAGAAACAAAGTAGATGTTATGGGAATATCAGAAGTGAGGTGGGAACAGAATGGTGAAATAGTGAGTGATGAGTTCAAGATGTTTTATTCTGGAGGTGATCAACAAGGAAATCGTGGTGTGGGAATAGTGCTAGGACCACGTGTGAAACATAAAGTTATAGCAGTGCGTTATGTGGATGACAGGATTATAATGGTGAAACTTCAAGGAAAGAAGATAGACTTAGTGTTAATTCAAGTGTATATGCCACATAGTGGGTTGTCAGAAGAAGAAGTGGAGGAAAACTATGAGAAGATAGAGGAATTGATGGAAAAAGAGAGAAAGGGATCGTGCATTATCGTATTGGGTGATTGGAATGCTGTAGTAGGAGAAAGGCAGGATGGAAGTACAGTAGGAAGATATGGATTAGGCGAGAGAAATGAGAGAGGGGAAAGCCTGGTAAATTTCTGTAAAAGAAACTCCCTAATTGTTGGAAACACACTGTTCCAGCAACATAAGAGAAGGAGGTACACCTGGATATGTCCAAGAGATTGTAAAAGATACCAGATAGATTACATACTGGTACAAGAAAGATTTCGAAATTGTTTGAAAAATGCGAAGACATTGCCAGGAACTGACATTAATTCAGACCACATCCTGCTAGTAGGAGAAATCAATCTTACATTGAAGAAGATAACCCAAAACCAGGTGAGCAAGAAACCCCACTTAGAGAAGCTAAGGGAAGAAGACGAAAGACAAAAATTTGCAGAACATTTCCAAGGAAACTATAATAAGTTTAAAGCTAGTTGTAACAATAAGGATGAGATGTGGGATGGAATAAAAAGCTGCTTACAGAAGGCAGTGGATGAAACAATAGGCTACAGGGAAAGGAAAAGTGCAAAGAAACCATGGATTACTGAAAGTATGCTGGAAAAAATGGAGGAACGGAGAAAATGGAAGAATGTAAATACAGAAGAGGGAAGACATAATTACAAGATACTGAATAACCAGCTAAGAAGAGAAACTGACAGGGCAAAAGAACAATGGATGAAACAAAAATGTGAAGAAATTGAAGAACTGGAAAAAAGAGGAAAGTATGACTTGATGTATCGTGAAGTAAACTGCTTGGGCTTCCAAAAGAAGAAATGGAAAACAATGTGGATGATAGAAGACGAGGAAGGATGTGAAATCACAGACAAAAAAGGAATATCGAATGTGTGGGGAAAGTACGTTGAAGAGCTCTACCAGAAAGAGAATCGCCCAGACAGTCTGAATGTAGAAAATGAAGACGACGTGCCTGATGATGAGAAAGGATACTATATCCTGTATGAAGAATTTGAGCAAGCACTCAAAGAAATGAGGAATGGGAAAGCAACGGGCACTGATGAAATTCCTGTTGAACTTATCAAATGCCTGGGAGATGGAAAAAGAGAGATACTGCACTTATGCAATGAAATCTATGAGAGAGGGGATTGGCCACAAGATTTCACGGAGACTGTTTTGGTACCTCAGCAGAAGAAAAGCAATGCCAGAAAATGTTCTGAGTACAGGACAATCAGCTTGATATCTCACTCGGCAAGAATTCTTCTAAGAATTCTGAACAGACGCCTATACTCGAAGGTCAGTGGCGAGTTAGAGGAAGAACAGTTTGGTTTCAGGAAAGGAAGAGGTACAAGGGATGCAATTGGTTTACTGAGGACCATTGGGAAAAGATATTTAGAGAAAGGAAAGGAGGTGTTTGTAGTATTTGTAGACCTGGAGAAAGCCTTTGATAGAGTGAATTGGGTTAAACTTTTAGAAATTCTGAAGAAAATTGGTGTAGATTGGAAAGAGAGAAGACTTCTAAGCAACTTATACATGAATCAACGAGTTAAAGTGAGAACAGGAGACGAAATGACAGAAGGCTGTGAAATTGGAAGAGGAGTACGACAAGGATGCTGCCTATCGCCTACTTTGTTTAATATCTATTTAGAAGATATAGTGAAAACTTGTTTCCAGGGCACAGGAGGTGTCAAATTGGGAGGAAGAAGAATAAACTGCATAAGATTTGCTGATGACATGGCATTATTCGCTGAGGATGAAATAACCATAAATAGTATGTTAGAAGAGTTAAACAGCAGCTGTGAGCAGTATGGAATGAAGATTAATGTAAAGAAGACAAAGACAATGGTTATAGGACGGAAACCAAGGAATATTAATGTGAGAGCAAACAGTGAAAGAATCCAGCAAGTGGATAGCTTCAAGTACCTCGGATGCACTATAAGCAGTGACATCAGATGCAACCAAGAAGTGAAAATGAGAATCGCAATAGCAAAAGAAGCTTTCAATAGAAGAAAAAATGTTTTTTTGTGGACCCGTGGACATAGGTCTAAGGAAGAGATTAGTGAAATGTTTTGTGTGGAGTGTAGTACTATATGGTGCAGAAACCTGGACGTTGAGAAGAAATGAAGAGAAACGACTCGAAGCTTTTGAAATGTGGACATGAAAAAAAAATGGAGCGTGTAAAATGGACAGACAAGGTAAGAAACGAAGCCGTACTAGTAGTGTATATTGGTTGTTTCAAAGTCATACTTAGTAGGTATTCTCTTTTTTTATCAATTGAATATCACTTTTTGACATATTTTGACAATTTTTTGTCGATGTTTTAGCGTTTGACGATTTTTCAGTGCAATTTTCACCGCTTCTCATTTTTTTCCCACTCATACTTGGTAGGTATGCATTTGTAGCTTTTTTTTTTATCAATTGAAAATCAGTTTTTGACATATTTTGACAAATTTTTGTCGATGTTTTAGCGTTTAGCGATGTTTTTGTAAAATTTCCTATTTTTTTTTTCCCACTCGTACTTGGTACGAATGCCACGATCTTACGTGATATAACTTAACCTATTTATTTTTTTTTGTGCTAAACTACACGAGAGCCTCTACGTGCTTTGACCTATTTTAGAGTAGAACCATAAAGACAGAGCTGCAACCGAAAGTGAGGCTCGAAGTGAGGCTTGGTGAGGCTGGACTTAATAGTTTGCTTTTGTAAGACATAAGCCTTATTTTCTCGCAGTGTTGCCAACATTTTACTCGAAATAAAATCACCAAGGTTTTTTTTTTCTTGGTCTAACCTATGTTATTGAACTGCATTGTCACGTCCAAACCTGCATGACTTCCGAACACTATTGGTTTTATTTATATATTTTTTTACGTATAGGTGTATATGATGAATCCCCAAACAGATTTTTCCTAAGTCTTACTGTTTCCAAGATAACCCCACTTCCGGTTGCTATTTTGGATTTCTGAACATAGGTTCTATTTATATTTTCTCTCACGTATAGGTGTACCTGATGAATCTGCAAACAGATTTTTCCTAAGTCTTACAGTTTCCAAGATAACCCTACTTCCGGTCGCTATTTTGGATTTCCGAACATAGGTTCTATTCATATTTTACTTACATATAGGCGTACGTGACGAATCCGCAAACAGATTTTTTCTAAGTCTTACCGTTTCTAAGATAACCCCACTTCCGGTCGCCATTTTGGATTTCCAAGCATAGGTTTTTTTCATATTTTATTTACATATAGGCGTACATGACGAATCCGCAAACAGATTTTTCCTAAGTCTCACTGTTTCCAAGATAACTAGAGTAGACCCAAATGGAGAATTCAACGCCCGAAAATGGAGCTCGGTGGAGCTCGCCTTAATGGATTTCTCTCGTAAGGCATGAGCTCCATTTTCTGGCAGTGTTGCCAGCTACCTGTCCTGCTGGTTTTTGGTCGATCTGAAACGAAACACGACGGAAAGTCGCTTTCTTGGAATACCTCAGAATTGAAGGGAAATATTCCTGTTTGAACAAAACCTGACGTTATGTTGGTAGTAGTCCAGTTTAGACAGTTGAACGACCTCTTGTGAGGAGCTGAAGTGAGGAGCAGTGTTGCCAGCTCCTCGCTCGGTGGGGCTTGCCAAACCTCAAAAACTCATTTTCTCTCTATGTTTCGCGCCTTATTTATTGTGCTGACGATGTTTCACAGCGTAGAAAACAGCACCAAAACATCAAAAAAACTCATTCTGATTATTTGGAGCTCACCGAAACCTCAAAAACTTATTTTTATTAATTGAGGTTCACCAAACCTCAAAAACTCTTATTTTTTCTCCATGTTCAGCGCCTTATTTATTGCGCTGACACAACGTGATGAGTAAATAATGCAGTTTCTTATTCTTGAAGGATGAATGCACCTTATCGTAATTTTCCAAGCCCCGGTCAAATGTTTGTATATCGTGATTTTTGTAAACCTCTCTCTCGGGAACGATGTGCCACACACACGCGCGTGCATGCCTATATTGTGAGGCAAACAAACAAACAAATAATATTTTTTTTAAGATTCCTGGCCCCTAACCCCACTTCCGGTCGCTATTTTGGATTTCCGAGCATAGGTTCTATTCATATTTTACTTACATATAGGCGTACGTGATGAATCAGCAAACAGATTTGTCCTAAGTCTTACCGTTTCTAAGATAACCCTACTTCCGGTTGCTATTTTGGATTTCCGAACATAGGTTCTATTCATATTTTTTCTCACATATAGGTGTACGTGATGAATCACCAAACAGATTCTTCCTAAGTCTTACTGTTTCCAAGATAATCCTACTTCTGGTTGCTATTTTGGATTTCCGAGCATAGGTTCTATTCATACTTTTTCTCACATGTAGGCGTACGTGATGAATCCGCAAACAGATTTTTCCTAAGTTATGAATTGGAGGGTTCTATGGCAACCTATATTAATTCTCGTAAGAGAACAGAAAACACAAAAAAAAACAAAAAAAAGAATACTGTGGTCACTACAACAAATAGTCTTCTTCAACCCCTATCTAACAAACCAAAAAAATCATCATCCTAACTAGAACCATGTAACTAACATTGTGATGACTCATATTAAGTACCTCTTAATTGTATTACTTATAAGGGTATACTTATAAGCATATATACTCTATAAAAGTATATGAAACAGGTGGTTTCAATACGGTCTGTGCTTTTATTATATAAGACGGCATATACTGCAGATCAGTCAGTCTCGTGAGAGCAGCCGAAGAGTACGGACGTTCTGTTGCAGTGCTTCTTGGTTTTTGTAAAAATAATAGGTATTTAACTTTCTTTGAAGCCACATACCATCTATTATTTCAAGTTCAAAGGTGTTTCACGTGGTTTTTCATAGTAATTTCGACCAGATTGAATTTTGACGTGATCGTGTATTTTCTATTTCACCTCAAGAAATTCCATATAAATAACATACCTGAAAATTGTATCGCTATATACTAGACTTTTTGATTTCTGTGATTTTCGAAAAAGCAATGGCATCCACCACCAGTTTCAATTGTAAAAATGATAAAACTGAATGTGTTACTTGTGGGAAGCTAATCTCAAGGAACAATTTATCGGTACACAGGGCAAGATGTGGCGAAACAGGTTCGAGAATTAATCGTTCGTTACCTTCTAAGCCTTGTGCTCGATGCGGAAAAATGATTAGCATTGCAAATTTAAGTAAACACCTCAAAATTTGCAAACCATCGACCGGACAAGCATCGAAAAGAAAAATCGATAATGCAGATACGGAAGCTTCTACTTCCAAGCAAATTAAATTATCCAATGAAGGCAAACCAATTAGATCTGCATTCAACGACCAACTCCAGGATTTTTCAATTAAGTCAGAACCAGGCCGTGACATCCTTAGTTTCTTGGACGAAACGAAAACACCTGTACTAAATATTTTGAAAGATAAACTTGAAAACAACTCTATAAAAGTATATGTTGTTCTGTTTTCCGAATACGAGAAAGTCGATGGCACAACGAGTATTTTTTATCATTGTACAAAAAATCAGACTCTTCATTTTGCTGACGTTGAAAATTTGGACAACTTCTATTATAAAGTTTCCAACGAGCTGGTTAAGAAACACGACGATTTCGAGGCAAAAGGGTCGGGATGGTCTCTGTGTGGAAGTCCTCACACGTTAACTGTTTACGTGAATCGATTCTCGCCTCTTCGAGCTTCCAGCTACGTTCCTCTTCCACCGAACATTCAACACAAGAGGGCTGTGTTAAATATACAGAACAGCGATAACAAGTGTTTTCTCTGGTGTGTGTTGGCTGCACTGCATCCTGTTTATTGCAAAAATAATCCAGAACGGATTTATCATTACAAGCAATACGAGTCCGAATTTGAAAGTGTAATGTCTGACATCGAATACCCGGTGACATTGTCGGATATAACAAAGTTCGAAAATCGTGCAGGAAAACGCATCGCTATTAATGTATATTCCTTTACGTCAGATAAATATCTTGTGCACCCCGTCAGGATAAGCGATATCGACGATGACGATGCTCGTGTGATTAATCTTCTTCTAATTTCTAACGAGGATGTTCATCACTACACGCTAATTCGTTCACTATCACGTTTGGTCAGAAGTCAATCAACCAAGCATGCAAACAACATCGAAGTTTGCCCGAGATGCCTAACCACGTTCGACGATCGAAAACAACTCAATTATCGAAATTACACCGGACGTCAAATTGCTATCGAGAAACTTGCCGAACATAAAATTTATTGCGGTGACAACAGACCGGCTAGAATGTTGATGCCCGAAACGAACGAAGTCGAAGAATTCAAAATGCACAAGGCATTGTTGGAACATCCCGCAATCATCGTCGCAGATTTCGAGGCGTTCCTCAAACCACTCTCCTACTGCGAACCGGATCCCGAAATTTCCTCCACAACGCCGTACCAGCTTCATCAACCTAATAGTTTCGGCTATGTTGTTGTGCGACGTGATAAAATGAATGAAGCATATATATACCGCGGGCCAAATGCAATCGAACACTTCCTGGAAAAAATGATGGAGGAGGTTGAGGTAATTGGTAGCGTACTGCTTACATCAAAACCGATGGCACCTTTAACTGAAAATGAACTTCAAAATTACAATTCCACTGAGGTGTGTCCGGTATGTGATCAAAGTTTCACTGATGAGAACAAAAAAATATTCCACCACGATCATTTCAGCGGAAACTACATAGGTGGAATTTGCAACACGTGCAATCTTAAAATCCAGAAACCTAAATTCATCCCCATATTCTTTCACAACGGAAGCGGATATGATTTTCACCACCTGGTGAGACATCTTGGCTACGATCCGAAACGTATAGGTGTCTTGGCCGAGAATGAAGAACGCTACATTAGTCTCAGCAAGCAAGTGTCGATTCCGGGAACGAAAAATACAATCGAGATGCGCTTCCTGGATTCGTATAGATTTCTCTCTGCCAGCCTGGACGCTTTAGCGAACAAACTCACCGACGATCAATTTAAAATAACTAGAGCTAGTTTTCCCAACGTAGACATAGAACTCGTTAGACGTAAAGGGATTTATCCTTACGAATACGTTAGTGATGGTTCTAAATTTAACGACGACGCTCTCCCACTTCCAAGAGAATTTTACAGCAGACTCAGAGAGAAAGGAATCACGGACGAAGAATACCAACACGCGCAACTCATGTGGGAGAAATTAGAATGTAGGACACTCGGAGACTACCACGACGCATACTTAAAATTAGACGTGACGATACTTGCGGATGTTTTTCAAGCGTTCAGGAAAACGGCAACGAATATTTATAAATTAGATCCAGCGTATTTCTACAGCCTACCGGGATTAGCGTGGTCGGCAATGTTATTCCAGACAAAGGTCAAGCTGGAACTGATATCGGACGTTGACATGTTGCTATTTATCGAAAGAGGGATACGAGGTGGAATGGTGCAATGCGTACAGAGACATGCAAAAGCTAATAACGTACACATGAAAGAAGATTACGATTCAAATCGAGCATTGAATTACATCTTCTACGCCGACGTTAATAATCTCTACGGACATGCCATGGTTCAGAAACTTCCTTACGGGGGATTCGAATGGTTAGATCCCACTTCGATAGACATTATTCATTTCGACGATAGCGAGTGTGGTTTCTTCGCAGAGGTAGATCTCCAATTCTCCGACCACCTGCACGACACGTTTTCGGATTTGCCTCCGACTCCCGAAATCAAATGTCCACCCGACTCGGTTCAGGACAAGCTTTTGTTAACATTGGACCCTAAACAGAGATACGTCGTCCACTACAAGAATCTCGGTTTTTGATTGGGAAGGGTGTTCAGATAGTAAATGTTAGAAGAATACTGAAGTTTAAACATTCCACGTGGTTAAGACCTTACATAGAAACTAACACACAACATAGAACAGCTGCCACTTCCGATTTAGACAAGGACTTCTTTAAATTAATGAACAATGCGGTGTACGGAAAGACCATGGAGAATGTTAGAAAGCACGTAGACGTGAAATTAATTTCCGATAAGAATAAATGTCGGAAGTGGATAGCCGATCCTAGATTCAAGTCGAGAAAAATTTACAACGAGAATTTGGCACTTTTCAATCTAGATATAAAATTGATGAAATTCAGAAAACCAATTTACGTTGGCGCAACGGTTCTCGACTTGTCGAAACTTTACATGTTCGAATTTCATTACGACGTGATGAAACCCTTCTACAATAATAAGATATCACTTTTGTACACGGACACCGACAGCTTCATTTACAGCATACAAAACACCTAACCTATACGAAGACGTAAAAAATCCTTCCATGCTTGAGTATTTCGATACTTCTGCGTATCCTCAACCCAACAGATTTGGGATTCCATCTCGTAACAAAAAAGTCCTAGGTAAACTGAAAGATGAATGTAACGGTGATATTATTGTCGAGTTCGCGGGTTTGCGTTCGAAGATGTATGCCATGAGAACAGAGAGTAGCGTCACGAAGAAAGCAAAAGGTGTGGGCAAGAATACGGTGGAGAACAAACTCACCTTCCACGATTACATCGATTGCCTTTACTCACAATCGACGATACTAAGTATAGAACAAAGAATCCAAAGTGTAGACCACGTGATTACAACAAACGAAGTTAGGAAAGTAGCATTAGATCCGCACGACGATAAAAGATGTATTTTGTCTTGTGGAATCCACACGTTGCCTTGGGGACACTATCGTTTAGAAAATAGTAAAAATTGTAGGCAATGCAATTGAAAAAAAAATAAACTTAAATAACTATAACTAAAATAAAAAAAAAACTTTGACTGTCTCAAATTATCACATACACAATAAAAAACTAGCAAGGACAATGAATCTCTTTGGTTTCCGAAAGCAAACAATGGAGACTGTACACCGCAAGGCAGATCATGAATTTCTACCTTCCATGTTATCTAAACTCAACGGCCTGTTGATCAATCAATTTTCGGAACGTTGCTCTTCTTGCTGGAACAGGGACGATTTCGGATTCGCGACGATCGACGTGACGAGGAAACCCAACGACGGAAAATACAGAAACAAAATCAACGACTTCAAAAACGTTGCAACGTTGTGAGAACGTTGCAACGTTTTTGAAAGTCGTTGATTTTGTTTCTGTATTTTCCGTCGTTGGGTTTCCTCGTCACGTCGATCGTCGCGAATCCGAAATCGTCCCTGTTCCAGCAAGAAGAGCAACGTTCCGAAAATTGATTGATCAACAGGCCGTTGAGTTTAGATAACATGGAAGGTAGAAATTCATGATCTGCCTTGCGGTGTACAGTCTCCATTGTTTGCTTTCGGAAACCAAAGAGATTCATTGTCCTTGCTAGTTTTTTATTGTGTATGTGATAATTTGAGACAGTCAAAGTTTTTTTTTATTTTAGTTATAGTTATTTAAGTTTATTTTTTTTTCAATTGCATTGCCTACAATTTTTACTATTTTCTAAACGATAGTGTCCCCAAGGCAACGTGTGGATTCCACAAGACAAAATACATCTTTTATCGTCGTGCGGATCTAATGCTACTTTCCTAACTTCGTTTGTTGTAATCACGTGGTCTACACTTTGGATTCTTTGTTCTATACTTAGTATCGTCGATTGTGAGTAAAGGCAATCGATGTAATCGTGGAAGGTGAGTTTGTTCTCCACCGTATTCTTGCCCACACCTTTTGCTTTCTTCGTGACGCTACTCTCTGTTCTCATGGCATACATCTTCGAACGCAAACCCGCGAACTCGACAATAATATCACCGTTACATTCATCTTTCAGTTTACCTAGGACTTTTTTGTTACGAGATGGAATCCCAAATCTGTTGGGTTGAGGATACGCAGAAGTATCGAAATACTCAAGCATGGAAGGATTTTTTACGTCTTCGTATAGGTTAGGTGTTTGTATGCTGTAAATGAAGCTGTCGGTGTCCGTGTACAAAAGTGATATCTTATTATTGTAGAAGGGTTTCATCACGTCGTAATGAAATTCGAACATGTAAAGTTTCGACAAGTCGAGAACCGTTGCGCCAACGTAAATTGGTTTTCTGAATTTCATCAATTTTATATCTAGATTGAAAAGTGCCAAATTCTCGTTGTAAATTTTTCTCGACTTGAATCTAGGATCGGCTATCCACTTCCGACATTTATTCTTATCGGAAATTAATTTCACGTCTACGTGTTTTCTAACATTCTCCATGGTCTTTCCGTACACCGCATTGTTCATTAATTTAAAGAAGTCCTTGTCTAAATCGGAAGTGGCAGCTGTTCTATGTTGTGTGTTAGTTTCTATGTAAGGTCTTAACCACGTGGAATGTTTAAACTTCAGTATTCTTCTAACATTTACTATCTGAACACCCTTCCCAATCAAAAACCGGAGATTCTTGTAGTGGACGACGTATCTCTGTTTAGGGTCCAATGTTAACAAAAGCTTGTCCTGAACCGAGTCGGGTGGACATTTGATTTCGGGAGTCGGAGGCAAATCCGAAAACGTGTCGTGCAGGTGGTCGGAGAATTGGAGATCTACCTCTGCGAAGAAACCACACTCGCTATCGTCGAAATGAATAATGTCTATCGAAGTGGGATCTAACCATTCGAATCCCCCGTAAGGAAGTTTCTGAACCATGGCATGTCCGTAGAGATTATTAACGTCGGCGTAGAAGATGTAATTCAATGCTCGATTTGAATCGTAATCTTCTTTCATGTGTACGTTATTAGCTTTTGCATGTCTCTGTACGCATTGCACCATTCCACCTCGTATCCCTCTTTCGATAAATAGCAACATGTCAACGTCCGATATCAGTTCCAGCTTGACCTTTGTCTGGAATAACATTGCCGACCACGCTAATCCCGGTAGGCTGTAGAAATACGCTGGATCTAATTTATAAATATTCGTTGCCGTTTTCCTGAACGCTTGAAAAACATCCGCAAGTATCGTCACGTCTAATTTTAAGTATGCGTCGTGGTAGTCTCCGAGTGTCCTACATTCTAATTTCTCCCACATGAGTTGCGCGTGTTGGTATTCTTCGTCCGTGATTCCTTTCTCTCTGAGTCTGCTGTAAAATTCTCTTGGAAGTGGGAGAGCGTCGTCGTTAAATTTAGAACCATCACTAACGTATTCGTAAGGATAAATCCCTTTACGTCTAACGAGTTCTATGTCTACGTTGGGAAAACTAGCTCTAGTTATTTTAAATTGATCGTCGGTGAGTTTGTTCGCTAAAGCGTCCAGGCTGGCAGAGAGAAATCTATACGAATCCAGGAAGCGCATCTCGATTGTATTTTTCGTTCCCGGAATCGACACTTGCTTGCTGAGACTAATGTAGCGTTCTTCATTCTCGGCCAAGACACCTATACGTTTCGGATCGTAGCCAAGATGTCTCACCAGGTGGTGAAAATCATATCCGCTTCCGTTGTGAAAGAATATGGGGATGAATTTAGGTTTCTGGATTTTAAGATTGCACGTGTTGCAAATTCCACCTATGTAGTTTCCGCTGAAATGATCGTGGTGGAATATTTTTTTGTTCTCATCAGTGAAACTTTGATCACATACCGGACACACCTCAGTGGAATTGTAATTTTGAAGTTCATTTTCAGTTAAAGGTGCCATCGGTTTTGATGTAAGCAGTACGCTACCAATTACCTCAACCTCCTCCATCATTTTTTCCAGGAAGTGTTCGATTGCATTTGGCCCGCGGTATATATATGCTTCATTCATTTTATCACGTCGCACAACAACATAGCCGAAACTATTAGGTTGATGAAGCTGGTACGGCGTTGTGGAGGAAATTTCGGGATCCGGTTCGCAGTAGGAGAGTGGTTTGAGGAACGCCTCGAAATCTGCGACGATGATTGCGGGATGTTCCAACAATGCCTTGTGCATTTTGAATTCTTCGACTTCGTTCGTTTCGGGCATCAACATTCTAGCCGGTCTGTTGTCACCGCAATAAATTTTATGTTCGGCAAGTTTCTCGATAGCAATTTGACGTCCGGTGTAATTTCGATAATTGAGTTGTTTTCGATCGTCGAACGTGGTTAGGCATCTCGGGCAAACTTCGATGTTGTTTGCATGCTTGGTTGATTGACTTCTGACCAAACGTGATAGTGAACGAATTAGCGTGTAGTGATGAACATCCTCGTTAGAAATTAGAAGAAGATTAATCACACGAGCATCGTCATCGTCGATATCGCTTATCCTGACGGGGTGCACAAGATATTTATCTGACGTAAAGGAATATACATTAATAGCGATGCGTTTTCCTGCACGATTTTCGAACTTTGTTATATCCGACAATGTCACCGGGTATTCGATGTCAGACATTACACTTTCAAATTCGGACTCGTATTGCTTGTAATGATAAATCCGTTCTGGATTATTTTTGCAATAAACAGGATGCAGTGCAGCCAACACACACCAGAGAAAACACTTGTTATCGCTGTTCTGTATATTTAACACAGCCCTCTTGTGTTGAATGTTCGGTGGAAGAGGAACGTAGCTGGAAGCTCGAAGAGGCGAGAATCGATTCACGTAAACAGTTAACGTGTGAGGACTTCCACACAGAGACCATCCCGACCCTTTTGCCTCGAAATCGTCGTGTTTCTTAACCAGCTCGTTGGAAACTTTATAATAGAAGTTGTCCAAATTTTCAACGTCAGCAAAATGAAGAGTCTGATTTTTTGTACAATGATAAAAAATACTCGTTGTGCCATCGACTTTCTCGTATTCGGAAAACAGAACAACATATACTTTTATAGAGTTGTTTTCAAGTTTATCTTTCAAAATATTTAGTACAGGTGTTTTCGTTTCGTCCAAGAAACTAAGGATGTCACGGCCTGGTTCTGACTTAATTGAAAAATCCTGGAGTTGGTCGTTGAATGCAGATCTAATTGGTTTGCCTTCATTGGATAATTTAATTTGCTTGGAAGTAGAAGCTTCCGTATCTGCATTATCGATTTTTCTTTTCGATGCTTGTCCGGTCGATGGTTTGCAAATTTTGAGGTGTTTACTTAAATTTGCAATGCTAATCATTTTTCCGCATCGAGCACAAGGCTTAGAAGGTAACGAACGATTAATTCTCGAACCTGTTTCGCCACATCTTGCCCTGTGTACCGATAAATTGTTCCTTGAGATTAGCTTCCCACAAGTAACACATTCAGTTTTATCATTTTTACAATTGAAACTGGTGGTGGATGCCATTGCTTTTTCGAAAATCACAGAAATCAAAAAGTCTAGTATATAGCGATACAATTTTCAGGTATGTTATTTATATGGAATTTCTTGAGGTGAAATAGAAAATACACGATCACGTCAAAATTCAATCTGGTCGAAATTACTATGAAAAACCACGTGAAACACCTTTGAACTTGAAATAATAGATGGTATGTGGCTTCAAAGAAAGTTAAATACCTATTATTTTTACAAAAACCAAGAAGCACTGCAACAGAACGTCCGTACTCTTCGGCTGCTCTCACGAGACTGACTGATCTGCAGTATATGCCGTCTTATATAATAAAAGCACAGACCGTATTGAAACCACCTGTTTCATATACTTTTATAGAGTATATATGCTTATAAGTATACCCTTATAAGTAATACAATTAAGAGGTACTTAATATGAGTCATCACAATGTTAGTTACATGGTTCTAGTTAGGATGATGATTTTTTTGGTTTGTTAGATAGGGGTTGAAGAAGACTATTTGTTGTAGTGACCACAGTATTCTTTTTTTTGTTTTTTTTTGTGTTTTCTGTTCTCTTACGAGAATTAATATAGGTTGCCATAGAACCCTCCAATTCATAACTTAGGAAAAATCTGTTTGCGGATTCATCACGTACGCCTACATGTGAGAAAAAGTATGAATAGAACCTATGCTCGGAAATCCAAAATAGCAACCAGAAGTAGGATTATCTTGGAAACAGTAAGACTTAGGAAGAATCTGTTTGGTGATTCATCACGTACACCTATATGTGAGAAAAAATATGAATAGAACCTATGTTCGGAAATCCAAAATAGCAACCGGAAGTAGGGTTATCTTAGAAACGGTAAGACTTAGGACAAATCTGTTTGCTGATTCATCACGTACGCCTATATGTAAGTAAAATATGAATAGAACCTATGCTCGGAAATCCAAAATAGCGACCGGAAGTGGGGTTAGGGGCCAGGAATCTTAAAAAAAATATTATTTGTTTGTTTGTTTGCCTCACAATATAGGCATGCACGCGCGTGTGTGTGGCACATCGTTCCCGAGAGAGAGGTTTACAAAAATCACGATATACAAACATTTGACCGGGGCTTGGAAAATTACGATAAGGTGCATTCATCCTTCAAGAATAAGAAACTGCATTATTTACTCATCACGTTGTGTCAGCGCAATAAATAAGGCGCTGAACATGGAGAAAAAATAAGAGTTTTTGAGGTTTGGTGAACCTCAATTAATAAAAATAAGTTTTTGAGGTTTCGGTGAGCTCCAAATAATCAGAATGAGTTTTTTTGATGTTTTGGTGCTGTTTTCTACGCTGTGAAACATCGTCAGCACAATAAATAAGGCGCGAAACATAGAGAGAAAATGAGTTTTTGAGGTTTGGCAAGCCCCACCGAGCGAGGAGCTGGCAACACTGCTCCTCACTTCAGCTCCTCACAAGAGGTCGTTCAACTGTCTAAACTGGACTACTACCAACATAACGTCAGGTTTTGTTCAAACAGGAATATTTCCCTTCAATTCTGAGGTATTCCAAGAAAGCGACTTTCCGTCGTGTTTCGTTTCAGATCGACCAAAAACCAGCAGGACAGGTAGCTGGCAACACTGCCAGAAAATGGAGCTCATGCCTTACGAGAGAAATCCATTAAGGCGAGCTCCACCGAGCTCCATTTTCGGGCGTTGAATTCTCCATTTGGGTCTACTCTAGTTATCTTGGAAACAGTGAGACTTAGGAAAAATCTGTTTGCGGATTCGTCATGTACGCCTATATGTAAATAAAATATGAAAAAAACCTATGCTTGGAAATCCAAAATGGCGACCGGAAGTGGGGTTATCTTAGAAACGGTAAGACTTAGAAAAAATCTGTTTGCGGATTCGTCACGTACGCCTATATGTAAGTAAAATATGAATAGAACCTATGTTCGGAAATCCAAAATAGCGACCGGAAGTAGGGTTATCTTGGAAACTGTAAGACTTAGGAAAAATCTGTTTGCAGATTCATCAGGTACACCTATACGTGAGAGAAAATATAAATAGAACCTATGTTCAGAAATCCAAAATAGCAACCGGAAGTGGGGTTATCTTGGAAACAGTAAGACTTAGGAAAAATCTGTTTGGGGATTCATCATATACACCTATACGTAAAAAAATATATAAATAAAACCAATAGTGTTCGGAAGTCATGCAGGTTTGGACGTGACAATGCAGTTCAATAACATAGGTTAGACCAAGAAAAAAAAAACCTTGGTGATTTTATTTCGAGTAAAATGTTGGCAACACTGCGAGAAAATAAGGCTTATGTCTTACAAAAGCAAACTATTAAGTCCAGCCTCACCAAGCCTCACTTCGAGCCTCACTTTCGGTTGCAGCTCTGTCTTTATGGTTCTACTCTAAAATAGGTCAAAGCACGTAGAGGCTCTCGTGTAGTTTAGCACAAAAAAAAATAAATAGGTTAAGTTATATCACGTAAGATCGTGGCATTCGTACCAAGTACGAGTGGGAAAAAAAAAATAGGAAATTTTACAAAAACATCGCTAAACGCTAAAACATCGACAAAAATTTGTCAAAATATGTCAAAAACTGATTTTCAATTGATAAAAAAAAAAGCTACAAATGCATACCTACCAAGTATGAGTGGGAAAAAAATGAGAAGCGGTGAAAATTGCACTGAAAAATCGTCAAACGCTAAAACATCGACAAAAAATTGTCAAAATATGTCAAAAAGTGATATTCAATTGATAAAAAAAGAGAATACCTACTAAGTATGACTTTGAAACAACCAATATACACTACTCGTACTGAAAAGAGTTGGTGAAAAAAGATCTATACTGGAGACCATCAAGAAGAGGAAAAGAAACTGGTTAGGACACTGTCTAAGAAGAAACTGCCTGCTAAGAGATGCCTTGGAGGGAATGGTTGAAGGAAGAAAAGTCCGTGGAAGAAAGAGATATCAGCTTATGGATGATATTAAATTAACTGGGTCGTATGCTATTACGAAGCGTAAGGCAGAGAACAGGGAAAGCTGGAGATTGCAGTGAAAAACCTGCCAATTAGGCAGAAAACAATGAATGAATGAACTTCAGTCAAGTTAGGTTCTGGAACTAAAGGTTCTGCTGTGTGGACTTCATTTACTTCTGATTTATCTTCAGCAACAAACAGTAAAATCGCTGGCACAATCAAATATTTGCCTGTTGATGCATTCAGTTTGCAAGAATTCTTTCATTGTGTTTTCAACTGAATTTTCTGCATGTATGGTGATTTCACGCTACTTTTAGGTGAACAATTTCAACAGAAAATTGGCGTCAATCTATATTTAGTCACTTATTAGATAATATTCCAAGCACTTCAGATTTTAAATAGCGGTCGTAGCACTCTCGTGAAAAATGAAGGGCAAATTTACAATTTTCTACCTCTTACTTCTTGTGGGAAGGAAAAATGGAAAATAAATATCAGTTTTTAAATATATTGTATATATTTTACTAGTTTCAACATGTACTTGCGGACAGATTTATATCTAAGAAAAAAATAAATATATAGTTAACAAATGTATCTATACATTATTTTGACAAGTTCAATAAATTATGAGCAAAAAATTCTCAAACTTTGAGTGTGGGGACTTTTCGAACGCACTGTACATCTTAAAGCATTTTAAGAAAATAACATGAGAGGCATTGCAAGCAGTTTCTTGACAAGCACGGTTCATTTCTTGAATGACTTCTCACAACAGAGACCCGGACTCATTCGATGTTCTCGGGATTTCGAACCTTACGATGTCCTCCAGGTGTCCTTTCCGTTGCTAACGCAGTCTCCTTGAAGTTCCTTACTCCCAGTAAAATGATATTCCGACTGGGAACATGCAGATTACGGTGAAAGTCGTTACCGTGAGGAACTTCCGTTCAGTGTTGATTTAAAAACCGTCAGGTTTCGTTGCCGGACCCTGTATAAGGCGAGTCTCTATTGTTATCACATTTAACTGAGAGGTGAATTAATCTTAATTTCAAGGAGTATATTTTATTTTATTTCGAATTAATGGTGAATAGTAATATGACGGAAGCCTCGTAAGAAAATTAAGTATGTGATGAATGGCTATAGCCTATGTATGTATAATAACTTGATTTGGTTAATATTTGAAGTCTTGCTGTTAATGTATAAATCAAACAGTCTTACAACGTACTATTTCATATCAATACTTTTCATTTGAACCTTCATCACTTCATTATAAATGTCACAAAACCTTTCATGGAAAAACGTGCAAGAAAATAACTAAAAAGGGGTATGGAACCTAATTCACGTTGCACGATTTCGTCTTCTTTCGCTTATAAACATGCCTGAAAGAGTACCGCATTTCACCACATAATCATTTTGAAAAAAGTGGTGTGCGACTTTTGCGAGAAGTTTATTTTAGGAGAAAAACTGTGCCGGTATCACTTAAAAATGATTTATTACAAGGTTTATTGTTTTAGTGCAAGATTATCATGATCGGAATATTCGTTAACTTAAGTTAAAGTTTACGAGTAATACTCGAAATCGATGAACATTTTTTCTTCGTGACAGATTAGCTTACATTTTTCCGGTCTGATATAAAAGTGAACACACTAAATTGTGCATTATAATGTAAAAAAGTAGTGTAAAAGGCCATATAACAAGGACCACTTACAAGTGTACAAATGATGAACTCATTTGATTAAACAGCCCGATTTGCCCACACTTAAAATTATGCCAAGATGCCCTTATTCCCCAATTCTTCAAGTGTAATATGCTCTTAATTCTAAGAATTTTGAATCCTAGTGTACAAATGATGAGCCCCCTCAGATTGATTTGCCTACACTTATAAAAGGCACTTCTGTGATATTGTTGTCCATAAATTTGTTAAAAATATGCCCCTCTTGATATTTGTTTTGCCCACACCTAAAACTAAGCTAAGATACACCCACACCCACACTCACCCACACCCACACCCACACACACACATATTTATTTCCGGTCCACTTCCGGTTTGCCTACTTCCGGTCCACTTCCGGCCAACTTGTGGCTTATTTCTGAGCACAGCTCTGTTAGAGATAGGGATATTATATAAATTTAAAAATTATTTCATTCTTCACAAACAAATCTCATCTAAAAATTCCATAACAGTCCCATGCTCAGCTCTGTGTCTGTGTGAGGCAAGCACAGCTCTGTTAGAGATAGGGATATTGAGTATTGAAACATCTAGAAATTATTTTATTCTTCTCAAGCTCAGCTCTGTGTCTGTGTGGGGATTTGTACCTAATAACATCAAAACAACACAGCTCTGTTAGAGACAGAATATTCAATTCCATATCTATAACATCTCTGTGTAATTCCATAACAGTTCCATGATCAGCTCTGTGTCTATGTAGAGCAAAACAGCACAGCTCTGTTAGAGATAGGTATATTATATAAATTTAAAAATTATTTCATTATTCACAAACAAATCTCATCTAACAATTCCATAACAGTTCCATGCTCAGCTCTGTGTCTGTGTGAGGCAAGCACAGCTCTGTTAGAGATAGGGATATTAAGTATAAATTTAAAAATTATTTCATTCTTCATAAACAAATCTCATCTAACAATTCCATAACAGTTCCATGCTCAGCTCTGTGTCTGTGTGAGGCAAGCACAGCTCTGTAGGAATATTAAGTATAGACTTAAAAATTATTTCATTCTTCACAACTAGCAATTCTTTAACAGTTCCATGCTCAGCTCTGTGTCTGTATGGGATTTGTACAGCAACATAGCTTTGTTAGAGACAGAGTAGATGGGTATAAATATTATTTCATTCAATTCTTCACATTTATATCCATAACATCTCTGTGTCTGTGTGTCAGTACAGCACAGCTCTGTTAGATATTGAGTATAGATCTATTGGAAATTATTTCATTCTTCACAAACAAATCTCATCTAACAATTCCATGCTCAGCTCTGTGTCTGTGTGGGGATTTGTACCTAATAACATCAGTACAGCACAGCTCTGTTAGAGCTATAACATCTCTGCGTAATTCCATAACAGTTCCATGCTCAGCTCTGTGTCTGTGTGGGATTTGTACAGCAACATAGCTTTGTTAGAGACAGAGTAGATGGGTATAAATATTATTTCATTCAATTCTTCACCTCTATATCCATAACAGCTCTGTTAGAGATAGGGATATTAAGTATAAATTTAAAAATTCACAAACAAATCTCATCTAACAATTCCATAACAGTTCTATGCTCAGCTCTGTGTCTGTGTGAGGCAAGCACAGCTCTGTAGGAATATTAAGTATAGATTTTACAATTATTTCATTCTTCACAAACAAATCTCATCTAACAATTCCATAACAGTTCCATGCTCAGCTCTGTGTCTGTGTGGGGATTTAGCTTTGTTAGAGACAGAGTAGATGGGTATAAATATCATTTTATTCAATTCTTCACATTTTATAACAGCTCTATTCTTCACATCTAACAATTCCCATAACAGTTTCATGCTCAGCAAGGCTCTGTTAAGTATCTTAATATTTCATTCCTTCATAACAGTTCCTGTGCCTGTGTGGGGATTTGTACCTAATAACATCAAAACAACACAGCTCTGTTAGAGACAGAATATTCAATTCCATATCTATAACATCTCTGTGTAATTCCATAACAGTTCCATGCTCAACTCTGTGTCTATGTAGAGCAAAACAGCACAGCTCTGTTAGAGATAGGTATATTATATAAATTTAAAAATTATTTCATTCTTCACAAACAAATCTCATCTAACAATTCCATAACAGTTCCATGCTCAGCTCTGTGTCTGCGTGAGGCAAGCACAGCTCTGTAGGAATATTAAGTATAAATTCAAAAATTATTTCATTCTTCACAACTAACAATTCTATAACAGTTCCATGCTCAGCTCTGTGTCTGTGTGGGATTTGTACAGCAACATAGCTTTGTTAGAGATTCATTCAATTCTTCACCTCCATATCCATAACAGCTCTGTGTTTATAATAGATAGGAATATTGAGTGCATCTAACAATTCCTGCCCATAACAGTTCCATGTTGTAGAAATATCAGCAAGGCTCTGTGTCTGTGAGATTTGAAACCTTGTTCCCAATCAGTTCCAAGCTGTACAGCTCTGTGTCTGTGAGATTTGAAACCTGTTCCTGTACAGCTCTGTGAGAATTTTCATAGTGCCTAATAATATCAGCACAGCTCAGTTAGGATCGCATCTAACAAATATCAAGGATTTGTACCTAATTACAGTAGCACAGGGATAGGGATAATAAGTATAGACTATTGATATAGAAATTATTTTATTCTTCAATCTTATTCATAACAGTTCTATGCTCCTATGTGTCTGAGCAACATCAGTACAGCACAGCTCTGTTAATTAATATCTATTGAAACATGTGTCTGTGCGGGGATTTGTACCTAAGTATAGCTATTATTGAGTATAGAATTATTATATCTAGATCCATTTTCTGTGTCTGTGCAGGGATTTGTACTTAATAAATCAGTACAGCATTGCTCTGTTAGAGTATAGATTTATATTATTATTGAAACATCTCTTCACAAACAATCTCATCTAACAATTCTATAACAGTTCCGCTCAGCTCTGTGTCTGTGCGGGGATAAACATCAGTACAGCACAGCTCTGTTGCTCATCTTTTCAGCTCTGTGTCTGTGCAGGGATTTGTACCTAATAACATCAGTACAGCACAACTCTGTTAGAGTATAGATTTAATTATATTATTATTGAAACATCTAGAAATTATTCTTCAAACAAATATCATCTAACAATTCCATAACAATTCCATGCTCAGCTCTGTTGCTCATCTTTTCAGCTCTGTGTCTGTGCAGGGATTTGTACCTAATAACATCAGTACAGCACAGCTCTGTTAGAGTATAGATTTAATTATATTATTATTGAAACATCTAGAAATTATTCTTCCTAACAATTCCATAACAATTCCATGCTCAGCTCTGTGTCTGTGTGGGGATTTGTACCTAATAACATCAGTACAGCACAGCTCTGTTAGATATAAGGATATTGAGTATAGATTTAATTATTGAAACACCTAGAAATTATTCTTCAAACAAATATCATCTAACAATTCCATAACAATGCCATGCTCAGCTCTGTGTCTGTGTGGGGATTTGTACCTAATAACATCAGTACAGCACAGCTCTGTTAGAGACATTTAATTCTTCACATTTATATCCATAACATTTCTGTGTCTGTGTGTCAGTACAGCACAGCTCTGTTAGAGATAGGGATATTGAGTATAGATTTTATTATATTATTATTGAAACATCTAGAAATTATTTCATTCTTCACAAACAAATCTCATCTAACAATTCCATGCTCAGCTCTGTGTCTGTGCGAGGATTTGTACCTAATAACATCAGTACAGCATAGCTCTGTTAGAGACATTTAATTCTTCACATTTATATCCATAACAGCTCTGTGTCTGTGTGAGGCAAGCACAGCTCTGTTAGAGATAGGGATATTGAGTATTGAAACATCTAGAAATTATTTCATTCTTCAAAAACAAATCTCACCTAACAGTTCCATGCTCAGCTCTGTGTCTGTGTGGGGATTTGTACCTAATAAGATCAAAACAACACAGCTCTGTTAGAGACAGAATATTCAATTCTTCACAATTCCATAACAGTTCCATGCTCAGCTCTGTGTCTATGTAGAGCAAAACAGCACAGCTCTGTTAGAGATAGGGATATTAAGTATAAATTTAAAAATTATTTCATTCTTCACAAACAAATCTCATCTAACAATTCCATAACAGTTCCATGCTCAGCTCTGTGTCTTTGTGAGGCAAGCACAGCTCTGTTAAAGATCTTCACAAACAAATCTCATCTAACAATTCCATAACAGTTCCATGCTCAGCTCTGTGTCTGTGTGGGGATTTGTACCTAATAACATCAAAACAACACAGCTCTGTTAGAGACAGAATATTCAATTCTTCACATCCATATCCATAACATCTCTGTGTAATTCCATAACAGTTCCATGCTCAGCTCTGTGTCTGTGTGAGGCAAGCACAGCTCTGTTAAAGATCTTCACAAACAAATCTCATCTAACAATTCCATAACAGTTCCATGCTCAGCTCTGTGTCTGTGTGGGGATTTATACCTAATAACATCAAAACAACACAGCTCTATTAGAGACAGAATATTCAATTCTTCACATCCATAGCCATAACATCTCTGTTTAATTCCATAACAATTACATGCTCAGCTCTATATCTGTGTGAGGAAAGCACAGCTTTGTTATATGATAGGAATATTAAGTATAGATTTAAATTTCATTCTTCACAAACAAATCTCATCTAACAATTCCATAACAGTTCCATGCTCAGCTCTGTGTCTGTGTGAGGCAAGCACAGCTTTCATTCTTCACAAACAAATCTCATTTAACAATTCCATAATAGTTCCATGCTCAGCTCTGTGTCTGTGTGGGATTTGTACAGCAACATAGCTTTGTTAGAGACAGAGTAGATGGGTATAAATATTATCTCATTCAATTCTTCACCTCCATATCCATAACAGCTCTGTGAAATTTATTCTTCACATCTAACAATTCCCATAACAGTTTCATGCTCAGCAAGGCTTTGTGTCTGTGTAGATAGGGATATTAATATTTCATTCCTTCATAACAGTTCCTGTGTCTGTGTGGGATTTGTACAGAGCACAGCTCTGAGATAGGGACTAATAGTTAGGGTATAATTAATTCTTCACATCTATTGAGTGTCTAGATGTTATTTCATCCCTATGTCATGACAGTTTCAACTCTGTATTTGTATGGAATTTACAAATACAGAGTTGAAACTGTCATGACATAGGGATGAAATAACATCTAGACACTCAATAGACGTGAAGAATTAATTATACCCTAACTATTAATCCCTATCTCAGAGCTGTGCTCTGTACAAATCCCACACAGACACAGGAACTGTTATGAAGGAATGAAATATTAATATCCCTATCTACACAGACACAAAGTCTTGCTGAGCATGAAACTGTTATGGGAATTGTTAGATGTGAAGAATAAATTTCACAGAGCTGTTATGGATATTGAAGGTGAAGAATTGAATGAGATAATATTTATACCCATCTACTCTGTCTCTAACAAAGCTATGTTGCTGTACAAATCCCACACAGACACAGAGCTGAGCATGGAACTATTATGGAATTGTTAAATGAGATTTGTTTGTGAAGAATGAAAGCTGTGCTTGCCTCACACAGACACAGAGCTGAGCATGGAACTGTTATGGAATTGTTAGATGAGATTTGTTTGTGAAGAATGAAATTTAAATCTATACTTAATATTCCTATCATATAACAAAGCTGTGCTTGCCTCACACAGATATAGAGCTGAGCATGTAATTGTTATGGAATTATACAGAGATGTTATGGATATGGATGTGAAGAATTGAATATTCTGTCTCTAATAGAGCTGTGTTGTTTTGATGTTATTAGTTATAAATCCCCACACAGACACAGAGCTGAGCATGGAACTGTTATGGAATTGTTAGATGAGATTTGTTTGTGAAGATCTTTAACAGAGCTGTGCTTGCCTCACACAGACACAGAGCAGAGCATGGAACTGTTATGGAATTGTTAGATGAGATTTGTTTGTGAAGAATGAAATAGTTTTTTAATTTATACTTAATATCCCTATCTCTAACAGAGCTGTGCTGTTTTGCTCTACATAGACACAGAGCTGAGCATGGAACTGTTATGGAATTGTGAAGAATTGAATATTCTGTCTCTAACAGAGCTGTGTTGTTTTGATGTTATTAGGTACAAATCCCCACACAGACACAGAGCTGAGCATGGAACTGTTAGGTGAGATTTGTTTGTGAAGAATGAAATAATTTCTAGATGTTTCAATACTCAATATCCCTATCTCTAACAGAGCTGTGCTTGCCTCACACAGACACAGAGCTGTTATGGATATAAATGTGAAGAATTAAATGTCTCTAACAGAGCTATGCTGTACTGATGTTATTAGGTACAAATCCTCGCACAGACACAGAGCTGAGCATGGAATTGTTAGATGAGATTTGTTTGTGAAGAATGAAATAATTTCTAGATGTTTCAATAATAATATAATTAAATCTATACTCTAACAGAGTTGTGCTGTACTGATGTTATTAGGTACAAATCCCTGCACAGACACAGAAAATAGATCTAGATATAATAATTCTATACTCAATAATAGCTATACTTAGGTACAAATCCCGCACAGACACATGTTTCAATAGATATTAATTAACAGAGCTGTGCTGTACTGATGTTGCTCAGACACATAGGAGCATAGAACTGTTATGATTAAGATTGAAAAATAAAATAATTTCTATATCAATAGTCTATACTTATTATCCCTATCCCTGTGCTACTGTAATTAGGTACAAATCCTTGATATTTGTTAGATGCGATCCTATCTGAGCTGTGCTGATATTATTAGGCACTATGAAAATTCTCACAGAGCTGTACAGGAACAGGTTTCAAATCTCACAGACACAGAGCTGTACAGCTTGGAACTGATTGGGAACAAGGTTTCAAATCTCACAGACACAGAGCCTTGCTGATATTTCTACAACATGGAACTGTTATGGGCAGGAATTGTTAGATACACTCAATATTCCTATCTATTATAAACACAGAGCTGTTATGGATATGGAGGTGAAGAATTGAATGAATCTCTAACAAAGCTATGTTGCTGTACAAATCCCACACAGACACAGAGCTGAGCATGGAACTGTTATAGAATTGTTAGTTGTGAAGAATAAAATAATTTTTAAATTTATACTTAATATCCCTATCTCTAACAGAGCTGTGCTTGCCTCACACAGACACAGAGCTGAGCATGGAACTGTTGTGGAATTGTTAGATGAGATTTGTTTGTGAAGAATGAAATAATTGTAAAATCTATACTTAATATTCCTACAGAGCTGTGCTTGCCTCACACAGACACAGAGCTGAGCATAGAACTGTTATGGAATTGTTAGATGAGATTTGTTTGTGAATTTTTAAATTTATACTTAATATCCCTATCTCTAACAGAGCTGTTATGGATATAGAGGTGAAGAATTGAATGAAATAATATTTATACCCATCTACTCTGTCTCTAACAAAGCTATGTTGCTGTACAAATCCCACACAGACACAGAGCTGAGCATGGAACTGTTATGGAATTACGCAGAGATGTTATAGCTCTAACAGAGCTGTGCTGTACTGATGTTATTAGGTACAAATCCCCACACAAACACAGAGCTGAGCATGGAATTGTTAGATGAGATTTGTTTGTGAAGAATGAAATAATTTCCAATAGATCTATACTCAATATCTAACAGAGCTGTGCTGTACTGACACACAGACACAGAGATGTTATGGATATAAATGTGAAGAATTGAATGAAATAATATTTATACCCATCTACTCTGTCTCTAACAAAGCTATGTTGATGTACAAAACCCACACAGACACAGAGCTGAGCATGGAACTGTTATAGAATTGCCAGTTGTGAAGAATGAAATAAATTTTAAATCTATACTTAATATTCCTACAGAGCTGTGCGTGCCTCACACAGACACAGAGCTGAGCATGGAACTGTTATGGAATTGTTAGATGAGATTTGTTTATGAAGAATGAAATAATTTTTAAATTTATACTTAATATCCCTATCTCTAACAGAGCTGTGCTTGCCTCACACAGACACAGAGCTGAGCATGGAACTGTTATGGAATTGTTAGATGAGATTTGTTTGTGAATAATGAAATAATTTTTAAATTTATATAATATACCTATCTCTAACAGAGCTGTGCTGTTTTGCTCTACATAGACACAGAGCTGAGCATGGAACTGTTATGGAATTACACAGAGATGTTATAGATATGGAATTGAATATTCTGTCTCTAACAGAGCTGTGTTGTTTTGATGTTATTAGGTACAAATCCCCACACAGACACAGAGCTGAGCTTGAGAAGAATAAAATAATTTCTAGATGTTTCAATACTCAATATCCCTATCTCTAACAGAGCTGTGCTTGCCTCACACAGACACAGAGCTGAGCATGGAACTGTTATGGAATTGTTAGATGAGATTTGTTTGTGAAGAATGAAATAATTTTTAAATTTATATAATATCCCTATCTCTAACAGAGCTGTGCTCAGAAATAAGCCACAAGTTGGCCGGAAGTGGACCGGAAGTGGACCGGAAGTGGACCGGAAGTAAATATGTGTGTGTGTGTGTGTGGGTGTGGGTGGGTGGGGGTGAGTGTGGGTGTGGGTGTATCTTAGCTTAGTTTTAGGTGTGGGCAAAAAAAATATCAAGAGGTGCATATTTTTAACAAATTTATGGACAACAATCTCACAGAAGTGCCTTTTATAAGTGTAGGCAAATCAATCTGAGGGGGCTCATCATTTGTACACTAGGATTCAAAATTCTTAGAATTAAGAGCATATTACACTTGAAGAATTGGGGAATAAGGGCATCTTGGCATAATATTAAGTGTGGGCAAATCGGGCTGTTTAATCAAATGAGCTCATCATTTGTACACTTGTAAGTGGTCCTGGTTATATGGCCTTTTACACTACTTAAAAAACATACTCGACAAAATTTACTACTTTGTTGTGAAGTACGGACTTACAAAATGTACTGTTCTGTGTCCGAATGTTCCACGCCGCTATAAAGTGTTTCGATATCTGATGCGACCAATCTTTATAAACGAATATTTTGGACTGTAGAAACAGTGTGCGATGATGTAAACTAATGAGCATGTGTGCTACTTCATTCGAGTAATGGCGGCTGGTCGCTAGTGCGTAACGTTTGTGCTCCCGAAATAACGTAAACAACTGCAGTAAATTAACATTCTAATGGTCAAACTACTATTGTAAGGTGAGATTAATATCTGAGAAGTGCATTTGCAAATAACACGCCTTCGGTTTATTACTTTGTGCCTTGTATTGTACTATTTTCTAATTCACCGTTCAGTATGGCACCGAAGAAATCTGGAAAGAACCAGGGATCACCGAACAGCGTAAGCAGTGTTTCCAACTTCAACAACGTAGAATTTGTGAAACGTGTTTGTGAAGAAGTGAAGATTGCTGTGCAGGCACCTGAAATGATGAAAATTATGGTGGACTCGATAGTCGAGGCAGTGACAAAATCAGTGCTTCAAAGTCTGGAGGAAACACTAAACTTTAACGTTGAAGAAATGCACAGCATGAAGGATGAACTGAAGAAGAAGGATGAGCAACTCCGAGGGCTCAGGGACAAATTGGACGACTTAGAGCAGTACCAGAGGAGGAACTCCATCCGGATATTCGGTATTCCCGAAACTTCCAACGAGAATACCGATAACAAAGCAACCGCCTTGTTTGAAGAGCAACTGGGCATCAAAATCCAGCATGGTGATATTTGCAGAAGCCACAGGGTAGGAGGACAGAAGAACGGAGGTAAGCCAAGAGCCATTCTTGTTAAATTTACTAGTTACCGTGCGAGAGCAAGTGTATTTCGAAATAAAAGGAAACTGAAGGGTTCTAATATCACCATCACAGAAGATCTCTGCCGCGCACGTCTCGAGCTTCTGAAACTGGCTACGAGCAAATACCATTACAAGAACTGTTGGACCCAAGATGGGAATATCGTGATAAACATTGGAAACGTGAAGCACTTCATCACTTGCAGAAAGCAATTAGATGAACTTTGAACGCTTACCGGGAAGATATGAGTGATCTGTACTTTATCATTTTTTAAAATCTCTTTTACCTTTCATAACATAACATTTAAATTTCACATTACTCTTATAATTTTTATTTATCGGGAACACATTTAGTCTTAAGTTGTAGCTTCTAAATGTTTGAGTTCCTCTTTTCTTTGATATATACGTGTTTTGCTTCTTTTATTATTGTTTACTACTTTCAATATTTTAATCGCAACTGCATAATTTTACAGTTTAGTTTCGTAAATGTGAGATACGTTCTTGTACATAAGCAAAGTTTAATTGTTAGTAAATCAAAAAAACATATTCATAAGTTACTAATGATCAAAAGTACCGTAAAAAGCAGAAAACTTTTATTTGTATTTGTATTTGTAACCTTTATGCATCTGCGGATAAATGTAGTGAGTTTGCAACCTCTCTCTGCTCTGCAACCCTCCAGAAGTTACTTCTACCGTTATGCCTGTAACAGAACCTACCACCCCCCTTGAAATGAACTCCACTGCTCTAGGGCATGTCCTCCGTCGCCCTCTCGCCGATGACAAAAGAACCGGCTGCTCCCTGGGTCTCAAAATAGCAAATGTAAACGTCAGGTCATTATTCCCCAAACTTCAGGAAATATGCATCGAAATTACAGAGAAACAGATTGACATTCTTGTCATAACAGAAACGTGGTTAACTTGCAATATAACGGATAATGCATTGAAAATTCCAGGTTATGACTTAATACGCTCTGATCGCCATTACAGCATGGGTGGGGGTGTCTGCATATACGCACGGGAGGGACTAAAACTGCATCCGTTGTCTTTCGAAATCGAAGGAGAGTTTGACGTTGAGTACCTTGCAGCTACGGTTGAAATAAAAAAGGAACGTCTCGGTATTTGTGCCGTATACAGGCCTAAGCGTATTCCATATACACAGTTGTCAATTTTAGAAGATATATTGACCGAAATGTATCCCTTAGTTAATGACCTTGTTATAGCTGGAGATTTCAACATTAATTTCTTACATCCAGACTGTGCTGACGTCGTTTACATTCAAAATTTGTTTAATCAATTTCAATTAACGCAAATAATCAATAAACCGACCAGAATAACCTCCACGACTAAGTCATTAATTGATCTGACGTTTGTCAGCAACATGCAAAATGTAATCCAACATGGTGTCGGTGAGCCAGTCAGCAATAGCGATCATAGAATGACCCACGTTGTACTTGCGTATACCAAACCAGAAAGCGTGAACAGAATTATATACCACAGAAAATACGGTGATATTGATTATGATAAATTCGTGAAGGATGCAGAAAAAATTAACTGGGGAAAAATATATAACACCGATAACTTGAATATGAAAGTAGAGTATTTCAATGTCAACTTACTTGATCTCTTTGACAAGCACGCGCCAGTCCGTAAAACACGAGTTCGTAACAAACGTATGCCGTGGATTACATCGAATGTGAAGCTGTTGATGAAACTAAGGGACAATGCGTTTCGTAAATTCAAGCGAATCGGAACTGAATCTGCATGGAAAGAATACAAAGAATTGAGAAATTTCCCGACATACGTTATTCGGCAAGAAAAAAAGTGTTATTTTGAGCATAACATCAATAAAACACCAAGACAACCAAAGCATTTATGGAAGCAGCTGAAATCTGTAGGCATTGGCTCAAATAAAAATGATCTCCCCTCCACGTTTGACAATGCGAACGAGATAAATGAACACTTTATTAATTCAATTGATAGTCTAAATATCGACCAACGTCTGATATCTCAAGAATGTTTAAAATTTAGTAACCAAAAGTTTAATAATATGCTTCCCGAATTTGCTTTTAAAAAAGTGGATGGTTATACTGTAAGAAAATGTTTGTACGAAATCAAGTCTACTGCTATTGGTGCAGATGGAATATCAACTAAAATGCTGAAGTTATCGCTACCTTTTATTTTGCCTATTATCACACATATTATTAACTTTTCGCTCGAGAAATCCGTATTTCCCAGGAAATGGAAAGAAGCTTTGATAACACCACTCCCTAAGACGACCCGACCAACTAATGTAAACGACCTTCGACCTATTAGTGTTCTGCCTGTGTGTTCAAAACTACTAGAAAAAATAATCTATAAACAGACATTTAGCTTCATTGCCCAAAACAATATTCTTCCACCCTCACAGTCAGGATTTCGGCCGGCACACAGCACTGCTACGGCTTTGCTGAAAGTCACAAATGACATCCTCCAGGCTATGGATAAGAAATTCCTCACTGCATTAATATTATTGGACCTGTCCAAAGCATTTGATACGGTACAACATAAATTACTGCTCAGTAAACTGAAATATTACAGTTTTTCACAATCTACCCTTAACTGGTATTTTTCATATCTAAGTAACCGAAATCAACGTGTAAAACTGTCGCCTACTTTATTATCTAATAAATTATATATTTCATCTGGTGTTCCACAAGGATCTATACTAGGTCCCTTATTGTTTACGATTTATATTGCAGACCTACCCTCAGTTGTCAAATACTGTAACGTACATTCATATGCTGATGACACTCAACTAACCAAATCATTCAATCCAACAGAAATTGCTAGAAGTATTAAATACATAAGTAATGATTTGGGTGCGATAAAAACATGGTGTGATGCAAATGGCCTTAAAATTAATGCTAATAAGTCATGTTATACATTTATTGGAACTCGAAATGCTATTGGTTCGGTCGAGCACACTAATACAACAATTACAATAAATGATGATGTCATACCTAGAGCTCAAGTAGTTAAAAGTCTTGGACTGATATTTGACACTCGTCTATCATGGAATGAGCATATTAGCCGCCAAATCAATAAATCATTTGGAACACTTAGATTCTTGTTTAAATTTAACAAACTATTATCTTCAGAAATCAAGCAGCGATTAGTTGAAACACTTATATATCCATTTCTCGACTATTGTGACGTAGTGTACTCTGGTAGAATAAATAAAACTTTACAAGCAAAGATTCAAAAATGCCAAAATGCGTGCATGCGGTTCATATTTTGCATCCCGAGACGTGAACATATTTTACCTTCCATAAATAATAAGAATATCCTCAATATGTACCGTAGGCGGCTACTGCATACATATTGCCTTATACATAAAATTATTACATCTGGCAAGCCGTCGTATCTGGCAGACATGTTGATCCCTCGCACCAGTATTCACAGCCACCATACAAGAAATAATTTCAAATTTAACCTTCCACTCTGCAACACACAGGCATATCAGTCGTCGTTTTCATATTCTGCTGCAAAAATATGGAGTGCCCTACCTAAGACCATGTCGAGCATATCTAAAATAGAATCTTTCCGAAATGAAGTAAAGAATTTTCTTTTGGCAGAGCAGAGATTGTGTTCAAATACTATGATGTAACTTGTATGTTTATGTTATGTATTTTGTCTACATGTTTTTATTTTTACTTATTTTGCATTCATTTTATTTTATTTTTATGTAGTTGTCTTTTCACAATTTTTGTATCATTTTATTCATACATTTATTACAATTATTTTATCAATATATTTTGTAACTAAATCATACAGTTTATTGTACACTGTACTAATACTGTAATAACATATGTATAAGAAATGTAAATTTAAATGTAATCGATGACACGGGTTAGGTGGCAGAACAGCCTCAGGCTGAACCTCGCCCACGTAAATAAAGAATTTGAATTTGAATTTGAATTTAGTGCGTATCGTTGTTATTCCTATTCTAATGGTCATAGGTTCAAATCTTTGCTGCAGCGAAACGTTTTTCAAACTTTAATCGTTTCACATTGAAATGATTCTGTTTGGCATTAACGATGAGAGATTATTAGATAAAATCTCTCTTTATCAATAAGAAAATATGGATGTAGGATTATTGTTATGAATACGAAATTATACTATGTATTGTTAGTGCTATAATACTCCCACCATAGTAGGAAGATTTTATCCTGCACTGAGTTTAGAATAGCTTTTCCGCCTTCTGAAAAAATATATGAATGTCTTATTGCAGAAAGGGACCTGAGTCACATTTTTGAGGTATCGGAGTCAAAACTTTTTCATCTCCTCTGTCTCTAGCAGCATACTGCAGGAGGGCGCATTGAGGGTTGCAAAATTAACTATTCATTATGCTAAAAATTTGAGCCAACAACAGCACATTTCTTTCTTACACTCTCAATATTATACGATTTTTCTTGTTTTTCTCAGAATTGTGCAAAAGTGACTCAGGTCCCTTTCTGCAATAAGCCATTCATATATTAAATACGGTATGTATTATATAGGGTGGTTTGGTGTAGTTCCAACATGCTAACCAAAAGGTAGGTGAGTCAAAGGAGGCCATAGTTCCCAAGGTGGCCCACTTCACGAGAATCGTATTAATATTTATCAAAGTTAACAAATGGCACTACACGAGTGAACCCAGTCCACCTCTTGTGAACCATGGAGAAAACGAACTGTTTCAGTCTGCCAGCAGCCATTTTATGTAAGTTATTCTCAGGGATCGAGCAGATAAGTTGTCGATCTTATTTTAAGGTAAATAAGAATGGTGTGTCTGTACGTCCTTGAAATAAACGAACGTTAATATTTTATACATATTTTGAAAGCCCGTTTAATTATCTTTTTGATACCCTACTTAAACTATAAAAATGTATGTTGTGTCAAAGGAACGATACCTATTTTTTGTTTAAAAACGTAGTCCAGAGGGGACTGCCAAAGGTGGGCCTGTGGTTACACTCGCCTCTGGAATTTACACTTTTTTAATATTAAAATATGTTTTATTATTTAATGTTACCGTACCTAATAATGTTAAATTTGCACAGACTTTCATTAATTACTAAATGTTTTTATTATGTTCGATTTATATATTTTCATGGGCCAAAGATTAGCTCACCACAACATTGGACGCTGCTCTTAATTATGATAATCACTCCGAAGAGCAGCTGAAGAATTTCACTTTTGGGGAATCGCGAAGATGAAGATGAGTCATATGAAGAAATTGCTGAAAATACACTGGCAAAGAATACCCATGCAGAATTGGAACCTGGGACCACGTGCATCTCATGGCTGTGCTAACAACTCCACCACGCAGGTCGGTTATGGGTCGTTACTGTACATAATGCATGTCACTAATCGAAACTTTGAGATTAAAAATTTCTCTAATAAATTGTTAAAAAATAAATAAACATAAATATATATATTTTTTTGATCACAAGCAACATTTTCTAAGAAACTATAGACCCTAAGCATACCTTGGGGATGCATGGACTACTTTCGGAACAGATGTAACGGTTTTGTAACTATTATTTTTAAGTTACAAGCAATTTTACAAAATATTTATATGGTACATGTTGTTAATTAGATATATGAGATGTTTCTTAAAATTTAAAAATGTATATGTCATTGGAGATTTGTAAATTACCCACCTATGTCACTTACCTTATAACAACATCTGTGGCGCAGATTACGTAGTGTCGACATTCCCCTAAATTTGTTAGGGATTCCCGACGGTAAGTATCGACACCCTTTAACAATTATAAGTTAATACCTATAAATATATTCTACAACACTGAATGTAAGTACCAAAAGTAATAAATGCAATTGCTCGCAGTGGATAAATAAAGCATCTTATGGAGGCTTAATGTTCTTTAACTTGTTTAAGAGAGTAAATACATTATGATGCAATGACAACATCGCAGTTCTGACCTAGAATTTATCTGAGAAGGTTTCCAAAGGTGTTTTCTTGATGTGGTGCTGATCGAGTTACACCAAATTTATTGTAAAATTTCCTTGGGAGGCTTAAAATATGAAATATTCAATAGTTGCATCTTGTGCGAAAGGAAAAGGCTAAGAGTCGTAAATCGGTTATAGTGGGACCAAATCCTACACCATCTAATTGTAGAATCCTTCCCTCGAATTGCTTCTCTTTTTCATAGGAGAACGTAAGACAACGACAGTGTTCCTAGGCACATCTAACTTTCGAGCTGTAAGTGCAAGAGCCATTCCATTTCTTACATCTTCAACCGTAAACTTCATATTTTCCGGCAGTCAGCTTGATTTTGAAGTTTTTATTCTACAATTTCAGACCATCTTCATAAAAAACAATGAATAATACAGTTCTAAGCTTATTGGTGTGTCCGTATTAAGTAAGAATGACTAACGAAAGAAATAAGAAAAGTGTCGAAATTGAATGACGGAAGTGCCTTGAAATGGCACATATCGTTGATTAAAATCATTTGGAATGGCACGTGAACTTCTCTCCCGAGACAGCAGCACGACTTCGATGCTTTCCTCACACGTTAGAAGCATTCTATGTTTTCTCACACATGGAAAATGAGAAATGTGTTACAACCATGCATTCATAACGTTTTAATTATTAAAGGCAGGTTTTTTTTAAAAAAAAACCTTCACCATTTCATTTCTTGTGAAATTCTAGCATTATTTAATATATCACATTACCCATTTCCCATTTAAAAATATTCAGTTGAATTCAATATGGCGGCAGTCCGCTAGGAACACACCAATATGATTCCGCCAGGCCTAACCTGTTTCTATAGTGACAATTTATACCTAGTCTAAATCCGTTACATTTTATAGCTGATGTTAAGCGACTTTTGAATCGCCCTGTATATGCACATATGCAAATAATATAGTAAAAATGTATTGTAATAAAGGCAATAAGGTCATTGCATGACAATTCAGCAAATTTTGTATAGTCATACTTAGGTAAGAAGCCACATCATTTTTTTTCTGGGCCTTATACTTTTACACTTACAGAAGGTAAAAGTTTTCAGGATTTGCTTATGTGTCGCTCCTGACTCTTCGTTGCTATATTTAACTTCGATTTTGTGCCACTTTTGGCCAATTTGCGAAGATTAACATGAGTGATGAAATTGATGAATGGACAATCACGAACATCCATGCCCAGACCGGGATTCGAACCCAGGACACTTGGCGTCGTTGCGTGTTGTGCTAACCACTGCGCCACGGGAGCCGTCGTAAGCCAATCTTAGTGTGCAAGTTCAAATAAGAAATGCTCGAAGATTTGCGAGTTTTTCCCATTGTTGTAACAAAAATATTTTACATAAAAATGCCTTTTTCTTAACTACAAAAGACATCTAATTTCATAAATTAATATATTAGCCTAAGGCGTTTCTTTGAACGTGTCTGTTTTTGCGTCCAACTAACCCTCTAAGCATGTTCTAACATATTATGAAGAAGAAAGAAAAATTCTGAGAATTTTGATGGCATATGTATAAACTTGGTTGAGTTATTGTTTTAAGTTCACTTTATGCACATACAGGCTAGTCGGGATTGGACCTACAGTTTAAAGTGGGAACCGAACCACTGTGCAATGTGCCCCAACCGGGAATTGAACCCTTCATTACAAGGCGACGACGTTACCACTTATGTAGAAACTTTATGCTCATTTATGAAACACAATAATGATATTGGAGACTTCAATTAAAACACTGATATTACACATCACAAAGATTATTTTTTTTTCATTTTTTATAACTCTCGACAGAGAGTGAGAATGACTATTATAATTTATGACCATGACACAAAACTAACTGCATAAATTCTCGCGTTGCAACATATATTTATAAGGCCTCGCTGATGGCGTAGTGGTAAAGTCAAGTGGTAACCGGGTTCGATATGTGGAAGCACATAATGGTTCGGATTCCGCTTTAAATTGTAGATCCAGTCCCAATTAGTCTATCTGTGCATAAAGTGGATTAAACACAAAAAAAATCAAACGAAACTCATAAATTTAGAAATTTTACATTCATTTGTATTCAGGGCGGGTCAATAGTTTGGAACCATTTCTTTAAGAGAGAGACGAGCTGTTGAAAAGACGTGATGTGTGTGTGTGGCGGGGGGAATAATACAATAATAATATTTTTTTTCAATCATGTAAATAGTAATACCTTCATTAATTAATCTAATTTTATTAATTTTGAACATTTGCATTAAACCCCACAATTTACAAAATTGAGAAAAAAACATGCTGAAATAGCAAATTAAAAAGTATGAGCGCTGATTGGGTGAATTTTGCCAAGGCAGTGTATCTACGGTCCTGTGAGCAGAACTGACGAACTAGGTAAGAGCCGATTCAATGTCTTGGAAAGGTACTTAGAAGGGTGGCCTCAAACATTCATGGGAAGAGATAGAGAGATATATTTCAAAATCAGCTGGATAATTTTTACCTATTCGCTCCTCCTTGTTCCAGAACTCTAGGTTTCAAGTTTCAGAGACATTGATTGTTATGTAAATGGTTGCAAAGCAATTTCACTCATCTCTATAATGGCAAAGAAACCGTCTCATCTCAAACATTATACAGGAATAATCATGCGAAGAAGTTATTTTTCTACAATAGTAGAAGTATCGCTATTGGATCATTTCGTGGTAGGCCAACGAATTCGCAAACCAAGTTTCATGTTTCTACGTTAAACTTTTTCGAGATACGACGAGAACACTTTTTATTTTCAAACGAACAACTTATTTGAAATGTAAAAATGCATATACTTGTTCCAATTACTAATATAATACTTGAGGCGTTTTATTCAACTACACTTTCTTAGCTACAAATAAGGAACTGGCAAAGCCTTGCCGTACTTCAGTGAAATATCGAACGGTAAAGATTATTCGGGTCTCACTTCTCGCACATCGAATTGAGCTCTGCCCCGCCCTTTGTCTGCCTGACGTTGGAATATTTTCTCCTGTTGTTAGGTTAGTTATGTAAGGTTTAGCTCTATTAGGATAAATAATATATTTTTGGTCAAGTCAGGAAAAACAATACAGCGTATTTATTCTAAGATACCTAAACTTACCAAGCTTAACCTTACAATGAAAGCTTTCCTCGCTTACGTCAGACAGACAAATGGCAGAGCGGAGGTCAATACGGTGTGCGATACGTTAAGCCCAAAGTGTTTAATTTTCTCCATTTTATTGTTGCATTGCATTCTTGATTATTGAAAATCGTTTTTGAGTCTTCAGATTAATCCAAAGTCTGTATGATCAGGGTTACATTAAACAAGGATAAGAACAATTGCAGTGGAAAAATCTTGGGTCCAACGCAGATATTTCGGAAGCGAAATGTAGATGGTGGCTGCAAATTCATGTACAATATAAGTATGTAACATATGAAGACGACAATTGTGTATTTTATTGTTGTTCAGGCATGCGAATATTTCGAATCATTAATTTAGAAACATATCATAGGCACATGTTTAAAAAGAGCTGCAGATATGCATTAATTAAACACACTATCCTTTGTAGATAGAATGTTTATTACGTCTTTAGAATACGAATAGTTAAAGAAACTTACCAACATTTTACCCAGAAAATACATCAGCAAAATTGGTGAGTTTGTAGACTACTTGTCTATGTTCTGACACTGCAGTCTCTTAATACGCCAGAAATAAACAGAAAAACTACAATTGTGACAATTATTTATATATCTAACATTATCTGTTTGCTATGATGGGCGGTTAGGGGATGGAGCCGGATAGACGGAGGGATGCGTCCGCCCTGCCGCGGCTCTGACATTGTCACAGAATATATATACACAGAGGAATGCCATTTATTTCATCACACCGTAATTGTACTTTCACAATGTAAGGCATGGCGTGACTAGAGGTATTCAGTATACATTGGACAAAGGGAAACAGTTTTTCTAAACAAACATAGCATCAGGCACCAAATAAAGGTATACCCTCCCACCAATCTCTGAAGCAAGGGAACAAAAACAAGTAGTGACGCGAGACGGCCCCACCAATGAACACGTGAGAGGAAACTGTATTACGTGGATGGGGAGTAGGCTACTTCCGTTATTAGCCTCCGCAGGAGCGTTTACTGCTTCACTCTGTCCACTCGATTTCCTCCCCTCCTCTGACGCTATGCTCGGCACTGCTCCAGAGATAACTGAAGCAGGGTGTATTCAAATACATTTGGGGGCCGATAAGAATGGCATAATTTTTTTTTGAAATGACAATAAACAATTAATAATTGAATGAAAATTAAAAATGTATGTAAATGCATAAAAATGTCTACCTTTATTGAGAAATTGACAAAGGTCAGAAAGTATCTGTCCCCAAATGAAAGTAGCAATAAAATTGCAAGTCTAAACTCTCAGATGATGTCTGGCCAACTTACTTCCAAACTTTCAAAACGAAATTGAGGGCAACAGATGCGAGAACGGTAGGGGGGAGGAGTGCAAGGCAGTTCACTTTCCCTTAGTAGATAAGGTTTAGCATAGTTCGAGGGCAAAACTGGCAGACAGTTGGGGTGGAGGAGCTGGTGACACACCAATTACACAACTAAAGGAAAAGTCACTTCTTGTCATCTCAATAAAGAACCGTTTATTCAGTATCAATAAAGCTTGAAGTTCTTCTGCCATTAGGATACGATTACATTTTAATTTAATAGTGTAAACAAGGAAAATGCACCAGTGTTCAACGCTTAGTGACGAAAATCAACGGGTTTATTTTGTAAGTTTAACATTTATATTACCTTACTGAAAAATGAAATTCCATCATCGAAATCAAACCTTCATTTAACATATCAAAGAATTAATTAATTGTTTCATTGCAAATTGTGGCCATAACTTTTGTTTTTCTAACATGCTCGTGCTATACACTAGTGTTCGACACCCCCCCCAAATGGACTGTGCTATTAATGGACATACCATGTTACAGTAATAGACACCCCTTCAACTTTCTTAAAAAATAATAAAAAAAATTATAATGTGAAGAAATGCGCAGCTACACGCTTGAAGATATAAAATATTGCTTCAAACAGAAAAACATATATATTTTAGGAGCTTTTGAGGCTCTTGTATGTCAGAAACATTTTCTAAGACGAAACTCCTAAAATTACAAAAAAAACTTTAAAATATGAATAAAACCCCAAGTACAGTGGGATCCATGAGTATTATCGTGCAAATTGTCCATGACTATTTTCATTAAAATGTCTCTTACATCCTATTTGTTTTTCAGCGATGGATTTTTATGTATGATGTTGCAGAAGTTGTCAAAAGCTTGTTTTGAGTTTTCTTTTAATTCTTGAAGCTCTTATTAGGTCAAATAAAGTGCGTGAACATAGTGATGGACAATTTGCAGGGTAATACTCATGGATCCCACTGTACAATTAAAAATTCTTGACTGGGAAAATGTTTTCTTACTTATAGCTACACAAATTTTTTCCCCTTGTTTCACAATTTCGCGGGTTTATTTCCGTTGAAACCGGCGTCTTTTTACGTTCACGATTTATGTTTTGAAATAAGATTTTTTTGTTTTTGTCAACTGAAATCATGCCTAAATGCTATGGAAAGCTGTGAAAACTATTATCAGAAAACTAACGGAAGAAAACTAAAATATCACAGCTTGATTGATATAAAAAAATGCGAGATTGCCAATTTTTATGAAAAAGGCATTGTGCGAGATCTAAAAGCAGAACTTTAAATATTGTATGTAAATGTAAGGGTGTAATAAACGTGACTGCTTCCCAGGCACGTATCCAAGGGGGGGGGGCTCAAGCCCCCGCCCGAAAGTTTTCGGTTTACACTAGATAAAATGAGATTTTTTGTTTCTTGTGGTGTCAAATAAAATAATGTGACGTTAATTTAAGGAGAGAAATAATTATCGAGGCAAGACGGACAATATTCTATAACCCTGTTATTGGTAACAGCTCGTATCCAAGGTGGGATTCAGGGGGCTCAAGCCCCCCTTCAGAAAATTTTCAGTTTACGCTAGATAAAATTAGGTTTTTGGTTTCATGAATAATATGGTTATAATTTGAGAGAGATAATTATCTAGGCAAAGCGGAGAATGTTCTATAAGCCTGTTATTGTTAATAGCGCGTATCCAAGGTAGGGATCAGGTGGTTCGAGGCCCCCCCTCCCCCGCTCCCCAAGGAAATTTTTCAGTTTACACTGATAAAATTAGGTTTTTGACTTCTTGAATAATGTGACGATAATTTAAGGAGAGGAATAATTATCGAGACAAGACGGAGAATGTTCTATAACCCTGTTATTGTTAATAGCGCGTATCCAAGGTGGGGATCGTAACTCGTGGACTCCCCCACCAGAAAAGTTTTCATTTTACACTAGATAAAATTAGGTTCTTGTCTTCTTGAATAATGTGACGATAATTTTAGGAGAGAAATACTTATCAAGGCAAGACGGAGAATGTTCTATAACCCTGTTGTTGATAATATTGCACGTAAACTTTTCTAACGCTTTCGGTGTTGTCGTAGCGAACTTGAACAATATGTAGAAGAGACTTGTCAGCATTTGGAAGCTGCACAACAAAGGTAGCGCCGCAGGTAGGGCGATTCGGATTCATTGTAATTTTTTAATCTCTGGAAAGCGCGAGAGGGAACGTTCTTGAAAAAGAGAAGGAGTCGAACTACTGGCAATATTTACGAATCGTGATATCTGCGAAACGTTATAGAATATAATGAGGATACTAATACGCGGCTTCAATTCCCGCTTGATCTGTACAACAGAATAGGTGGAGACTTCAGAGGTAAGTGTGACAATTCATACAGTCGATTAGTGATCAGTCAGTGTCCATTGGTTGATTTATAAGATCTAGTGATTCGAAAATGAAATGGACTAAATACCGTACAGTAACGGAGTCTACCACTAGTTCCAGTTCGGTCCCCCCAAAGCTAAAAACATTGACGACAGCGGAACTTCGAGTAGTGCTACGAGTAGTTCGGGTCGAAAGACGAAGAGATCGAAGGTCTCTCTCTCTAAAGTGAATATTTCGGCAGTATCGGGCTGGGCATTGGAGCGATTTATTAAAAAAAAATAAGCTGCACAGATCAACTGAAAATCAAAGTTTTAAGTGATGATTTGGTTGTGCCAGGACCAAATTTTGTGTATGCAGTCCGAGAATTTCATGGCATAAAAAAATACTTTTGTTTAAGGCTACTGGGTTCGACACACACTCAACAGACAATTTTGGACACTTGCGAGTGCTTAGGCATGAATATGAACAATTTGGTGGGTTTCGGCTTTTATAAGAGCGCAAACTTGGGAGGACAAGACACATTAGTGGTGTTCAGGCTCGAATGAGAGAGAAATATTCGTGAACTGTCTGCCTCCAGTTCCCTGCACACAGTTTGAATCTTGCGTTGTCGAGTGGATTGTGCATTCCGTGCATGTGTAACACCTTCGTAAAAACACTTCTGGTACATAGATGTTTTGATGCCTGATGAGAAGAAATGGACAAACATACATACTGAGATGGTTCCGGCACACAATATTAATGCATGGAAACAGAGGAGTTGAGTGGTAGAAAATGTCCCGATTTCACGTTCTGATTAAAATGACAGCCTTAAACAGTGGCGACGATTTAGGAGATAGTTGCTCCCCATTCTTTTGCCTCCACACTATCACACTATGGCCCCTTAATGCTTGTATCCTTGTCCACCCTCCCCCCCCCATTTTGGAACCCAATTGCCACCACTGGCCTTAAACATACAATTGTGATACCCCTTTAAAAAATGGTGTTCAGCCGCCGCCCCGAAAGGAATTCCTGGATACGTGCCTGCTGCTTCCCGTAAAATATCACTGCACTCTCCACGTTCTTCTACTTCTGTCTTTTCTTTGGCGCCGTCAATAGCTTCAACACGTTGTTTTTTTTATATATATATATTTGTCACATTTGTTTTAATTAGTATTCAGCTCGTTCCGCCACCTGAACGCAGCAGCTACGGCTCAAAGGGCAGTGTAGCTACACCGGAAGAAGGCTCGGAAATGGCAGGCTTCAGAAGTTAACTCATCCAAATTAAATTAAACAGGTATGCGCTCTCTCTAAATTTAAATCATAGTTCACAAATAATTTGATTAAAAGTTTTAAAAGTATCTGTTTTATTTAATAGCGTATTAATTGGTGCATTCTTCTCCAGCATAGCCATAGGCAGTGACCACACTACGGGGGGGGGGGGGCAGGAACGCCCCCCAATTCTCGTTCGACAATTTATCTCTCTCTCTCTCTTATCTGCCCCCAGTAAAACGACAAAATAAATAAATGAATAAATGAATGCCAAAATGTGCATTTTGTGTCGTATGTAACGGAATAATAAAAATGATTGCCCCGGGAAAGTATGATTTACCCCTCCATCTTTGCTATTGCGCCGTCACTAGCTACAACATATTTTGATTTCTATTGTTCCCACATATTTATTTTAATTTTAGTATTGTGAATCATATTCCACTGTGTTACCTCACGTAGCCACCCCCCCCCCCAACACACACACACGTACGACTTCAGTTGTAAGTTTTAGACTAAGCTTGTCAAATATCCACTTATATCTTTGTATTCTTGAGCCATTTAGAAAAAATTATTTCGCCCCTTCTTCTGGACTATTTCATAGGAATGTTTTCCAACTGGAAGCCCCTTTGCAGATCGAGGTCCGGGGCTATAGCCTTCCCAAGCCAGCGTCCCCTCCAAATACTCTCTTGGCCTCATGAAAGACAAATATATGTATTTCTACGAAATATTAATTTGACTTGGCAGTTTCTCATTTCGAACAGGAATAAGTTTTAAATTTTAATAGCTTATAAATTTACACTATCAATTTTGAGTAAAGGTTTTGCGTAACCCTGAAAGTACATTTAGAGACTACAAGGTCAACTCTCGATATATCAGATATATTAATAATTTTCATCACAATGTCTTGTAATAATTATTTGTTATTTCAATAACCTCCTCGCAAATGTTTCTCGCATATTAAAACATAGATGCAAATTTCTGTTTATTTCCTTGTAATGCTGACCTCCGTGGCGAAGTGGTTAGCACAACGCTTTACGATGCCAAGGGCCCCCAGGTTCGAATCCCCGCCCGGGCATGGGTCTACTTTCCTTTCTTCAATTTCATCATATCATCACGCATCCTCATCTTTGCGATTAGCCATATGTGACAGATAGCGAAGTAAAATAAACAAAGTCTATTAATCAATTATTTTTTAAACTCTTTAATTCTTCTTTAGCATGCCACATTTTTGTTAAAATTATATTACGATTTGTAAAATGACGAAATTCAAAAGGAGAACACGCAACTTTATTTGTAGCGCATCGGTTAGAAAGTTTCAGGAATATGGATTTTCAAAATACATTTTTTCACATGTACTTTGCCCCCTTTTAAAAGTAGCGCGTTTTCAATTATGTTACTAATCATTAAAAGGATGCCTCAATACCATCTTGGAGGATGACAATTATTATTTTCCCCCTCCTAAAAGTAATAATATACTTTCGCTCTCTGAATCTCCCATATAAATGCTAGGGGCCGTCTGCTTCAGCCGAGCTCACTGCTTCTCCGGTGACGTCACGCGTTCGTGCAAGATCGTCAATCTTCGGATGGCTTTACCTAATCTCTATATTCCTTGGGTCGAGAGCTAATTGTCGTACAAAGATGAAATTGGTTTTGTTTTCTTTCTTAAAGACAGGGCTTTTAGCGTAGGTAAAATTTATACATTGTGCCTCCAATAATTAGTGATATAAAGGAAGAAGAAGAAAATTATTATAAAAAATAAATTTACCTCTGTGTCCCTCTCAATAGATCGAAGTGAGTAAAAGAATGTAGTATGTAGCGATGGTACACTTCTACAACCGTGAAAAGTTCCGTTGAAATCAGACTGATACTTCTTGAGTAAAAGATAACATTACTTAAAGCGGCCGTGTTGCCAGCTTCGAGACAATATCCAGAATTTCGCATCTATGGTTCTGGCGCCCGCCCTATGGACGCTGGATGCACCACATTTGGAGGGGAGCACCACAAAATACCACTCTATGAGGATGTGTAATTCACGTGCCTCACGTTTTGGAAAACACACAAGTTACGGCGTTCGGAAATTTCGTGTAATTACGAAAAATTTTGAACTTCGCTTTTTTTCCTGGACCCTTAATTGTCGTATGTTACTTAAAATGTCGCACTTTACTCATTCTTACATTTAGAATTTAAAATTTTCAAAAAGATGCAGTCGTTGAGCAGTAATAGCCTTTTATCTTCATTTTTTCTTACAGTAACTAAAGGAAACAAAGGGCTTTTTCAAACGGCGCTTGTAGAAATATCGACCATCCGGACGTTAAAAACCTTAGTTTCCACAATACATTCGATGTCCTTAAAATTTACCAAAGGGACATTTTCTCATTTTCTGTAAACTCACTTTGTGACATGTAGTTAAATACCCGGAGTCAATAAACAACATCTAAACGCGACCACCTATTTTCGACAGGTAATGCACTAGTAATCAACCGGGTGTAGTCGAATACTTGATCAGAGTGTCGTAGGAAGCTTAATATTAGACCTGACTCATTTTCACTCAATATACTGGTCATTGTTAATGTGAACTAGTTTTATTTAGCGTGTCCAGTATTCGACAGGGGTGTCGAACTTCGGAGCACTCATCATATGTGTGTCCCAGTGTTCGACATAGGGTTAATAAACTCGTTAGTCAAAGTCTTAGATTTAAAACTCTCAAAAATATTAACACATTATGTTGAAGTAGGCTAATGATGAAAACAAATAAACAGAAAGGACATGAATTAACTGTTAAGATACGTTACACTTGCCTCTGACAAAATTGACAAGAAAACAAGTGAAAATATGTGCTACCAACAATATTAACTAGATAACAGACGACACTCTCCTTGTCGAACCGACTATTGTTCACACGACAGAAATCGGGAGTTGTACGGTGTTGCCAATTATTTTCTCGTGTTCCTAGGCTTGCACATTGCCTACTTACTTAACTTTAAAAATGAATGCTTAATTACTGGTACATGGTCGAGCACTTAAGTGTGGATGGCATAGTTACCCACAAGAGAATATTAATTTTTATCCTGGTGATGATTATGATCATTTTGTAAGAAAATAATATTATAATAGTAAATGAATTGAAAACTATTTACACAAACATAATTTATTAAATAAATGGCAATTTGAAAGTAGTATTTATAAATAAGTATGAGAGCATAGAGATTTATATCATAGGAATATGTATGAAAATACTCCTTTTCTTAGATAATACTTCAGTTGATACATGGTTTGTAATATTTGTATTTTACAAACATTTTGTCTAGATATATCAGTTCTCAAAATTATCAGAACTTGGTTAATTGTAAAATATGCGCTGATTAAGGAAGAAACAGTTTGAACAAATATCATCATCAAAGCATTTTTCAAATATATATCTACATCACAGTCCAACTTACACAACATCCATTGGTGCAAAAATGAACAACAATGTTTCTTAATTATAACATTTCCCCAAAAATTAGATTCCCATAAATTATTGTTCTCTTAGTTAATAACTTACGCTACTTCATAAATTTATACAGTGCAGAATTTCATTAACAACTTCTGAATTTCGTTTCATCCATGACTGAAACTATGTACTAACTGAAAATTGTTAATCAAAATGTTCAGTATGTAAGAAGTCAGTCTACACACTTGAAATAACTAACAGTCTTTTCTCCCATGACTAATTCTTCAGTGCTTGATGTAATGTCTTCATCACTGTCTGGTTCACCTGGAGATTTGTATCCATAGATTCTCATTTCTAGAAGAAAAATTATTATGCTTGATTATCCAAATTGATTAAAATGATATTCAAAACTTAAAATATATCAAACATATTATAAACCACATAAAATTTTTCAATTTGTGATTTAGATGATACTTAATATATATTTATTGTTATATTTTATCTAAATGTGAAAACTGTGTTTAAGGAAATATATTATTTTAGAAACTGATTATATTTATTTATTTATTTATTTATTTTTTAATGTTAGGTAAGTTTGACATTGATTTTTTTCTTTTTATGTAGTGTTAACACCTCTTATAAAAATGTCAAAACGATCATGAAATTAGATTTGTTAGTATTATGTGCTGTCTAGTGTGTTTGTGTTTATCTTATGTAGTAGTTATGCTGTCTAATGTATTTCTGTTTGTCTTGTGTAGTATCGGTGATGTGTATGTATGTGTCTTGTGTTGTAGTTGTGCTGTCTAGTATGTTTGTTTTGTCTTGCGTATTAGTTGTGCTGTGTAATTTGTTTGTGTTTGTCTTGTGTAGATGTTGTGGTGTGTAGTTTGTTTATGTTTATATTGTGTAGTAGTTGTGGTGTGTTTGTGTTTATATTGTATTATAGTTGTGATGTGTTTGTGTGTGTCTTGTGTAGTAGTGTGCTGTCTAATGTGTTTGGGTTTGTCTTGTGTAGTAATTGTGCTGTCTAATGTGTTTGTGTTTGTCTTGTGTAGTAATTGTGCTGTCTAATGTGTTTGTGTTTGTCTTGTGTAGTAGTTCCTCCATTCATATCGGGGGTTAGGCGTAGAGCTGACAACTCTGCACTGTAAAAAGAAAATGTCAAGAAACAGCAATATAAGGCCATGGATGTTCCCAAGGTAAAATATTCCGGAGGTAAAATAGTCCCCCGTTCGGATCTCCGGGTGGGGACTACTTTGGGAGGTCTCTGGACTAAGGATAAGATCTACGTAAGGAATAAGGCTATTAACTTAGGCACCTGGAATGTTCTGAGCCTTTACCGGCCTGGGGCATTTCAGTGTACAGTTAATGAGATAGTTAAGTATAGATGTAGTAGCTGTCCAGGAAGTTAGGTGGCCAGGAGAAGGGAATTGTAAAACTAAAAATTATACTTTTTTCTATGGTGGTACTGAAAATCATAATTTTGGAACAGGCTTTTTCATAAATAATAGAATTATCTCGTTGCTTAAAACAGTAAAATTTATTAATGATAGGATATCATATGCAGTTTTACAGGGTAGATGGTGTAAAATTATTTTAATAAACATACATGCACCAACGGAAGATAAAGATGATAATACTAAAGATGATTTTTATACAGAGTTAGAACAGGTCTTTGATAAATTTTCTCAGTATGATATGAAAATTCTGTTAGGTGACTGTAATGCACAGATTGGCAAAGAAGAGACATTTAAACCCACGATTGGTAAAGAAAGTCTTCATGAATTAAGTAACGATAATGGTATAAGATTGATTACTTTTGTAACCTCAAAGAATTTAATTGTGAAAAGTACCACTTTTAAACATAAAGATATCCATAAATATACCTGGTCTTCTCCAGATGGTAAAACTCATAATCAGATAGATCATATTCTCATTGATAAGAGAAGGCATACTAGTATAATTGATGTTCGTACACATAGAGGTGCTCACTGTGACAGTGACCATTATTTAGTAATTGCTAAATTAAGAGAAAGACTCTCAGTGAAAAATCATAAGCAACAAAATCTAAAAGTTCTAAAATTTGATACAGGAAAGTTTACTGATGAAAGAATTAAGAAAGATTACCAAATAAAACTGTCAAATAGATTTGATGTTTTGCAGGATTTAAATGATGGTGAAAATATAAATGAAACAGACGTAAATAAGAATTGGGAGCACATACGTAATGCAATAGAATCAGCAGCTAAAGAAAGTATAGGATACCATAAACCGAGAAAAAGTAAGCCATGGTTTGATGATGAATGTCATAATCTAATAGAAATACGAAATCAGGCTAGACTTAGGTGGTTAAATAACTCTGATGATACAAATCTAAACAATTATAATAGAATAAAGCGAGAAGTTAACCGCACGTTTAGAAGTAAAACAAGAGATTACTTGAAAAGCAAAATTAACGAAATTGAAACAAACAGCAAAAATAAAAATATCAGAGATTTATATAAAGGTGTAAATGAGTTTAGAAAGGGGTGGCAACCTAAAATAAACTTGATAAAAGATAAAGACGGTGATTTTCTAGCTGACCCAAGTCATATTCTAAATAGATGGAAGAACTACTTTAATGACCTTTTAAATGTCCATGTAGGAGATAAATCAGAAGTGAATGAAGTACACACAGCAGAACCTTTAGTTCCAGAAACTAACTTGACTGAAATTAAAGATGCTATTAAAAGGCTAAAGAATAACAAAGCACCTGGCATTGATTTAATACCAGCTGAGTTAATTAAATATGGTGGAAATTCATTAATATGTCAAATTCATAAATTAATTTGTTTAATATGGAATAAAGAAGAAATCCCTCAACAGTGGAAAGAATCCATAATTGTTCCTGTGTTTAAAAAAGGTGATAAAATGAACTGCAATAATTACCGTGGAATTTCTCTACTCTCAACAACATAGAAAATATTATCTAACATTCTTTTAACAAGACTAACCCCATATGCTAATGAAATTATAGGTGATTATGAATGTGGATTTAAACGTAACAGATCAACTACAGATCAAATTTTTCACTTCAGACAGAGACTTGAAAAAAAGTGGGAATATAATCGAAATGTCCATCAGCTATTCATTGATTTCAAAAAAGCATATGATTCGGTCAAAAGAGATAAATTATATAATATATTAGTAGAGTTTGGAATACCTAAGAAGCTTGTGAGTATGATAAAAATATGCACCAGTGAAACAGAAAGTAAAATTCGTATGGGTATTAATATGTCTGACAAATTTACAAATCATGATGGGTTTAAATAAGGAGATGCATTATCTCCTTTGCTCTTTAATTTTGCCTTAGAATATGCTGTTAGGAAGGTAAAAGAAACTAACGAAGGACTAAAATTAAATGGTGTGACTCAGTTGTTATCATATGCAGATGATGTAGACTTACTGGGGGATGATGCGAATACAATTGAGAATAATGCTAAAATATTTTTCAAAACTGCTAAAGAGATAGGTTTGGAAGTTAACAAAGAGAAAACTAAATATATGGTTACAGGCCGAAACCAAGTGTTAGGTAATAATCAAAATCTAATTATTGATAACAACTCGTTTGAACCAGTCTCAAAATTCAAATACTTAGGAAGTAATATTAACAAATGAAAATTATATTAAAGAGGAAATAAAAAGTAGGCTAAATGCATGTTACTTCTCCCTTCATAAACTTTTGTCTTCTCGTTTAATATCTAAGAAACTAAAAGTTAAAATATACAAAACAGTAATTTTGCCTGTAGTATTATATGGGAGTGAAACTTTGTCCCTTACATTGAAAGAGGAACATAAATTGAGAGTATTTGAAAATAAGATCCTTAGGAAAATCTTTGGACCTAAAAGAGATGAGGAGACAGGTGAGTGGAGAAGGTTACATAATTTAGAACTACATAATTTGTATTCATGTCCAGATATTATTAGAATCATTAAATCAATAAGACTTAGGTGGGCAGGCCATGTGGCACGAATGGGAGAGGAAAGAGGAGTTTACAGGATTCTTGTTGGGAAACCTGATGGTAAGAGACCTATAGGAAGGCCAATACGAAGATAGAGGGACAACGTTGAGATGGACCTAAGGGAAATCGGTAGGGATGGAAAAGAGTATATAGAACTTGCTCAAGATAGGGAAAGATGGAAGGCCTGTGTTGCTGCAGCCATGAACCTTCGGGTTTAAGAAGGCTAGGGAGTTAGTTAGTTAGTTAGTTAGTTAGTTATTTAATTTTGACTATCAGATATTTTGTGGGTTTAATTATCAAATAATATAACAATATAATATATTTGTTGCATATTGATTGATTAATTGATTGATTTTATTTATTTACTTCGCTTTTTGTGCCACTTTTGGTTAATTTGAATCTAATATGATGAAATTCGTGATTGGACACTCACAAACATCTATGCCCAGGACGGGATTCGAACCCCGGAGTCCTGGCGTCGTAGCGCAATGCGCTAACCACTCCGTCACGGAGTGTTGAATATCATCAATATTGAAATGTTGAAATTAATAGGTTGTATAAAATGTAATCAAGTGTTCCTGAGTTCGATTCCCGATGCAGGCACATAGTGGTTCGGATCCAACTTTAAACTGTAGGTGCAGTCCCGAATAGCCTTACTGTGCATAAAGTGAACTTAAAACACAATCTAAATCAACCAATCAATAGGATGTAAACATTTCTGATCAATTCTGAAAACATTATCTTATTTAGTTTACAACAAATATTAAAACATTGAACTTGTATGAAAAGTTTCAAAAGTATTTGTCTATTAATATTTTTTGTATTTGATACGTATTTAAAATATTTACAATATTATTAAAGAAACAAATGTTCATTGCAAGAATATCTTGTAAATTTAATGTTTCGGTATACATATTTACGATCACATTATATACACATTACTGTATAATCAACCTTCTTATACGTACTACTTTACCGGTAACTTAACAACATGTTAGATTTAAGAAACTCCTGGTTACTTACATTCAGAGTATGATGTAATGTATCAGCACACATTGTACACTATTAATCAATTACAAAATGTAAATTGTACTCTCCACATTGTGCATTGAGATCTTATTATTCTTACTTTGAAAAGTAAACTCGTAAAATAAAACTACGTTGATGGATCAACAATGAAATACATCGTACTGGAGACTGCTCCTCTTGCTGTTTAAAGCGAGGACTTAATAAAAAGAGCCACTGTCGTTAGGGAAGTTTGCAAATTCGGGAACCTGGTACACAGTCTGTAGGTAATTCCATCATTTATATTCCATCTACAGAACTTTTGAACTGTTCACATCTAGTGGTGTGTACTCAAGAAAGAAACTCAGACGTCACATTCCAGATTTCTTCTTCTCCCTTGACTCGGTGAAATAATATTGGCGTGTGCTTGAATGTATTAGTGTGCTAATAATCTTCTACTTTAGGACTGGAAGGTGCTTACCTTATATATCCAGGTTTCAACTCCTCTTACTTGAGCTTGGGCTTTCTATCCCTTATTGGTCGTAAGAAAGCTTTGTCGTACGTCCTTCAGGCTCGAATTGCCTTATCTTCCCATCCCGATATTCACCTCCACTGTGGCTTTGATAAAAATAGGAAACAATAATATGTGTTTATCCTCACCCTTCACCGTAGTGGTTTATCCTTAGGATTTTCCTTCCATGTGTTCTTGTAGTTTTCTGGAATACGCGACAAAACGTACCATCGACGAAACGTACAGCGACAAAACGTACCTACCACCTGCGAAGGGTCTTCTAATGAGTCTTAAAATATTTGCGATGCTAAAAAACGTACCACTTGAAAGTCCTATATCTTGAACTTTACGCCAAAGGCATTTCTTAAAATGGAAGAAGCACCCACTGATTTCTGTCGAATGAAACACTTGGCGAACCGCATATATGGCTGCAAATTTAAAATCCACGTTGACTCTTTCTGGTTTCGACTTCGGAACAGCCAGAATGATAAGTCGAAACAAGTGAATATAAATCTCTCTATCCTTATTGGGCAATATAGCAAAATCTACGGGGTTGATATGTGTTTCTTCAGCAGTGCTTCCAAAATCTGCATGGATGCTGTAAATCTGAGAAAATTGTTTACTACAGCAGTTAAAAGTACCATCCATGAAAAAATGAGTAAAGCGTTTCAAACTCTAACTAACCTAAACTAAACTAATATGAAAACAATCAACCAGGAAATTCGCATGAAAGCTATATTAGTAACACTTAGCTCTATTTCCATGTTCATGCTCCCAACTGAATATTCCACCTAAGAGATCAAAGTCGCAATGTCTAATGAGGTAAAACGAATAACCTGGCTGGGTGCTGGATAGCGCACCGTGCTGTAATGTCTGACATGTCAAGGGCAAGTTCAAGCGTTTTCCTTGAAGTGGTACGTTTTGTCGGGGAGTAAATATTTTGAAGTTATTAGTGTATCCTTCACAGGTAGCTGTTTATCTGAGTGGTACGTTTCGTCGCGAAAACCCAAGTGAGTGGCACGTTTTGTCGCTGGTACGTTTTGTCGGGACATCGTTTTCTGATACTCGTCAAAATTATCTACCAGAATTACAAAGAATCACATGATAATCGACCTATGTACCAATTTTATTAGAACGTGATTGCACAATTTGAAGGCCTTTTTAGAAGCCTAGTCTCCTCGTGGATATTGCATTGTTAGGAAGGGGAGGGAGGGAGGTACGAATTCACTACGGCATAGTTGACCCATGGAGGACCTCACTCTACCCTTCCTCCCTTTGGGAGGTGCATTTACAATAGTTTTCTTCTTTATCTCCGTTCACTGTCGATTAATTTAAAAGATGTATCGACGATCAGTGTTGAAAGGTTGAAGTTTTAGACATTTAAAGTGTCAACTTATGCCAGAAAAGATCCAAGGACTGCTTTTTTTTCTTTTAATAAGTTCGAAAGGGTAAATCGAGTTGTTTTCCAATAACATATCACACAACTGTGTCCGCAGTTATAATCTGTGCTCTCTGAAATTGCTTTGTTCCAGAGGCTAACCTACACAAGTTAATCTACTCTCTGTGGACTTTGTGAAATTATTGTTTTCTGCTGTATGTCAGGTCTAGGTCAGACACAATTTTGAATTCACTCTTTATGAGGTATTGCCGTCTTAAATCTTTTTGATATTTCTCTTCAGAAAGTGTTTTTTTGGAGAATGTACGAGTGATTTTAATAGATTCTATGGTGCAAAAATAAATATTGAATTGTTAAGAGGGCCTCAAAGTGTATTCAGTAAAATGACGAAAACATAAGTATCGTTAGTATATTATTATTCAAGTTCTCAAAAATTAAAATTGAACTCCATCTTGATAAATCCTTTTGAAGACTACGGAACCCTTTCAAGCTGCTTTCTGTGCCGTATGGTCAGTGCCATAATCTATCTATATATGACTCTCAACACTGAATTCTGTAAATATTTCCTTTAGTAGATCTCAAACCAGCTGTCCATGCTGTTTCACGTCATAACAAGAACAACACTCCCATCTATTACAACCTCTATACTTTTAATAATCTTGATTGTGTCACCGTTCTCGCCCGGTCAATAACTGTCAAAACACTTCTGATGGTGCAGTAAAAAGAAAGGAATTCCAGACGAAAGTTGCAGTGAAAATAGATTCAGCCCAAGAAGGGAAAAAAGGGTAGGTAAAAGATAGCTATCCTACCTGTCGGTTTCAGGTAACCGCAGCAAGGTAGTACATACGGCCGCTCGTCCGATATTCAGTATCGGCTTGAGTGTACCATCCAACGTTTTATTAGCTGAAATCGTTGAGTACGAAATCGGATCAAGTAAGGCCTGTGTGCATTTTGTAAAAAAAGCCGATGCCCTAAATAAAATTCGGTCCCTAACTCTATGAGACACCTAATTGTGAGGAATAAACGGCATAGCACATCGCGCTACGATGTTCCGAGGGTCCCGAGCTCGAATTCCGACCTCAGCATGGATGTTTGTCAGTTTAAATTCATCAGTTTCATCATGCCGTTAGCCATCTTCGCAAATTAGCCAAAATGGAAGTAAAATAAAGCAAATCAACCAATCCAATAAGCGAGGAATGAGCAGATACTCCCTGCCTTCTTTCGCCGAGACCAGGATATGAGTGATTAGTGCATTGCAACGATAGATAGAGGTGTAATGTAATGGAATCCAGATTGTCCTAACTTAACTTAGTGGTGTGCAGTAGCGCAGGGACGTTTATAATTTAGATGGTGTGAGGTATACCTCATTTTGTGCTTCGTTGCATGAACTTCACCATATCCCCCTACACGCCACAACATCCTTCAATTTCTGCACTCTCTGTACTGAGATAGTTCCGGCTGGTTCCACCAGAGGTCTTTACTATCCAGGCATATTGAACACCAAGGACCTCTACTGGCGCTCCGCCCAAGTTGTCGTCTTCCTCCTCTCGGGCCATGAAGCGTCGTTGAGTACCGAACTGAGAATTACGTCAATTATTCATTTTAATGTAGGGTGGGATTCGAAACGAAGAACTGAGGTGACTAACCCCTCCTTATGTCTTTAACCAGCCCAACTTCCCGTTATGAATGATACATGCCCGCAATGATAATTATTACTAAATATGTCATAAGTATAGACTTCCAGTTCAGTTTAGTTATTTAAGAACCCCATGGCTACATATGAAAATACTTTTAAAATATTTATGGTGGATCTGTAACATATTTAATCTCTTTTGGATGCCATGATTTCTGTATTTTCGCGGATTTATACAGAGTATTTCAGAACAACTTTTCCATCGGACACTAAAATTGTGCCTTGTTTTGATGTATGTCGGGATGCTTCATCACTTAATGCTATTCGAGCGCTTGTTGAGAGCTACAGCGTTTTGTTGTGGAAAACAAAAAAAACTGAGGTGCGATGGTTCCCGATCGACTCGCGAGAGGTCCAAGTTTAAAGGACTGGTAAAACATTTGACAAAATAGTAATTTACAGTTCAATTTGCTGCACTTCGCGAAGCTCTACTGGATAAGATCATGACATATTCAATTGGATAATTCTATTCCAATATTTTTAAAAAATCACAAGAAAGAAGGTCAGTAACATACTTTTGTGAAGAAAATTTATATATTATCACCAATCGACTACTTCTTATAAAAGTGTACCCCGACCTATGAAAAGGAGCAATAGCTTGCAGCCTTATTTCCTGAAACTAAATGTTGTCTTATTCCATCGTTTCACAGTCATCATAAACAGTTTTCATATCATTGGGATGATTTCTAAAAGCACATGTAAAGTGAAGCAACTATATTCTGTCTCGGGAATCTGTGTAGAAAACAAACGAAAATATGTCTCTGCGCAAGTAATGACTCGAGAGGGCTCGAACAATAAACGCGCGATTGGAACAGCTTTGCATGCAGAGGAAAAAGCTACTTTTACTACCAGCAGTTTGGATCAGCGTGTACTGCTTTGCACTGCCCACTCGTTTTCTCCCCTTCTCTACAGTTATGAGCGACTTTGCTTCAGAGATTCCCGGGATGGAATTATGGTACCACAATGTAGTATAATAGGTTTACAGTGGCTTGATTTTTTTAGGAGTGACCCGATGTGAACTTTGTCTTGTGTTGAGCTATTGGAAAATGAGTTATTTTAACAGCAGCACCCTGCGGCTGCCAAATTATGTGAGGGCGTGGTACAAGGGGTACAACTCGCATCTACGGATTTCAGGGGGAAATTTGTATGCGCTATGCAGTACCCATGTGCCTCCAACCGTTCCTTCGCCACTGATGGTGTGTAGTATACTCTGACGTAATTTAAAGAAATTGTTTTTTGGGTTAAAATTTATATCCAAGTAGCCTTGATGTTTCTCTATCAGGAGTTGCAGTGCTACTGAATAGACACATAACTAGGAATAAGGGCAAACTTTTGACAAGATTAAATGACGTCTTGGCAAGACTACACAGACTAAGAAACGTTGCACGACGGAGGCACATAGTGGTTTGGATTTAATTTTAAGCTTTACGTCCAGTCCTCATTGCCCTTATGTGCCATAAAGTGGACATAAAACATCTCGTCACCATTGTGTATGTACGTTATAGTATACTACATTTTCTATTCAACTGGAGAACTTCGTTGTTTTAGTTGCGGAAGTAGTGGTGTGCACAAGGGAAGGGGCGTTGGTGGTGGGGGGTCATAATTCCCCCTTTGGCCCAGCACTCCTAAAGAAAAATAACATCAAAGGCAGGAAAAGATGACAAAATGAGGACTGCCTACCAAAAAGTATCGTCCAATGTCTGTCGGTGAAAGTATGAGTCTCGCAACTCAAAGATAATGAGACAGGAGTTTCTCAGGTAAATGTCCGGTCACTGCCGAGGTGAATGCAATGCTATTGCGTAAAACAACAGGACAAGAAGGGCTGGCAGTGATCAAAAAAGGGCCTGATTGCTTTGAGAGAGAGGAGAGCTGGAGGTCTTGACAGAAAGAGGGGTTCGAGACTCAACATACCCAAACATGAAAAATTTCCATATTTCCTTGTGTGTCTGCCATTCTCAATCACGACGTATATGGGTTCATAAACATATTTCATTTCGTATATTTAATCTGGTCAAGTGTGTACCTCATCGCAGTCCTTTTGGGGGACAAGAGCAAGCTAATGGCGAGCCATTAGGGCTACAACACGATATATACATAACCTCCTCTATCGAAAACCCTGGGCACGCTACTGTGCGGAATAATAATAATAATAATAATAATAATAATAATAATAATAATAATAATAATAATAATAATAATGAAGTTACAGGCACGAAAGAGATGCTGATGAAATCTACTATTGGAATATTGTACTCAACGTTTACTTGTAATTGTTGCGAAAATAAATGTTTCGAAATTGCTGAAGGGCTCAGTGAATTATTGGAAACCAATAGCAAAATGTTATCTCCAAGAAATTAATTTTCAAAGCCTACGCAAACTGATAAAAAAAACTTTAGTAGAATTAAAGTCCTAATTGAATAAATGTGCTCCAGAAGTATAGTGCAAATACCAAAAGACCTGTAAACTGTGTCAAAATCAATATGCTTGAAATTGCCGAAAATCAAATAAAGTAAAATTATATTACCGAGATTTAAGTCGTGCACAATAGAGGTGAATTCTACTCGAATTGATTAGTCTTGAATATTCAGAGAACGCAGAGAATTACGTCCTGTAGAGCCCATGGATTTTGTTACGATTTTTTTTTCATAACAATAACTGTTTATGTAAATAATTTCGTTAATATACGTTCACTTGCATTAATACTTCAACGAATCCAGAACGCCTGTGTCCGCTTCGTTTTCGACATAAAATATTCAGAACATTTGACACCGTATTATGCGAAGGTCGAGTGGCTGAAATTAAGTGATACACGGATTTACCACAACCTTGTCCTACTGTACAAAGCCCTAGAAATAAAAGATCCAAAATACCTTTCCGGGCGGTTTCAATATCTTTCGGACTTTCACTCCCGCAACACCAGATCACGTGAAAAATCTCTGTTATCCATCCCTATCCACAGATCTAACTTCTACGCCAATTCGTTTACCGTTACCTCTGCAGGACACTGGAACAGACTGCCCCCCGAAATCCAAGCCTCCTCCTCAATTGTAACATTCAAAAGACAATTAAAATTATACATGCTAAACAATTGGACCTAGATTAAATTCCCAGAAAGAAATACGTTATACATTTAGCCCACGAAATATGCTTTCTATGTAGGTACTTGTGTGTGAATGTGTGTTTGTGTGTGTGTGTGTGCATGTAGAAACTGTATTGCTTTTATTTTTAATTTCTTCTAAGCTACTTTTTTTCATTGTGTTAGTAAAAATAATGAGCAATGTACGTAATTAATGGTTAATCCAGGGCTTGACTGCTCGTATTCAAACAGTATTGCTTTCATTTTTAGTTTCATTTTACTTTCACTACTTTACTTTTCTTTTATTATTTTATTTTTCATTTATTTTTTTAATTTTTTAATTGTATACAATTTACTGCAAAGAAAAAATGATCCCTGTAATTAATGGTTAAGTGGAAGAGAAGGCATTAATGCCTTAACTTCGCAATGTAAACAAAGTCGTAAATAAATAAATAAATAAATAAATAAATAAATACTTTTTTAAGCAAAATATGTACTCCAGACGTAACACCAGGTTAACATTCTGAAGCCCTTCGACCTATATCATATGAAAATTTCCGAACATAAAGAGTCCGATGCAGAATGTGTTCCATTCTCTGCATACACAACACAAATGTAGAAATACGGAGCAGAATCTACCTTTAAACATATCCTCTTCTTCCTTCAACACTTCGTACCACCACGTGTTGTCAAACTTTGGCTGCAAACCACCGTAATCTGCCGGTAGTATTTCCCTTGGTATGTGGGCTGCTAGAGAATCCCAATCTGAACCATGCACAACCACCTATAAATAATTAAAAATGTAAAAAAAAGCTGCAAAATATATGAAATTAATTATTACAATTAGATGGTATTAGCAGAATTCTGCTTAATAGATTACTACACTGCTCATTACATCTTCTCTTTGTCATTTTTTGAGTGTGTGGGTGTTTTAATTCTGAGTTTTTCACGGACACACCAGCAAAGTAATAATTCATATGACGTTACAATACCCTCTTGTAGGTGGCGATTTCTTTAAAGCTTCCTCTGCTTTAATAGTACCCTATACACTCTTTCAGGGATGTGACGACCCCATCGCCCAGTGACTTTTTCACTGCAGTTAGTCAACCAACAGAGTTAAATGGTCAGCATTTTGCTCTGTTGGGATCTACAGAGCTGTTCTCTCATGGCTCTATGAGCGTCCCACAATTGGCAAAAGTGGGATATGGTTGGTGGACGAAAATGTGATCGTCCCAGCTAGATCCGAGGGATCCGCTGACAAACGACAGGTGCGGTCATCCATTCATATTGCACTGTAAAAAGACACGTCAACAATCAGCAATATGAGGCCATCGATGTTCCCAAGGTAAAATGTTCCGGAAGTAAAAGAGTCTCCCATTCGGATATCCGGGCGGGAATTACTTTGGGAGATCCCTGGATTAAGAATAAGATCTACAATAGGAATTAGGATATTAAATTAGGCACTTGGAATGTTCTGAGTCTTTACCGGCCTCGGGCATTTCAGTGTACAGTTAATGAGATAGTTAAGTATAAATTATACATAGGTAGTAGCTGTCCAGGAAGTTAGGTGGCGAGGAGAAGGTAATTGTAAAACTAAAAGTTACACTTTTTTATGGTGGTACTGAAAATCATAATTTTGGAACAGGCTTCTTCATAAATAATAGAACTATCTCGTCCCTTAAAACAGTAGAATTTATTAGTGATAGGATATCATATGAAGTTTTGCAAGGTAAGTGGTGTAAATTATTATTATTATTATTAAACATTCATACACCAACGGAAGATAAAGATGATAATACTAAAGATTATTTTTATGAAGAGTTAGAACATGTCTTTGAAAACATTATCCTAGTATAATATGCAAATTCTGTTAGAGGCAAAGAAGAGGCATTTAAACCTGCTATTGGTAAAGAAAGTCTTCATGAATTAAGTAATGGTAATAGTATAAGATTAATTACTTTTGCAACCTCAAAGAATTTAATTGTGAAAAGTACCACTTTTAAATATAAAGATATCCATAAATATACCTGCTCTTCTCCAGATGGTAAAACTCATAATCAGATAGATCATATTCTCATTGATACTAATATAACTGACGGTATTTCACATAGAGGTGCTGACTGTGCCAGTGACAATTATTTAGTAATTGCTAAATTAAGAGAAAGACTCGCAGTGATAAATCATAAGCAACAAAATCTAAAAGCTCTAAAATATATTACAGGAAAATTTGATGATGATAGAATTAAGAAAGATTACCAAATTAAACTGTCAAATAGATTCGATATTTTGCCGGATTTAAATGATGATGAAAATATAAATGAAACAGACGTAAATAAGAATTGGGAGCACAGACGTAAATAAGAATTTGGAGCACATACTTAATGCAATACAATCAGCAGCTAAAGAAAGCATAGGATACCATAAGCCAAGAAAAAACAAGTCATGGTTTGATAATGAATGTCATAACCTAATAGAAATAAGAAATCAAGCGGGACTTAGGTGGTTCATGATACAAACTTAAGCAATTATAATAGAATAAAGCGAGAAGTTAACTGCACGTTTAGAAATAAAAAAAGATTACTTGAAAAGTGAAATTAAAACAAACAAATTGAAACAAACAGCAAAAATAAAAATACCAGAGATTTATATAAAGGTTAAATGAATATAGAAAGGTGGCAAACTAAAGTAAACTTGATAAAGGATAAGAGCTCTTTTTTTGCTGATCCAGGCGACATTTTAATTAGATTGAAGAACTACTTTAATGATCTGTTAAATGTTCATGGAGAAGGTAAATCAGAAGTTAATGAAGTACATAGAGCAGAACTTTTAGTTCCATAACCTAACTTGACTGAAGTTAAATATGCTATTAAAAGGCTAAAGAATAACAAAGCACCTGGCATTGATTTAATACCAGCTGAGTTAATTAAATATGGTAGAATTTCGTTAATATTCCAAATTCGCAAATTAATTTGTTTAATATGGAATAAAGAAGAAATCCCTAAACAGTGGAAAGAATCCATAATTGTTCCTGTGTTTTAAAAGGTGATAAAATGAACTGCAAAAATTACCGTGGAATTTTTCTACTCTCAATGTTATTATATAACATTATTTTAACAAGTTTAACCGCATATTCTAATGAAATTATAGGTAATTATCAAAGTGGATTTAAATGTAACAGATCGACAACAAATCAAACTTTTCACATCAGACAGACATGTGGGAGAAAGTAAGAATATAATCAAAATGTCCATCAGCTTTAATTGATTTGAAAAAAGCATATGATTCAGTCAGATGAGATAAATTATATAATATATTAGTCGAGTTTGGAATACTTAAGAAGCTTGTTAATATGATAAGAGTATGCACCAGTGAAAGAGAAAGTAAAATTCGTGTGGATATTAATATGTTTGACAAATTTACAATTCATGATGGGTTAAAACAAGGAGATGCATTATCTCCATTGATCTTTAATTTTGACTTTGAATACGTTGTTAGGAAGGTAAAAGAATCTAGCGAAGGACTCAGCTGTTAGCATATTCAGATGATGTAGACTTACTGGGGAATGATGTAAATACAATTAAGAATAATGCTAATAAAGCTAAAGAGATAGGTTTCGAAGTTAACAAAGATAAAACGAAATATATGATTACAGGCCGGCAAGTGTTAGGTAATAATCAAAATCTAATTACTGATAACAACCCTCTGAGCCAGTTTCCAAATTCAAGTACTTAGGAGTAGATAATACTAACAAATGAAAATGATATTAAAAGGAAATAAAAAGCAGGCTTAATTAAGGAAATGCATGTTACTTTTCTCTTCATAAACTTTCGTCTTCTCATTTAATATCTAAGAAACTAAAAGTTAAAAAATACAAAACAGTAATTATGCTTACAATATTATATGGATGCGAAGCTTGGTCCCTTAAATTGAAAAAGGAACATAAATTTAAAATATTTGAAAATATGATCCTTAGGAAAATATTTGGACCTAAAAGGGATGAGGAGACATGTGAGCGGAGAAGGTTACATAATTTAGAACTACATAATTTGTATTCATGTCCAGATAATATTAGAATAATTAAATCAAGAAGACTTAGGTCGGCAGGCCATGTGGCACGAATGGGAGAGGAAAGAAGAGTTTACAGGATTCTTGTTGGGAAACCTGATGATAAGAGACCAAGACGAAGATGGATGGATAATGTTTAGATGGACCTAAAGGAAATTAACAGGGATGGCAAATTATATATAGATCTTGCTCAGGATAGGGATAGATGGAAAGGCTGTGTTGCTGCAGCCAAGAACCTTCGGGTTTATGAAGGCTAGAAAGTTGTTAGTTCTATACACCTTTTTCTCACTTTGATAACATTTAGAAATTTTGCGAAAATTTGAAATAGAATTGGACTTGTCCATAAGCTCATGAAACAAAACACGAGAAGTTCAACTTAAATTTGAGGAGTATAATGTATTAGCATCCACTGGAGCAACAGAGTATCAAGAGAGAAAACCAGAGAAGGAGTTAGAGTATTGGCGAGGGACTGTGTATTGTAGAATTTAAGATGCCGTCAACAGTCATTTCGAAACACGGTTTTCAGAAGAGAGATTATTCTTTCATCCTGCTGCAGACAATTTCATGAAACTTAATTGCGGTAGTTGAACAGCTTTTTTCGTAACATACTTGGACCTTTTCAATATCTAGAAATATATGTCATAGCCGATGTATTTGTTGCGAAATACTGTACATTCATTCAAATAGAATATCATGTTGAACATTGCACAGAGTCTGCCAGTATCTTCGGACACAGCTGAAAACTTTTTCTCCAAAAAGACGTGTTAAAACGTCGCTACGGTCAACCATCTACAAGACAGATTTTATTCGTTAGAACTATTAAAAATGGAATGTGAAATTGTATTTGGAGCAACGTAAAATTATTCAGGAATTTTTGCAGATGTAATTAGTGTAGTGTTTCTCAGCTGTAGTGAAATTCAGAAAAATGAGATGTTGCATTTCATTACCTGTGTAGATAGCATTTTAAAATTCCTTGCACCATTATAATTTCTTCGCTGCCATAAACGCAGGATTACCCGTTAATATAACACATTCCAATTATAGTTTTTTATCCTAAAGATCAAATGTGTTACTTCATTCTTTCTTCAGAGTGAGACTTGACTTCAGCACAATTTCATTTCTTTTGGATAAGAAGATGTTGGAATCACCTGTTTCCAAGAAGAATGCTTGTAATGATTTTCTTAATGGATGAATGTATAAATAATGTGAGCCCCAATTAGCCCATTTATTTGAGGCAGGGTGAACCCCAATGCTGTTCTTTGCTGGGAAATTTACAACCAAAATCATATAATCTTGGAATATATCTCAAACTAACCATTAGAAAAATTGAAATAATATTATCAAAATGATTTCGTATTTATACCAATCTAGGATATAGTAATATTTTTCTGCTATACCAAGGCAACTATGTCTGTAAAGGCGATCCACCAGGCGACCTCAAAATCCACATGTTTTTTTTTTAATATATGTGAATATATTGGAGAAAGAGTGTATGCATCCAGGCATTAGTCAATAAGAAAAACAATATTGTCTGATGCATGCATTTTTCAACATGTTGATTTATCTGTGAAGCTTATGAAGCATGTTTGTCGGGTCTGCGCACTTCTGACAGGCAACTGTTCCCCATTTAAATACATTGGAGATTAGATACCGGACCTCCTATTATTACATTAAATTTCACGTTAAATCTGATTTAACCAGAGAAATTACGTCAAAACACCTAGACGAATAACAAGTATTTTAAAAACTAGAATTGTGGTCAAAAACTGGAAATATATCGGAACTCAATAAACGTCAATAATTTCAGAGACTATTTCGCTTATGTTACTTAAATTTTGCAAATTTAAGGAATTTATATAATAATACTAATAAATCAATACGACTGTTCTTTTAATTTCGTATCTTTTTTCAAATTAACTTTTCTTCACATGTGGTATAGCATCTGACTGCCACACAGGAGATCCGGGTTCGATTCCCTGCGTGTCTAAGGTCGGATTTGTTCCGGCTATGTCCCTGAGGCTCACCCAGCTTCAAATTAATTGAAATCTTGGGGCAACCCTAAGGGTGTGGTACTTAACATATCACCTCCAAAAATGGCAATGATCGATAATGTGGAAGGGACCTACGACCCTCCCCATATCCCCTAAATGTACATTCATTGTAAGGTTTTATGTGCATGGGGAACATTACATTTTACATTTTTATTCAATGATATCATACTTCACAGCTGAGCTATATAAAAGTAGCCCTCATATATTATGTGATTTTACTTAGAGAAATATGTATTAAGAAAAATATCTTATCTACTGCTTCGCATCTCATAACGTCTAGGGTGTTCTTATTTATATGAATTATAATTTTGAATGTGCTGAATGCCAAGAGAAGGCAGAAAAGAAGTATTAGAAAAATATATGTTTAGCAAAACGACAATGTATATTAACTTAGATGTTTATATTATGCACATTATAGCCTACTCGGAACGGGACCTACAGTTTAAAGTTGAATTCAAACCATTAAGTGCTTTCACCGGGTATCGAACACGCGAGAGTTCTTGACTACAAAGTGACGACGTTATCGCGACTCACTGCAGAAGAACCAGCGTACGGTAACATTAAATTATTGAACAATTGATAGTGTATACATATCATACCTACACGAAATTCTGTACACTTTGTGTGTATTTTTTCGGAATTTCTCTCATTCCAACACCAGTTCTGAAATACGCGTATTTGTAACTCAGAGAAGATCTTGTAAATTGATGCAGAATAAATATTTAGTAATGTAAGTGTACAGCAATTGTGTAAGACCAAAATTTCACAACGTTTGGTACTTTTGTACACAATTTTTTTCTGCCTTCTTTACCGGAACATTGCTTCATTCTTTACCATTTTCTTCGTCCTTAGGTTGACAAATTGATTATGAATGGTTGTAACGTTCTACTAGCCGGACCAATTATTTAACAAGGGAAGCTTTAATTTTAACCGCAGAAGCCAGAGAGTTTTAATTACATTAATTATAGTAAAACGAACAAGTACTAGGTTATGAGGTATTTTTCCCGTTTTTCGAGACACCTCAAAGCTCCTGCGGGAACTTCGTGTCGCTGGGCCACAACAAAACAGTTTATGAAAATATCACAGTAGGCGAACATACGTGTACGTATGTGTATGATGCAAACATGCCTGAAAAGAAAATTATGCACATAAAAACTTAAAGTACAACCTGCATTTTCCTTGTGACGATAACTGGAGTTTCCTGTAAGACAAAGATAATTTTGCATACGTAAACTAGCACCCGATTCACCAATACACTCCTGTTGTTCAAATTATGGTATGCTACATGTAATATCAATACCTTAATTTTAGTTTCAGTAAATAAGAAGATATAGAATTAGTTTTAACCAATTATAAACAATCTTTTATTTTAACTTTCGTTGCAGTGCATATATTCAAAAATGCCTGTAAGTACGCAGGTATATTTGCGTTCCAATTTTCAATTAATCCAATTGCCAACAAATAATCGGATCTTGCATGTTTAATAACAGTAACGATTTCATAAATTTGATAACAAATTATTCACCTTGTGCACTTATAACATTAACGTTGACGTCAACGAGGATAAACATTAAAAAAACACAAGCAACATCAATCTAATTAAATATTCTATACAGATCAAGCGACAGCCTGCTTTTGCTATTTATATTTGGCTTATTTAATTTTACAATTAATTCATAGTATTGTCCTGCGATACGTCGACATACATTTGTTTCAATATTCAAACACTTATTTTCGAAATCATTCACATTCCATTTTTTTAATACACGCATTACGCGTCACCTAACAATTCCTACCACCTGCAATTACATAAAATTCAACTTCTAGCATTTCTAATTTTGATTCTTTTTCACCAATTTTTGCTTTATGTTCTTAACCTTCAATTTCTTGTATGGAAACATGTCCCGATTCATTAATGAGGTTATTTGCCACGCAAAATTACGTAACAATTTGAAAAGTGGTAGTTTTCTTCACACTTACTATTCGTAACAATTTTCATCATTAACTTGTTTGTTACGTTGAGGCAAATATTTAACTTCGCTGCACAATAAAAATACTATTTGTGAACACGTTATGATTGACCTACATTTAGCATCGTGGTCAAACTACTAGCTTATCAAGCCACACCTATTTTTTCAGACACGTGAATCCAACACATTAAAGAACAATTTATGGTTAGCAATTTGCAGCAAATATTCATGCAACTCAAACACACATTTTAAGTCATTGCTATTCCACCTAACATGATGTGACGACTTCCAATAACAGGAAATTAAATCAGTTTTTGTGTCGACACGTCAAACTTACATGTGCTTCTTCAAATCAAAAATTTATCAAACACGTATCACTTTCTTTATGCATTTTAGGAATGTCCTGATACGTCAAAAACCTTTTGTAGATATCACGACATGTCAATTTAAGTACTAATGCACATCTTATGCTTTCACAGTCCAGTGAAAAAATTCCACATTTGTACGTTACCAACGCGTAACAGAAGGTCCAGCTCGCTTGTCGAATTCCCGTTGCAGAGTGAATTTGAACTGTGCAAGCAAACGGAAGTGTTATACAACTTTCAAAAAATGCCAAAGGTGGCGTTAACATCTAATGATGCATGCTATGTGCTGCCATCTGTTGGACATTCAGTCAACTACTAAGAGTCGCTCAAACCACAAGTTCTGAAATGCAAGAGCATTTTTTTATTTTGAAGGATGAAGATTGTAGAGATTTTCAAAGCGAAATTTGTTACAAAATAAACGATTTACTGAAAATCGCTACATGGAAACACGAAATTGCATGCGCCTTACAGGGCGTTCTTCGTCAATTCGAAACATTATCCTTTTAGGTGGAAAATATACAATTTTATTATCCTCTTTCTACTGAAATGTTTACAATTGCTTCACAGGAACATTTCTCAAAATCAACCAGGTCTCTAACAAATGTATCTCGATGGCTTTTCTACCATTGGCGGTTCTTGAACGCAGAATTAGCGTAACGATCTCTTCGGATCTACCCTCAACATAAGATATTCCGAAATCTGACAACAAGATCCTAGCAAAACAAAGGAGGGAGGAGCGTTCTAGCACATATCTTTGCGCAGAAGGCCACTAGATATTATGGTGAGTTCTCTTAATAATTCGTATATGCAAAATAATCAAAAAGAAATTTGGGAATTTTAACAAGGGTTAACTTACACCAAACGCTATTTTCCACATCTTACATTAATCAGTTTAGCCCGTCATAAATGGCCTAAAAAACGAAGATTCGAGAGACAAACTCTCCCCATTGAACAACGATTTCTGTCGACAACGAAGATCCTCCCTGATCTCATAACGTCATACCTGCTCTGCTCTCCCTGTAACCTAAAAGCGCCGCTTTTATAGGAGCCAGGTTGGTTGTGGATGTTCCCTTCCCACATCTGAAATTTTCTATTGCAACGGGTCTCTATTTTCCACGCTACCAAATATATTATTCTGAAGGCAGAATCAAATTACATAAATACATATTTGGAATCACATATACAAGCATATCAATTAACTTTACTACCCAATTGCTGGCCATTTCTTAACCCTAGCTTACCCAAGGGTGAGGTGGTGGGACTGTCAGGCTCTCTACTTTTATATTCTCCAGTTTTCAACTGTTAAAAAGTTTCATAAAAAAATAAATTGCATTGTTCACTATGGCGTTCCCAATATTTCTGTATTGCTCTTGTTCATAAAATATAAAAAAGTAACGTACATATGGAGCAAAATTCACTTGGTGGGACTCTCCGGCACCTACTTTGAATTAGTTTTATTCTAGATACTCATTCCAGTGACAGTATAACATTGGTTGGCAATGATGGTATTTTTTGTAATTATTATAATTAATATATCGCTGCACGTATGTAAACAAAATATTGTTAAAAAATTAATATTGTTTGTGCATGTTTTACTGAATGATAAAATATGTGTGTGACATTCATGAAATAATTGTAACTATTCAAGTAGATGAAAATAGTGTTTGGTTTGTACACAGCATCACGCTCCATTGTATAGATTAGGACAACCAAATGACCAAGGAAATTCTCTAAGAAAACAACATTAGTTGTGGGGACCGCCAGCGGGTTAGTTTGGCAATGAACATCACATTGATTTATTAGTTTACTAAATCTAGCTCATTCTCTACAGTGTATGCATATGTAAGTATACAAAATCAATTGTATCACATTTTATTAGCATAACCAACTTTCTGCGTAAAATATGGTATTTGTTTAACAATAAAACATACATCCCTGCTTCTATTTGAAAAAAAAAATATTCCGGAAATATTATAATTAGCAGATATTTGTAAAGTAAAATACTGCTAAATTGTCGCTGATTGAACTGCATGGATATGATAAATAAGAAATATATTTCCTCCCTTACACAGACTAAAAATGAAGATTGATAATCTAAATTTACATTAATAATTGCAGGCTACTTACTCTGCTCCTCATTTTCTCCGTCATGATAACTTTGAAGAGAGCATACAAAGCGTCGAAATAAATGGGTGTATTTACGACGTGAATTTTCCCAAATCTCATCGGGAACGTTTCCTATAAAAAGAAATGCACCTTCTTATAATTGTAGGAAATATAAGAATTTCTAACTTAGTTCGCAGCGTATAATTACACAAGTAGGAAAAAATTGTAAATTTATCAACTTTTGTTCATCCTAAATAGAGTTCAAATAATTTGATTGATTGAATTAAAAGTTTTGGCACTTTAGGCCATTTTGTACACTTCAAATATCCCCTTACTTAAAATGCTAACTTAAAAAGAGATAAAACGAAGGTTGTAAGAAGCCTCTTGGAGAAAAATATAAGGTTGAAAACAATACGTTGAAAAGTTAGAATATACTAAAAGCTTCCTCACATGCAATGAAAGATACCAGCTCTTCGCAAAAATCCTAAAATACTGTTGTCATCGCCCAACAGGGATGGCAAACAGCTGGGAAGGTTAAAATCCTATCTGTGGAAATCAAAGTAGACATTCAATAAGAATATGCCGAATATTTAAAACTGCGTTACATGCACGACACATCTAAGGGTCCAGCCCTTGCAGTACGTGACCACGCATCAATTGAATTACGCAACACATCGACTGGAAAATTAGCAAATGCCTTCAGAAGAGACCGACCGCTTTAAACTTTCAATATTTGGATGTCTCTTCTTGCAAGCCATCTCCTGAAGTTTGGAAAACAATTTGTAGTCCAAAGGGTATAGGTCCGGACTTGCAGAAGGCCAATCCGAAGTGGAAATTAAGTCTAGTACATTTGCCTCCAGCCACTGCTGTGTTCTTCGGGCCCCATATGTTGGGGCTGAATCCTGCTGGAAGCTCCAGTTCTGACCATGGAAGAGAGTGTTGTTGACATTCTTGACTAGTCTCTGAAGCACTGTCTGCTAGTACACTTTGGCTGATGTTTTTACCCCTTTTTCACAGAAATGGAGCGTGCCCTCATAGCAAATGTTCCAAACTTCATTTCCACTTCGGATTGGCCTTCTTCAAGTCCGGACTTATACCCTTTGGACTACAAATTGTGGTCCAAGCTTCAGGAGATGGCTTGCAAGAAGAGACATCCCAATATTGAAAGTTTAAAGCGGTCGGTCTCTTCTGAAGGCAGTTGCTCATTTTCCAGTCGATGTGTTGCGTAATTCAATTGATGCGTGGCCGCAAAGACTTACGGAATGTGTGCGTGCTAAGGGCGGCCATTATGAATATTGATTTGTGATTTTGATTTGTCATGCACCCATTTCAGTAATGTTCAGCATTTTGTGTCAATTTACTTAAAACTTTGTGACAGTATTTATGGTAAAACTAGGTATACACATGGACAAAGTATAATATTTCCAAAGAAATTATTCGGCATGTCCGATTGCTTGATTAACATTATTATTGCCAAGTAGTAATGGCGAACAGTTCCCTTAATGTGCAAATTTTAAAATCAATTGAACACACCTTTGACATAATTTGTTTTGATTCCATTTTTTTCACAGATAACCTAATATGATGAGACCTACAATTGAAAGTGGAATCCGAAACGTTCTACAATATAATTCTTCGATGATCCAACCTGGAATTCTTGGTAACAAAGTGACGATCACTATGACAACGTAGAGGCCCTAGTATATTATTGATATAATCAATGTTTATTTTTTAAATTTAAACTTAAAAACATAACAAGATTATAATAAAAGACAAAAATGCTAAACAAAACTTTCAAAAATAAACTCTTACAATTAAAAAGTGTTAAAGAAAACAAAAAGCATTCTAGAAAATATTATTTTACCAGAAGCGAGTACCGTACCTGTATTATGTTTACGAGTGTTGCAACGTTCTTTCTAGAGGCAAGTTTCGCCGCATGCCTTAAGGAGAAGTCCAGTAGATCGATTATGACAACCATCCCAACTACTTGAGTAACTTGATCCAGGGCCATTTTCTCCATAGTTGTATTTAACATGCCGAATAAATGGTCTATACTGAAGTTATTCACATCAATTTGACCTGTAAAAAACATGTATGTATAATAAGTTTGCGTATATACATATTTGTGCATATATATGACGATACTTTCTTGAATTGAATTGAATTGAATTGAATTGAATTGAAGTGAATTGAATTGAATTGAATTGACTTTATTGCTGGGCGAGGTTCAGCTGTTGCTGGTCTACCACCTAACCCCAAAAAGTACAGATTAAAATTAAAATAAAATAAAATTCAAGATTACAAAGAAATTGATCAAGAAAGTACAATAAAATCATATACATTGGAACAATATTGGCAGTGAATTAGATAATAAAGTAACTGAAGTCGAGAAAGTTGATAGTAAGAAAAAAATAAATTCTGGCAACTCAAGGTATTTATCATTATTCAGAAGTTGATTTACCCTGCTTCTGATCGTTGATCAGTGATTCACGGAGCATATCGCGAAAATGTCTGAAATTTTGATTTTTGGTTAGATTTGGTAGTGCATTCCATGGGTGCTGCGTAACTGAAAGAGGCCTGATAAGCTGAAGTTCTGCAACGAGGTAAGCTGAAACTGGCAGCGTTTCTGGTTGAATGCGAATGAATTTTGCTTCTGAAGTATAATTTCGAAAAGAGGTAGTTTGCGCTCTTGCTATTAATTATGTTGTGCAGTGTACAAAACAAGTTCAGTTTTCTCCGTCGTGCCATGGAAAGGATTCCGTGCTCATTAAGCACAGGGAGAATATGTTCACACTTTTTTGTTCTATATACATATCTAATGCATGCGTTTTGAACTTTCTGTATTTTTATTGCAAGCTTTTTTCTTATTCTTAGCCCATAAACGACATCACAATAGTAAAACAGGGGGAAGATAAGAGACTGCACTAGGTTTAATTTTATCTTAGGAGCGAGAAAGTCTACCAGAAGATAGAGGCTTTTTAATATCGAATACGTCTTGCCACATTGTTGTATCACGTGCTCAGACCAATCGAGCCGCTGGTTCATGATCAGTCCTAGGTTTTTTATTGTTTCAGAAAATTTAATTCGCTGTGTGTGAAGAATTATTGCGCATTCATTGATGTCAACATGTTTCAAGAGACTGCCTGTTCCGATAATTGTAAATATTGATTTGTTTGAATTTATTACTAACCCATTCGAAGCGCACCAATCGCTTATGTTCTTCAAATCTTGGTTTAATAGTGCGACCGCGTCCTTAAATTTTGATATGCGTGTGGATATATACAATTGAGTGTCGTCAGCATAACAGTGAACGTTGCATATTTTCACAGACTTGACTAAATCAGCGGCCGAGAGCGTGGATATCAGCGGACCAAGGATCGAGCCCTGAGGCACCCCAGCTCGCACGTGAAATGGAAAAGATAGCTCTCCTGTCTTAACCCGCTGTTTTCTCCCGCTAAGATAAGTTTCTAACCATTTTAGTGCACTCGGCGAGAATTTATAATAATGAAGCTTGGCCAGAAGGAGCTTATGCGGTATAGTGTCAAAGGCCTTGCTAATGTCGAGCAACACTAGTAGCGTTACGTTAGATTGATCCAACGATTTAAAAATGTCGTCGGTTACTTTTAAGAGCGCCGTTTGTGTGCTATGGTGAGGGCGAAAACCGGATTGCTGCTGGGGAAGGATATGAAGTTTGTCAATATGCTTTCGAATTTGATCATTTGCAATTTTTCGATGATTTTTGAAAGCACCGGCAGAATGCTGATGGACCGCAAGTCATTCACAGAAACCAGGTTCTGTTTTTTAGGGATGGGAATTACCGTTGCCCTGTAGTGGGGGGGGGGGGGAATCTGAATAAAAAGCGGAGAAGGCGCGTTGTAGACCTCTTTGTAAAGTGAAAAGAAGTTGTCGGTTGTGAGAAATAAATGAACGAAAATGAGTGAAGTAATAATGTTATTTACCATTCTCATGATTCCAGGTTGTCAGAATTAACTGTTACAAAAACTACAAATCCTGTTGAAATTGCCTCCCCCGGTTACGTATGCAAGCACGCAGCCTGCAGCATAATTCAGACACAGTCACTCGCGTTGACATTCTGTTCCTTATGACTTGAGCATCTGCGACAATTCTCTCTCTCAACTCTTTTTGGGAGTCCACTGGTGTACTGTAGACTAACTTTTTCATGTGACCCCAAATGTAAATTTTGCTTGGCGTCAAATCCGGATTCCTCGCCGGCCTCGACCAATCCATCACATGGGATAATTGTCGTCCAGTCATAATCCCACACCCCAGAAATAGTGGGCTGGGCAGCCATCATGTTGGAAAATCATACACCTTCTTTTCTTGTAGCGAGCGAGCGGCACATCATCCAGCAGCGTCGCCAATTCTTGCCTTATGAAGTTTTTGTAAGTAACGCCGTTTAGGTTTTGTGGCAGAAAGAATGGCCCAATCACATGATTGTGGATGATTCCCTTAGGGGCCCAAAAATGTGCATTATGAAAATTCGTAATTCGTAATTCGTCCATCGCAGTCGAATTTGGATTCGTCCGTCCACAGAATTCTTATCAGATGATGGGTGTCTTCAGTGTCGGTATTTAGTAAAAATCGACAAAAATCCATCCTTCTGATAGGATCTCCCTCCTCAATAGCATGCACTGGCGTGTAATGATATGGACACAGTCATGCTGTATGCACAGTGAACCAGACTTTCCATTGAGTCAAGCCAAGTTCTTGTTGAAGTAGTATTTGTATATGTAACCAGGGGAGGCAATTTGAACAGGATTTGTAGTTTTTCTAGCAGATAATTCTGACAACCTGGAATCATGAAAATGGTAAATAACATTTTACTTCACTCATTTTCGTTCCTTTATTTCTCACAACCGACAACTTCTCTTCACTTTACAAAGAGGTATGCAACGCGCCTTCTCTGCTTTTTATTCAGATTTTTCCCCCAACCCGTGTGACGGTTAACAACATTTGTATCTTTTTGGATAGCTTATGAAACGAGGAAGTTTTTTTCGTAATTTATACGATAAGTGTGTTACCATTTTTTTTTTTTTTTTGAGTAATCCTCTTCGATTTAAATGATAATTTCCAAATTTCTTCATGACGTGTGCTTCAATGACTGTCTCTTTCTGTGGGTATGGGAATTTCGGGCATGATTTTTTTTCCCAGTAGTCACTCATTCATCAGCTGTTAGCAAAGTGTCAATTAAGTGCTCAGGGTGTAGTAGTTTTTTCAAAATTAGTAGTTTTTTGGTCGCAAGTCGGAATATGTCACGAAGATCTACAAACTGCAATAACTCGAAACCCATTGATTTCCGACCCCTGGTGCATAGGGTCAAATTTGTTGCAAATGTGCTATAGTATTACCCCTTTCCAGGAATATATATACAGGGTGCCATTTTAATTGCGCCCACGGACCACAGATTCGAATAGAGGACATCAAAGCAAACAACTTTTATCAGTAACATTTTTCTCGTTGGTGCGTCGATTAGACGCTACAGCCGTTCAAAAAGACCGTTTTGCCGCCTGGATGCTGCAACCCAACACAACATTTGATCGTATCTGTGACGTCATTTCCTGCGGCGAAACAGCGCACGGCAGGATTGCAAGGAACACACAAATTTTATGAAAAATGACAAACTACCAACCACATTATTAGCTGTAAAACGAAGCTAGAAACGCGGCAAGTAGACCGAACATCATAGCCTACCAGCCACAAGATCAGTAGTTATCTCAGGGGAAGGGGAGTTAACCAACGATATGAGAAATGGTAAAAAACGTATTTAAAATGAAGTGTCAATATCGGATTTTGTCTCAGCCTACATGTCAAAAATCAACAATAATAAATTTTATTGGACTTGCAGCTTACATGTGGCTGTTTACGCCCAGCTACATGTAAAATATTTGCAAATCTCGTTGCAAGGTTGATACCTACAGGTTTGTGTCCAGATACCTTGTGGTACTTTTGTGCTGATAACGGAAGTATCCGAGGTTCACGTTGTTACATTACGGCTAAAACATGTACAACCTCAGTAACAACATAATGATGAATCAGTAACGAACACAAGCTGAGACAAAATTCGATATGACCACTTCCACTTGAATTCTATTTTCTTTCTACCATTTTTCGTATCGTTTGTTTACTTCCTGTTAGGTTACAGAACGTGTTATCTCGTTTTGTTTTACGGTACATAATGTGGCTGATTTTAGCTATGTCATTTTTCACAGAATATGTATGTTCCTGGCAATCGTGTAACGCATCGCTCTAAGACGGGATATGACGTCACAAATGCTATCAAATGTTGTGTTGGGTTGCCAGAATTCAGGCGGCAAAACGGGCTTTTTTGAACGACTGTAGCGCCGAAACGACGTTCGAACGAAAAAAATGTTACTGAGAAAATTTGTTTGTTTTGATGTCCTCTATATGTTTCCGTGGTCCGTGGGCGCCATTAAAATGACACCCTGTATATATTTATACGCATAAAATCAGTTTATTTAACCACATAGTGATTAATGCTGACCTCAGTGTCAGAGTGATTATTTAACAGAGCACGCCACAACCTCAGGAGCAGTTTGCATATTAACGGGAGGGATGCCGGTGATCCCCCCCCAGATAAATATCCACGGCAAAAGATAATTATCTCTTTCCATGCCAGGGATGATTTTATTCCCTCAAAGAAAATTGAATTGAAAGCATTTCTTAACTGTGTAACAAACACAACAGAAAGATCATTCGTGTCCATCATATATATATTCGTTTCTCTTTCTCTAGAGAGGGTGGGTATTGGTCCAGTCATCAAAGATTTTCTCTACTGAAAAGTACACAGCCTTGTGGATTAAAGAAAAGAATCATTCTGCAACTGACGAACCTCACCGAGCCGAGACAACGAACAGGCTGCTTTCCACTTAAGTTTTCATAGCATAGTGCTGATATTTAACAAGTATTAAACTGTTCACAAGAAACTTGTAGGCAGGTTTGATGGACATTACGTTTAAGCTTAGATGGTTACGTTTTCGATGTTACTAGTTCGATACATCTTTTTGTGTATGAGATTGGGTTTCTTAGAATGTAAATATACTAAATGTTTCTCAATTACGTCTAAATGTTATAATATTTAATGGTCTACCTTAGAAACAATGTTATAAGCTAATTAGAACCGCAACGCAATGGTTTACTCTATTGTCTGGTAACATATACAGATTTGCACACCTCAAAAAAGAGCCTCCCCGATGGCACAGTGGTAGTGTTGTCGCCTTGTAATCAAGGGACCCCGGGTTCGATACCCGTTGGAGGCACATAGTGGTTCGGATCCCACTTTAAACTGCAGGTCCAGTCCCGATTAGCCTTTCTGTGCATAAAGTGGACTTAAAACACCAACTCAACCAACCAAAGTACATCTAAAAAAACCTACCTTCCAAAATGAAATGACAAATCCCCCCTTCCCCATCCCCATCCAAAGCAAAAAGCTTAAATCGCAAAGTACTCAGTATCATCACACATGCTCATCATGGCGGTTAGACAAAATTGGTATACAAGCGACGATAAATAAGAAAAGTCACATCAAATCAAGGCATCGGGGTCTGATGATGCACACGAGAAGATTACGAAACGTTACGACTGGCTCGGTGACGAGTCGCGTCAAGTGATCTACATTGTATGTGACCACCAATGTTCAAGGGTTGGAATAACGGGATGCGAATGTGTGTTCTTCGTGATTGTCTCTTCATCAGTTTCATTTAATAATCATTCACCTTCACTGTCGAAATTAGACAAAAGTTTTCGAAAAGTTACGCTAAATAACGAGAATGTATTAAATACTCAATGTGTTGTTCATAAATATAAGTAAAAAGCGAATAATACTCTATATTAGTGTCTGCGCCTGGCACGAAATCTGCTCACCAGGAAAATACCAAATAGAGTTCGGTAAATTTTGCTCTTAATTTGATTAATACGTTCATAGAAATAATGAAAAATAATCTTGTAAATTATTTTAATCAGTATCATCAGATATTTATTTAAATTATATATGTAGATGATAGTGTACGTGCAAAAATTATGAAGAATTTGAAATATATTTACAAAAACTATTTCTGGCATTACACAAATAAGAGGAAGCATTTATTTGAATATCATGTGTGAACTTCAAGTGTTGACTATGTTTCAGCCACTTTGCTATAGTTATGTAAAAACTAAGGATATAGGTTGTTGTCAGTGTCGGACCCAGAGAGTTAGGCTTTTCCTTCTCTTCCGTGTGCCAAAATTTCACGAAATGGATTAATGTAATTATTAAGTACTATTCTCGTGTTGCTTCGTACTTGTACTTTTATTAGCTTCAACATTTGTGTCAAACAAATATTAATGGTTTTAAATCTTTGGAAATTGATGTTTACACAGAACTAGGGAGACCATAATATTTTGACCCTAAAACGGGACATCCCAAGGAGATTAGTTAACCCCCTCCTTTTCCTGAAAAATCTGTTAGGCGTAATTATAAAAATGTTGTTATTATTTCTTAATGGGTGAATCGCAAGAATGATACGTACATCATAAACAATAGATGAAATATGATCTCCCGTTGTCAAAAGGTATTCATTATTATAATCTCGGTATTACTTACATAGCGTTTCTCATACTTTCTGATCAACCTTGGATGTTAGTCCTACGATGAAGTTGAATAATGCCAGAAGAATTTAGCTCTTGAGAGCAGCTTTATTCGTTTATAAATCTCCCCGAAAACTTTACCCAACATATCAGATACACAACTCTAGATATACCTTTTAAGTTTGTGTCCAGACACAGAAACTTTAAATTCTCTTTGCAAATCCGTAAAGAAACTGCATGCTTAATTTGCTCTATAAATAACGGAACACAAACAAATCAATGCATATTTTTAGCATGAAATGTGTCCCAAATTTAGACAATTTAGACTTCGTTTTCAAGATAACCCTTAGACGTTTATAAAATGGGACAAATAGTGGCTTTTTAATAATGTGGACGGGATTACAAGGACACGCCTCTGAAACGGGACTGTCCCTGTGCAAAACAGGACGTATGGTCACCCTACACAGAACACAAGCAAGTGAATGAATCGTGTGCTTTTTGTAGTGAGGCCACGAATTTTTGGCTTCCAAACAAACTAAAAAAAAGCAACCCTTACTAATGTACAGTGTTTATCAGGAGTCCCTTACCACTCCTTGTAAAGTCCGCAGTGATGTATTTTTATGGAATTTGATATGGACGATACATAATAGGCCTAAAGTGACACCTTGTGGAGTATGCCACTTGGACCGCCGCCATTTCGAATTCAACTTTTTTATTTAAAATGATAGGTGTCCGCGTTTCATACTCCACAAGGTCACTCCCAATGCCTATTATGTATTGCCCATATCAAATTTCATAAAAATACATCACTGCGGATTTTATAAAGGGTGGTAAGGGACTTCTGATACACCCTGTACAAACAATTAATATACTAAAAGAACTATACTAAAAGGACTGAAGTACCTTCACACACACAAACAAAAATAAATATGAAACAGAATTAAGATTTCTCCTGATTATTGACATTGTTAAAATTATGGCTGTTGTTCCTATAATAAATAGTATGCTAAAAAAATATATTAATTAAAGGAAGCAAGGATGCGTGTAATACATAAAAAAGTAAATATACTCCCGCCTGTGTATGATGCACCATGTGGTTTGATACCGTTGGAGGAAGTTTAAGTTTCTCAGATGCAAAATAATAAAAATATGGCTTAATTTTATGCATATCTTACCTTATCATTGAACTATTAAAACAATTAAATCATTACAAATGACAATACCAGAGGGGAGCAGTAGGATTCTTGCGCACTTCCGTTATTGGAGCAGCACATTCCACAATTTAATTCCAATAATAAAGGAATAGATATATATATATATAAGTTTACTACAGTGCAGACGCCAAGGGTCCCGGGTTCGAATCCCGGTCGGGTATGGATGTTTGTGACTGTCCATTCATCAATTTCATCATTTCATCACTCATCCCCATCTTCGAAAATTAGCCGAGAGGCACAAAACGCGAAGTAAAATAAACTAAATCAATCAATCAATCAATCAATCAAACTACAGTGCATATCAATGAAGTTATACAAATTTTCTGCACTTTATTTGATATTACGCGTGTCCAAATGTACTCCAGTCTCCAATACACCCTCTGCGTAATGTAGCTATAATTTCTTTATTACCTTTCATAAAGCATAATAACAATTTTTGTTATTGCTTTACATTGTAAGTTGCTTATATAAATAGAAATTATGAGGTACATTCTGATTATGATATATATCAGAACTTCTGAAAATTTTGATCAGTTTTCGCTTGTGTTAATTTTGTCTCTTCTTTCCAAGTACTTCTCCTTCCACGTTGAAATCCTTTCGCTGGTGGAGCCACCTAGCTGTAACTACACCAAAACCACCGTATTTAAATGTGGATGTCACGAAAAATGCCTAACTGTAATTTGAGACACATAATAGAGGAAGGAGAAAGGAACGGAATGTGTGCTCTGCCTGATATTAATACGCCTTGGAGTGAAAAAATAACAAATAAATGCCTACACAATACAGTGCAATGAGCATTAATAGGTGAAAAATGGATTTCGTTTTAGAAAGGACTAGTTCGAGAAGTTTCCAACGTATCCTACATTCGACATTAATGAATTCACATACCTTCAACCAAATTTAGTATGCATCTTTTAAAAGCTAAAATAAGTGTCACAATTGTATGATAAAACTAACCTAATCTGAGAACAATTGTTTTCCTTCCCAAAGGATCCCTGTCCTTGAAAATGTGGAGAATCTGTTGTTGGTACACGTACTGGATTTCTGATGGTGGCATCGGATACCAAAAGGTTGGAGTCTTCCTTTTTATGTCAAAGTATCTCCTCAGCTGAAAAAAATAAAATAAGGTTTATGTTGAGGTGTTTTCTTTTTCAGGTACCATTTGAACTGAGGATTCAAAGATCTGCAAAAACTCATTAAATTTTGATCATGTTGTATTGTTTTCAAAAGGAAATAGAGGAAGGAATTGCATATGTGTATAGTATGTATGTACACACACACACACACGCACACAAACACAACATCACACTCACACAGGGTGCGCACATTGTATCTACCAATATTAGTTGGCAACCCTGTCGGAACACCGGTACCCATGAGCAGAAGTCTCTCATGCTTAGGCAGCTGCAAGTTTGGGAATTTGGGTGCCAGTGAACGTTTTCCGGTTCATACACGAATCGTGGTAGTCAAGGCGTTCATTCGAACGGGTTCCATTTAGGAGACGCTGCATGCAATGCCACGACGGTCAACTTAGGGTTGTCGTCAACTTTTACCAGACCGTCACAGCTTATACGATGGATCAGACAATAAAAATCGAAAAGTCTTTGCCCCTTTTTTCCAGCCGAAATAATAAACATGCAGGGAAATTAAAATATAGGAATTGTTCTACGTACTTTTTCACATAGTCACTCCAGCGGTTCAGGCATTTCTCCAATCGCAACACTAGTTTGGAGATGCCGCTGTTGTAGAATTCGGCCGGTTGACCATAGCTTCGTAGTCGCAAATGAACCTCTGTCCTGCCAAGAACTTATTCAGTGGACCGAACACGTTGAAATCACTGGGGACGAGGTCTGGACTATACGGTGCTTTCTCCAGAATCTCCCATTCGAATGACTGAAACCTGTCGATGGTCCTGTTTGCCACATGAGGCCTGGCGTTATCATGGAGGATAACCACATTGACCACATCGAGAATCCCTTGGCGCTTTTTCCTGATGGCAGTTTGCAGACGTGAGAGTGTGCCACAAGCTGAGACACAATTTCCCTATGGATCTTGATGGGAGTTCGTTCCTTGCTCCATAAAAAGCGAATAACACTTCGCAGCTCATACGAGTTTGGTTTGGTTAGAGTTGGTGTTTTTAGTCCACTTTATGCACAGTAAGGTTAATAGGGAGTGGACCTACAGTTTGAAGTGGAATTCGAACTACTTTGCCATGTGCCTCCACCGGGTATTGAACCAGCGCTGCTCATACGACGTGGACGTTTTGAGTGCTACAGCTATCTTTGCAAACTGCCAACGTCGTCCATGGCTGCTTTCAGGGCCTCGTCATCCAACATACGTGGTCGTCCGCTGCTAGGTTCATCCGAAAGGCTCACATTTCCCGAACGGAATTTCTGGAACCAATGCCTGGCAGTGCGTTCTTTCACGGCATTCTCCCCAAATGCCTGGCAAATGCGGCGACTTGATGTGGCAGCTGACAGACCCACTTTAAAGTCATACAACAAACACACGCGAACAAGCTGCTTCGATACCTCCATTTCTCTTCGACACTGGACGAGCTATGACTGCTGTGTGTGCGCCACGTGCCTGTATTACTGACAGTCGATGGTCAGACTAACTCCCGATCGCTTGGCAGGCATGTGCGTCATTTCGTTTCCTCTCTGTGAGCGCATGATTAATGGGACGTCGAAAACGGCAAGAACTTTTTTAATTACCTTGTAATATCCTAGAATTTTATTATCTATCAATTTTATAAAATGTTTCTATAGCGGTCCTCCGTGGCGGAGTGTTTAGCACAGCGTGCTACGATGCAGGGGTTCCTGTTGTTTGTGAATATATCTTCATCATTTCATTGTATCATCACTCATCCTCATCTTCGCGATTAGCCGAAAGTGGGAAAAGCAAATAAAATAAACCAAAACAATCAATCAATCAATCAACATGTTACTATAACTGTCAGGTAACAACTATTTAATCTACAAATATTGTAGTACATTTAGTTCTGTAATTATGTTCTTTGCGTATGTTCAAGTAATTACCGTCTCTAGTTGTCTAAAATCATTAGCTATCATAGACTGCATATAATTCATTTTAAGCAAGAAAAATTTTTAACAGATATCCATCACAAAAATATCCACGAAAACTAATGTTTACTAAAATTATAGACGAATTGTCTTGTTATAACATATGGTATACCTGAGAACATCAACTAGAAAGGACATTTTGAAAATCAACTTGATATAAATTTTAGCAGTTAACGTAAACATGTAAGACGTAAAAGAATAACTCAAAGTTTGAAGATTAAAAATACATCTTGAAAGAGAATCAACATTATGCACCGTGTTTTGGAGTGTAAACGAAATGTACCATACTTAAGTCACCTATAATCTAAAGAGGCAGGGTGTTAAGTAAAAAATATATGGTCAGTAAACTCAGCCTGGTTCAATTATGTGAATCTGTAATCTTCAATTTCGATAGAAAAATAACTATAGATAATAATTTGAGTGATTATACATAAAAGTCTTAAGTAAAGTATTTAATTAGAAGTAGTCAGATTTATGGTCAGATAGCCTAATCGGGACTGAACGTAGGCTATAGTTTAATGGAGAATCCAAGACACCGTACATTGGACCTCTACCGTGAATGGTTTGATTTTGATTTGATTTAGTTTATTTTACTTCGCGTTTTGTGCCTCTTGGCTAATTTGCGAAGATGGGGATGAGTGATGAAATGATGAAATTGATGAATGGACATTCACAAACAACCAAGCGGGATTCGAACCCGGGACCCTTGGTGTCGTAGCGCGATGTGCTAACCACTCGGCCACAGGGTCGGGCTACCGTGAATGGAAAGCGAAGCTAGTTGGTTACAAGGTGACTGGTTTGTCGTTACGCTAAGCACACATCTATCAAGCTTTTATAACTCACGAGATAACATTGAAATACATTATACTGGGGCTCTGAAAGACCACTAGAGTTGAATAAATTGTTTCCATTTTCATGTTTCGAACACAATTATTACATTTCACCTTTTTTTATAATTCACTAACTATTACTATGAAAGTTTCTGATTTTGGCTTCTGATGCCATTTGTAATGTTTGCAAAGGCACTGTTTTTATTATTGTACTGATATGCCCGTAGAATTAAGTACATTTTTGATATGCATGAACAAAGTGGTGCAATGGTTCGAAAATCTTAATTTATATCTCAGCAACTTGCCATCCAGTACATTATATATAGGTTATGCAGCTATTATCGTTTAATTTAATTGCTATTCTTTTATATATTGTTAAGAAGATCGACGGTAAATTTTGGGTCCAAATGGCTAATATAATTCCAGGTGCTTTTTCTCTCATGTTAGCTGGATTACTGCCAGTACACCAATTTTAGATATTGCCCAAACATTTATAATTGTAGGTTTGTTTTTGTTTTTTGTTTTTGTTTTACTTCCATGCTTTACTTCTAATTAATAGATAACAAATACATACAATAAATAGGACTTGTTGCTGTACACCATATAACATTTTCAAAAAAACGCCACTGTAGTATTCCATCATTTTTCCGTCATCAAATTATATATCTGTAGTAATAATGGTATAGGCTGGTTTGAGGTAGTCACGACATTTGGGAAATTCCGACACTTCAAATCTTCCAGCTGTAAATCGCTTGAGAAAAGTAAACGAAGCACAATGTCAGTTGGAATTCAAAGAATGAAGTTTGAGCAATGTCCACAAGCTTTGCGTATACACTTATGCGTAGAAATGAGTGTATAAGTTAGGTAAGTTATCTAGTAACATTCTTAAGGAATAGCCATATATATAATCAGAATTGTGTTTTCTAAGTTTTAATTTCAGAGATGGAACGAAGTGGAGAAAATGAACCACTGCGTCTGCTTTCTTGTCATGTAGAGTCTCGGATACTTCTGGGTTGTAATGGCATAATTTACTTTCAATGGATCGCTACAACGCATAAGTGTCCTTGACTGTGCAACATGATAATATAAGACTTTGCTTGCAGTGATTCGAATCGAAGGTATTAAGTAATATATGTACCTGTGGCGTTTCCAGGCACTTTACTCATTAAATTTCGACACTTTTCTTATCTTTCTTGTTTTTTGTTCGTGAGTCACACATACTACCAAAACAGAAAGAAGTATTATATTGATCAATAAGCTCAAAATTGTCTTATTATTTGTTTACTTTAGGGAGAAGGTACGAAATTATAAAAGAAAAACTTCAAATGCAGGTGACTGCCGGAAAATATGAAGTTTACGGTTGAAGATGTAAGAAATGGAATGGCTCTTGCACTTACAGCTCGAAAGTTAGATGTGCCTAGGAACATTGTCGTTGTCTTACGTTCTCCTATGAAAAAGAGAAGCAATTCGAGGGAAGGATTCTACGATTAGATGGTGTAGGATTTGGTCCCACTATAACCGATTTACGACTCTTAGCCTTTTCCTTTCGCACAAGATGCAACTATTGAATATTTCATATTTTAAGCCTCCCAAGGAAATTTTACAATGGATTTGGTGTAACTCGATCAGCACCACATCAAGAAAACACCTTTGGAAACTTTCTCAGATAAATTCTGGATCAGAACTGCGATGATGTCTTTGTAGCATAATACATTTACTCTCTTACATACAGTTGTAAAACATCAAGTCTCATTACGACCTTTCATTTATCTACTGTATACAATTGCATTTATTACTTCAGTGTTCTGGAATATATTTATTTATCATTAAATTGTTAAATATACAGGGTGTCGAACCTTCCCAAAGAAAGTATCGGGATTCACCAACAAATTAAGACAATGTCTACTCTACCGAGACTTTGATTTCGAGCCTTCTCTCTTTATCTCTAATTAGCTTAGAGATATGACACATATCCCGCACTGAAGAGAAATGCTCAATATTTACTATTGCTCAGATTCATTTCATTAGCTTTACATACAACCACCAAAGAAGCTGTTGTATACTTAGCGTGTTGGGACTATCTGAAACCACCTTATGGTTAATTTAAATCTAATTTAATCTATTGTCGTCAAGCATAACGCACAGTGGGATGAAATTTTGAGGTAGAATGTGGCGAATATTTAAGTGCAGTAAGTGTAAATTAGGTTTAGTTCCCGAGACATTTATATGTTTGATGGAATTTATTTTTGACCCTTACAAACAATTTGCGAATAAACACGAAAAGTGCTTCTAACGCTGTCCCCATAATGGCCGGACTATACCCGACGAAAAAGGTAAAAAACGTAAAGTGGTCCCCTGTGCATAGCACCACGCCATGAAGGCGTATAGAGGGTGTGGGGGTAACGCCCCACACTTTCTTGATCCGGTCATGAGTGGGGGTGATGTGATCACCATCACGCCCCTGACCGCCTTTACCCCCCAGGGTTTCCCCCAGGTACCCATGTTATTCGACGCTGGGTGGGCGCCGGGGCCGCTTCCATCGTTAGAAAAGTTCCCGGATTTGAACCTTTAGCATGGTAGTCAGACGCGTTACCGACTGTGCCACCGCGGCCACTATACTATACCCGACGGTAGGGTTAATTTTTTTATCTTTAAGTGGGGTGATTTTCAAATGCCCTCCAAAACCATTATTTTTACCTTCATTTCCCAAGTGTAAAAATTAAGCAAGAATCATTTTATACAAGTACACAATTGCTGACAACAACATATAACTAATGAAAAATTAAATATATATATGAATATGGAGCTTGCGATCAAGAAATTCTCAAGAATTTTAGTTCATGTTGGCTTAAACATAGCAGCGTTCTAATAAATGTAAAGCAATGAGCATGTAAGACGCCAAATTCAAAACAATTTCCACCAGGAGTCCCGGCGTTCAATCCTGTCCTGGGTAAGAGTGTTCTTTGTGAGTATCCCTTCATAAATTTCATCAGATCATCACTCATCCTCATCTTCGTAATTTAGCTAAAAGTGTCACAAAACAGACAATCAATAAATCAAATTCATTGTAAGATCTGATATTTGCACAAAAAAATTATGAACTTTTCTCTGTAAATTCACATGTATCAAAGATAAAAATATATTTTAATTATTTAATTTGAAAACTTGGTCTAAAAATTGGTTTCGGAATAGAATGTGCAAGGAACTCATTTTTCAAAATTCAATTACATTTCTTCAATAAATAAAGACAGCCAAGAGTAAGGGTACGCAAAATATATGTGACGAATTGAATGAGTTATTATGAGGTTTCCAATGCAATATTTTTTATTGTACTTTGTTAACAACAATAAAAAGCCTATTTACTTCTTTCAAAAGTATTATCCATGTAGTCATATTTATAGTAGCATTAATGAAAGATTTGATTTCTCTTTATAGTGATTAAATATGTATTACTCAACTCATCAACACAATATTACATGTGTCTGTTCCAAGTATTTAAATTCAGTGTCAAACACATGAAAAATGCTCGTATGAAATTGTGTGGAGAAGTTGAACAATAAAAGATTTTAGTCAGTACATGAAAAATGTATGGTTTTAATTAGTGATCCCTTGCAGATATCAACATTTCTTAATAATAACTGCACATCTAAGAATATATGGCACTCACCAAGCACAAAAGTTTAATACACACATTGTTTACAAGCAGTGAACTGATCGAGACAAATTGAGTGGTACTGTTGCACATCGAAATAGGCCTACCAGTCTGCTATGCGCCGGCCTTCGTGGCGAAGTGGTAAACACAGAGTACTACGACGCCAGGGGTTCCGGGTTCGATTCCCGGCCCGGCCAGGTGCTCCTTGTGAGTGTCCCTTCATTAATTTCATCATAACATCACTCGTCCTCATCCTTGTAGTTAGACAAAAGTGGCAGAAATGCCAAGTTAAATAAACCAAATCTGCCAATCAATCAATCAGTCTACTATACTCTCTCCCCAGATTTGTGGAGGAAGGCCGTACATAGCGGGATAAAGGGAGAGGGACAAATCGAGTGTGCAGCGAAGCTGTTCACGCTACTGCGAAGGCTTGTGACTATAGTTGTCTTCTCCCTCTCACGCAATCCCATTCTCTCTCACGTATTCGTTGGTAGAGCCGTCTGGCTTCACTGCTTGCGCCGAGAGTTGTTTCTGTTCTCTTGCTCCAGAGATACCCGGACAGAGTATATGTGAATGTTGCGTTGCTTTCTCCATTTATTTCTGAGATATCTGATATTACAGAACTATCGGACACACTAGAATGGTATTGTTTTCAGCTTGCTTACTGGTTGTAACATAAAATACATTATATATTCCCATTACAATCTAAAAGTACATACTAATGAAGATGACTCAATGTGACTTACCAGCCTAAATGCTCTATCATGATCATACTTCCTAGCTCTAAGGAAGGCGAGACAGAAACAATCATCCAATCGTGATCTTATAGATTTCTCAGCTGCAAAGCAAGAACAAAATTGTGCTTCAAACATGCTCGTCGTGTTAGAATAAATTTACCGTTAAGGATAATGTACGTCTCCAAACTTTCGTTAAAAGAAAACTTTCCCAAGCATCATAAATTCCGCATTAACAGGAATGTAATTTACCGATACATGCAACTAAAAAACATAAATACTTTATAAATATTAATATTCTGTGCTTTCATTCCATATCACTTGTATACATTGGAAAGTTAATCTTATAATAAAATATGGCAGATAAGGCACATAAAGAATGAGCTGTCTTCAATTAACAAATCTATATTTTTATTCCTGATGTTTTTATTTAACATGCAATGATTGAATTTATTCTTTTAAAGCAATTATTACCATTAACAAATCATTCATTCTGCCATTTTTAAGCATGAATTACCACTATAGTACTCAGTATTATAGCTCTTTTAAGTTCTTTGCGGGCGCTCTAGAAGCTGGCAAGGGAAGTGGGGAGCGGAGAAGCGACCAATCCAGCGCGATAAGAATGGCAGCAGCTTGTAGACCGAGGTTCACGTAGTACTTATTTCCGCCACGGCATATCTCTCGGCCCCACTGCTGTTGTCTGGTTGGTCTGCGGCGGAATCCCCGCTCCCCACTTCCCTTGCCAGCTTCTAGAGCGCCCGCCGTAAGAACTGAAAATAGCTATAATATAAATACACACACACACACACTTATATATATGCCATTGTACGTGTGCATAATATCTAGTATTTATCATCTCATCAAAACTTACATAACTCGTACATTTTTAAAACTACGAATCTTTTAACGAATTGTATGATATTTATTTACAGCTCAGAGAAAAAAAATGCTCTTGATAGATCTAAACATAAGGAATAAAGTGTGAAGTCATACGGCATGCTAGTCCATTTCACTAATTACCAAGCAGAAAATCAGTTGTGGATTCCATTAGATTCCGCAAATAAGAAAGTGCATCATCATTTCCAATCATTAACACTCATGTGTTCATTTGATTCACTGATAAAAGGAAATCAAACACAGTTGTTACACGTGTTCGCCTGCATCAAAGTTGTTTTCGTTTTAGCTATTCAAATTTAAATTTTATTAACGAATGGTGAGGTTCAGCCCGTAGGGGTTCTCCCGCCTATTCAAAGCTGGACTCGCCTTTTTACGTGTAAATCAGTCTTAACAAACGTGTTCTATTTTTTGAAGTACCAATACACCTTGATAATAAGGTAATGCCTAACATGGAAGAAACCTCGGTTGTCAACTCGAGAGTGCGTATCGTGGGAGATCCGGGTTTGTTTTCCGGTGATCTAATATAGGAATTTTCCATCAATGATCCAGCATGAAGCAGCTGTGGGGTTCACCAGCCTGTAATAAATAGGTACTTGGGGCCAACACTTGGAGTAAAGGTGGACGGGGCGTGCATCACTGCCAAAGTTGTCGAGATCGTTAATATGAAGCATTATTAACTTTAAGTGCCTTTATGGCAATCAGCACCTGTTACATTATCTTTGCTTTATTCGATAAGTATGAAAATTCACAAACCTTGTATTCTTTCTCTGAACCTTTGTATTTCCTGATGCACTGTGTCAGGATTCTCTCCTAGTTCTTTCCTGGCTCTCTCTATCCATTCATTCGGGAGGTAATACTCGTATTTCTTTTCAGAAAAGTGAGAAATCGCTGGCCTTTTGGTCCGTGGTGGCTTTGTCTGTTCTATACTCGTTGAAATTGAAGGCTGTGTGTGAAAAATACATTATGATTGCGTCATAGGAAAATTAGAAGTCATGAATCTAACTTATAATACGGTCTTAACATATTAACATCTTCAAATCATAATATTCATAATAATTTATTTTCCCGTTAATGAAATATTTTGTGGACACGTTGTTACATACCAAAATATGCATTATTATGTATGGTGATCTGGCAGCTATGGCCAATGTAATAGTCTGTGCATAGTAACTATGATGCACCTTGTTTATGAATCTTTATGTATGATTTAATGTGTGCAGTATAAAACCTTCGTTTATGTGGAACGTGTGTTATGTCTTAATCTTCCTGATATAAACATAAATACACATGTCAAAAGTGGAACTTTATATATATACACACTTATTTAACCAGATAAACGAAGGTTTTACAAATTGCAGACTCATACACATCAAACACCATAAAAATATGTTCTAAATAATTAATGAAATTTTTCAATAATTCAAATATGCAATGATTTCTGCAAATGAATAAACATATCAACAGGTTATCATTATTAATACAATTATCGCTTACAGCGCACATTTGGATCCAAACATTTGTGAAATATTTAACTCCGACTTCAGGAAAAGTTTAGACTTTACATACATATTTAAAGACTCATTAAGTAATTACTTAATAAAGCCAAGATATTGTACAGTGGGATCCATGAGTAGTACCTTGCAAATTGTCCATCACCATGTTCGTGCACTTTATTTGAAGCAATGAGAGCTTCAAGAATTAAAATAAAACTCAAAACAAGCTGTTGACAACTTCTGCACCAGCATACATATCAATCCATCGTTTTAAAACACATAGGATGTAAGAGAAAAATTAATTAAAATAGTCGTGGACAATTTGCAGGGTAATACTCATGGATCCCACTGTACCAGCTGATTTATCAATTAATCAATTTTTTTTCATTCTCAAAGCCTTTTGCTGACTAAGTACTGTTGAGCAGCTTTAGTAATGTTACTTTCTGTATATTGCTACTCGCCATTTCTTCTTTTCGAATTAACACCATGGTGTGAAGCGAAAGTGAAAAGATAGAAAGTCACATAAAGCCGTTTACCATCAGGATAACTTCGAACCAGAATCCCAGTATATCTAGACTAAAACAGAAACTAAGAACAAAATAACTGTTAGTTTAGTTACCACATTATGCAAAAAGTAACTAAGAGTAAATTGAGACAGTAGTATACCAAGAGAATTACTGTTGGGCCAATCGGCCTAGATGACAGGCTAGCTAGCATTATTTGTTTGCCAAGTCGGAGATTATAATTCTCGTAAAATATAAATACATATACGTATATATATATATATATATATATATATATATATATATATATATATACACACACACACACATACATAAAAGTTGTATTTTAGGTCATTTCAAAATCCGTTATTATCGTCCCGAGAGACATAATACTGAAATACAATGTTATGGCCGAACTCCGTAACGGAGTGGTTAGTACAGCGCGCTACGACGCCAGGGTCCCGCTTCAAATCTGCACTTGGTCATGAGTATTCTTTGTTAGTGTCCCTTCATAAATTCTATCATATCAACACACATTCTCATCTTCGCAAGGGCTTACCCGATAGCGAAATGGAAGCGTCGTCGCCTTGTAATCAAGGAGTCCCGGGTTCGATACCTGGTGGAGGCACATAGTGGTTCGGATCCTACTTTAATCTGTAGGTGTACTCTTGATTAGCCTTACTGTGCACAAAGTGGACTTAAAACACCAACTCAATCAATTAAAAAAATCATCTTCGCTATAAGAGGCAGAAATCCGAAGTAAAGTAAATCAAATTAATCAATAAATATCGTGGATCAAATACTGCTGTATATTACTTAAATTTATGTTAACGTTACACAGCAAATTAACATTCGTAATGTAGCTCCTTATCAATCGGAGAGAATTATCGGAAAGACAACATTTTGTTAGGTAAAGTTCACATAAGGAACTTCTATTTGAACAAAGTTAAAGAAAATAAACAAAGCTAAATTAGGGGTTATATCGTAATGTTTCCTGTTTCTAGTGCAAACTTCCCTTACAATCGTTTGAGGGTAAATGTTTGCGAAGTAGATACCATTATCAATTGTGCAAGTGACAGAGTACAGAAAACATTGCTCATGAAAAGAATAAGATTATCTAAAATATGTGCACTGTACAAGTTCTACAACGTTACAATAAACTCTACAGGGAGAGGGAAGCTTCCGTGGGAACACAGGGATAACATATTGATTACATATCTGACGAGGCTACCAGGGAGTGCATAATTATCATCGCAATTGGGGTGGAATTAATTAGTTGAACTAATTTTTTACAAAACAATTATAATATGTATTGTATTCCATTTCTCATCCTTCAAATGATACACAACTGTATTTTTCGACTAGACGTACAGCGCTAGAAAGTAGTATTTCCTCCCTCAACACCGATTTATATAATGTTTACACATCGTATATCAAATGGACTTAAGATAACTCTGAAAAATCACTTTATAAGCTAATTGGAACGAAACAATCGAAATAAATTCTATTGTTGTACTAATTGAACTTAAAATTAGTAGTGAAACTATCCCATGTAAGAATTCAGCAAAAAATCTTGGCTTCATTGTTAACGATAAATTGGACTGACACTGGACGTATCACATCAATGCACAATGTAAAAAAGCATATTTCATTCTGAGAAACCTCTACCGTTACCAAGATCAACTACCTGCAGAATGTAAACTTAGACTAGTTCAATCTATAATTATATCATTTTTTAATTATTGTGACATTGTATGTGTGTCCAAACTTCCGAGAAAACTCAGTAGGAAAATTCAAATCGCACAAAATGCATGCTTCAGATAAACTTTTGGCCTGGATAAGCGCGATCAAATCCTTCCCATCTTAAACAGGTATAATATTTTAACAATGGCCAAAAGAAGGATACTGCACTATCTTTTATTCATGATCAGCAAACTGAACGTAAACCTGTATACTTATTTGAAAAATTGTGTAATCGCAACACAATTCACAGATATTGGACACTTCGTCACAACGAACTTGACAGTTCTCAACATTCGACTACGGCATATACCTCATCTTCATATATATGTATAGCCCCAATCCCACCACTCACTGACATAAATGTTCTCCATGAAGGAAGCCCCGGAGGCGAAAAATGCCCGATTACGACCCCCCATGAAATCGTCCCAAAAGGCCGAGAAAATTAAAAATCACTCAATCGGCCCTTCCTTAAGGGTGAAAATGCCCTTTTCTCACGTCCTTAGCAACCGTTGCCACGGGCATTTCTTTTGCACACATTCAATTCTTCAATTCTTAATTGTCGGGATACATTATATTTCTCACAGATCAATAGCACACAGATGAATGAACTCATGACTTTGAAAAGGTGCCTGAAACAAGGGTGACATCTACATAATAAGGAGTTTCAGCCCAGATACAATTACGTATATATTGTTATACTCAATGCGTAAATATCTACATCGTGCTTGTTTTAACTAAATGTTTAGGGGCTATAATGACATGCAATTCCTTAGAGCTTGCCGTGCCTGTTGTTGTCCATGGAAACGGACGTTGCTAGGGAACTTAAAGAATGTTTATTTTCACCCCGAAAACTACTGTAAGGGAATTATGCTAGACTCTTCGAATTTCAACATGCGAGCATCAGAATTTATTACAGAGGCAAGGTAGGCATTTTAGGGGAATGACGGAAAACAGTTATTATCCAATTACTTTCAAAAATGTGAAAATAACAAAATACGTAAATATTGCATTTTCAATTTAGTCCCTATTCAATTCGTTGATGCAAAACATCCAACTAATTATCTTGAAACGGTTATTACTTACTCAGTTCATTATGAAGAAAATAGACAATAATAGTTTGAATATTTGTACCTTATTAGAGCCCATACACACATAAAGTTACTTTCTAAACATTTCAAAGTTATACATATGTTCCCCATCATCCAATACAACATGCAGACATTTTCAAAGTCATTAAGATAATTGAGGAACCCCATCTATAACGTGATTGCATTCACAACGTGGCCGAAGGTCAATCATGCGAGCGTACAAGACGTGGCCAAAGGCCACGTCGAAAGTACGCGAGTCCAATATTATATATAGCCCCAATCCCATCACTGACTGACTCACTGACATAAATGTTCTCAATGAAGGAAGCTCCGGAGGCGAAAAATGCCCGATTACGATCCCCCATGAAATTGTCCCAAAAGGTCGAGAAAATTAAGAAATCGCTCAATTAGCCATTTTTTAATGGTGAAAATGCCCTTTTTTCACGTCCGTAGCAACCGTTTCCATGGCTTTTCTTTTTTGCTCACATTGTTTCCTTCAATTCTTAATTGTCTAGCTACATTATATTTCTCACAGATCACACACAGATGAATCAACTCCTGGTTTTGAAAAGGTGCCTCAAACAAGGGTGGCACCTACATAAGAAGAAAATTCTGTCCGTACACAATTACGCATACATTATTATACTCAATGCGAAAATATCTCCATCGTCTTTGTTTCAACTAAATGTTTAGGGGTATAATAACAAACAATTCTTCAGAGCTAGCCGTGCATGTTGTTGTCCATGGAAACGGACGTTGCTAGGGAACTTAAAGAAAGTTTATTTTCAACCGCAAAACTACTGTAAGAGAATTATGCTAGACTTTTCAAATTTAAAAACATGAGCATTAGAATTTATTACAGAGGAGAGGTAGAATTTGATGCGAAAAGACGGAAAACAATTATTTTTCAATTACGTTTACAAATGTGAAGATGACAAAAGACGTAAATATTGCTTTTTCAATTTAGTGTCGCTAGTGAATTTGTTTATACAAGAAATCTAACTATCTTGAAACGTTTATTGCTTACTCACTTTATTATTAAGAAAATTGGCAATAGTATTTTGAATATTTGTACCATATTAAGTTACGTTCAAAACTTTCCAAATAAGCCAAGCACGTCGGCGAGCGTACGAGACGTGGCCAAAGGCCACGTCGAAAGTACGCGAGTCTTCTTATATAATAATAATATAATAATAATAATATCGTCTTTATTGAGAGGGCGTGTTTCGGCCTCGCGGGCCGTTCTTACAACAAACCCTTAAAAAAATATATTACAATTGACACTTTACTCTTCTTGAAAATCATTGTTGCAGTAGAAAGAATAAAAGTAAAAAAATATTCATATTTATAATGTAAACAATTAATGTACTGAAGGTACAGAGTTAAATCAAAAACCACAATTAGAATACAATTATTACAGCTAAAACTACAACCAATACCTCATTCCCATTCATTACAGAAAAGACAAAGCCAGGCACTATTGTTTGGACAGCAGATGCTTCTTTAGATTTATTTTGTATGTTGCAGGGTGGAGCTCCCCTGAGGTCAGTGGTGGGGGTAGGTCATTCCATTCTTTTATTGCGGTGACTATGAAAGAATTCCCACAGAATGTTGTTCTGTGTACAGGAATCGTGAATTGTGTTTTTTGACGAAGGATAATTTGTTTTCCTTTCTTCCTGTACGGAGCAATTTGATCATATAAATATCTTGGTCCCTTATTTTTGAGGATCCTGTACAATAACGACAATGCCAAAAATGTTCTCCTATTTTTAACGTTTAACCAATTAAGTTCCTGTAAGTACGGGAAATATGTAGGCAACATTATGTTAATATTCACATTGGTGTCTTTATTTTTTTATTCTTTCTTTATATTTTCTTATATAGCTCATGACAAGGATTGGGTGGAAGAGCTGCTTACGGCTCAACCTCGGCCGGTAAATAAAGGAATTATTATTATTATTAAAACTACAAACTAAGTTATGCTATTATAGCAAAACAAAAATATATCTACCAAGGTTTACATATCAACTCAATACGTATAATATGATCACTCGTCGGTCTCCGTGGCGGAATGATTAACACAGCGGGCAACGATACCAGAGTTTCCGGGTTGGAATCTCGGTCTGAGCATGAGTGTTCTCTTTGAGTTTTCCTTCATAAATTTCATTATGTCATTACTCATCCTCATCTTTGCGATTAACTAAAACTATCAGATATGCGAGGTAGATTAATCAGAAAAATCAATCAGTATACTGTACCATATACTATGGACGTTTGTCATTTCTTTGTACAGTTAGACACAATTCTGGGTTGTAACGATTCCATTGAAAGTTAACAAAATTTTTGCAAGCCAGAAGTGTCAGTCAGGAACTCTACAAGGAAGAGCGCCAAAAAGAAAGGACAATATCTACAATTTTAAACCTCTACATTGGAACATATATTGTTTTACTCTATTTTAATATTGTCTAAGCAATCATAAAGCATAACAGTATAAGGCTTCCTATGGCGCAGTGGTAGCGTCGTCGCCTTGAAATCAAGTGTTCCCGGATTCAATTCCCGGTGGAGGCACATAGTGGTTCGGATTCAACTTTAAAAACTGTAGGTCGAGTCCCGATTAGCTTTACTGTGCATAAAGTGGACTTAAAACACCAACTCAAAAAAATATCGATATAAACAGAGCTCTCTGAGAGATCCCCCTAGAAAATATGATAATTTATTATCCACCAACTTACGCCTGGGTATAGGGGAAGGTCGTACAGTACCCACTGCCAAAAGTATTGATGTCATAATTATTGTAATTATTGCCATAACATGAACAAAACTCAAACATAAGAACAGTCATCTACAGGAGGGTACATGCTTACTTACGGACAGGTTATAATATCTCATAAAGTTGATAAGACCCCATAAACACTAAAATAAAAATGTTGCAGTTTCCAGGATTGAAAATTGTCTTGATCAAATTTTCGGCGCTAGGTAATTAACAACTTAATGACAAAAAGTTTTTCAAGCAAAGGATAGATATAGGAAAGAGAGAAAATTAGCTTAAACATAGCTACTCTTCCATATTTTGTACGTCATTCATTTTGATAGGCAATTTCACTCCAAAATTGAAGGATGGTACATTTTACTTTGTAACTAAAAAATAACCAAAATGTCACTACCATGTTTTACATCAGAGCCCTTCAAATATGGATATGCTGTGCGAGTGAGTGTGTGTATGTGTGTGTGTGTGTGTGTGTGCAGAGAGATAAAGAGAAGGGTAATCAGACAGATATTGGAGTAAGTAGCCTTGCATGTCTCTTCGCAGTTTTCAATTTAGATTCATAGAATGAATGAATGAAAAAGTATGTCCATGTTACTGAATTACTTGCGCCAGTGGCGGCCTGCAGCTAATATGACTGGTAGTGCAAACATGATTAATAAATCAAAAAACAACTATATGGCGTATGTCATAGAAATAAAATGAAAGAGGTATTTAAATTACATTTTGTTCTTTAAAGTTTACGAGCAGAAAACATTTCAGAGTTAAGAAGACTGATTGATTTGGTGATCAATAACTTCGCTTTTCTATCACTTGTGTCTAATCGCGAAGGTAAGGATGAGTGATGATACAATGATATGGATGAAGGAAAAGGGACGCTCACAAAGAACACCCATGCCCAGGCAGGGATTTGAACACAGAACCCCTGGCATCGTAGCACCCTGTGCTAACCAATCCGACACGGAGTTAATATCTCCCTCTGTCGACGGCGTCGACGCCTCTCACCTTGTCCACCTTTTTTTCAATATAACCAATGTTTAAATCAGGAGTAGGCCGGACAAGTTGATAAATTTTAATTTATTTCCAAATGGTGACGTGCAGGACAGTGTATGTTATAATTCACTAATCAGATTCATCTTCACTACCTTTCACACACTATCGAACACTTTCACTTCACTAAAAACAACACCAAAAAATTCCACACACACAGCCGAAAACATAATTCTCGCCTTGCTATGCTATGTTTGCTATTTTGCCACTCTAACATGGTATATCCACAACCAGTGTTATCAAAAACTAATATGTGGTTAGCGCTAAAATTCCACTAATATCAGCTAATTGAAATGTGGATCAAAAAACTTTAAAATTCAATACAACAAACTGAATTCTATTTCCAAGTGAAATTCATATATAGATTTTTTGCGTGATTTTTTAAAATATAAAAGTAAAATATCTCCTTCTGGTATGAGTTCCCCTTCATATTTGTTTTACAAAAAACACAATGTCTAGAATATTTTTTCGACGTCAAATTGCAACACTTGTCTTGTGTGTCTCATGCACGAAGAGAAGTGTGCGAGAAGAAGGAATATCTTTTCGTAAGGAGTGAAATCGATAACTAAAAGTCTGGATGGCCCTTAAGGCGCACATCTATCCAAATTGTTACATAAACTTAGGAAGATATTACGTTCGTTCTTCCCAAAATAACACAAAAATAGCTAGTACCTTTTTTTCTCATGAATTACTTCTTAAACGGGTATTACAAATCGGTAAGTGACTTGTGTCTTATGGTGAGCACAGCTATCCGTTGATACCCTGTTTCCCGCCCAAACGTTATTAAAGCCTCAGGCATGCGCAACTTGGGTCACGTTTAGCATGGCTGGGAAGAAGGTGGCGAACAGCAGAGGATGTCGCGCGAAGATTGAGACGGCCGTAGGATTGAAGGATTGCGAGATTCAAATCTCCTTGTACAGTCACGGACACTTCTGGCTTGTAACGATCCCATAAAATGTCAATGGGAATATTACAACCCAGAAGTGTCCGTGACTGTACGTAATTGTGTTAATTTAACCATATTTTGGATGCACGCGCTTCTTCTGAGGGTAGAGACGTGGCACGACGGCTCTCTAGTCATGAGATGAATTACAAATCTTTGGCAAATTATGCATTTCTGAATTTTAATTTTTATAAATATACTTAGTACCATACATTTTTAATAATGATAATATTATTTGAATTACTTCTTGCTCAGATTATTATTTCACTTTGCTCGGGCATTCGATGAAATGTATGATTGTTGTATATTATATTAATAGAATGGTGTTCCTGTCTTGATTTTTAATGTTTTTGATAGATTTTATGAACAAATATCTTTCCCAGTCTCTTCAACCCATGATTATTATGGTATTGCATACCTTGCTTTCAATAATTAGAATAGGGTCATTCCACGCCATTTCAACAAGGTCATCACACCCACCAACTCCGATTTCAATTAAATTTGGTATGCACCCTTCCTTTATGGTTGAAAGAAACCCTCTAATTTTTTCTCACTCTATCTCAAACTGTTTTAATTTTACAGCACTTTGAAATGCAAGGGTATCTTGTGTCGAGGGTCTCAAGAGTGACAGACAACACTGATTTGATGACATTTCAAAGTGCTGTAAAATGAAAACCGTTTGAGATAGAGTGAAAAAATAGAGGGTTTCTTTCAACCATAAAGGAAGGGTGTATACGAAATTTCATCGAAATCGGAGTTGGAGGGTGTCAAAATCTTAGTTTGTTTTTTTGCGTTGATTTGATGTGGAATGACCCTATACCAATTTATTTATTTGTAACTGAGTTCATTTACGGCATTTTCCTGTCATATTCAAATAGATTTCCTCGTACCACACCTCTAAAGGCGATACTCTCTTTCTATTGGGGGACACTTGGTCAGCTGAATGAGTCCCGTCGTCGCTGTTTATGGCTATTTTAAAGTTAAATGCGAGATACTTTTGAAACGTGGAGGGACTTGAAGCCCAAAAATGTTTATAACTCAATTATTCCCCGAAATAAACTCCTTGGTTTATGGATATCTGAGGCATTGCACTTCGATAAATTTCAAATATCAAATTTAAAAACGTACCCATAAAAAATGCCAGTAAAATTATTGTTAGGAAGCTAGTATTTTTTTTCAAAATGCTCACCGGGCTCTCCAAGTAATAATTTTCACTAAGGTATGAAAGAACTGTTGAAAGTGAATTAGATTATTTTTACATGTTCTGACTTCTGAGCAATTACATATTGACATTGAAATTAGTCGTGCGGTTTACAACAGTGATCCACTGGTATATTTTCACGTGCTACTACAGTTTGACAACACTAATGACCGCCGCCCCTAGAACCGGCCAGGAACGGTGCTCGTTCAACAGTTATTTGAAATACTATATCTAGTTTTGACTTGTTATAGGAACTCATATTTCAAAAGAAGAAAAAAAGATAAAGTGCTGCCCTGTGCTTAGCAACACGCCCTGAAGGCGTATAGGGGGTGTGGGGGTTACGGGCCACACTTTCTTGATCCGGTCGTGATTTGGGGTGATGTGATCAGCATCACGCCCCTGACCGTCTTTACCCCCCAGGGTTTCCCCCAGGTACCTATGTTATTCGAGGCTGGGTGGGCGCTGGGGCCGCTTCCAACGTTAGAAAAGTTCCCGGATTTGAACCGACCGGGGATTGAACCATGGACGCGTTACCGACTGAGCCACCGCGGCCACACAACTCATATTTCAGTTGAACACAATTGTTGTCCGCGCGACCATTGACGGGAGTGTATTCGATTACATAGTATTTCTATGTATGTAGAATGTAAGTACGTATTTCTAAAATCGCCTATACATATAAGCAGTGGGTGTGTCCAGACCACAAAGACACTATGATTTTTGGAAGGAAGGAAAATGCCAAAATTAAGATTCTAGGATGTTTTCCTGTTCAGTTTCATGACAACCAAATGGAAATCACTGGAAGAAAAAAATGTCTTCACTCCTGATGTAATTGACTTGGTTCATTGTACTTTGCTTTTTCTGTCACTTTTGGCTAATTGCAAAGATGGGGATGAGTGATGATGTGATGAAATTGATGAATGAACACTCGAAAACATCCATGTAAAGGGATTCGAATCCGGTACTCCTCGCGTCGAAGCGCGATGTGACACGAGGGTTGGCTCCAGATGTGTTAAGTAATATAACATATTTTTTTGTTAAGTGAACCAGAATACTTCATAAAAGATATTGTCACTATCAAACCAAATAGAGTTTGACAAATAATGGTGAAAACGCGATATTATATGAACTAAATAGTGACCAGCGCGGCCTTTTGACTAGAGTTTCTTGCATTTTCGTAAGGCGCAGATTTTGTGTGGGTGCCTGATTAGGATCTCGTCACCGAAGATTTCGGGTTCGAATCCAAACCTGGGAAAGAGTTCCTTTATAAGCTTCATCTAAGCAATCGTCATCCCGAATCCAAGATCATAGAAAAGCAACGTTAAAAAGCAGAAAAGAACAAAACTATTGCAATATACGTATGTAGTATTCTCACACATTTTAGCTTACTTTCGCAAAATTTGTTTTTATGAAGTTTATGACTTGAAGAATAAGAATCCTCTATAAAAAACATACCTTGTTCTTCATGATGTTTTAGCTGTTTTAGCTTATGCAAACAGATGACTGTTCGGTTAGCTCCGAGGATGTTGCAGAGAATCGGAATGACCACAACGGAAGACGTCAGCTGTCAGCTCGAGGCGAAATCCTTTTCGTCTGTTGCAAAACGGACTGCAGAACACCCTTTAAACGTTGCGCGATAACGTCGCCTTGAACTTTGTCATTCAAGTGGTAAAGAAGTGACCCAACACTTTCGTGCAAATCTTCCGACTTCAGACTACAGGGTTGAATTGTATACACATATTTCTTTTTCTGATAATTTCTTGTATGTTTCAGGAAGGTCAATAAGATGAGACGTCTTTCTTTATGTGAAGTCTATGTTTCGCAAAGTATTCAAATAAACAAATAGTTTTTCACTACGAACCTCAGATTCATTGCATTTGTTTAAGGCAGGTCAGCACGCCTCGAAAGATCTTAAGAATACTTTTCATCGATTTCCTCCCTTTTATTCTAATCGCGACGATGATCATGAATGGAGAACGCATGCAATAAGTGGCACTATAAACGCAAGGTACACCTCCACTATAGTATAGTGATAACGTCGTCTTGTAATCAAGGGGTTTCGAGCTCGAGACCTGGTGGAAGGTACGAACAGTCACCGGCCACAAAAAATGAGAACCTAAATCCTGTAATCCTATCTACGTTGCAAGGCGTTATGTGTGTGTTGCCTAACTATAAGTGGATTTCAATAGCCAATTTTCAATGGAAACTTCTACCAGTGCCGAAAAGTTAGGCAACACTAGTGTTGCCCACGAGACGAGACTGTGGCCTGTCTCGTCTCGTGGAAATGCTGTGAAATGCTGTCTCGTCTCGAAAATATTCGTTTGTCAAAGGGACACATGATCAATCTCGTCTCGTCTCGAATTTTTAAAAGCCTGTCCCGTCTCGTCCCGTGGGCAACACTAGGCAACACACATCACGCCTTGCAGGGAAACGAGTATTTCAGGATCTAAGTGTCCAATATTTATTGGCGGTGACTGTACATAGTAGTTTGGATAGCACATTAAACCGTAAGTCTCTCTGATATGTATACAAAGTGGATTTCAATGCTGAAAAACAGAAGCTACAACCGTACCTAACCAGGGTCTGAACCTTGACCTCTGTCTTCGTAGCGCATTACGCTAACCATTATGCCACGGAGGTCTACATTCATCATGTACACTTTTAATTTGTTGGATCCTACACCACCATCGTATATACTTTCCTATTTTGCAAATATTTCTTCATTTACTTTGTTTTCTACCTCTTTAAGTTAATTGAGACTATGAGAATGATAGAGGAGTATTCTAAAGAAATGAAAGAGTTGACAGAGCAATAAATGCAATGTCCATGCCTAGGATCGAACTCAGCACCTTTTATGACGTGATCCTGTGTAGATCCTGTCGTGTGCGTTATGTATAAAATATCATCATTTTTCCACATTGTAACCATCACTTCCGACATCAATATTTAACGGGAATTGAACGACAAATTCCGAACTTTGTGTAGTCCAAGGGTATCTGTAATCCCGTGGATTTTTTAATAAAGGGAAGAAATGAACTTTGATAGAGTAGCGCACAATCATGCACTACCAGATATTTTGTCTGTAATCATGACATAAGCCATGTGTGACGTCATAAATCCAAAATGGCTGCCGCTTCATACACTATCAAAGGAAATCGATCATAACTCTTTCATATTGTTTTTTGACAATTTTGTATAAGGACATTTTTTGGTTCAGAATTTGAAAAAGGAACAAAAATTAGCCTTTCACTTTCATTCATATCTCGCTCTGTTATGGAGATATCTCCGGTGAAATTATTTCGTATCATTTTTGCAAGGATAGTTCCTTCAATGTAAATTTTTAAACTTTTTAAATATTAACAGAAAATATCTGGTTAAAACTATAAACGCACTCTAACCCAAGAGATTGACAAAAAAAAATTATAGATCCACCATGGAGGCCATCTTGAATTTCCGACGTCAAGTACGTTTCCACCAAAACAACTGCTAAGAGGATATTGTATGCTTGCAATTGAAGGCATCACCGATACCTATGTCTTTCCTTCGTGCAAAGTATTAAAATAATCAAATCCATTCCTGCAAGAGTTATGACCGATTTTCTTTATTAATGTAAATATCAGCTGCCATCTTGGATTTATGAAGTCACATAGACCATGCTCCACAATTTCGCGCATTAGTAACGCATCACCGACAGTTATTCCTTCCCTTTATATACCAAATAACTGCAACTCTAGCCGTAGTCCGTGGCAGAGTGGTTAGCACAGTGAACTAGGGGTCCCGGGTTCCAATTCCTGCCTGTTCCTTGATGATCCTTGTGTGTTTCTTCATTAATTTCATCATATCATCACTCATTTTCGAGATTAGCCACAAGTGGCATAAATGTGAAGTTAAATAATCAAATCAATCAATTCTGTATGTCGAGTATTGTATTGTCGAGTCCTATACTTATATTGAAAGGCAACAATATTTCATTGAATTCCCTTGTAACATTATTTTTGCTTATCATCCCCTTATTCTCCCTGTCTTACTTTACTCAAGATTACAATATAGGGACCGGACAATGTGGTGGAGTGGTTGGCACATCGTGCTACGACGCCTGGGGTTCCAGGCTCAAATCCCGACCTTGGTATGGACGTTTGTGAGTGAACATTCATCAATTTCATCACGTCATCGCTCATCCCCATCTTCTCAAATTAGCCAAAAGTCGCACAAAAAGCGAAGTAAAGTAAAGCAAATAAATCAAAACAGTACAGGGTTTGCGTTTGAGTTTTCTTTAAGTCCACTTTATTCACAGAAGGCTAATCAGGAGTGAACCTACATTTTAAATTGGGATCAGAACTAATACGTGCCTCCATCGGGTATCAAACGACGTTAAAACTACGCAATCGGGAAGGCTCTAATGTGGTTTCGCATAAAGGATTTGCCAAATATGAATGATAAAAGAACTAGAAATAAGGATAGAATGCTTAAGTTGCTTTCATTCGTCATTCATCCTGCAACTTAAATTACAGACACTTCCTGTTATAACCACATTTCATCTGATTCCATACGATTATGTAAATGAAGCACTAAATTTTGTACAAATACTGCAGCAATATTTAGGTCTACTGTTAATTCTATTCTTTGTTTCAGCCATATATTGGAATGAATGAATGATTTCAAAATTTTTGGTCCTTCGGCACATATGGTCATAACGCACCTTTCAATGTATACAGGGAAAAAATCCCTTAGCTATCTAGAATCCTTACCACAATGTTAAGAATAGAATGTAAAGATCCCTTGAAAAAGATTAAAAGTGCAAGATCACAAAGATACTTCCACAGAACAAACACAACACATTAAAAGGTAAGGTTATTCTGAAAACTTCTTCCAAAACAGTGGCCCCATAGAAAATGAAAGTACACGTTCTACTTCAACCAAAGACACATTAAATGGAGATTGCAGAAAGGTGCACTATAATATTATTGAGATTGGTAGATTGAGGGTAGTATTACATATTATATTATATTATATTATATTATATTATACTATATTATATTATATTATATTATATATATATTACATATTATATTATAAACCCACCTCGATATTCCCTTGGCTCAATGCTTTCTATTTATCGATGGTTTTGGGTTTCAATCCCCATGTTTTATTTCGTATTTCATATTAAAGGTTTTCTCTTCTTTTTCATGTACTGAATTTTCATTATCTTATGTCAGGAGTAAAAAAGTGAAATTCAATAGACATACAAAAACAGAACAGATTTGAAAACAACTGAATTAAGAATCTTGTAATGAATAAATTACTTGTTTGTGCATATGGCAAAATATTCAAGTTCTTTAAGTACATATTTTGTAGTAGTAGACAAAAATTACAAGATATCTTACATAAGAGAAATATATGTTATTTCATCCACCATATATTATACATAAATATTGCTCTGGAACTTATACGTGTCCCAGAATTCAACTGATTAAGATACATACGATCGTGTGGGTATTTCTTTTCAGAATTGGTTTATATTATGAATTACGAATGTGACAGTGAAGACCAATGTGAAAATTTCCACGAAGTACATTTGTTTCCACAAGGAAACATTAAACAGCGTGGAAAGTATAAAAATATTTTCTTAGTAAGCGATTCTTACAAAAGGTAACATAATCAGGCAGACCTGAAAATAGAATCTGAGGGAAAATAACAGAAAATATTGGGAAATGTTCAATTACAAGTTAATTTATCGCTTCTTTTTCGCCTTCTTGCAATACATTTGTACCCCAGCCCATACAAAGTCACATAACAGCCCTGAGGGATTCAGTGATCTGATTGTGATTCAACGGTAGGTCTCCAATGTAGGACTAAAATGAAGCATGGGATAAATTTTCATACCGGGTTGGTGACATCCAAAAAGGCTGAAAATAGAGTAAATAGCGAGGAATTCACTCTTGTATCAAAGTATAAGGCAAATTATTAATGCGAACAAAATTGTTGCTGTAGAATAATATTTATTTCTTACATTTCTATAAATTCTGCAATTTTTCTTGTTGCTGGTCCGTGCATTTCATTGTGACTGTAGATTCATCTGCTTCTCCATCGACATGTCCTTTCCAGTTTTGGAAATGATTCATATATTTCGTGTCTCTCCCTTTCAGTATAATTGGCCGCGGTGGCTCAGTCGGTAACGCGTCTGACTACCATGCTAAAGGTCCCGGGTTCGATCCCCGGCCGGTTCAAATCCGGGAACTTTCCTAACGATGGAAGCGGCCCCGGCGCCCACCCAGCGTCGAATGACATGGGTACCTGGGGGAAACCCTGGGGGGTAAAGGCGGTCAGGGGCGTGATGCTGATCACATCTCCCCTACTCACGACCGGATCAAGAAAGTGGGGCGTTACCCCCACACCCCCTATACGCCTTAATGGCGTGGTGCTAAGCACAGGGGAGCACTTTACCTTTTACCCTTTCAGTATAAAAAAATAAAATTCTTGCATTATAATGGATTCATAACTTACGTTGCACGTCTCATACAGCTTCTTATAAACACCGCCTGCAGTGCAATTCACACTTTTTACGCGCAAAACATCTCTACTTACGTAGGCAGCGCCCTCTCATCTGATCTCCCAACGACTAGAATTCCACAAGGCTTAATCGTTTACCCCATCTAACGTTGATAAATGAAGACGTTTCAATTACTTTGTTGGACATTGCAGATTATCTCCTCGTCGTTACCTCTGAACTAACTTCAACAACTTGAAATAACAACATTTCCCACAACTTAATTGTGCAATTTTTATAATAACCCGTCCCATTTAGCCTATATATGCATAAAGTGACCTTGAAACAACAACAACTCAACTCAATATAACAATAAGTTTGAACTGCATGTTTAAAAAATGACAGCAATACATCTTCACACGAAGCATGGACTTGCAACTGACACTGACTAATCTTAATAATAATATCGCTTCATTAATTCATGAGCTAAAATGACAAGTAGTGGTAATACATCAAAATTATGTTATACTGCGCATATTGGTAAATGTATTCGAATTGTCAAACCTACCCCACACTTGTTTCGCTCAATTCAATCCTCGACAAATAATTCAGTCCAATCTATTACTTCATATTCGTATGATCCCGGTTGGAACATCCCATGAAAATCCACAACATATTCTTAAGATTTAATCGTAAATGTTCACATGATGTTAGCTCTTAGACACTCCGAAAAATATACAGGGTCGGACAGGACCACCTAGACACCTGGCAAAATACCGGTACGCCCTTTCGTCTCGGCGCCCTTCAGATATCAAGAATTCGGTGCCTCTTCTATTCTACTGATCACAGATATACCAGTAGTGAATAAATATTTTATTTTCTGTGCCTTCGTGGACTTCCACATTGGCGGATTAAGGGCCGAGCGACCAGAGCGACTGACCGGGGGCGCCGCCCTCGGGAAGGGGGCTCCAAATTGGGATGTTTTCCGTTGATGATAGCACCAAAACCTTATTTCTTGTTACATAAGCGTGGCTATTTGTTTGTTTGTTTGAGTTTGTTTTAAGCCCACTTTATGGACAGAAATCTAATCGGAACTGGGTCTATAGTCGAGAGTGGAATCCGGACCATTATGTGATTCTACCTGGTGCGTTGCTAAAACGTTGGATTAATTGAATTTACTACTGGCCTACTGCATAATAAATGGTGTTTCATAAAGTGCGCAGTTTTTTGAAAATTCAATAACTCAGCCAAAATTGCATGAAAGTTGACATTTTGTTTTTTATTATTTTACACATTCACTACGATTTAATAATTTAAAAGTGAAACGTGTCCGGCATATGCCCGTATGCGATTTAAAAGTGAAAAATGATGTCTGGCATATGTCCACCTCCGTTTTGTAAGCAGGCAGTAACTCGATCTGTGAAGTTCACCATGACACTTGTGCAGACGTCTCTGTCGATTGAACCAATTACCCGTCGGATTTCCATCTTCAATTCGGGGATTGTTTGAGGATTGTTCATGTACACTTGTGACTCACATAACCCCATAAAAAGAAATCACATGGGGTGAGGTCACAAGATCTCTGAGGCCACTCCTGGTCACCATGAAGTGAGATCACGGGGCCAGGAAACTTTTCTTGCAGGAAGGTTATTGTGTCGTTGGATGTGTGACAGGTAGCCCCGTCCTGCTGAAACCACTGTGACGGTCCTGTGAATCCGCACAATATGATTATATGTTTATTGAAATTATTAATTTCATATTATAAAAATCACTTTATATTAACGTTTAAAAATATGTATAATTATTACTTTGTACAACGTTAATTATGTTTTATGTTATTTATTGCACTATACGCTGTATAAACGAGATATTTGGAATACTAATGTTGCTATAGCAACAAGAATCAATAGTCATTGTGTGGTAATGTGTGTGAATAAAAATGGAAATATAGGTAATAGTGAACTGCATATTGCTCAGTCATTTCACTAATAGAATAGACCCATAGAAGTTGTATCTTCACCTTCGCGTTTTAGTTTCAAATATATATGAACGAAATGTAATCGTGCAAATGATTGACTTGTGAATGTCACAGTATAATTGGTGGTCCAGTATTGTGGAACGTTATCAGCACGATCTTGAGTGATGTGTTTTGCGTAAGTGTTAACTTACACCATTGTTCTCGTGAATCTAGTTTGTACATAAATTTATATTATGTACGCATCAAGCAATCCTTATAATCTGAGATCCAAAACAAGTCTTACAGCTAGATCTATCAATTGTGGTGATGAACCTGATTAATCACAAAATGAGAATGGTGCCATGAATATGGTGAAGTGCTGCAAAGACCCCGATAAGGAAAGGTTGGTAGCTTGTGAAAATTGTGGCCATTGGTATCATTTACAATGTTTGGGTTTGTCCGATAAGCATTGGGAATTATACCAGTTAAATGAAAATTATTTCTGTACAGATTTTGATCCATCTTATGATCCGTTCAGTATTGAAGCTTTTGTGCAATGGAAAAGAAGTCAAGAAAATGTTCAAGAAATTGACATTCGTCCTTCTGTGTTGGCAGAGACGTCAACGGGGCAAAGTAATGTTCCTTTTCAAATGTTTGATCTGCTGGCAGAGTTAGGAAAAATCAGCGAGTCACAACAGATGGAATTTACAAAAATTAGGGAAACTCAAGATTCTATGAGGCAAATTCAAGAGTCTCAACAGCTTGAGTTTACAAAAATGAGGCAAACTCAAGAGTCTCAACAGCATGAGTTCACAAAAATGAGGCAAACTCAAGAGTCTCAACAGCTTGAGTTTACAAAAATCAGGGAATCTCAACAGGAAATTCAAAATTCACAGCAACTACTCAAGCTTGACTTCCACGAATTGAGTACATCGTTACGAAAGGAATTAGCTGAAGTTGCAGAGTCCTGCAAATTAGCAACACGTTCATTACATCAGGAAATGGAAAGAGAAGTGCAAGGACTAACAGAGAAAATCGAGGAAGTCAACACTACTTGTACAGAGAATTCTGATAAACTTGCTGGATTGACTGATCAGATTACAGAATGCCAGAACAATGTTTCAGGGTTGTCTCGGCAAGTTCAAAGACTTGAAGTCGTTGTGAGCAAGGACGAAGTAACTAAGCGCGTGGAAGCATGTGAGGAAAATATTGCTAAGTTGACATCTAATATTTCGACTAATGTTGAATCAAGTAATCCTGTACAAGTTTACAGTTCTCATGTGAATAGTAACTGTCAACTTGGTATTCCTGCACGGAACCTAACCTCTCCTAAATCATCTGATTCTTCAGCGTGTGATGTTTCTGATGATGAACACAATCGCATTTCTTCACAAAGACACAAACGTTCTGGAAATAATCGAGTGAGAACTAGTAATACTAACAAGTTATGTCAATCAACCCGTTCCTTATATTCTGATGGTTCTGGTCAGGAAAGAAAGAGGCAAGTAAACCAAAGGTCAGCAAATCCGCAGAATCATCGATGTGATTATCCTGACAATTGTATGCGTTCGCTTACTCAAGAACCTCGACGGTTGGTAAGATTGAATGAACTTACTGTTCTTCCTAAATATTCTGGAGATCCTGAAAAATCAAGTCCACGTAAGTTTATTAAAACTTTAACGTCCTACTTAGACTTACTGCAAGTTCCTGACATGCAAAGGCTTGAATGTATTACTAATTGTTTTCAAGGACCTGCAGAAGGGTGGTATAATACTCATGTCGATTCGTTTACATCGTACAAACAGTTTGTTGACGAATTTCTGAATCACTACACGTCTTATTCGTTAACTCAGGCTCAATTATCTGAACTTAGAAGTCGTAAATATGATCCTAAATCGACGAGTAGTATGGAAGTTTTTGCTATTCGTACGCATTCAGCATATTATAATTTAGTTGATCGTCCGAATGATGCAGAAGTTATTGATATTTTAATCAATCAGATGCACACATCTATTGCACAAACAATATTAGCTGCTAGATTAGTTAAAATGGATGATGTAATTGCGTTACTAAAGAGGTTGGATTTAGTGAATTCAAGATCAAACAAGAGTTTTAATGTTCATGATAATGTACGTGAAAAAAATTTCCGACATGATGGGAATAATTCTAAAAGTTTTACCGACAATAATAGTGCAAGGGCAAAACTGAGAGTTCAGAGTGTTGCTAAAAGTTCATCGTTTGTGAACGATGATGAACCTAATGGAAATCAAGGTTCAAGACGTAGCGTAAGACCTAATGATACTGTTCATTTTGTTTCTTCTAGCGATGAAAATATAAGAAATAAGATTCCACGTACAGATGTTCCGTTTGTTGCTGAAAACCAACAATCAAACTCCAGCCAGAAGACGATGATATTTAATAGAAATAATAATTTTGGGAAACCTAACCTAACTAACAGACCATATAATCGTTACAGACGTAATGGTGCAGGAACTCAAAATTTCCTGCAAAATAGAAGTCCACAAAGCTGACGATACTTCAACAATAATGGTAGATTTATGAGCAACAGTTTCAATGCCAGAAACGAGCAAGAACAACAGCAATTTACACTGCGTCCTCACTCTCAGTTCTCTAACCATAATTTCCACTCATTCCAACCATGCAGTGTATGTGCCAATTGCGGATATTCGTCTTCTCAGTTGTCAACGGGAAACAGTTGCAATGCAACTGCAGTGGCGAATACTCCATTAAATGAAAATGCTCCATCTTTCGATCCAAGAGAAACTTCTTGTAAACAGTTCATTTCTTCTGTCCCTGAAGCAACATTAAACGAACGTCGCGGGTGAACGTGGACCAGTTTGCTCGCACTAACATAATGGAGGGTCCGTCTAAATCATATCGTAGTGATAATATAGGCACAACTTGTCAGTATGCTGTATTAAGTAATTCTGTTTTACCTGAATTTGATCATTGTTATCCACTTTCAATATTTTTTCAATTAGATTGGTACGAAGATGAACCTACTTGGATTTTAAATGATACTGGTATACCTACTCCTATTACTGATCAACCTTTGATCACAGGAACAGTTTGCGGTATTACGATACAGTGTGTCATCGACAGTGGAAGCCAGTGTAATTTAGTCAGTTATGAATTATGGTGCAGTATAAAATCAATTATTCCGAGTGCCAAACTGGCTACAGTGGATCAACTTAAGTTATTGCCGTTTGCAGTACATCAGAAGTTTCGTGTTGCTGGTCGGAAGATTATAAGTATTTCAATTAACTCGGAAGTTTTTACTTTGGAGATGTTCGTATTGAAGCAACTGCATGCTGAATTAATTCTCGGAATACCATTTTTAAGGCAATACAAAGCTGTACTCGATTTTAGAAGAAACGAAATTAGTTTGATGGCGTCTACTGGTTCCGAATTGGTTTAGCCATTTAACTCTAGCAAAATCACAACTGATAGGGATCGCTGCCAGATGCAGGAAGTTACTATAGTCAAAGAAGCCGAAAATTTACTTGTCGTTTCTCTAGATCAGATCACAACGAAGGTGCGGTCGTGTGAATCACTCAACACGGAGCAGCAGTCTCAGCTTGAGAATCTAATAATAGAATATCATAGTTTGTTTTCTGATCGACCCCGATCTGCATTCGTAGAACCTTATCAAATTGAACTAGACACAAAGGAACTAATCAAGGCACCTATATATCCTGTACCGTTCGCCAAAAGAGCAGCGTTGGAAAGGGAACTAGAGAAATGGAAGGCCTGGGGAATAATTAAAGAGATGTCTTCGCCTTATTTAAACCCAGTACATATCGTCCCAAAATCTAATGGTGAGTGGCGTCCAGTGGTGGATTTTCGTCGCCTAAACCAACATGTAATTTCACCACTTACCCATGTTGAACCTATAAACGAGCTACTTCAACATTTTAAGGGTGCAATATATTTTTCTTCGATTGATCTCTCCTGTGGATATTTCCAAATACCACTTACGCCCGACTCATATAAGTACACAGCTTTTTCGTATCGAGGACGACAGCACGTGTTTTGTTACTTGCCATTTGGTATAAAATCAGCTGTTTCTGCTTTTGTTGAGAGAATGAATAAGGTGTTTGGACCAGAGACTCATTCATTTCTGATGATATATGTGGATGACATTTTAATATTTAGCCCAACAATAGAGAAACATTTTCAACATCTTGATTATGTTCTACAGACCTTGCAGATGACGAACATGTCCATAAAATTTGCCAAATGCAAATTTTTCCAAACGGAAATTAAGTTTTTGGGTCATGTGGTGTCTGGTTCCGAGATTAAGGTCGATCATGATAAAGACTCAGCTATTCTACAGTTTCCTGTTCCTCAAAACAAAAAGTCACTTCGCAAATTTTTAGGACTGGCAAATTGGAGGAATCGTTTTATACAGGGATTTTCAGATATCGCTAGTCCATTATATCATCTTTTACGCAAGAATGTGCCATTTTATTGGACACCTCAGTGTCAAGAAGCTTTCTTGTTATTAAAGAATGCTCTAATTTCAGCACCAGCATTGAGTCAACCCGACTTTGAGTTGAGGTTTTGTGTTTCTGTTGATGCAAGCCAGAAAGGATTAGGTTGTGTACTTTGGCAAGTTGATAATGATGAAATTCGTGTCATACAATACGGCAGTCGTTCTCTTAGAGGAGCAGAGATTACATATAGTACACACGAATTGGAATGTTTAGCTATATTATTTGCTCTGGAGAAATTTGCTATATATCTTAAAGGAACTGATTTCAACTTATATTCAGATCATAAGTCGTTGTCTTGGCTTAAAACTGCACAATCACTTAATTCTCGTCTTACGAGAAGTGCTCTCAAACTGCAGTGTTTTGATTTCACGTTATATCATGTCCCAGGAGTTTCGAATAATATTGCTGATACGTTGAGCAGATTTCCGCCTTGTACTACTTATTCTGCACTTGATGATAAATTATATATCAATCAAGTAATTATGGAAGATTCACAAGATGATACTTCTTCTATTTGGTTAAAAGCTCAACGAGCAGATGAAAAATGCAATAATATAATTTCTCACCTGGAAGATAGTACAACGGATAAAGACTTTACAAAGTATCTTCTTCACAACAAAATTCTTTTTTATAAACCCAATTCAGATGAAATTTGTAAACTTGTAGTGCCACGTGACCTTATACCTTTGGTATTGCACAAAATGCATGATTTAAATGGACATTTTGGTTATCAGAAGGTTTTAACAGCTTGTAGAAGAGCATATTTTTGGCCGTACATGAGAAAATCAATTAGAAATTACCTGAAAGATTCCTTAGAATGTGCACGAACAAAGATTGTAGGTCGGCCGTTGCGGAGAGATGAATATCACGTCGTTTCTCACAAACCACACGATTTCCTCTCTATTGATTTAATCGGAAAATTACCAAGATCACGTACATATGAATATCTCCTCACAATTGTAGGCGTTATGTCAAAGTTTGTTATGGTTTATCCGTTAAGAAAAGCGACTGCCAGGGAAATTATCAATCGTTTTGAAGATCAATATTTTAAACATTACCCTGTATGCAATGTATTATTATCAGATTGTGGAAGCCAATTTACATCAAATGAGTGGAAAGCCTACATGGATTCAAGGAAAATTAAGCATATTACTACCACTACATACAATCCGAAATCTAATCCTATTGAGAGGTACAATAAGGAGATTGTTAGATTACTGCGATTATTCTGCAATGATAATCACACCAGTTGGTATCCAAAAATAAATTCTATTATTCAGTTAATAAATCATTCATGCTCTTCAGTTACCGGATTATCTCCTAGTGAACTTTTCTTACATGAAGATATGAAGGACTCAATATTTGAAGAAATCGGCTGGCCAGAACAAATTAAATCTTTGCCATGGAAACGCAAATTGTTTTTAGCAGAAATCAAGACTAGACAATCTAGAAGAAGTAGAAAGATTAAGAATGCATTGAACTCGATCAAACTTCAAACAGGAGATTTGGTTATGATAAAAAATAGGCAAGTTAGTTCTAAAATTAACAGCCAGATTCATAAATTGTTCAACTTGTATATTGGGCCATTCCTTGTCAAGGAAATTAAGGACAATAATGCAATTCTTTACACAATGAACCAGCAATATTATGACAAGGTGAACTTTTCAAATCTTCGAGTGTTTAACTGTTCGGAAGAAAAGAGGAATCAACTCTTGTCTGAAAATTAAATTTATGAGAGTAGATACTGGAAAAAGGAAATCATTCTGTTTATTATTTTGTACAATTGAATGTTGTATTATGTTCTGATTTGTTATTACCTGTTAGGCACAAATCTGTTTATGTGCACGTTGTTGTCGAATGTCAGATAATATTCTCCATTTGTAACTTTGTTGTAGTTATGTTGATACACATCTGACTGATTTATAAATGAAAACTCCTCCTCGTTATTTCGTAGTTTTCATTTTCCCGGAGGAGGGGAATGTTGTGACGGTCCTGTGAATCCGCACAATATGATTATATGTTTATTGAAATTATTAATTTCATATTATAAAAATCACTTTATATTAACGTTTAAAAATATGTATAATTATTACTTTGTACAACGTTAATTATGTTGTATGTTATTTATTGCACTATACGCTGTATAAACGAGATATTTGGAATACTAATGTTGCTATAGCAACAAGAATCAATAGTCATTGTGTGGTAATGTGTGTGACTAAAAATGGAAATATAGGTAATAGTGAACTGCATATTGCTCAGTCATTTCACTAATAGAATAGACCCATAGAAGTTGTATCTTCACCTTCGCGTTTTAGTTTCAAATATATATGAACGAAATGTAATCGTGCAAATGATTGACTTGTGAATGTCACACCACATACTCACGGTATCGAGTTCATCCAGAGCAGGAAACACAAAATTTATGATCATGTTCCGATAACGAGGACCGTTCACCGTTCCCATCTTCAAAAAAAAAAGAGAAAAAAATGGGGGCCAATCACACCTCCTGACCAAAATTTCAAACAATCCCCGAATTGAAGAGGGAAATCCGACGGGTAATTGATTCAATCGACAGAGACGTCTGCACAAGTGTCATGGTGAACTTCACAGATCGAGTTACTGCTTGCTTACAAAACGGAGGTGGACATATGCCAGACATAATTTTTCACTTTTAAATAGCATACGGGCATATGCCGGACACTTATCACTTTTAAATTATTAAATCGTAGTAAATGTGTAAAATAATAAAAACAAAATGTCAATTTTCATGCAACTTTGTCTGAGTTATTGCATTTTCAAAAACCGGGCACATTATGAAACACCCTTTATATTAACAGTATCTCAACTGAAAATTCACAAAAAGCAATATTAATATGTAAATAAAGTACGATAACATTCTCTACTACAGTATAAAAATTACTATCGTGGCCTTCATGTTTACATGTTATCATTCAAATAATCGTTTCATTTCTTTTATTTTAAAATTGCCTTCTCTATCAGTGGCGCAACCACAGGGTGGCAGGGGGTCATTGCCTCACCAACCTTGTACGGATATCAATTCTAAGGGGCAAACATTGAAGTAAAAAAGAACACAAGACTAGCTGAATGTAAGAGTAGTAGGACAATAGGATACTCAAGATAGAATTAGTTTCCCCCTATTTGTTGTATTTTTGTTCCAGATGGCCAAGGGCACCTGCAGGGGGGCAAGGAAGAGCTATTGTTACCCTCGAGTTCAAATTTTATACAAATAAAAATACATTTCTGAAAATTTTCTAACTCGCTTCTCTCGCGATTTATGCTTTTCTTATAGTCTCAAGTTCAGAGCAGTAGATAGGGTTTGGCGGGAGTCTGACCTGGGAGCCAAATGATCTAAATGAAAACGTTGTAAAAGAGAATGCAATGGCGCCCCCCTGAAATTATTAAATCAATATTGCTTTCAGTTTGCAAAAAAAAAAAAAAAAAAAAAAAAAAATGGATCTAAATATTTTCTTGCTCGCTTCGCTCGTAATATATATGTATACATGTCATCTGTACAAAACGAATTACATTCATCATGCATTTTCTGTCTTTCAAAAATACAGTTTGTGTGCTTGTTTTCCATTATTAGCTAATGTGGAATTGAACGTGCTAGAAATATATTCTAAATAGTTTGTTCCGACACTATTGCTTTAGCACCGACTTGTAGCCTCTTTTTGCGTGGATCATGAGGATAATAACTTATTTGATCTTACTACTACTACTATTACTACTACTGCTACTACCACTACTACGAATAATAATAATAGTAATAATAATAATAGTAATAAAAATAATAATAATAATAATATTTGCACGTTTATCCTGGTGCTTGCCCCATCGAGACAAAAATTGTGTTTGCGCTTCTGTTCTCTATTGTAATGTGCCTCCTTTTCAGCTTTTACTGTAATGATAGGCCATTACAATCAACGATTTCCTGGGGCCCTCTTAAGGAAAATTTTCACCGGCTGCATGGCAGTCCTAGTCTGGCCTTGCCTGTAATGAATTCAAGAATTAATTATAATTTGTTTCAAAACATTTTTCAGGCCTTTCACAACAATCTTCTTCACTGCATGATGAGATTATATTTAGAGAGAACATAAACACCAGAGTCACCACATCATATCATATAACGTTAGGGAAGTCCCCAAGACAAAATGGAGCTCGTACAGCAAAACAGCCTCAAGTTCATTTCACTGAGTGTATGCAGCTGATAAAATCGCCGCTTTCGATTCAATCTCACTACAAATAATAAAGTAATTATAATAAGATATTTATCTTTACACTCCTCACCTAAAAGATGAAGTTCTATTATATAATAGCCAAAACCTTGAATTTGTAATGACAATGTTATATATAGCAACGTAGTCAAATACTAATTAATTTCTAAATGTGTTTCAATTAACATTTCTGCTTGTCTTAACACCGCTGCTTCATGTTTCATACACTAGAATTATTTCTGAGTTAATATTGTAATTATACTATACAAAAGAGTACGTCAGTTAATGTCCAAGGACGCCTCCATTTTAAGAGGCATTGTTGCATTTTAATTATTTTCTTGATTCTTTTTGATACACTTACAAGTTGCATTTCTGTTCTTTGTGCACACATGTAATACGTATGCATAATTTAATAATTAATTTCTCAAAGTAGTAAGTATACGATTCTTATAAAAACCATTTGATCTTCAGTGGCACGTATTCCATAATCTCTCCTTGACTAACCAAGTGAAATTTCATTTTTTTTTTACCGGTAGGTTGAAAATTAGACTTACGGCACTCACAATATGGTGAAATTGTTCCGAAAGATAAGGTCTTTTCTAAACAAGTATGTACACCAATATCATAAACGTAAAGAAAAATTAACTCCTAAGAGAGACCAGAATGAATGATAGCCTCTAAGAATTGAGAATTTGCCGTTAATCCCGTACAATCTGGTGATGTTGAAAACGACCTTCGTATTCAGACAGATAAACTAACCAAATTTCGTATTTGCACTTTAATGGTTTCGGAGGTATTAAACATTAAAAAAGTATCAATTGTTGACATTCGTTTGTTTAACTTTATGTCATCAGAAGGAGATCAATTCAAAATAAATTATCATGAGTTGATTTTACTGACTTTATTCGTAGAAAAATTCAGATTTTCCCATTTTCTAGTTTCTAAGATATCGTCAGGTCTCGGGCATAACCGATGGTGCAGTGGTCGCGTCATCGCCTTCTAATCAAAGGGTACCGAGTACGATACCCGGTGGATTATTCTCTCTCACGATCAGACAATCGGGGCAGATCGAGTTGTTTATGTTGCTTTGAGCTAATGTTTGGTAGATCTAGAAAACCAAAATTGTAATTATACATATCAGCTTTTGCTTATTGTAACTCTGAAGTTGACTGTAAGACAGGGGTTCCCAAACGTTTTCATTTCACGGCTCCCTTAGTGTTTCAAGATTTTTCCGCGGCGCCTATAGGCCCATTCTCTTCTTAAGGCGGGCGGCCCTCATGCTAGCAAGGGATGTGAGGAGCAGGGATTACGCTTCAGACCATCCAGAAAACTGCGGTGGCGCCGAGAGTCACGACGTCGAAGGGAGGAGGTGCTGCCCGCACCTCGCTCTACAGGCTGCTGCGTTTCACATCGCCTGGATTGGTCGATTCCCTTCTCCCCATTTCCCTTTCCAGCATATAAGGCGCCCGCCGTAAGAGTAGAAAAGACCTATAAGTCGGTATGTAGGCCTATCTAACACTTGCAACGCTCAGTTAGTGTTGTTAGGTTTCTTGCCTTCAGTTAAGAAAATGAACACATATTTCAAATTCAGAAACAATTTACATGTGAAAATTATTAAATAATCACATACCTACACTATGTGGAAGAAAGTCATTGGACACCACATGTCAGCGGATACCATCAGTTTTCTTGCAATCAATAGGAGGTCGGTCCGCCTTTGGCAGCGATAACAGCAGCCACTCGTCGTGGTAAACTGGCCACAAGGTCTTGTAGTACACCGAGTGGGATATTCCGCCATTCCTCCTGCAGTACAGTCACCAACCCTGGAACTGTAGAAGGACAAGGCGATCGCGACCTCAATTGGCGCTCCAGTTCGTCCCATAGATGTTCGATAGGGTTGAGGTCAGGGGTCTGAGCAGGCCAATCCAGTCGGATGATATTATTTTCTGCATACTACTCCGTGGTAGCCCTGGAAACATGACAAGTCGAATTATCGTCCTGGAACACACATTCTTCGTTTCCTTGGAAACTCCACAATGTGGGGAGCATGGACTTGTCGAGAATATCTCGGTAGGACGCAGACGTCATGTGGACTCACGCCATGCCAGCTGAAATAACCCCAAAACATGATGCCGCCACCACCATATTTCACTGTGGGCACTACACACTCGGGTAACAGACGTTCTCTAGGTAATCGCCATACCCACACTCTCCCATCTGATCGAAACAGTGTGAAGCGTGATTCATCGCTCCATAGGACCTTCCGCCATTCCTCCACCGTCCAGTTTCTCCGCTCTTTACACCAGAGTAGTCTCTGCCGCTTATTGTTTTTTGTTATCAGGGGTTTGTGAGCAGCGGCTCGACCATGATAACCGAGCGCATGGGCCTCCTTGCGAAGTGTCTTCGTCGAAACAGTCAAATTGGTCGCACTTTGAAACTCTTCTGCAATCGAATGCATCGGACGGCTCCTGTTTTTCCGAATCTCCCTCTTCAGCACTCTCCTGTCCCGGTCGTCCAATTTCGTGGGTCTCCCACTTCGTGGTGCATTGCTGCAGTGTCCCTTTTCCTTCCACTTCTTGATGACAAAGGCTACAGTTGATTTAGGGACCTGTCGGGCATCAGCTATGCTACGTATACTCATGCCTACTATGGAGCAGCCTACTATGATCCCTCTTTAAAACATGCTGAGCTCTTTCCTGTCCGTCATTTTATCAGCGAATGATCTGAGAAGCCTCCTGCTGCCGTATATATACCCGTCTGTACTCTCTTTTGCATGAGGAGTTCGTTTCAGAGTTGAAACCGGGGTGTCCAATGACTTTCTTCCACATAGTGTATTTGGAAGGATCATATCATTTCAGTGAAAATATTAAAACATTTCGCGGCGCCCCTGTAAACTAGGGCGCCGTGTCTCACACATTGGGAACCATTGATGTAAGAAATATATTATACCCTTTCCCATTTTTCTCTGGAACAAGGTCGCACATAGCGTCAGAGAAGCGGTGGGAATCTAGTAGTCAGAGCGAAACAGTACATGCTGCTGTGAAGGCTTGTAACTGCAGTCGTTTTCCCCTTTCCATACAATCCTATTCCTTCTGGCGTGTTCATGTTTGGAGTCGTCTCGGTTCACTGCTTGCGCAGAGACTTGTTTTCAATCGCTTGCTCTAGAGATGGTTGGGAGGTTTTTTTTCTTGTTTTCTTCTATCCGGGGAACAGAATTCCGGAATTATAACACAGAATAAGTCTCTGTTTTCAAAAATTAGTTAAATAACCTTTGAAGTGATTTGTCATGCATTAGTGTATAATATACGTATAAACGACTTGTAATTTTCTTTTTAAATATTTTTATTTTAAATTTTCTGAAATATTTGTATGCAAGCCAATGTAACACTTGTGAAAAATATGTTAATATTACTTGCGTAGTACTTAGCAAAAATAAAGTTAAGAGCTAGAAATTGTGAAAAAAGTTGGAGCTTGTTGGAGTACAATACCTCAAGATTTTTTTGGGAAAATTGATGTTTTCTAATGAATGTAGTAAAGCACTCTGGAAAAGAAAAGTTGTAAATGCAAACATCTGCTTTAAAAATTAAACGGATTTCCATCTTTCTCTGTGAACAGCTTTTTAATACAAAGGATAAACATGATATCCTACCAAGCCCCTAGAACGCAGATATATAATGTCCATCTTCAATGGTGAATTTTCAACTCCACGGTCCAGATCATCCTCGCTGAGATGGTGTTGCTGCTGAGGTTTATGAGGGTGCCACTTATGCTTTGCATGATAGACAAACGGACAGATTCGATGGGAATATTAAATATCCCATTTCGCTAGCGCTTCGATCAGTTGAATAATTTGATTTTGTAAGGGCAAACGTTCCTAGAATTATGTTGATACTTTATAGACATTTGGGTAGACTTTCTTCTATATTTATTTATTTATTGTTTTGGATGGCGAAGTTAAGGCATAAGGCTTTCTTACACTTAACAATCTATACTTCAGATTTTACAAATTGATTACAATATCTATCGTATTTGCCGGTGTATAAGACGTTGCAAACATTTTTTAGCAATATGCTTTATTACAGAATATATAATTAATTTACAGTATTTCAGATATAAAGTAATATGTGAGTCTACTTTCAACAAATAACTTTCCTAATCTAACTAGGAAAGAAAACATTTTAATCTTCGTTACACACCGCAAGGAAATCGTCTAACTCAGAACAGAGAAAATTCTCAGAAATGAAGGTAATCAAAAACTGAGTATCGGCGTATAAGATGCACCCTGATTTTTAGGCCTATTTTTAAGGGGGTGCAAATACGGCAATTGTTTGCGAAGTATATAAGAACCAAAAACATTAAAATATAAAAGGATTTCAAGATGTCCGCCGGAAACGCGGTATGGTCTATGACATTTTCCCCTTCGCCTAAAACATGTGTAGGGACATTTCATTCCTGTCTGTCGCGTATTTTTTTATTTTTTTTACTGTCCTAAGACTTTAGGCCCACATATATATAGTCATTAAATATATGGATATCCACAGTGACTCATGAGAGATAAGAGGAGGCCGATATACCTCTATTACGGATTATTTTATTACTTATAATTCCATTAAATTGTGCTTAATACATAAAAACTGAAATATTATGTCTTACGATACGATAATTACCGCACATTTCCATCCCTGCCTGGTACTCGATCTTCGCATGCAGTTAGGCATGATGGTATTGAGGCATTACTTTTTTTTAATGATTACTGACATATCTGAAAACGAACTACTTTTAAAAGTGGATGAAGTACACGTGCAAACGTATTGAGAAAATCCGTTTCTGAAACTTTCTGATCGATGTGTTGCAAAGAAAGTTGCCCATGTTCTCATTTACCATTTCATCATTTTATAAATCGTAGAATAATGTTAACAAAAACGTCGCATACTAGAGAAGAATTACATGAATGAAGGAGTTAGAAGGAAATAATATATTTAGTTTATTTTACTTCACTTTTCTGCCATTTTTGGTTAATCACGAAGGTAGTCGATGAGATTGAGGCAATATGGTATATTTTATTTTGTAGGTGCTATATTTTCAAAATTTTCTGCTTCTGAAAAGGCGTAAAAAATGGCGCAAGAAAAAAGATTCTTTCACCTTTAATGATATTTGAAAATCTCAGACTGCTATTCAGAGATTGAGATTAAAAAATAAAACTTTCAGTAATTTTAGAACATTTGCTAGGCTAAAGTATTCCAACGAAGACTTAAATGTAGTGCATGGTTGGAGAGGGCCGAGGTATCAAATATGGGTCAAGTCACCACGCCAAGCCAACAGCTTTAAAATTAGATATTTTATTCTGTAATCATAGAAGCTAGGTACCTGGTATTTCATTTGAATGAGATAAGTCTGAACTTTACAAGACTGGAGGCGTCAGGGGAGATCGCCCCCTTCTCACCCCCGAGAGGTCTAAAATATCGATCATGCCTCGATCTTGCCACCTGAAACAAAACAATTACTACTCCCAACGTAAAAAAAATCACCTGTTATCATAAGAATAAATGGTGTTACCTCTCTCTCTCTCTGAGGTCTAAAACTAAGTCATCAGTCCTCAACATGACGTTTAAAACAAACAGTAAACTTTTAATAAAAATGTCCAAAGAATAAAAGATCCTCCCTTCTCACGAGAGGAGGTGGTTCATACACTCCAAAGTTTACAGCGTTAAAACCCGAAAGGGCAGATGGTATATCGAGGCGATACTTCTCTGTCTCTAGCCTCGTATTTTTCTGCCCTTTCACACAGAAAATATAAATTACTAAAAAATCTTAAGGAGAGAAGAAAATCTTACCAGTCATTTGATTCTATATCAGGCGACTAAGTGCAGTGCAGTGATCTTCCGACGCGACCTTGCAGTTGGTGTACTTTCTGCAAATGATTTACACGTACATGTGCACAGTTATATCGCTTGGTGTGGAAAGAAATCCAAACTCATCACTACAATTTCCAGAGTAAATGCCGAAACACGACTTCTGCAGTTGTTCTACTCTGAACAATAACTGTGTCGTCTGACCAAGTATAAATTTGGAAAGGGAAGGGGAGATCAGCGTAGACTTGAATTTCCAAGAACTTGCAAGGTGCCTTTTCTATGGTCGATCACCTTTTGACAGCAAGGGATCCTTAAAGAAAGCTTGTGTCTGAAAGTGCACCGGATGATTTAAAGTTAAGCTCTCCTCTGTCCCTCTACCACAATGCATTGTTACATGCGAACTTCTAAGCAAAACTGGAAACAGAAGCAGTGAATTCCTTCGGGGATACTTGTTTTGCAGAGATCTGACTGCGATGTCACGTGCTTCTTGCTGTTAACGGAAACTTGGGTGCATGTTCACAAATCTAGTGCAAAAATATTTTTCCAAATATTCTTCAAAACCAAGATAAGTTGAAATAGATGTAGTCTCATTTTTAGGAGTGACTGGGGTGGGGGGTGTGGTAGGAAGGGGAGCAAAAAGACAATCTTACCCCTCCTCTGTGGTTTCTTCACATCAGGCAATGACGAAAGGATTTGTGGGTAGAGGCTGAACAACCAAGGGAGGAACTTTCATTTCTTGGCCATTTAGATTTATTAAAAGTTTACTGTTTGTTTTAAACGTCATGTTCAGGGCTGATGGCTTAATTTTAAACCGCAGAGAGGTAATACCATTTATTCATATGTTCACGTGTGAGTGGCTCTCCGCGTGACAGTCAAACGCCCTACCGACTAGACCTCCGCGTCCTCTCGCATTCGTCTCGAATTTTTTTCACTTTCAACTTTTTACCTTCATCTGTCCACCTGGTTCTGAGTCCTTGCGCAAGATCGTATTTAGGGAGAGGGTCCAGGGGGTCCGGAACCCCAGAAAGATTTACGAAATACTAAAATCAAATAATGTAAATGTACTATTTAGCATTTGTTGTACGTACTATAATCCATGGTTAATTATTTCCTATGAACTAGGAAGACAAGGATTATTGTATTGAGATCATACTGCTTCAAAGGACAGTGCCAAAGAAGATTTATGCACAATACTACTTATGAAAGTATGCATAACATATTAATCAGAAACATCCATTTTTAATTATTCTTTAAGTATTCAATTGTTTATCTATTTGACATTAATTTTCTTATTTTCTTCTTTTTATACAAATTTAAGTACACGCAAATAAATAATAAATATATGCTGTTATATTCGTATTTTTATACTATCCTTTTAAGTATTCATGTAATAGTAAAATGCATTATTATTATTAAATTTACATATTTTAATTAATATTTATTTAAATTATAATTTATTGGTTTTAATTTAAACATTATTGTTATTATTACTATTTGTAGGTCACTTGGTTCGGACCCCCCCGAAATATATTTCTCGATACGTGCCTGTCCTTGTGTTCGTGCAATGTAGTTGTAGATGGAAAAGAAGAGATTTAAAATTCCTGGCCCCCCACCCTTTCCCATCGGGGTACGCTGGGTTTATTGTTTCACACCTACCGCACCTTTGCTTACAATACCTGGTAGATCAAAGAAAAACGAAACAGAAGCAGCGAACTCCTACGGGGATAATTGAATGTTACATTTCATCCATGTCACACATGGATCTTCCTGTCACGTGGTTCTTGCTGGTAGCGAAAACTTGAGTCCACGTTCATTTAACTAGGACAAGAATATTTTTCCATTTTTTTTTTCAAAACGAAACAGAAGTTGGAAAAAATATAGCCTCATTTTTAGCACGCGACCGGGGGGCGGGAGGCAAGAAAACTATCTTGCCCTCCCCCCTCCCTTCGTTTATGAGTGGAGGGCAACTCGTCCCCGACTCTCCCGGTTCCGACGTCCATGACGTGTGTTACAGGAGCAAGATTCATGTAAGAAACCTTTTGGAAAGGTCGCTGTTAATTCGTATTATGAGCGCAACCTTTGGAGTAAAACGTTTATATTCATATAGATCTCCGGAACTGTGTGTGGGAGCATCTGGGATCACTGTGTCAAGGACACTTGATAAAACTTCTTACGACCCATTTTAATTTTCAAGGAAACTTCATTAAGGTCACGTCTTAACACACGCTCCTATTTCATATTATTATTATAGAAACATATTTTATCAAAATTTCTTCGTTCTGACTACTAGATTCCCCCCCCCCCTTCTCTGACGCTATGTGCGATCTTGTTCCAGAGAAAAATGGGAAAGGGTATAATATATTTCTTACAGCAGTGGTTCCCAAAGTGTGGGACACGGCGCCTGGGTTGCCGTGACTGGTGTACAGGGGCGCCGCGAAATGATTTAATATTTTCACTGAAATGATATGATCCTTACAAATATGTCATTATTTAGTACTTTTCACATGTAAAATGTTTCTGAATTTGAAATATGTGTTCATTTTCTAACTTAAGGCAATCAACTCAACGACACTAACTGAGCGTTACAAGTGTTAGATAACCCGGCATACTGACTTATGGGTCTTTTCTACTCTTACGACGGGCGCCCTATATTCTGGAAAGGGAAGTGGGGAGCGGGGAAGCGACCAATCCACGCAGCAGCCTGTAGAGCGAAGTGCGGGCAGCACCTCCTCCCTTCGACGTCATAACTCTTGGCGCTACCGCAGTTTTCTGGATGGTCTGCGGCGTATTCCCTGATCTCCACATCTCTTGCTAGCATGAGGGCCGCCCGCGTTAAGAAGAGAATGGACTTTTAGGCGCCGCGGAACAATCTTGAAACACTAAGGGAGCCGTGAAATGAAAACATTTGGGTACTCCTGTCCTACAGTCAACTTCAGGGTGACAATAAGCAAAAGCTGTTATGATATAATTACCATTTTGGTTTGCTAGATCTACTAAATATTAGCTCAAAGCAACATAAACAACTCGATCGGCCCCGATTGTCTGATAGTGAGAGAGAAGAATCCACCGGGTATCGAACCGGGGACCCCTTGATTAGAAGGCGAGGACGCAACCACTGCGTCATCGGTTATGCCCGAGACCTGACGATATCTTAGAAACTGGAAAATGTGAAAATAAATTTTCAACTAATAAAGTCAGTAAAATCAACTCGTGATAATTTATTTTGAATTAATCTCCATCTGATGACACAAAGTTAAACAAACGGATGTCAACAATTGATACATTTTTAATGTTTTACTTTCTCCAGTATAACCATTACAGTATAAGTACATTCTAGTATAAGTACGAAATTTGGTTAGTTTATATGTAAATTACACGTGTATGTGCATGAAGGGATTTATTTGTTTTCGATCGACCCGTGCATTATTAACCTCTTCTAGTAACAATCGAAATTTTTTTCATACTTCTTGCAAACTAATGTGGATTGGAACATTAAATTCTGTGTCCAGGAACATCTAGGCTATCTAATATTAATCTGAATGATCTCGATCTGATTGCTTGTCTGTCTCATTCAGTCAGACGATCGAAAGTAAACAATTGTTAGAAGCTTAACCTGCCGTTTGTCGACATGTTAGCGCTGCTCTCAAATTGAAATGTATCTACTTATGTACCTGTTGTAAAATACGAAAGCTCTATGAGACGCAGTCTAGCTGTCATTTGCTTTGTTACGGATGGGAAAATACGTGTGATAGGGTGGAGCGCTCTCTTCCGTTATTAAGAGCTGTGCCGTGATTCTGTCAACAAATTGTCAAAATGTAAGCGTGAAGCTCTCGTGTCGACCAACCACTGGACTATATATTCATTTGATTTGTTTATTTTTTGGTTTTCGTGAATTGTATTGGTCTTCTTGTGTTTAAGTGACCTTTTTCATGATGGACAATACTCATATATTTCAATGGTTAATGTACAATACATACTATGAAAGTGTACGTGAGGAGCAGAGGGATATTCTTTATTCAGAAGATAGTGATGTGGACCAGCCTGGCATAAGTGATTATCACAGAAACAGTGGAGTATCAGCCGTAGAAAGATGACAATAAATCTCAAAGATATGTTCATGAGGCACAGCACACTGGACGTTAGCGTCGGGCTCACATGTCGACCAACGGCGTTACTCCGTCATAGTCGACCAACACCGGGTTAACATGTGTTAAATCACAAGAAAATAAAGCTACTCACATGTATTTATATCGACAGTTGTACAAAATATAAATTAAATTCTACATTTTCCAGATTGGTACAATGGAAACAGTCGGACAAATTCATATCTGTTAATTTATCGGAAACTAACGTAGATAACAATCTAAAATTTGGTAGACTGATTGGTGTTTTAAGTACACTTCATGCACAAAAGGCTATTTGGGACTGGACCTACAGTTTCAAGCAGAATATGAACCACCATGTGCCTCGACCGGGAATCGATTTCTGGACCCCTTGATTACAAACCGACGACGCTACCACTGCGCCATCGGGGAGGCCTCGCAATATATAATGAATGACCTAATACTTTTTAGGTCCAAAACACTAGATAGATTTCACCTCTCTAAGTTGAATAGTTTCCGAGATACCTGCTACATATCTCAGATTGTTGTCCTTCATAGCGAAATATCGGTACAAACTCTGAAGAAATTACATATTTTTTTTAAGTAGGCACTCCCCCATTATTTTGTGCTTTTAACTGAAGCAGTTTTTGATATAACTTCAGTTTTAACATTTGGACACATTCGACTCACAAGGCTAGTTGATTTCTACATTGCTGTTTAATACCCTGAAATTACTGAATGTGTGTTATTACTTTCGACTAATACAAGAATCTATTTTGCACAAGTTAATAATATTTATTCAGTTTTGACTAACTTCGTTTAACAATGAAAACAACAAAGACGAGAGTATTCGGTCAGCGTAATTTGTCAATGTTATCTCTTGATAACAGATGTTTACCCCTAATTTTCAGCTGCGTCAGGTCAATGCTTGCGAGTGATAATGGAGGGCAATGTCTAGGTCTGCTGAGCACAGATCCTACGAAGCACTTTTCGAGTAATCGTGTTGAAATATTTTTCAAGTTGTCAGCGGAAATTTTATGGTAAATAACAAAAAGTATCATCCTTGTAAAATTAGATAACTTTCCATCAAGGTCAAGTAGACCGCACTGAAATTCTAAATGTTATGTAAGGAGAACAACGTGCAAATGCAATGATTTTTTTAAGATGGAAAGATCCCTTTATTTATACCAAGGTAGGAACATTTCGGGCTCATACGTATACCCTTTCCCCTCTTTAGGGAATATGCACCAAATTTCAATTTTTTTGGTGTTTCTCATGAGAGTTCGTCAACCTGGAATAATGTTTATATGTCACATTGAAATCTTCTCGTTAGTAAATGCCTGTTCTGCATGAGCACAACAGTATAACTAAATACAGTTAGAGAATTTAATATAATTAATAAATTTACGTACGTTATAGGGACCTGCAACTAACCCTGATGGTTATACTACAGTGCTTTCGAAAAGTTCCCGCACTCAATCTTTAAAAAGAAGCTACCAAAGGCATTCATCTGGATGAGCTGGTAAGCTTGCCGGTAGGGATTGGTTTGACCTTCAAGAACGACTTTATGTTATGATTAGAGCAGTGCCGCAGTTACAGTTCTCGGTGTGAGACTTACAATCACAGTTTGTCAACAATACCTTTTAAGCACATCGCCAACTGAGGCGAAGGGAAACGAAGAGAAATGAGGCAGCAGAACTTCTGTCGTCTGCTTCTATTAAAATCAAATGGTGTAACGCCCACTATAGGGAAACACGCGGAGCCGAAGCACGGAATTTCCTTGCCAGAAGTCTGCAGGTTATCTTGCAGGTATTCGGCCACTGAGATGCCTGTAATGCGTCAGTTGCGTTCAGATGCCACGTTGCTGCGCGTCTCAGTGGGCTTTAATCTTTATGCGCACACAGCGAATCGCTATGTTGGAAGCATATTTTGAGTATATCATATGAAAGACGTGTGGAAAAATGGAGAAGTCCATTTCCCTAGGCTCCGGCATCTGCTAAAACAGCAATGGATGATTGTTTCAATTTTGTTTCAATATTCTTTCTGTGTATTTCACTGCGAAGAAAGCTGGTCCCCATGGCCCAGTTGGTTTGCTCATCGCGCTACGACTCCAGGGGTTCCGGGTTCGAATCGCGGCCTAGTCAAGGTTGTTTGTGAGTGTCCATTCATCAATTTCATCATATCATCACTCATCTCTATCTTCGCAAATTTACCAAAAGTAGCACAAAGCGAAGTAAAATAAACAAATCAAATGAAATCAACTCGCGGAAAGTGGTTTGCCATTTTGTCAGTGTGTTACCGACCTGAGAGAATGCAGTATTAGTCACAATTAGTTTACAAATTATTTTTTGTGTATTTCCAAGTATCGTTAACAAATGTATGTACTCATTACTTTGACAAGTTCAATAAAATATGAGCAAGTACCAAGTTCCTTAACCCCAGTAAAATTATATTCCGACTCGTTACCTAGAGAAACTTCCGTTCAGTGTGGATTAAAAGACCGTCAGGTTTCGTTGCCGGACCCTGTATAAGGCGAGTTTCTATTGTTATCATATTTAACTGTAAGGTGAATTAATCTTAGATTGAAGGAGTATATTTTATTTTATTTCGATTAACAGGTGAATATTATTATGAAGGGGGCTTCGTAAGATAATTAAGTATGTGCTGAATGGCTATAGCCTATGTGTGTATAACAACTTGATTTGATTAATATTTGAAACCTTGCTATTAGTTTGTAAATCGAACAGTCTTACAACGTACTATTTCACATCAATACTGTTTATTTGAACCTTCTTATCTTCATTATAAATGTCACAAAACCTTTTATGGAAAAAAAAAAAGCAAACAACTAAAAAGGAGGATCGAACGAATTCACGTTCCGCGATTTCGTCTTTCGCTTACAAACATTCCTGAAAGAGTACCGCATTTCACCACATAATCATTTTCAAAAAGTAAGTGGGGTGCGACTTTTGCAAAAACTTTGCCGGTATCACTTAAAAATTATTTATTACTAGGTGTATGGTTTAGTGCACATTTCTTCGTGACAGATTAGCTTACATTTTTCGGTCTGATATAAAAGTGATCACATTAGATTTTGCATTATAATCTAAATACGTATTATACTTGAGAAAATTTACAACTTTTTATCGTGAAGTACGGACTTACAAAATTTAATCTTCTGTGTCCGCAGTTTCTACACCTCTATCAATGGTTTCGTTATCTGATGCGATCAATCTTTATAAACCAATTTTTTGACTGAAGAAACAGGGTGCGATGAAATAAGGTAATGAGCGTGTTCTGCGTATCGTTGTGGATTCCTACTCTAATGGTGATACGTTCAAATCTTTCCTGCGGCGAAAGGTAGGTAAGAAATAGATGTGTAGGTCATTGAAATTAACCTTGGGAACAGATGTAACTGTTTTGTATTTTTTTCTTTTAAAGTTGCAAGCAATTTTACAAAATATTTATATTGTACATGTTGTTAATTAGTTATAAGAGATTTTTCTTAAAATTTCAAAATGTTCATCTCATTGGAGATTTGTAAATTGCCTTAAAAGCTTACCTATGTCCACCTTTGGCTCACTTACCTTATAACAACATCTGTGGCGCTTATATGTAAAGCTAATGTGTAAAGAATACGTAGTGTCGACATTCCCCTAAATATGTTGGTCAATCCCGACGGTAAGTTTCGACACACTATATATTTAACAAATATAAGTTATCACAAGTAATAAATGCAATTGCATATAATGGATAAATGAAAGGTCGTAATGAGCCTTGATGTTTTATAAGTGTGTGTATTAGAGTAAATGCATTATGGTGTATTAACAATATCGCAGTTCTGATCCAGAAATTATCTAAGAAGATTTCCAAAGGTGTCTTTGTTATGGTGCTGGTCGAGTTACACGAAACCCATTGTAAAAATTACTTTAGAGGCTTAAAATAGGTAATATTCAACAGTTGCACCTTGTGCGAAGGAAATGGCTGAGAGTCGTAAATCGGTTATAGAGAGACTAAATTCTACACCATCTAATCATAGAATCCTTCCCTCGAATTGCTTTTCTCTTTCATAGGAGAATGTAAGACAACAACAGCGTTCCTGGCAGCATCTTTAACCGTAAACTTCATACTTTCCGGCAGTCACTTCCATTCTGAAGTGTTTCTATTATACTTTCAGACCATCTCCCTAACAACAATAAATAATACAGTTTTGAGCTTATTGATAAGAATAAAACTCTTTACTGTGTCCGTATTAAGTAGGACTGACACGAAATAAATAAGAGAAGTGTCGAAATTGAATGACGGATGTGCCTATAAAAGGCACATATCGTTGATTAAAATCATTTGGAATTGCACGTGAACTTCTCTCCCAAGACAGCAGCACGATCTCGATGCTATCCCTACACGTTACGAGCATTCTATGTTTTCTCACACCTGGAAAATGAGGCGTTTGTTTACAACCATGCAGTCATACCGTTTTCCTGATTAAAGGTATGTTTCAAAAGAACCTTCACCATTTCATTTCTTGTGAAATTCTAGCATGATTTGATATATCACATAACCCCCTTCCAATTTAAAAATATTCATTTGAATTCAATATGGCGAACGTCTGCTTGGAACAAACCAAAATGATTCCCCCAGGCCTAACCTATTTCTATCGTGACCATTTATACCCAGCCTAACTCCGTTACATTTTTGAAGATGGTATTAAGCGACTTTTGAATCGCCCTGTATATGCACGTATAAAAATAATATAGTAAATATGTATTGTAATAAAGGCAATAAAGTCATTCCATGTCAATTCGGCAAATGAAGAACTGACACGGATTTCACGAAATGTTGAATACTCATAGCTTTTACCTAGGTAAGATAACACATCAATTGTTTCTGGGCCTTATACTTTTACACTTACAGAAGGTCAAAGTTTTCAGGATTTGCTCATATGTGTCGCTCCTGACTCTTCGTTCCAGGAGTGTAGTACATTAATAAAATAATTATATTTAAGCACGCAACCTTCGTAGCTCCATGATTTTTTCTGTAAGCCAACCTAATTGAATGATTTGCTTTATTTAACTTCGATCTTGTGCCACTCTTGGTCAATTTGCAAAGATGGAGATGAGCGATGACTTGATGAAATTGATGAATGGACACTCACAAACATCCATGCCAAGGCCGGAATTCGAACCCAGGACACTTGGCGTCGTAAAGCGATGTGCTAATTACTGCACCACGGCGGCCAGCATAAGCCAATCTAAATGTGCGGATTCAAGTAAAAATGCCAGAAGATTTACTAGTTTTTTTCCATTGTTGTAACAAAAATATTTTACATAAAAATGCCCTTTTTTAACTACAAAAGACATTTCATAAATTAATATTTTAGCCTAAGGCGTTTCTTTGGACTTGTCTGTATTTGCATTTAACTAGCCCTCTAAGCATGTTCTAACATATTATGAAATAATAATAATAATAATAATAATTCTGGGAATTTTGTTGGCTTATGTATAAACGTTATGCTAATATATGAAACACAATAATGGTACTGTAGACTTCAATTAAGACAGTGATATTACACATCACCAAGATTTTCTTTTCATTTATTATAACTGTCAACAGACAGTGAGAATGACAATTACAATTTATGACTATTACACAAAACTAACTGCATAAATTTTCGCGCTGCAATATATATTTAAAGCCTCCCTGATGACGTAGTGGTAACGGCAAGTGCTAACCGGGTTTGATACCCGGTGGAGGCACATAGTGGTTCGGATTTCTCTTTAAATTGTAGGTCCAGTCCTAGTTAACCTATCTGTGCATAAAGTGGACTAAAACACAAAAAATCAAACGGTTAATTGATTGATTTGGTGTTTTAAGTCCACTTTATGCACAGTATGGCTAATCGGGACTGGACCTACAGTTTAAAGTGTAATCCGAACCACAATGTGCTTCCACTGGGTAGCGAACCCGGGACCCCAAGGTTACAAGGCAACTACGCTACCACTGCGCCATTGAGGAGGCAAAAGTCAAAGAAGACTCATAAATTTAGAAAATTTATGTTAATTTGCATACAGGGTGGGTCAATGATTTGGAACTACTTCTTTAAGAAAGCGACGAGCTGATACAAAGAAATCCAATGTTGCATAGACGTGATGTGTGTGTTTGGGGGAGGATAATACAATAATAATTATTATTTTAAATCATGTAAATAGTAATAACTTCATTGATTAATCTAATTTTATTAATTATGAACATTGAATCCCACTATTGATAAAATTGAGGGGGAAAAAGAACATGTTGAAATTGCAAATTAAAACGTATGAGCGCTGATTGGGTGAATTTTGCCCAGCCAGTGGTTCTACGGTCTTGTGAGCAGGAATAGCGAACACTCGGGAGGATTCATTGCAAAAGTACTGAGTAGGGTGACCTCAGACACTCATGGGAAGTAATCGAAATATAAATTTCAAGATCAGCTGGGTAATTTTTACCTATTTGCGCGTCTGTACGAGTTAACTAAAATATTGTGTTATTTTAAATAAAATGTTGCAATCTAAGGAAGAGTATTACAGAAATTATTACTATTGGCATGAACTGTACTTCTGACTTACGTTATATTTGTTCCAGGACTCTAGGTTTCAATATTCCAGATACATTGATTGTTATGTAAATGGTTGCAATGCTAAAGTCACATTATAGCTATAATTGGAAAACAGCCGTCTCTTCTCAATCACACGTGTTTAAAATAAACATTATACAGGTATAGTAATGCAAAAAAGTTATTTTTCTACAATAGTAGAAGAATTGCTATTGGATCATTTCGTGGTAGGTCATTGAATTCGCAAACCAAGTTTCATGTTTCTGAGTTAAACGTTTTCGAGATACGACGAGAACACTTTTTATTTTCAAACCAACAACTTTTTTGAACCGTAAAAATGCATATACTTGTTCCAATTACTAATACAATACTTGAGGCGTTTTTTACACTACACTTTTTTGAAAATAAGGAACTGCCAAAGCCTTGCCGTACTTCGGTGAAATATAGAACGGTAAAGATGATTCGGATCTCACTTCTCGCACATCGAATTGAGCTCCGCCCAGCCCTTTGTCTGCCTGACGTTGGAATAAATGCTCCCGTTGTTTAGCTCTATTAGGATAAATAATATATTTTTGGACAAGCCCGGAAAAACAATCGAGCGTATTTACGCTAAGAGACCTAAACTTACCAAGCTTAATCTAACAATGAAAGCTTTCCTCGCTTACGTCAGACAGACGAATGACAGGGTGGAGTTCAATATGGTGTGAAATAAGTTAGGCCCAATGAGTTTAATTTCCTCAATTTTATTGTTGCATTACATTCTTGTTTATTGAAAGTAGTTTTTTGAGTCTTCAGATTAATCCAACAGTCTTTATTCATGGTTACATTAAAATAGTAAAATAACATATGTTGTGGAAATTTTTTGGATTGAACGCAGACATTTCGGAAGCGATAGCAAGAGTACAGTATACCCAACGCTCTCTGGCAGTAGGTGTTTGCAACTACGCATGTTCTTAGAACAAACACAATAGCTATACTTTGAGAGAATTGTTGCTCCCCGAAGATGGTAGGAAACACCAGAATATCCTCCTCAAACATCCGACCCACTGGTGGAGCGAACGAAATAGATGCGAGAAAGCACGTTCCCTTTCAGAAGACTTTGTTTATCGAACTTTGCTTCACAACTATTGACATAGCATTCTTATCGTATCCACTTCGTTTGCCCTCCACGTCATATTGTGAAAGTGTTTTTGCAGCATACGGTCGGACGAAAGATTTTGTACTATTGGGGATTCTGTTTGCAACCAAATTTTTGTTCTAGAAAGCTGATAAGATAAACAAAATAATGGACTATACAATAGTTTTTGGTTACATGTTGATGTAGAAGCAGGAAAATAATGGTCATGTTAATTCCGCGATATAGAAAATGGAAGATTGGAAGGTATACAAAATGAATGTAAATATACCTTCAGACGTATTGCGTCATTTTTAATTATTGAACAAAATTATAATTATTTTAATGTATTTTCTAATTGGAAAATTGAAATGGCAGGAAATTATTTTAGGTACCAAAATTACAGTATATAAAAATACTTTTTAAAGCTTTTATGATGATACTAATTCTGGCCATCTCTGTATGTGTGTTTCTATGTTTTAAGTCCACTTTATGAAAAATAAGGCTAATCGAGACTGGACCTACAGTGAAGATTGGGATCCGAATCTCTATGCGCCTCCATCGGGTATGGTAGTCGTCACCTCTGGTTAGTGAATAAGGTATGATAGGAGAGGGGTGGAACATTTCTAACTTTCTAAAAATCTGATTCTCTTGTGTTAATGCTGATATTGGGAATGTGATTAACAAATAAATGGCTTGTAATGTACATTACTTTTATGGTTCTGAGTCTGAGTAGACAACAATTGTTCCTGCCACGGCACTGATCAAAATAATTGCAAAAAAAAAAGTTTATCAACTGATTGATTGATTTGCTTTATTTTACTTCGCTTTTCGTGCCACTTTTGGCTAATTTGCGAAGATGGGAATGATTGATGACATGTTGAAATTGATGAATAGACACTCACAAACATCCATGCCCATGCCCCTGGCGTCGTAGCGCGATGTGGTAACCACTTCGCCACGAAGGCCGGCAAACTGTTTATCATTTACGATTATGTTAAATACAGTGTTAGGTGTTACTTTGTTAAACATGTGTTGTAATATCAGGAAAATTGGGCCCAAATCCAATCTGTGGCTGTCATAGGTAGTAACAAAGTCTTACAAAATTACAAATAATAATAACAATTGAGTTATTATAATTATTTTGTATTAGCATCTTAATTACTTTCGTTCATTTTGTTGATTGTTGTTATGTAGGGTCGTTTCCCTGTCACTTTTGGCTAATCGCGGCAATGTAGATGAGTAATAACATGATAACATAGATGAATGAACACTCCCATGCCCAGGGCGGCATTCGATCCCGAGACCTCCGTTACGACTTGCATGCATTATTTTTCAAGCAAGTGGCGGCTGTTTAATATGCGCTACCGTGATACTGGACGTTACTGAATTTGTCAAAATGAAAAGAAATGAAAGATAAAATTTCATAGATTTAAACACTGAAGTGAAATGAAACTTCTCACGTTAAGATGCTCCAAAACTTGCACACACATTTTGTACGTTCGTCACGTTTTTGCCAAGGCCGACCGCAGAGTCATAGGAACGTTTATTATAATATTAATATTGCTTTATTGTTATTGTTTTTGATATAATCATAGTAATAATAATAATTAGTATTATTATTATTATTACTACTACTACTACTACTACTACTTTACAAATTATAAAATTCAAATTGAATTAAAAATACTTTGGCGTTGTATACAAGTTCAGACTCGATGTTACTATTTGGATAGAAGGTGAATTTGCCTTTCTTCCTTTCAATAAACGTCTAGCCTATCACTTTGTTGATGAACAGTTCTTTCTCTTTTTGTACTTTTTCACAATGCACAGATATCAATCAGAATAAGATACCACTTAATCTACTGTCCATCATGTACATCTGCTTAATGATTTTACGCGCCGAAGGGTACTCTAAAAGAATAATAATAATAGTTCCTGTAACGTACGACCTGTAAGTCACAAAAAAACAATATATTTTGTTATAAAATATGGCTACAATTTCAACATTCGAACTACATTAACTCTTTTTTAAGAAATCTCTGAGGGGGCAAGTGCTCCCCTGGTCTCGCCCTGCGAGCGCTCTTGGCTGTTGCGCTGCAACGAATGCAGTGCTGATGGCTTCATAGCACGTTTTCGCCAACTCGCGCATGAATAAACCTCCTTCATGACCCTCGTTTCTTACGAGGGATATAAGGTCTCCGTTCCGGAAGATCGTCTGCTTCAGTGCTACATACAGGGTGGTGCAAAATTCCGTTTACAAGGCGGAGGAGGTGAATCGCCAAGTGAAATGAAGACGAAAATGTAAATGGAATTTTGTCAAATGACGTACCGTGTCAGAGCTAGAGGATGCCGAAATCGTGTAAAAATGGACTTCACACCTCCATATGCCGACAAATAGTACTCATAAAGAAAATGCGACACGATATCCCCGAAGAAAACACACCTGGGCTAACGAATGATGCACAAATCGCGTGTCGAAAATGAATGCGGCAGGGATTCCCCACAAGAAGTGAGGGATTCCCGGGAATACGTATGTTCGACATGGAACGCAGGTATCGAATGGGGGTACAAAGGGAAATAACGGAGGTCACAGCACATGAAGAACATTTCGCCAGGAAGTGTCCGAAAAGCAGGCTGCAGATTTATTTATTTCAGAAATTGAACGCAACAGGTATATTACCCATTAATGGCGTTCATTATACAATAATGAACGTTGCATGCATTTCTTTGGGGATATCGTGCCGCATTTTCTTTATGAGTACTATTTGTCGGCATATGGAGGTGTGAAGTCCATTTTCACACGATTTCCGCATCCTCTAGCTTTGACACGGTGCGTCATTCGACAAAATTCCATTTACATTTTCGTCTTCATTTCACTTGGCGATTCACCTCCTCCGCCTTGTAAACGGAATTTTGCACCACCCTGTATAACTGGAGAGGAGCATAAGTGTTGTCATCTCAGTATAAGAAGAATGTTTCCTTCAACGTTCTCGTCTCTATCAGAAAAACATCTTGTAATGTTGTTTCCAAGCTTATCGTTGTTACTAGTGTAAATTTATGTAAAGTTTATAATGTGTCATACATATTAACACAACGTGTAAAGAGTTGGAACAAGAATTTTACAATTCTTCTTAGCCTTTAATCTATTTTGATGGTAAATTGTGAAGATTGCAACTATGAAAGTATAATCAATGTATTTCTGGCTTCGAAAATCGCTTTCTGTTATGCAAAATGTATGTTTGAATATTTTAATTTGATAAGTGAACTAAATGGCTCTTTACTAATTCTAGAAATATGTTCCCTAATGTTTTTACAGCACACCAATGAAGAAAACAAGCGTGCGTTGTTCCGAACAGTTTCAACTCCGACACGAAATTGTGTGGTTTTGAAGGTGTGTCTGTTTTGTGTGTGTATTAAACAGGTATCCCAGAAATTGATGGAAAAACTGTTTGGACGAAATGAATTTGATATCCTGAACATTGCATTTATGCATTCTAATTGTAAGACGGTTTATGAAGGTAAACAAAAGTGCTTACATACCACTTAAATGTATCCGATAATAAATTGAACTCAGGGAAGGAGCAAAACCCAAAGAAACTATAGTTACAAGAGGATGTACGTACCTACATTTCAATTTCATGCAATGTGTTTCTACGTTCATGTTTCAAATCGCTGCTTGGAATGGATATATAATTGTTGAAACGTATTTCATGTAAGTCTTACCTATCAAGAATATTAAAATTTAACCAACATGTATTTCCCTAGTCCTCAAATCTGAAAACTTCAACAGATTTGATTGTCAGTAATGTATCCGCCATGTAGGAATAGGAAAATCGTGTATTAACAAAATAAATCTGTCTTGGTTCAGCCTTCTGGAAAATTAGTTATTTTTTCGTTGGCAACTCACTCAAAATAAAGTACAAATTGAAGCATGAATTTTGAAAATGAAGTTGTTACCCTTTTTATAAGTCGACATTGTATTTTAACATCCTTTCACGCATATGGTGTTCTTCTTCAAGTAGGTTGCAGTAATTGTTTGATTGATTGATTTGGGTTATTTTACTTCGCTGTTCTGCCACTTTTGGTTAACTACGAAGATAAAGGATGAATTATGACGTGATGTGAGATGATAAAATTGATGAATAGGCACTCACTCACAAAGAACTCCCAGGGGCAAGCTAGGATTCGAACACTGGACTCCTGGCGTCGTAGCGCGCTGTGCTAACCAGTCGGCAACGGAGGTCGGCAGGTACCTGAGACCCTTGCCCTTAACTTAAATGGAAAGGTATATTGATAAACAGAAATATAAATTGTGTACTAAATGAGAACAAACTGTGTAATTGAATGGGTGAGAGATTCAACATTTCGGTCTTTTTAAGCTAATATGGCAATTTTATTACTTAAGCTAAGCTGCATCAAGTAATCATGGCTACTCCATTAGCGTAATGGTAATGCTGTAACCTTGTAATTGAGGGGTACCGGGACTGATCTGCATTGGAGGAATAATTACATAGGTTGCTATTTATGTATCCGGAACTGGGAACACTAATGTTGCTAGGTAACATCTAATATACCCATCGTAAAGTTGGACATTTATATGATATATGTACCCAGAACGTTGTGCTTACTGATGCCATTTTTGTTTGTTACAGGGACTTGAAAATTTCATCGGAGGCCAACAATGGAATTAACTCGAGAACATTTTCGAGCAATGATTTCCTACAACTTTCGACGTGGTTTATCTCAACAACAGTGCATCGATCAACTCACTTCGACTTTTGGCGATGAAGCACCATCTAAAAGCACTGTATATCACTGCTTTAGTGAATTCAATCGTGGCCGTCGTTCGCTCACGGACGAATCTAAAGAAGGCCGTCCAAAATCGGTTGATGTGCCAGAAAACATTGATGCTGTGCGAGAACTGATAATGCAAGATCGTCATGTGACATATCGTGAGATTGGGTATTAGTATGACTAGCATACATAAGATATTGCATGAACATTTTAGCCGTGAAGAAGATTTGTTTGCGTTGGATTCCGCATAATTTGACAATCGTTCATAAAAAGGATCGTGTCGATTGGTGCAAACAAATACTCACAAAATACAATCGTGGTGCTTCAAAAGCCGTGTATAACATCTACACAGATGACGAATCTTGGATCTATGCATATGAGCCCGAAAGCATACAGCAGTCGACGGTGTTGGTGTTACAAGATGAGCCAAACCCAACAAAAGTTGTTTTTGCAAGAAGCACTTCGTAGCAAATGGTCTCCTGTTTTTTGGGAAAAATGGACATGTGGGTACAGGGCCACTAGAGAATCGTAGAACCGTCAATTATGAATAGTACACAACCATTTGTTTGCCAGAAGTCTTTGGGGAAATCACAAAAAACAACCAGCGACGCAGGATCATTCTTCACCATGACAATACGAGTTGTCACACATCGGTCCAAACAACTCAGTATTTGACCGGTGAAAAAATTGAATTGATGGGTCATCCATCGCATAGCCCTGATTTAGCACCCAATAATTTATTTTTGTTCCCGTACGTGAAAAATAAGCTACGTGGTCAACGATTTTCGACGCCAGAAGAAGCGATTGATGCGTTCAAAATGCATGTTTTCGAGATATCTCAATCGGAATGGACAAAGTGCTATGAGAATTGGTTCAAACGTATGCAAAAGTGCATCGATCATCATGGAAAATATTTTGAAAAACAATAAAACCATTTTCAAAGATACATTTTTTATTCTCATTCCGGATACATAAATATCAACCCTCGTAATAGTGACTTGGATCCCACCTTAAACTGTAGATCTGATCCTGATTAACCTATCTGGGCATAAAGTGGACGTAAACATTGACGAGCTTATCCATCGTAGCATGGTGTTTCACTTTTAAGGATTAAAGCATGAGCGTAGTTACGTAAGGTTAGAGAGAGCTAAGCCTTCCCAGAACCAGACATTAGCCCCCGCACAAACCCATGCGGTATGTGCACAAAATATTTAAGAAAAGAAAATCTGCCAAAAAATTAGACAATTCATCATGAAACTTTACATCTGAGAATTAACACTTTCATGAATTTACTTTGGTGGGGCCTCCCCGATGGCGCAGTAGTAGCGCCGTTGCCTTGAAATCAAGGGGTCCCGGGTTCGATACCCGGTGGAGGCACGTATTGGTTCGGATCCCACTTTAAACTGTAGGTCCAGTCCCGATTAGCCTTACTGTGAAAACACCAATTCAAACAACCAATCAATGTATTGTGGTTGGACAGTCACACATAAGGAGAGATGTTCAAGATAGGTAGGTACAGAAGCTAGGTCCAGGATGCGATTTGTAGGGGGAACTCCCGCCCCCTCAGTCTTGAATTATTCCATCTTCTGGCTCTGAATGTCATTGTGATTGAATTGGTGTTTTAAATCCGCTTTATGCACAGTAAGGCTAATCTGGACTGCAACTACAGTTTGAAGTGGGATCCGAACCACTATGTGCTACAACTGGGTATCGAATTTGGGACCCCTTGATTACAAGGCGACTACGCTACCACTGCGCCATCGTGGAGGCTATGAATATCATTCGAACCACCTGCTGAGTACGTAAACTATATTATTTAATATATCATTCTATCACCAAAACTGGATGTTGTTGACATCACAATATGTTTATTGAATATTTAACAGCATTTATATTGCAGATGAACATTTGGACATTCCTTTTATATTTTCTTAAGTTGTTCATGAAAGTTAAGATGAATGTATATTTCACGGATACAGTACGTTCCGCATAAGGTTTCAAAGTCAGGAGTCGAGCTAATACGCTGAGGCTATTGAATTAGAGATTGATTTACTTCGCTTATTGTACCACTTTGGACTAATTTGCGAAGATGGGGATGAGTGATGATATGATGAAATTGATGAACGGACACTCACAAACTTCCATGCCCAGGCCGGGATTAGAACCCAGAACCCCTGGCGTAGTAGTGCAATGTGCTGACCACTCTGCCACGGGGGCCGGCGAATTAGAGATAGAAAAAGAATGCATAGGAAAAATGATCATAAAAAAGTATCTTCGAATGCCACACTTGGTGTTATTTAAAATCATCTAATCATCATGGTTATATAAAAACATATGCCCAATTTTTTTTTCAGTTCAAAATTTGCTCATATTGACAGCACTCACTATTTGTATTGAGTTCATAATGCAAAAAGTGACAATTATTTTCTTGACATTTCATTTTTGAAAAAAAAAAACACTGCCCCAAAAATGGGGCGCCGGGCACTGGAGACTACATGTTATTGAAATCAATTTTATTTTTGATTCTTAGTTTTATTTATTTCTTTAACTACTCTAACAGGAGATTTACACAATATGTGCTCAGATAATGCTAAACAATTATTAATATTTCATAAACAAGCAAAAATTATTATAATTTTAACATTTATGTTTTAATAAGTAAAGAAATATGTATGATGTGCAAATACTAATTGTGAAACTTTTCAAAATAATTTGAGTTGTGAAAAATATGATATTGGTTGCACTTTTTTGTTGCGTTCTTATGGCACATCGACTCGGCGTTCGAATTTTTTAAAAAATACGTGTCTTTTCCATCCAAACGCAAGTCATCTGGAACTCTCCTTTTTGTCACTTTCAAAGGTCTACCTATACCAGGACGAGTACTATATCTACCAAGGTAGTACTGCATAATGTTCATTATGAGACCTGAAATTCGAAATCTCCTTTGCCTGCAAGTAATTCTGTATAAGTAGTAAATTGACCACACTGTAACTTAGCAGAAATACAACAAGCTGCTAGATTGCCAGTGCGATTTCTTCATACAAACAGCATTCAAGAGCCTAATCGTACTTTGATCAACATACAAGCCCTGATTACCTTAGAACGTTGCATACTTTTCGGCTCAGTAGCAATCAAATTAATTAATGGATCATTTCAAAACATCTCAAATAGTCAACAGGAGACCTGTCTCTGTTTGTAGCATCTGCCCTTTTCCAATTTCATTCTCGAGATATTGTTAAATCATCATTTTTCCACCTATGGCCTGTTGAACCTCCACTTTTTGGCTTAGGATAATTTGTTTTTCTCACTCGCTTCGTTTCATTCACTTCTTTTCTTCGCTTCTTTTCATTATGATAAACTGACGGATCTTCATCTGAAATTGCTGGCGATCGCACACGCTCATCCAGAATTGGTGTTCCTGAAACTGCTGAAATGCCAGTTTGGCTGGAAGTACCAGGGACATCAAAACGATCAGCTTCGCCTGTTGTAAGAGAAACACACGGATCATTCACGAGATCAGCAACGTCAATAGTTACTTCCTCGACACCATTTTCTGTTTGCCTGTAGCCTAAGTTCTGAATCTCTTAGAAGTTGATTCCCTGATAAATTATTTATATCTCCATATTCATCACCACTTTCTTCGTCACTCAGCATGTTATTTTCTAAAGGGCTGGTGTGTATATATAGCAGCATTCATTTGTTATCCGTTGGTCACACCCTTTCAGAATCTGAGAAGTAAAAGAAATTCTACAAATAATCCAACAGAACACACACAGTCTATGTATTATACATACGGTATAGACTATCATTGCAAAATAAAACACGTAGGCGGTAGTGCTCAGCGCCCCATTATTGGGGCATATGATTATAAATTACGACGCACCCTAACGCGCCCACTGCCCCATTTTTGGGGCAGCACATATTTCAAGTTTTTAACAGAATTAATTAATGAAAATTAACAATTAAATTACATAGGGTGCTTCCTAAATGTACTCCAGTTAGAAAAAATAGCATTTCAAGCAAATAATTGAATTAATTACTGTCATACTTACGTATTTCGAAACGGCATTTTTATAGGACAACGCACGCCTCTCTTACAACAATGCCTGCCAGACTCGCACTGCTGCTGCAAACGGCGTACTGTCAAGGTCATGTGCTGGAGTGCCAACCACATTAAAACACAACCAACAAAATCCGTTGTAAGCAAGTAGAAACTTTAAAAAAAATCAAGTCCATAGCGTACAAAAGTGGGGCTGTTGGCATATATGGCTTCAATGTTAGTCTTGTTTGCAGTATAATTAAATAGCTTGTCTAAATTGCAAATTTCTATATTCTTCATGTCAATATTTATTAGTGAATGCTTAGTAAAAGGAAAGAGAAAGTTCCCCGTGCATATAGTACCCTTCCGTGAAGGCACATATTAGGGGAAGTCGAGGTAGGGCCGCAAACATTTTCGATGTCGGCCATTTTCTAGCTCATGTGATCAGCACAAAGCTTCGACCGCATTTACCCCACAGGGTACCCATTGATTTGAACCTGAGTGGACCCCAGAGCCGATTTATATGGGGAAAGGGCCGGAAAAATCACCGACCCCGGAAATCGAACCTGGGTGTCCCGTGTGACAGTCAGACGTTCTACCAACTAGACCAGTGTTTAAAGTTGACAAAACTGATAAGTTCGTGTTCATTCTTATATTATTTCTAATTTGATAATAGGAAGTACTGGACTACAATCTGACGAAACGAAATTTAGGATGATGTTCATTTCTGTTCCATTTGATATAAAGATTAAATATTAAGCAATGGCATTCAATTATAAGCGTGCACCTATGCAAGTGAAAATCAAAATTTGCATGCGAGGTTTAAATTAACGAGCACATTTTTTAAGCCCATGACTCAACAGCCCTTGAAGGGCCTTGGCCTATCTCCCGACTACTAGTCTCCCTCCCACAATCCTACCTAGAGGTGGTGAAGTGAACCCTAAGCTCTTATAGGAGAATTCCCAGCCCTGGTTACGCTACTCACTCGTAGCTCCACATTTCCTCACGATGGTGGATTGCCACCGGTCCTATGCACAGACTGAGAACCCAGAGACTGAACCCAAGCGGACTCGAACCCATGCCGTCCCCCAGTTGGAGCCCAAGAGCACAGCGCCTTAGGCCGCACCGCCACGGAAGAGGACAACGAACGCCAATTACTAAATAATATTCTTTTCAAGTGTTGGATAAGACAATTACGCAATTGGTGTAGTATCTTAAAGTTTTGTCACGGCAATTAGTGGGGCAAGTTGAGTTCTGTTGTAGTAAAATTAGGAAAATGTATAGTTTCGTTGTAGAGAAATGAAGGAAATTTACATTTAGACTACTCCATTACTTATGTAGATAGTGCTTTCAAATAACTTGCAACATTAAAATTTGTTCATACCATGAACACAGGATTACCCACTAAAATATATACATATTTATAAGAAATAATATTATAACATATTCAAATTATACCTTCTATATTCTAAAGAAGAAATGCGTCATTCATAAAACTATCTACCATATAAAAAAGTGTGTGTATTCCTTTCATACATGTGAAGCGCCATGGGCCTGGGCATGGGGTTGTTTGTCAGTGTTCCCGGGTTCGAATCTTGTCCTGGACATAGATGTTAGAGAGTGTAGATAATTTACTAGTTATACAGAATTACTACAAGGGAAAGGATATTTCGAATTTTAGGTCTCACAATAATTATTATGCAGTACTATCTTGGAAGATATAGTACTCGTCCTGGTATTGGTAGACCTTTGAAAGTGACAAATAGGAGAGTTCCAGATGACTTGCGTTTGGATGGGAAAGACACGTATTTTTTAAAAAAATCGAACGCCGATTCGATGTGCCATAAGAACGCAACAAAAAAGTGCAACCAATATCATACTTTTTACAACTCAAATTATTTTGAAAAGTTTCACAATTAGTATTTGCACATCATACATATTTCTTTACTTATTAAGACATAAATGTTAAATTAAAATATATTTGCTTGTTTATGAAATATTAATAATTGTTTAACATTATCTGAGCACATATTGTGTAAATCTCCTTTTAGAGTAGTTAAAGAAATAAATAAAACTAAGAATCAAAAATAAAGGTGTCACAATGCCGAAGTAAAATAAAGGATATCGATCAATCAATCTTTGTGAGTGTTCCTTAATCAATTTCGTCGTACCAGCACTAAGTCTCATAGTCGCGAATAGTCAAAAGGGGCACTAAAGCTTTGGTAAAAGAACAAAAGTAAAATAAAATAGGCATCAAGGCAATTACATTTCTTTTTGCAGCCTCCCCGATGGCGTAGTGGTAACGCCATCTCCTTGTAATCAAGAGGTTCCGAGTTCAATACTCTTTGGAGGCACATAGTAGTTCTGATCACACTTTAGACTCTAGTTAAAGTCCCAATTAGCCTACTGTGTATAAAGAGGACTTAAAACAACTCAATCAACCATTTATTTTGAATATGATGTGAGATCCCCTATTTCCCGAGGAGATTACAGGCAGGGGCGGGGATAGGGTTCCAAAACTGGGGGAGCAAGGTGTCAAAGGAGAGGGCAAAGGCAGTATATTTCCTTTGTCGATAAGGTTTAGAATAGTGCGGGGGCAAAAGTGACGAAAAGTATGTGGGGAGGCAACTAACCCCCGTCGCCGCCACTGATTACAGGTGTTTTCATTATTTCTTACAATTGAGGGCGCAAATGGAGGCAGCTACTGAAAAAGGGAAATGAACCAAACTGTATGAGAAAAAATACACAGATCGCTTACGTACATTTATTTTTTCTTTCACTTCTCTCTGCTATTTCAAAATCACGTTTACGTATCGAACCGAAAAGTCACACGTCTACATCTACTGACAATTTTCTCAACTACGGACACTTTCGGAGAACTGTTTTCAGCGTATATTATCCCTCCGTTCCGTTGCTCTCCCAAGAGATGGCACCACCATCGAAATCATTACCGCAGAGGAAGGAGCGCGTTCGATTTCCAAGCTTTCTGTGCTTCTGGTTTTCTGTGCTCCACCGGGTTTTCCAAAATTGCAAAATCCTACCAGCTGTAGCTCAAGTAGTGAAACCATGGACACTCTAGTGAACGAAACGTAGTATCTGTAATGAAATTTGGTAAGTGGAACCTTCTCTTCTTGACATTTCACAGGTATTACCGGTTGCTGCGGTGGTATGCATGCTTTAGATATCGGTTACTGTGTTAGTGGAGCATGTGCCAGGGCAATCGATAAAGCATTGTGCATTAATAACATAGAGGCTAGGATATTTCCTCGACGCTTCAGGAAGAAATTTATAACTGTTTTCATATTTCCGGTTTGTTACGAAACTGTTCAGTTTATGAGTGAATATATAGGGGCTTTGTATCTGATTTTCATTTGACATACGAACTTGTAATTTATGCGTACTTTGAATATTATTGAAAACTATAAAAGGCGTAATGGTACAATCACAAAATAATAAATGCTTCGTATGCATTGAATACCGTTTTAGTATATGCTGCTATTCACAATGTGGTCCTAAAAATATCGGTGCGGTTGCATGCGGTTGTTTTTTGATGTACGATATTTATCAGTGCAGTGTCATATTACTTCATAGACTCTTTGGTCAAGGACACGTCAAACACTCCCCTTATACACACATACATACATACATCCACGTGTTCAAAATTTACAAATTATATATGTATTTGATCTGTGTGTGTGTGTGGGTCGATACCCGGTGGAGGTACACAGTGGTTCGGATCCCACTTTAAACTGTAGGTCCAGTCCCGATTAGCCTTACTGTGCATTAAGTGGACTTAAAATACCAAATCAATCAATGTGTGTGTGTGTGTGTTGAAGCGGTTAATGCGCGGCAGATATATTTCAGTACCCAACCTCCATGGAGGAGTGGTTATTTCACCGTGTCACGATGCCAGGGGAAAGGGTTAGAATCACGGCCTGGGTGTGGTGCTCTTTGAGAGTGCCTTTTCATAAATTTCATCATATCACTCATCTTTATCGTAACGACTAAACAAAAGTGGCAAAATGCGACTCTAAATTAGGAAAATCAAGTTAAAATATATTTCTGTTTCACTAGCACGAATTGGTTTCATGTATTGACATGAAAATATCCCAATGTAGATTCACTGTATCAATGAAACTGATACGGGGTAAACAGTGAAAGAATGATAATAATACACGGCTTTATTATTTGATTACAAACTGACAACGTTACTACTACGCTATATGGCAGGCCAAAAACACTAGATCCCAAACAGTGAAATATTGTGTAGTATTTTTATTTGCAATAATTAACCCTAGCTTACCTATGAAGTACGAGAAACTTACTTACCTGAGGGGGGCGGTACCACCCACACGTTTTGTACATCACTGAATTTGAAGAAACGATTTTGTTACTGAATCACTGCCTCCTTTGCAGTTATTAATTTATTATAATAATTAAAAAAATACCATCAATACTATAAAATAATTAGCAAATTCCATGCATGTCACACCATTCATTAAAACTCACAAACACCAAACTATTTTTTTCAATGCCATTTTATTTATATTTGTTCAGTTATATATTAATTATAATAACTAACTAACTCTCTACTTTTCTTAAACCCGAAGGTTTATGGCTACGGCAGCACAAGCCGTTCTGTTCCTATCCTGGCCAAGTTCAATCTAATCTTTTCCATTCTTACCGATTTCCTTTAGGTCCATCTCAGTTTCATGTCTTTTAAAAGGTATGGCGTTACAGGAAACAATCCTCCAGGAACATCCCAGATAGAGACTGTTACACGTTTGGCTTCATAGTACACACTATGTGCCTTTAGTATACAAGAGCGTACGGTTTGTTTCAATGTTTTAACATCCTTTTCAAAGCATTCAGTTTCCTGCGTACCATATTGGAGCTTCCTCCTGTAATTCTGTAATAACGAATGCTGTAACATTGTTCGAAATAAACAGAAAAGTGATAAGAAATCCGTGACTACACAGAGAAAATGCTTATTATTACCAAAATAATAATAATAATAATTTGTTTAAATGGGTGACAAATATCGACCATTTCTTTAGATTATCCGACAGATTCGTTTAAAATTGATTGGGACTAGTACCACATCAGTTTTGCTTCCTGTTGTGCTATTTAACCAAATCTAATCTAGGTCCCGGGTTCGATACCCGGTGGAGGCACAAGTGGTTCGGATCCCACTTTAAACTGTAGGTCCAATCCCGATTAGCCTTACTGTGCATAAAGTGGACTTAAAACACCAATTCAACAAATGTAATCTAACCTAACCTAACCCCATACTGTCTGTGCTAACACTAATGACGTCACGTCACGTCAGACAATCCGATTGCTTAAAACTGTAGTGGCTGCAATCACTACCTTTATAATGACCAAATTTAGTAAACGCTATCATTTTTCTATGTCTACCAAAAATATTGATCAAACGGGTTTTGTTAATGCAAACAAATTAGTTTTTATGTGTACAGTGGGATTCATAAATATTTCCAAGCAAATTGTCAATGAAAATGTTCATTCTCTTGGTTTTACACAATGAGAGCTTCGAGAATTGAAACGAAACAACAAAGGAGCTGCTCACAACCTCTTCACGAGTATACAGAAAAAAAAATCATTCCTTAACTACACGTAGGATTCAAGACAAAAATTATGGAAATAATCGTGGACAATTACCTAGAAATACTTGTGCATTCTACTGACATAAGCTGATCTAGATTTTCCTTGGGGGGGAGGGGCACAGATTAAGTTCTTGGAATCTGAGCTACCACCAGCAGGAAATGAACCTGCAGGACCCTTTTGATTAAAAAATGATAGCAGTGACGACGATTAGGTGGGGCTGTTTCCCCCACACACACTTTTTGCCACTTTTACCCATGCACTATGCTAAACTTAATTTAGCAAGGGAAAATAAAGTGTCCTTGCCCCCCTCCCAAAGTTCTGGCACCTTGTACCCCTAGTTTTGGAACCCACTCGCCGCCACTGAGTGATGGCATAAGTGTAGATTTTTGTAGTTCTTAGTTATTTGCATTAATGATGATTACAGAAAGGGGCAAGCCTGAGAATCCATTTCATCAGGTGAAACTGTCATGAACATTGGAAATATTGAACCTTTGGTTTTGTGTCCATCGTTTGACGTTATTGCCTTGTAATCAACAAGTCCTGGATTTGATTTCCAGTGTAGACTTATTTAATGTGACTAGTAAATATAGTCTAGATTAACGTATGAGGGATTCTTTTATGGACTGAAAGCATTATTTCTCGAACATTGTTAGGTATAATAGAATGTTATCAAAAAATATTTTAAACATACTTAGTCTCCATTATGGTATGGCCACGTGCCCCCTTTGTCCCTCCAGCTAGATCCGCCAATGGAACAGAGCTATAGTCACAAGATTTTGCATTTTTTAAAAAAAGGGAGATCTATAAAATATAATTTAATAAAGATTGAGTTATTTTGAATCGGTACAGTTAGAGCAGATTATAATTTATGTTCTTGAATACCTAGAAAAAAAAACGGCGAAATGGACGTCACATAGGATCCAAGTTGGCCGCAAAGCTTTTGTTGTTAAAAAAATGGAACTTCTACCGTTTTTATTACTTCACTCAAGACTATAATAAACTATAGAGTTTTGTTCCCTATATTATAGAGTATCATAAAATTGGTGGCCCAACGTCTCAAGCAAAGAAGGTGGTAGAGTGTTGAAAGTTTTCAATGTTTCTGAAAAAATATATATACATTTATTACAACAACACTTAATTTTAATTTAAATTTGGATCATTTTCATACTCCATTTGAATTTTGAATTTGAATTCTAATTTTTGGGCCTCCGTCATGTTATACGGTGTCCAGCCCCTTTGATTTCCTAAAATAACTGTAATGTCGTTTACTAAAATATTAAAACATCCTGACTTCGGGTAAAAGCTGAAGCTGTAAAGGAGCACTCAGAACACATAAGGATAAAACACAGACGCCAGGGCCTCGTTAGTCTGCAAAATGCAGTCCAGGAGAGGGTGTACTACGTGGAAGTGAGGTTGACAATTGGGTGTCCTATGTGGAAGGATAACCCCTTGCACCCCTTTCATTCTCTATGATTGTATGCAGCGTGTCCCGTTTGAAATGTCCTATTTTCATTACACTATTTCTCCCAAAAAAGTGTCCGCGGTGGCTCAGTCGGTAACGCGTTTGACTACCATGCTAAAGGTCCCGGATTCGATCCCCGGCCGGTTCAAATCCGGGAACTTTTCTAACGTTGGAAGCGGGCCCGGCGCCCACCCAGCGTCGAATAACATGGGTACCTGGGGGAAAACCTGGGGGATAAAGGCGGTCAGGGGCGTGATGCTGATCACATCACCCCCACTCACGACCGGATCAAGAAAGTGTGGGGCGTTACCCCCACACCCCCTATACGCCTTCATGGCGTGGTGCTATGCACAGGGGAGCACTTTACCTTTTTTTTATTTCTCCCAAAATATTAAACATATCAAAATGAACTAAAAAATAATTAATGTCTGACGCATCAACTTTGTATAGAAAAAATATACCACTTCAACATGTGCCTGACCAGTCACACGAAGGATAACCAACCGATGATCGATTTCTCTCTATGTGCGTTGAAGCATTTCAGGTGTGACGGTTGCAATGACATTTTCAATGCGCTCACGCAGTTGCTGGATGTTCGCTACTTTTGTCGCATGCACCTGTCCTTGACGTACCCCCACAAGAAGAAGTCCAGATGGATTATATCAGCCGAGCTAAGTTCTGCGTACCAGCAAACGACCTGTGCTTTCTCTGCGACGGTCTCCATTTCACTATGCCTGCTGCCACCTGGCGTTGATTTGGAATATCAAACAATTTCCAACAAAACTCGTACGTTTCACCTTCTATATGGCCCCCTAGAGAAAACAAAATATATATACACACATTAATTCATAATCGCAAAATAAAAATAGACATTTGAAATGGGACACGCTGTATTATATAGTTCTGGGCAAATAGACAAGCAGGCTATTTTGTGATCACGTTAACTACACCCTGTCTTGAGAAGGTGTCGACCATAACGGTAGAGAAAGAGAGGAAGCGAGAAAGCGAGTGGGCGGAGCAAAGTAGTGTGACCTGCTGCAAACAGAAGGTAGCTGCAGCCATGTTTACCCCTTCGTGGACTCACTTCCCCTCTCACGCTCTCATTGGGGGAGCCCCCTCCAATCACTATTTGCGAAGAGGGCTTGTTTTGGTTTCCGTGTCACAGAGTGTAAAAGAGTGAAGAAGAAGGGGCTAAAGCTCATATGTATGGAATTTTGAAAAGGCAAACCTATAAAACACACTAGAATAATCCTGTTTGGTGTTTGTTAATTAGTATATGTAACAAGTGCTCTCGGGTTACCAGCCAGAACACTTGAATCACGTCGCCAGGAAAACTACAATTCCTATTTTAATATATGTAATTTGAACATTGGAAATTAAGAAGTAAAGAATATATTACTATAAACCACAAATAATTATTATATGTTCTATGGAAAAGAATAGACAATTCAGTGAATAAATCATTCATTTATATATATAATATAGCGGTGGCTCAGTCGGTAACGCGTCTGACTACCATGCTCAAGGTCCCGGGTTCGATCCCCGGCCGGTTCAAATCCGGGAACTTTTCTAACGGTGAAAGCGGCCCCGGCGCCCACCCAGCGTCGAATAACATGGGTACCTGGGGGAAACCCTGGGGGGTAAAGGCGGTCAGGGGCGTGATGCTGATCACATCACCCCCACTCACGACCGGATCAAGAAAGTGTGGGGCGTTACCCCCACACCCCCTATACGCCTTCATGGCGTGGTGCTATGCACAGGGGAACACTTTACCTTTTTTTTTTTTTTTAATATATAATATATATATATATAATATATAATCACTTAGCCTTCACATGTGACGAAGAAACTAGTCAACTAATTCTGATGAGGAGAGAGGAATTTGTGATTTTCTTTCTTACATTTTCGCTGCTTCAAAGAACTTTCACTTTAAGCCATTTTTCAGAAATTGACACACTTTCATTAACATGTAATATGGATTTGCAAGGATATGCTAGATTATGTTGCTTATTCTTGTCTCGACAAATTATCTAAATTCTGAGGTTCGAACAATACCCGGAATAGCGTGTTGCTTTTCTAATTCCCACTCAATTAAATCTGTCCCGACCTTGGGTTATACGTCATAAACTCCGTCAGGCGAAATGACTCCGCGTATTGATCCGAACTCTGCCACGGTGTCACGTCATATAGTCACGTGACTGCATGCGGTTGGTGAATTGCAAGCAGGTTTTATCTTCCAATCTCAAATACCTGTATTTTCCCTGCAGCAAGAATAGGTATAGTGTACATTATTGTAACATAGCAGGATTTTCAATTTCATCATTCACGAAGGAAAATAATTTAGTGAAGAATATAGCCCCAGTATAAGTTGTACCAAAAATGTATGAGTCTTTATTAAATTATTTACGATTCTTATATCTGACTTCAAGTAAGAAATTACGTTTGTGTGAAAGGCCTGCACGTGAACCGGAGGAAACCCGTCCACAAGGAGGTGCGCCTAAAATAATATGCAACACGCACGTCAACCCTGCTGTTGGACGATTGCGTAAGCAAGCTTGCCTGAGCAAGATTTCACAGGCCTCGAGACGTGCCAGGTTTTTCTCTTTACCGGATCCTAGGAGTCACGTAATATTTGATGTAGTTGCTTCAAGTCCGGCGCGAGGACTACTGTCAGGTTTGTCAACTGCAAATAAATTTCACTACGCATGGAGACATTTGAATTTATGTTAATCGCAGGGGGCCTGAAGTTGTATAACTGTTAGATTTTATAACTTCGCAAATTAATCTTTTTTCCGTAAGAATGTTTGATTATTGTGTCAAAGTTGTGAAGGATCAGTTGCGTTTTATTATTCCATGTACCGGCGTACGCGGGGTTGGAGGGAGCTGATGGGGCTACGCCTCTACGCCTCCTCTCGAAATTTTGAGAAAATCAAAACTTTCAAATGAAAGCAGTAAAGAACTCGGGGAAAGAAAACGTGGGAAATGAAAACTCACCTTAAAATAACCTCTGATTACCATTTCCGTCTTTCAACAGCTTTAAAAACGAAGGAGCGGTGATTTAAAAAAAAAAATGTTTATTCCACCCCTGCCTAGGAAAAGGTATGTAATATCTACGTTTAAAATTTCAGAGTCCTTCGAAAAAAATCCTGGATACGCTAGCGGCTCCAAGTGAGTGTATCCGTGTGTGTGTGGGGGGGGGGGAGGTCAATGTAAATGCAGGAAAGAAAATCACCTGAAAAGTCACGAACGGGAAATAAATTACAATATGCAAAAATCTTTTGTAGTATAAATACTGTTTTAATCACACATTTTATGAACAGAATGTAATGGTTGAATAAGTGCTGCATCGTACCTAAATTAAGGATAAAATTCCCTTCGCTATTAAATTTACGAAAATAAAACAACCTATCTTTGTACCATTCAGGGGATAATAATACTAAGCAAGTCTCGAATAGTATAAATTTTCAAAAAGGGTAGGGTATATTTTGAGCAATAATTCGGGTATTAGAAAAATTTCACCAGAGAGAAAACCTGTAGCAAATGTTTTCAAAGTTCTTCGTAAAATAGTTTAATACAGAAATTCCACTGTGCGAAAATTATATTTACCATGGTGCATTTTGCATAACTTGCTTTGTACTCCTTTGGATCCCAAGCGTCTCGATCGAGATTCACAAAAGTAAGCCACACGGTCCCAAGCGTCTCGATAGAGACGCTTGGGATCCAAAGGAGTACGAAGCAAGTTATGCAAAATGCACCTTGGTAAATATAATTTTCGCACAGTTTTTACGTTATAACTTTTCTATTTTTGGCTAGAATTTCGATTTTTCTTTTTTATATTGTTCCTAACACATGTATTTAACAGAAATGTTTCTTGCACCTTTTTTTTTTCTTCATGAAAACGGAGGTGAAAAGGCGGGAAAAGGGACTTCTCTTTTGCGTCTCTTTTCAAGGGAAAAGATAAATTTCAAACATTTCAACAATTTTTTAAAATAATTTTTGGGGGTTTTCTCCCTTCCCCCTCCATATATACGCCAAATTTGCATAAATTTTGCATTTTGTGCATTTTGACATTTTTTCGTGGGGGGGGGCGGGGGGAAACACCATTTTTTTAAAAGAAAAGTATTTTTGAGGGGATTTCCCCCCTTTCCCCCTCCATATGTACGCCGAATGTGCATAAATTATATATCGTCTGAATCTGTGATTCATTCTGCGTACAACGGTGTATCTTTTATATCTCTAGGGCATATAGTTTCTGAGGTATAGTCATTTCAAGGTATCGCTGCATTTTGAAGCTTGAATCAGTGGCGTGCCCACCATTCCTTTTGGGGTTACAACTCAAGTTACATTGGTCATACGACAATGATGCAAATATTTTTCTGTTTCTTACATGCCAGCGATAATTTCTATGTGTATTTTGAACTTTTCATATCCTTTTTTTCGGGGGGTGGCGGGGGACGAAACCCCATCAAGGGATTTCCCCCCCTCTCCCCCTCCATATATACGCCGAATGTGCATAAATTATATATCGTCTGAATCTGTGATTCATTCTGCGTACAACGGTATATAGTTCATATCTCCAGGGCAAATAGTCTCTGAGCTAAAGTCATTTCAAGGTACTGCTGCATTCTAAAGCTTGAATCAGTGGCGTGCCCACCATTCCTTTTGGGGGTTACAACTCAAGTTACATTGGTCATATGATAATAATGCAAATATTTTTGTGTTCCTTATATGTCAGCGATCATTTCCATGTGCATGTCGACACTGTCATGTACTTTTTTCGGGGGGGGGGGCGGGAGGGGACGAAACCCAATTTTTTTTAAAAAAGTATTTTCAGGGCATTTCCCCCCTTTCCCCTCCATATATACGCCGAATTTGCATACATATCATATACTCTGAATATCTGGTTCATTCCGCTTACAACGGTATATCACTTATCTCTCTAGGGCAATTAGTCTCCGATCTACACTCATTTAATTGAAACTCTGCATTTTGCTCAAAATCGGCTCGGGACCGTGAAGCTTACTTGTGAAAATGGCCTTGGGACTCAAAAGGTTATATTGGTGTGAGCAATACAACCTTCATAGATATATATATATATATATCTTCATTTTCAAATTGATTACATGTGAAGAACATTTCACGTGCTCCACGAAATATTTAGAATCTAAAAGTTGGCAACACTACCTGCATGACTCATGTATCTGGAGCCGTACAGCAAGGTGGGTCTTTGGAATCGTGCAAGGCCTGCCAGTTACACGTGGGCTTTGATGCTCGAAGCTTCAATACCCACGCAGGAAATTATTACTGGCTGACTCGTTAGGTGGGAGAAAGAGAAAATTCCGGCCCGGCGACCAGGCGGGCTTAGTAAGCGTAGTTGCCTTCTCACTTTTTGACACTTTTGCTCCTGCCCCACTATGCTAAAACTTATCTACCAAAGGATAGTAAAATGTTCCCACCCCCACCAGTTCTGAAACACAAACGCCGCCGCTGCCAATGTGTAATAAATTACGAAATTAGGGAAAGAATTGTGAGTATATACTTGACATAAAATTAGTGCGTAAAGACTACATTTACTATACAATGCAGATTTCATAAAATTTAGGTTTTATGTGTGAAGATGAAGAGGAAGTATAACTTGTAATATTGTTCTGCTTAAATTTATTAGGTAAGGTAAAGTATCCCATGCACTACTAGGGGGAGGGCAGTTGATGCTCTCCTTATTTTTTGCCTGTATGGTAAACTTTACCCAAAAAGGGAAAGTAAATCCCCCCCGTTTTGCAACCAAATCGCCGTCCGTGCATAGCACATTTAGGATATAAGAGGGTAGGGCTCCGCATATTCCCGATCTCGGTCATTGTGGAGGTAATGCGATCAGTACCACGTTCCGACCGCCTTTACCCCTCAGGGTGGATCTGAGGCTAGGTGAGTCCCACACCCGCTTTATGTGGAGACAAGGCCTGAAAATTTCAGACCTTAGATCACATACTACAAGAATAGAACCCAGGTCTCCAGCGTGACAATCAGGCGCCTTACCGATTTGAGCACCGCGGCTTAAATATATTATGGAGAGATAGTTATTTATTTGCTTGTATATTTCCACAAGATTAGTAGGAGTTATTTTTATAAACAAAATGGACAGAACCTAGAAGCTTTAATATACGGCAAATGAGTTAAGAACATGGACGTTACACATCCATTTGCTTTCTATTTGTAACGTACTTCCATATCATTCGAAGAAAATTCACATTGATCATTTAGTAATAAGCGAGAAGCTAAGATAAGCTGTAATGAGCTTCCCCAGGTCGTAGTAAATAAAAACTAAATATTAACTTTAGTAAAAGGTTAGCTCCTCGTACACTAAATTTACAAGATGCATGCTTAGGACTTTCCTTTTGAACTAGCCATAAAGGCCGAAGGAGAACGAACAGTCCTTAATTGTGTGCGTTGATAAGTATACTTCTCTCCCTACAGCATCTATTGCCTCGTTGGCCTGGAGATCTAAAAATGTCCATTTGGATTATCGAGTAATCGGTGAGATATCACAAGTCCCAGATTTTTACGAGATTTGAAAACTTAACTTGAAATAGATTGACAAGGGATCTTCCTTTCTCAACCCATTGTCTGCTCGAGTTATTGTTTCAAGTACAATTAATGTACATATAGGCTAGTTAGGACTGAACCTGCAGTTTAAAGTTGGATGCTAAGCACTACGTGCTTGCAGCGGGTATCGAACCCATTGAGTAGAAGGCTGGTTGTCTTGTACACAATTAATCACTGTGCGAATTAAGTTTTTTTTGCTTTGGAAGGGGGCAGGTGCCCACTCAGTTTCGTATTTGAAATTTCATTTCGGGAGAAGGATTCCCGGTTCGATACCCTGTGAAGCCACATGGTGGTCCGGATCCCACTTTAAACTGTAGGTTCACTCTCGATTAGCCTTACTGTGTATAAAGTGGACAGCACCAACTGAATCAACCAATCAATCATTTCGGGAGGGAACTATGGGTTTTTACATGTATGAAAATGTGTATATGTTACCATCTAATAAATTAAATATTGCCTTGCAGTTCTAGGTACCTTATAAAATTGCATGTAACCTACGTAATTAAATCTTATGATAACATTTAAACGTAATCTAGAGACAAATTATCTATTTAGTCTTGCCATAAATACTGTTACAAACTTTTGGCTTGTACGTACTAAACATCCGGTAGGCAGGCTCATGAGCCATGCTTGTGCTGAAGCTCACTACTGACTATTGTGTGTTCAACTGTGGAAGAGTAAGTGTGTGTCTTCTTGTGCTTAGCATGGAGCAGGGCAAATATGAAAACAGATTAGCCGTAATTGCTCTGCATATGGTTGGAAAGCCACTCACTGAGTTTTTCCAGTCCCTAAAACCCTGAAGATCAGCAAAAGGTTTTATCGTACAATCCATAGATTCACTGAGACTAGTGTGAAAGATCGCCCAAGAGTTCGTCGACTTCACACTGTATGAAGAGCGGCGACTGTTAAAAGAGTGGTGGCTCGCGTCCGTCGAAATCCCATCTGGAAGCAAGTGATAATGGCACTTAAGCTGAACATTTCACAACAATCAATGTTCAGGGTGCTTAACGAAGAACTTGGACTTGGAGTTTACCGACAGAATACTGGACATTTCCTGACGCCTCACCTGAAGAAGCAGAGGGAACTGAAATGGAGACGGCCCCTGCAGTGGTACGGCGCCAATTTGCATTGCAGGATCCTCTTTACTCAGGAGAATTTGTTTACCACTGAAGAAAAATTTAACTCCCAAAATGAAAGGGTGTATGCGTCAAGCTCTCGAGAAGTTCGTGAGAGATTTCCCAAAGTTCAGAGATGCCATCAGCACTCCTCAGCCATGGTTTGGTAGGGGTAAGCTATGAGGATTCCACCAGACTTCATTTTTGCAAAAAGGGTTTACAAACCGGTGCGAAATTGTATGCGGAAAGTGTCCTGGACCCTCAAGTGATGCTGTTGACCCAGGCAATGTTTCACAAATAATCACGGAACTTCCAGAAAGATTTTGACCGAGCCATAAAGTGAAGATGACGCAACGGTGGCTGGATCCCAACATTCCTGATTTCACCTCCACTGCTGATTGGTCATCTGTTAGTCCTGATCAAAATGTCGAGGACTACAAACTATGGTAAGTGCTAGAGCGGACAGTCTGCAAGAAGAGGCAACGTATAATTTAAACTTTAAAGCACTCCCTGATGGCAGCAGGCGCAGACTTTCCCATCCAAACCACCCGTGCTGCAATATATGCCTGACTAGAGACACTTCGAGCCTGTGTGGGGGTAAAAAGTGGGCACTTTAAAAACTGATTGGTGCTATTTCTGTGCAATATATGCAAGTGTAACATACTAAAAGAAAATTTAAAAATTTGAAACCATATTCAACTTATTCACAAAATAACGTGTAACAGTATTTATGCCTAGACTAGGTACATTCTAATTGAACACAAACTTATACACAATAAGAGCTTTCAATCTTATAACACCGAAGACTTCACCAAATATTTCTTGCCCAAGTTCAAATTGAAAGTCCAGTGTGTTGTGAACACTTTAATACATGTAATATATCAGCACTATGCCATGAAAACGTATGTGGAAAGCAGCCTGCGGAAATGAGATGAACCCTCTGTTGACTTGTCGAGGTTGGTCAATTGCAGAATGATGTCCTTTAATCCACAAGGCTGCATACTTTAGGCAGGGAAATCTTTGATGACTGAGGCCATTAATGGACACGAATGATTTTTAAACTGTGTTATTTACACAGTTAAGAAATGCTACACTATATGCTTTCAATTCAATTTTCTTGGAGGAGGATAAAAACATCCCTTTCAGGGAAAGAAATAATTTTCCTTTGCCAGAGATTTCCACACGATCTCACCCCGATAATTTGCGCAGTGCAATTAATTACATAATAGAAGACTTCTTAAACTAAGTGTCTGTAGCAGAATTAACATTTAAGAAAATAGTTGAAGAATTAACTGAAAATTTCAATAATATGAAGCTGAGGGTATTACATTTTTATAAGATAACTAGTTGATTACTCGGCGTTGCCCGGGTATTTATTTATCCCAATCTTCTATTATACAGGAATATAATGAATTCTAACTATAGTGTAAAATGAAGTTGGTGTTGAACGGCATTGGGAATGTCACTATTCATTTTAGCGACCCAAAACACCTTGCATTTCACACTAATATCGGTTGTTTTCGATTATTTTTACATGCCACCCCTTCCTACCCCCCATAGGGGTGCCAGGGGTGTCTTACCCACACAGTATTTCTTTCCACATTGTAAGTTGTATGTGTACTAAGTTTGGTCATCGTGAATGTCACCAATTAGTTTAGACACTCCGAAAACTATGGATTCAACAGTAATCTGAATCATTTTTGAGATTTTATTTTTCACTCCATCTCACCCTCCATCCCGATAGGTGATGAACTTGGTATTGAACGGTATTGGGAGTGTCACTATTCATCTTAGCGACCCCAAATACTATGGATTCCACACTAATATCGGTCGTTTTCGATTATTTTTACATACCACCCCCTTCCACCCCTTTCCCTAGGGGTGCCAAGGGTGTCTTGGAGTTGAATGGCTCTGGGAGTGTCACTATTCATCTTAGCGACCCCGAAAACTATGGATTTCACACTAATATCGGCCTTTTTGCATGTCACCCCCTTCCCATCCCAACCCTACGGGTGCAGGGGTGTCTTGGAGTTGAACGACATTGGAAGTGTCACTACTCATCTTAGCGACACCGACAACTATGGATTCTACACTAATATAGGCTGTTTTCGATTATTTTTACATGTCACCTCTTCCCAACCCCCACCCCTAGGGGTGTCAGGGGTGTCTTGGAGTTGAACGGCATTGGGAGATTCACTATTCATCTTAGCAACCTCGAAAACTATGGATTCCACACTAATATCGGTCGTTTTTTATGTCACCCCCTTCCCAACCCCCACACCTAAGGGTGCCAGGGGTGTTTTGGAATTGAACGGCATTGGGAGTGTCACTATACATTTTAGCGACCCCGACAACTATGGATTCCACATAATATACGTCGTTTTCGATTATTTTTATATATCAACCCCTCCCCCCGTACCCTAGGGGTGCCAGGGGTGTCTTACCCCCTGAGTATTCTTTCGAGGTTGCAAGTGATACATGTGCCAAATTTGGTTGAAATCGCTCCAGGCGTTCGAGAGTTATGCTGGAACAAACACATATACATATATACATACATACATACATACCTAGGTACATACATACACACATACGAGTATCCATGTATTAGAGAAGATAAAAAAATGGTAGCTCTGGATGATTCGCAACGATTCACCGGCCTGCATGGGTTTGAATGACTCGCAGATGACTTTGTCTCTGAATAATTTTAGCATGCTGATTCCAAAAATAAAATTCATTTTTATGTTTTTTCTCAGAAAATAGCAATGGCTGCTTCAAAATTATGTGAACGATTTCAATTCCTTATATATATATATATATGTTATTGTTCATGCACATTGCTTTAAATTTTACATGTAATTCCCAAAACTGTAGGCCTACACGTTTCTTTTATAAAATTTTGAACACAGTATCTCACAAATGTTCTATGTGAGTCCCCTTTGTTACCCTGCATACATCAATTCGGTAATCCAATTCCGCCCAGACCAGTTTCAACATGTCTGCATCAACAGTTTGCACTGCAGCAGTAATGCGCTCTTTCAGTTCATTGACATCTGCGGGTAGAGGAGGTTTGTACACAATGTCTTTTAGATGTCCCCACAGAAAAAAATCACAGGGGGTTAAATCCGGGGATATTGGTGGCCAACATAGTAACTGTTGATCATTTTGAGTAGATCGCCTAATCCAGCTGTCTGTCAGTCTGTTATTGGTCTGGTAAAATATTGGTTTTAGAGAATACACATCCTCCAATTTTGAACTATAAATCACATAGAATAAATAGTAAGAATTTAATCCACAAGACACATTGGCATGAAAATTGTAAACTTTGATTACGTAACTTCCATTTTCAAAATCCCTCAGAAAAATTTCCTTCACAAAATGTCCAAGACACAATACTATATGTAATGGGTTGATTGAACTTAGGAGAAAAATCCTGATCTAGGGAAGAAATGTATGTCATGTTCCTTATCAGCATTCTAAATACTCCCAGAATCACTTTTTCGTTTGTAAACAATCGAAATTTGCCTTCTTTAAATTCATTTTATTGCGTTCTGTAATAGGCGTACTGGAATGGCGAATATGAGAATTTTGATTGTGAAATTTTGAAAAATCCTGACGTGATGGGAGGAAATGGATATCAGCAATCGAAATACTTGCACAATCACCCATTGATTTGAAATCATCCGGTATTGTTTCTAAAAATGAAGGGTGGTGTTATTATTATGATTATTTAAGTGAAATTGTTCATTTGGACGGAGTCCAGTTGCAAGTTCAATTGTTTATTACTTATGCTGTTAATTGACATTCATTCAAATAAGCCTAAAACCTACTTTTGTCAATTTGCGTGCTCTTTAGTACCTCTTCCTGGAACTCTTTCTGATAAATTAGAAAATGAATCTACAACCTAGTAATAACTGCAACTGGTCGACAGCGCCTCACCGGTTTTCAGTGCTTTCAGAACAACCCTATCTTCTATTCCAGTATTTACACGTGTGATATATTTAAATGCCTCACACTCAAGAGAGCACGAGAAGTGAAATTATATACAGGGTTACCCAAAGTCCCACACCACAGGCATATGACGATAAATGTGAAATGCTTGTGATTTCTTCTTGCACGTGAATCGTGTGACTCCTGAAGAGAGGGTAGTAGTCATTCTGCTATGTGTGTGTGGAGGCTACCCCCACGGAGATGTCGCAGTGCCGTAGGTTTTGCAGTGTGGGGCTAACAAAAAGCAAAAGATTGTTAGTGCAATCTGTTGTTGCAAAGTGGCTCCAGAGGGCTCTGAATATGGCAACTTTAATTGTGGCCACCTAGCATTAGTTGTACTGTTCAAAAAGGGACCTCCACATTATGAAAGTAATTTTTTTTCACCAATGCTCTTTTCGATTCCGGAGTGAAATGGTGAACCCGTCTTTCGTCACATGTGCTGATGCGATCCAGGAAATACTGGCCTTCCCTGACATAGCGGTCCTTCAGTTCAGTACAGACTTCAACTCTTCTGTGCCGGCCAAAAGCTGAAAGCTGGTTTGGTACCCAGCGTACTCTAACTTTTCGAATAGTAAAATGTCATGAATTATTGTGTTTCCTGTTCTTACCGAACACAATTGCACGACAGGTTAAGCGACGATTGTCAGTGATAAGCTGTTCCACGCGCTGAATGTCCCCCGGAATGACTGCTGTGGGCTGGGAACCACCACGACCGGGATTGTCGGTGACAGACGTACGGCAGCCTCTGAAGCGCTTGCACCATTCAAATGTCTTACTGCGGATGAATGTATCATCACCGTACTGTGTTTGCAGTCTTCTGTAAATTTTAGCTGGTATTATGCCGTCCTTCACTATAAACTTCATCACCACACGATGTTCCGTGTAACGTTCACAATGTTGTCCGCCATCTTGAATACTGGTCTTTGGGTCTCTGTACTGGAGTGTGCAATCAACACCGCCTACCAGTAACAGGACACAATTGCCAGTTCCTACTACATGCACCACCTCCACCCTGGGATTTGTTTTTAAACCTGTAAAAAAAAGTCTCGGATTGACTTGAACAATTTAATGTTTTAATTAATAGTGCAATGTTTTATGTATGAGCATTACATTTTTATCATACCGATATTTATATTATGATTTCGAATGAAAAATTATGTGATTTTGTTCATTAAGGAACCCGCTATTGTGTTTGTCCCTATGGTCGAAAATTATACGGGGGCTAACTCTAGCAAATTCAATAGTGTACGGTCACCACCTAACAATTTGTATATTCCTCAGAGTTTTTACCTAAGGTACCTGGTAAAACCATGTACCCAGTATGTCCTAGTAATATATTTTGTTCTTTCACATCCAAAAATGCATCACAAATTGTAAAGAAAGTTCCACAATGTTGTTTTGATAGGTATATAAGTATGTTGATACACTTATATACCGGGTGGGACAAATAAAAGTGGCCCTGAGTTTGTACCATGGAACTTTGTTCTCCGGGCCACTTTTATTTGCCCCACCCAATGACATGATATTTGCAAATAGAAATAACATTGTTTACAAACCAATAAACAATATACTGGCATGTCACATTTGTTACCAGAAGACCATGGATTAGACAACACAGTCTAGGCAAGTGAAAAGATCCTTAGTGAGTCCCATAAAGTCTACGTGAACTTGAGAGTAACAAATGTCACAATTTACGCATGTTCTTCAAGAATTACGTTGTTGTAAAGTACACATTATGAGCTTTCATAGTATGTATAGTCAGTTTATTTTCGAAACATCTCCAGCTTATTGGGAGTGTCCTACTAGCGAGCCTACCAACAGCCTAGAGCGTGAGCAACTGGGATGCAACGTCCTTTGAGATGACGTCAGCGGCGCGCTCGTTGATTGACGTATTCCGGAATTAAGACTCTCTTCCAAGCTGCCAACGCAAGAAAGCCAAAGATGAATGGAAATGATCCCACTCTACTACAGATATAAACACTTATTAATTGGAAGGTGTATTAAGTTAAATCGTCGGTATGCAATATTAGATCACGCGAACAGAATCACGAGGTCCAGCTATTTCGCTTTTGTCATCAAGTTAATGTACTTCTATAGCTAACAGGTTCAATCATGTCATTTGGACAGTCTAAATACTAATGTCATCTGTTGAATTAACCAGAACTTGGAAAGAGAAAATAGGCCATATTGAGTACTAGACCATATTGAGTTCAGGTACTTTAATGGATCTGAGCAAGTCTTATATTAGTTATCAAATTATAATTATATCCTCACAATAAACAGAGTAATCATGAAACCATAGTCTCTTAAATAACGAAAGAATTCTATGGAAAATATCAAAGGTTACAACATTTATCGGAGTAAAAATTACCTCCTAAATTAGGCATTGTTCGTCAAAAGTTTATTAACAAAATAGTATACCGTCAGTTTAGTTTATTACGCTCTTAAAATGTAATGTAACAGAGATTTCAAAATATCAACCAAATCTGAACAACCAAAATGATAAGAGTCCCTGTTTTGCCATTCTATTTTGAAATAGCACAGCACACATTCGCATCTTATCTTTGACTAAGTGATTTAATTTAGTCTATTGCGGGTCACGAACTTCAAGATACGCCGAAGAGGGCCTGCCGCAAAGAGAAGAAAGTGAGAACAAACACTAGCGCGAGAGGCAAGAAAGGCAAGAAGAATGAAGTAAACAAGGTTTCCATCTTGCAATTTCAGGGTTACAACCTCAATGTGTCAACTCTATATACAATATTTACCAAGCGTTGCAGACTAGGACGTTGTGACATCACGAAGCAGGCGGATATCTAGGTCGGGAGAAAAGGAGTCACGTACAGAGGCCTTCGTGCGGGGGCTATTACCTTCCCGCGCCGCTCTGATCAATAAAATACGCCAAAAACACTGCAGAGCTGGTGACTAAATACGCTAAGAAAAATACAATTTGAATTCAATCACGGCCTGCTACGGTGCGTTGAGAGATAATTCATTTTTCAGTCCAAGTGGAAATATTTGTTCAGGACTGAATTTATTGATTTGTGCTCTTTACGTGGCAACATAGTAATCACTATACTCTGTCCCGGTTATATCTGGAGCAAGTGAACGAAAACAAGTAGCGGCGCAAGTAGTGACGCGAGACGGATCCACTAATGAAAACGCGACAGGGAATGGGATTGCGCGGAGTGGGAAATCAACTGCAGTCACCAGCCTTCTCAGCAGCCTGTACTGTTTTGCTCTACCCACTCGATTTTCCCCCTTCTCTGCCGGTGTGCGCGGCCTTGCTCCAGAGATAACCGAGACAGAGTACATGTATAGTCAATGGAAAAGTAATTGAACAGAAAGAATACTCCATTTTATAAAGTTTTTCCAAGGATTTTTGTCACAATGTCAAATAAAAACACGAAATACTATAAATGGTATTATTGTGAATTGGTTTGTGTAACAAAATTACGTTAATGAAAATACATAATGCAATTATTCAGAAGTTAGAAACACGAACTATTCGCATTTCCAGTATTTTCATTTTATTACTATTATTGCTACTGTCAGCAAAATATCTCACATTATGAGCTCTTTACTTAAGAAAAAGTTTTATCGATTTGAATAATTAAAATCGTTTATATGAGAACATATAATTACATCATTATTGTGAAAATGAAGAAATGCCCCTTGCATTATCCGTTTATTCTATTTTAGAAAGTTCATGGTTTCTTATATCTCTACTTTAATAATCAACATATATGTTTCAATATGATTGGCTGTTCTTCAAAAACGAATAACAATCAATATATGTACAAATTATAAAACTTTCACTCAATATTTTAAAATCAAAATCTTGTTAAACCTTATTAATCCTCTATTCTCTCCGCTGTGCTGCCATCTATTACTCCTGTTAGGAAGTATTATTTTCTCGTGCTGAGTCGTAATTTTTTACACCTTAAATGTATTATGTGGAAACCCACTCGCTTCTCTTGTCTTGCTTGGTCTCAATCAAGGCATCGTATAAGGTAAATCGTCTAATGAACTTATGATAATTAAACCGTGCTGCTGAAATGTATGTGAACATTAGGCTTCTTAGAAAACTTGGATACTTAGCATACATAGTTTTTCAATATTTTTTCCAGATCAGTTTTAAAATCATCACTCAGAAGCGTCCGGAACATCTGGCTGAGAGAGAGAAGCATTTCACAATAACCATGTTAGAAATACGTTTTTAAACTTTTAAGTTCTTTCTAAGACCACTATATACGTATAAAGGCTGATTCGGACTGAACCTACAGTTTAAAGTGGTATCCGAATCACAATTCGCCTCTACCGGGTATCGAACCGAGACCCCTTGATTATAAGGCGACGACTTGACCACTACCCTTGGAATATGTCCACGACCTATGTTCTGGTTGATTGATTTGATTTACTTTACTGGGCTTTTCTGCCACTTATCGAAAAGATAAGGATGAGTGATGATAGGATGAATCTGATTAAGGAACTCTCACAAAGAACACTCATTACGTATCCAGGATTCGAACCCGGGACCTCTGTGTTAGTCACACCTACACGGAAATCGAGGTTGTTCTGAAAAAAGCGCTAGAACTTAAGGTTAAAGGATTAAAACCGTCCGAAGCGCAGTACAAAATTCATATATAACATATATAACCCTGTAATATCAAAAGTGTTAAGCCAGTCTCACACGGGGATTAAGTAGGCCCCCATTTCCCTTACCACCTCCGACTCAAAACTACCATAAGCGTTTTTACGTCTTCAGTTCGCGAATGCAGCAAAAGGGTTCTCACACGATCCTTAAAATCGCATCTTTAAAAATGGCGACTGCGCAAACACGGTATACCACTTCGCAAGTTTAGATGCTAATAACTACTGAAGATTTGGGAAAATTATGTTTTCTCTTAAAAGAGTAAGAGAATAACATTGGCACTGTTTAAAAATGCAGCACATGTAACCCTTGGCAGTGAATGTGAGTATATAATATGTTATTTCAAATTGATATACCACTTCACAGATACACTACATAAAGTTGCATTACTCGTATATTACGATAGAAGTTGTATATTCTAATGAAATCCTTCTCGTACGGTTTTGAAATACCCAGAATTCCCCAATACGAACTAGTCAATTAAATTACATAAACTTAGCAACATCCAAAGTGCAAAAATTGTGGTGTTTACATTAAGTTACCATATTATATTTATATTTCATTGACACCACTTTTCTTCTAAAATACTTATTGTGAAATTGACTTTGAAGAACTAAATACAATTCATAACTTATATATCGTTACAACACTACCAGATTGATTTACTGCGGTGCTACACAGAGCACAGTCTAATTGTTACAGCCAACATACATACGTATGTGGCTGTTCACTGTTCAGTGTTTACTGTTTACTTCAAAATAGTATTCGCTTCGGTTGTGAAAGCTAAATAACCGTTACATACACAGTACGAAATTTAGACATACAAACTATTTATTAAAAAAAACAATAGTAATTAGTAGACTCTTCACTCAACAAATAAAATATTCGCCCCAATCCCAATCATTTATATAGCTGTATTGGTCGAATCTTTTTCTTCTTTAAGCTGCCTTGAATAAAGAATCGAACATCTATTGCCTTTTTTCTTCTTCTACTTCCTACTACAGCTGGCCAGTGTGTTCCTCAATTCCGATTGGTAGTTCTATTAACGATGAATTTAGAGATGGTTTCTAATTCTGTCGGGAACTGAATAAGAGAAAACTCTCACACGATCGTTAAGTAACGAAGCTAGAAGTCGATGGCGAACTGGGTACGTTCCTATCTATCATGTGAGACTGGCTTTAGGAAACCAATAGCTGATTCCTTTAGATTTTTGGCTGCTGATTTCAAAATAAGTATAAGAAAAGTCCCGTCACGTATGGTTTTATCACAAAATCCCTTTTTATCAATCGTTTTCGGTTTTTCTAACCAGCAATGTAAACAACTAGGTCTACAAATCTGATCGCTAGATGGCAGCACTTTGGTTTCTTAAATTAGATTATTAAATTGGTAGAAATAGGCAAATATAATTCAATTAGGAATAATGAAATTAAGCCTCATCATTATTTTATACTGTGTACTTGACATAACTAAATGCTCTAATCAGAAACTAAGATGTCAGATGTATGAAACATCTAACACTCCATTATATACTACAACCTCTCTCATATATCCAATAAACTGTTCAAGATACGAGTCTACAAAAAAGCATAGGTTAGTTCGTATGAACGTTCCAGCCTGATCATTACCAGTGTGTAGTTCGAGATCGGTGTGTTCGTTGAACTCTCCAGCCTAACTATTGCCTATTTTTGTGGGAGCAGGAAAAGGTCTTTATCTATTTTGCCTTGACTCATCTCACCCAACAGGTTAATAGGTGCCGGTGCTTGCCCCGCCGAGTTGATACTTTCCTGGAGATGAGGCCTTGCTCGAAAAAGGTCTATTATCCAGACGAGTCTACTAATTCATCATTGGGACTTAGATACGATTATACCTATTTTGTTTGCCAGAGAGCACAACAATACAAACCAGCTGCGAGATTGAGAAGCCAGACTGCAGAGAGCGAAGAAGAAGATGATATATCATCTGATTTGATATATCACATCACCCCCTTTCCTTTGAAATTTTTGCGTTGAATTCAATATGACGGTCAATAATATGCCGGACCTGCGCTTCACACACACGGCTAGGGATCTCCCTGTGCTTAACCTATTTCTTTCATGACCAATTATACCCAGGATAACTCCTTTACATTTTGTAGGGAGTGTTGAGGGACATTTGACTCGTCGTAGTTCATGTAATGAAGCTTTTATCAGTCACATAGTTACACATATTATTTTGTATCTTCTGATCCCATTGCAGTCCCAGAATCATATTTTGATATGTTTTAGAGTATGGCATGAGGGACCAAATATATTTTTTTCATGATTTTTGGTGATGACAGGTTTTGAGATATTCAAGGTCACGTGATAAAATTATATTTTTATGCAAAAGTAGGCTTGTTATATATCACTGGAAAGCATGTTCAATTCCCTGTACAATAAGCTTTATGTGATCTTCCTACGCGAAATAGGGGCGGAGTTACAGCACATTTAGTACAGCTAAGCGGGCTCAAAAAGAACAATTTATCTGAAATTTGGCCTTGAATAATTTAACAATTAAAAGATAAACGAGACTCAAAATTTCCATAGTTACTAAGTTCCATGCACAGTTTCAACTCTCCAAACTTCATGAAAATCGGTGATGGTCAGGTTGGGGGCTGTGTTGATTTCGCATGGAATGTCTCACATATATTTTATGCATGTGGCAACCCTGAAATTGAGCCTAGCTCTACAGGCAACCAACCAACGCCTTATGTAAATTGGGTTGCCTATTATAAAATGTCGTTGTCCTAAGCCATTGACCCTCACAGAGTTAGTCAGTGACTCAATGCTACCTCAAATCCTCACTTAACGCATGAAATTGGTCTATGAAAGAACAGAACTATCTCATTTTTAGTAACAATTGTACACTCATTAAAAGTTCTTTATCAGTATGACGCACAATAAGTGATCATCCCCCCCACCTGGATCACCCTCTTAACATATGCCACGTGCTGCGGGTAAAACAATAAGTAACTTGCTAATTAGTAATTTGCAACTTTCATTAATCGCCCCTCAGAAGGTATACTATTTCTATCTTTCTGCACACACCCCTCACAATTATATAGCTACATAAAGGCTGGCCATGGTAGTGAGACGTCTTGATTTGTATCCCGGACGGTTAAAGCTGATTTTGCATGTTTCGTACCTTCGTTTATTTCCCTATTATTTATCCTCATCGCATCTATGTAAGAAAGTAGGTTACATAACACAAGCATAAAACCAGAGAGAACGATATCAGGTGAAGGTTGTTCGCCTACGTACAAACAATATTTGAAGTTTAAAAAATTAGACCATTTATGTAGTGACAATATCAAAATTCATATTTTAACACAAAATGAATAAGTACTGTGAAATATAGAATATAAACCAGGAATTAAGTATAATTCAATTACATAGCCAAAATCAATTTATATCACCTTAATTCATAACACGAATATTAATATTTTACACCTTACACTCTGAAAACTAATATTTTCTTTCCCATTAATATAGGTACAATATGGGGCAGCGTTCGTAACGTAATTTAACCCTCCGTCATCCGCGTCCCCATAGTAGCACAAATGTCCCGCGCGCGGCTCTCAGTGGCGCTTTACCAAGACCAACATTATTTACAGGAATTATTGGTGCAAATGGATGTTCAATTACACTGGCACTTACTGGATATCAGGCAAATTTCAGATATTTGTATTTGCTATTAAAATAAATAAAATTTTAAAAAATTAAAATGTATCATAGAATTACAAGCTTAGACTCTTGAAGCAAATGCACCAAAATATTATTCTAGAATTAATTGAAACTTTGCCATATAATGAAGGAACTAAAAAATGACCTCACCATTCACAAAATTTTCAACAGATTTTCTAAAATATTTCAACGTATTTTTCAAAAGGATTTGAAAGCGTAAAACATATACACAATGGGCTTATAAAGGAACTAGTTCTTCCAAAATTCTAAGTCAAAGTCTTCCTGACTCGCAGAAAAAACAATCAAGTGTAGAAAACACAACTCGAAGAAACTTCAAAAATATTTTTAAAATGTTCAAATCTAAATATGTTTCTCCTACTTTTAGAAGATATACGTAAAAAAAGACATACTGACTCAAATATAAGAAACCGAATGTTGTCACTTTTCAATATCGTTATTTTGACAACTCGAACATTTCGTGTGGGTACTGCAATGATCTCTGCATACAAATAATTTGCATTCCGAACAACGTACCGTTGTTTTATTATTCTTATATCCGCCAAATTCATGGCTGGCGTGCTATGATTTAAGGTAGGAAACATTCCCGGGCGCGGTACTGAGTGCCGCCACACTTCACAAGCGTGTAAGCAACTGAATGAACGCTAGAAAAAGGCGCGAACGTCTCTATGTTTTCGTGGGAGTAGTGTAGATAAGTTTCCTAGTGCTTTCCAGACCATTATTGCGCTGTTGAAGAAAATAATTCAAAAATTTTTAAAAGGCGGCACTCATTGCAGCAGCGCGGGTTACGGAAGGTTAAAGATGCAATTATATGAGGAAAAAGGTATTCATATTGAATGACCTTAGTACAGAAAGCAATGCAATTTAGCAGTTAGAGTTTGAACTTGTCAACGGGCCAACAAGTGCCACAGGGAGCCACACATTCTTACATCGGCGTCGGGATGCCCATTACTCGTTCTAACTTGTTTGACAAGATACTAGTAATGCCATCTCTGATGCGATCCATCAGATACTTCTTGCTTAAGGAAACCCTATGAAACGAAGTCCGGACAAGACAAATCCGGGGACCGAGTTGGCCAAGGGATGTCGACATGAAGAGAAATCAATTCCTGTGAAAAGCTCTGTCGCAAGAAACCCACCACACTGCTCAGAGTAACACCAAACAACAACTGAATCTAAATCTACTGCAAATGGCAATTCTTGCACAGTAGAACGACACTGTTGGCATCATGATCGTCATTTCCTACTCAAATTACGCTATGAACGCTGCCCCGGCTTGTACAATAACTAAATTTGTTGGGTGGAGAATATTTCGTAAGACTTTTATTACTTGTATGTAACAAAAAATCATAACTCATGCTGAAATTATTAATCCAGATAAAATAACTCACATGGGACACATTGCAGGTGCTAATTGAAGGGATCTCGTCGAGATAGTGTCAGGAAAACAAACTTTGACAGTTTTAATTATGTTGTAGTTGTAGAGTAATGATAAAAATTAAAATCTTGCCGGCGTTACATATAGCAGAGTATGGAATTTGCGTGTTTCCTACGCTGCATTGTCGTGCATGCTCCAATCTCTAAATGAATCTCGATTCAGATGATCACCTTGACCTGCTGGACTAATTTGCGTGTCCAGTTAGTGAAGATCGATAAAAATATTTGCATGCTCTGGGCGGTGGTTTTCACGGAAAACTCGTTGTATTAAAAATTCTTACCGAAGGCAAGAATAAATATTTGGGAGTCAATCCACAACTGGCAACATTTTGCAAACGTTCCAACCCATCGTCTGTTCGTTCCTTCATGGCGAGTCTATAAATCCTTAAGAGGTTAATATTATCAAATCAAATACAAACTTACACACTTCCACTTTCAGTATATAAACAAGAATGAGGTGATATTTTTAGAGTGTTCGGGAGAAGTGTTGGGCATTGAAGAGGATTCTTCTTTTAACATTTCTTATAAGAGCAACCCTTTTCACAATAAGCAGGAGAGAACCATTTCATTACCATCATGGACACCCGCAGAATTTTTTTCAGGTAGGGGCAAGCAAGGTAATTTTTTTTTGGGGGGGGGCAAGAGCGGCATATTTTGCCCCATAATATAATACTAATAATTATTAATATTATAATTCAAATAACAATAAACTTGTAGATGGTAACAAAATGCCAATAGTTACAGATATAGAATATAAGTGTTTTTATCGTTTCTTGAGTGTCATTTTAATAGTAATGTCTCCTACAAAACATTGCTTCGGTCTTAAATTACCATGTTTCTTCAACGTCCTTACAATAATTAACATAAATTACTCTGACTGAAATGAAAGTATGTGTGAAATATAATTATTAGGTAGACATTCATTTTCTAGGGGTACCGTGCCCCTCTGTTGCCTTCCTTCCAGACGTTCATGTAGATTACTGAAAAGCATTGTAATTTTTGTGAAGTGGTAAGTAGGAAGCGAAAGCGAATTAAATATTTACACCAGTCTGAGCAGCAATAATTAAAGAGAACTGGAATTCATTCGTTCCATGATATGATTCACTGTTTATCGTATTGATCGTAATTGCAGACTCTCCTGATATGCCTGCCGAAGAAGACGTGATTTCGTCAGCCATCGCCTTAGTGCAACAGAATGGGGAGCCACCTGTTGTCGAAAGCAGCAAGTACTACGAGGAGCAGCTCCCGCCGGAATGGTCACAGAGAGCAGCAGCGGAGCTGAACGAGAAGCCGGAAGACGTGCACCAGGACATCGAGAAGCTCAGGAACCTTGTGCTAGGTATTCATATATTATATTCAGTGGCGGCGATTTGGTTCCAAAACTTATTTGAACTATGAAGGATTTCTAGGTTTCCCAGCAGAGGTAGTTGCACATTGTTTCGGATACACCTGTGAAATATACATCTAGCTTCGTTTAACCTATGGAGAATTAAAACAAAATTCACACAAAGGATTTCGAGGTCTCTTAACATCTAGCATTTATTACTCTGTGCGGTAAATTATTAAATAAAGTTATTAACTAATTAATAAATTTCATACGAAATGTGGGCATTATTTACAAATAAAGTTACTTGAATTCAATTCTGTGCAGACAGAATAAGGGCACCAGAGAGGAGCGCCGCGGTATTCAACACCAGACCCCAGAAATATCTTCGAAAGAATAGCAATACGAAGGAATGAAAAACAACCTTTCTTCGTTTATTCGGTATCTCTCTCTGTCTCTTCTCCATCTCTGTGACACACATGACTAGATCTCGGATTTTTATATAATATTAAAATACAAAATATGTACATAAATATGTAAAAATAATTGATCATATATGTACGTACATATGTATTATCAAAAGGATATATAGCTAAATGTGAAGTATCAAAGAATATGTAATATTAATAATAATCGAGTATCCAAGAAATTTCAAGAAATCTGCTAGATATTTATTTTATTTAATATATTCAACTTAATTTTAAGGACATAATTTGAAGTTGTTCAAATTAAAATTGGTATCAAATTTATAAACTGAAAGAAGCACAGCAACATCTACATAGTTAAGAAACCAATTTTGTCAACTATTAATTACTTTTCATATCGTAAATTATTATAGAATATGTAAATATGTGACAGAGCTCTTCCTAACTTTCGAAACAAAATGTAAAGCGAAGCATCTGCAGAAATAACAATTCAAAGAAAATACTAGCTACTTTTATAAAGGGAACGTATTGTGCAACTCGCTACGTACAGGAAAGTAGCTTTCTTGTCCACTGATGCCAAGTTTCTAGGTGCTTTGCCTAAACCTAAAAGCGAAACGAAAATATGTAACCAGAATGAATGGGGGGGGGGGGTAGATACTCCAGCATCTTTCGATAAATAACAGTTCCCGTATTTGTTTTTCTTCAACCAGACAGGCTGTCGACTTGGCAGTCAATTTTAGATGACCGTAAACACTAAACATCTCATTAATTCGAAGATATGACATCACATGAGCTACAAATTTTCATCATGTTCAGAGATCGAAAACACAGGAAAGAGGATAAAGATAGGATAAAATTACGGAAATATGTTGTTTTATGTAAAGTAAACTAGAAAATATGTAAAATATGTAATATCCTGGCAAATATGTAAAAATATGTAACATAAAACTTATGCAAAATCATGTCAGTTATATAATTCGTTGACATTTTACTGTTCAAGGTATGTATCTAGAAAGGAATAGAATATGTAATTATATACTAATACAAGCTCTACATATGACTCTTGTCGCGATTAACCACAGCCGACAAATAAGTCCGAATTCAAAATTCTTCGCAAATGTTGCTTCAGGGCACAAGAGGGCAGCTAGAGTCAACGAGTGTATCTCAACCCATAAACTAGAACTTTGATCCTAAGGTGCGATGATAATTTGTTTTCAGTAAAATCATTCAACTATAACTCTTTATTTTCTACTTCAAACTGTGATCAGCTATTCCTTCAACGTTTCTACCCACGTAAATTCGATCTCACTCTTAGTCGCCTTAACACGTTGAGTGATCCACTCAGATCAAACCATCAAAGATTCAGGGTTGAAGTCGTGGCGTGAGTAGGGTTGTGTGATGGTTACTTCATGGATTTCAACTCACTGGAAAACAATTTTTAACTTTGGAAACGAAAGGGTGATTCTCATGGGCGTATTTAAGGTGGGGTTCAACGGGTCCAAAGCCTCCTTTTGGTTCAGTAAAAATACCAGATTACCTGTTTTATCCGCTTGTTCATAAAAATTTCTTCGGACTTAATTATATTCTCCTAAATTCGAGACATATAGGTAAGGATACGGTTGGGAAGGAAATTACGAAATTCCACACACCAGATGGGACTGAAGACCAAATGTCTGCAATTTCCTATTGTTTTTTTTTTCGGAATTTCTGCGAAGAAAAACTGCATTGGGACTGTCAAATCAGTTATATTTTCCCCCTTGAGTCTTCTTAAATAAATTTGGTTTTTAAAAACGGAGTGCAAGAAAACCAGGTAAACATTCTAACATTCTCAAGTTGTTTGACACAAGATGAACAGAAAAGTATCAATAATAAGTAGCGTGACTTCGTGACTACATACACCCTACCCCCCAACCCCAACAAGCTTCCGGTCAGCAGTGTCCTGGATTTTCACATATGAATAAAGCAACCTTAATCATACCAAAAGTTGCCCCCCTCCCACCTTACGTGAACTATATATACACGTCCATGGTGATTCATATAGTATTTTTTCCGCTGATTTCAAATATGTTTTCTGCTTTTCTCTATCGGGCATAGAATTTTTTAATACACATTCTTTGTTGTAATGAAATGACATTGCCTTATTGAAATTAATATTTGTTACATATTCTGTATACTGATCTAAAATGTACTTGTTAAGGATTTTCTGCTGTATTATGCTTGAGGAACATCTGTCTTGATAGGCTAGCAGTAGTTGACTAACTTTAGTTAGCTCCATTTACTTTAGTAACGGTTTTTCATTGTATATACATGTAGTTTCTGATGTAAGCGTTCTTCATGTTTGTCACTTATACTGATATTGTCAGAGGGAGAAACGTTCAAATGTTAGACCAACAAATGGATTTTTAGGAACATATTATAACAGTTGATGTAGTTATCATGAAGCTTCCTAACAAGTTCGTTGTAGTTATCCGCCTAATGATTTCCCGGGAAATTCTTTACAAGTTTCTGGAGTGGTCCCCTTGCTGTCACCTCAGCTTCATTCAAACATGGGAAGGCCTGGACTTTGAGGCACAGGTATTCATTCTACCCTGTCACAGCTATGTCTGGAGTAAGGCCGCGCATAGAAGCAGAGATGAAATCGAGTTGGCAAAGCGAAGCAATACACGCTGTTGGGAAGATTTGTAACTGCATTCGCTTCCCCCTCAAAGCAACGCCGTTCCTCTCACGTGTTCATTGGTGAAGCAGTCGGCGTCACTACTTCCGCAGACATGTTTTCGTTCGCCTGCTCCAGAGATATCTGGAACAGAGTGTAGTTGAAGGGATATCTTTAGTATTTAACGATATGCCTAGTCTTAGCAGTTATTCCACAGATTTTTTTAACCATTTCCAAATCATGAGTACTCCGATTGGCATGTGACAAATCCTTTCAGCTACATATAACAGGGCCACTCAGGAAGCACAACAGATATGATGGGGTCCATTTTTTTTTCCTGGTCACGTATTTTGCAGCCAAAATAAAGTTCATATTATTTCATAATCAATGGAGTTATGTTTCTTCTTTGAGATTTTGAATTTAACCCACCTTCCACACGGCTACCTCGCATTCGTGTCTAGATGTTATCTTAACAGGAGACTGCTCTCGAATCGCCAAACATGGACAAACGAGAGCCTGCGGTCTCTCGTTCCACGACCTTATTTACCTTGCTTACTCGCTCAATGCTCCGAAATCCAAGCCAAACGTAATTGAATACCGCGATTAAAGAAAATTAACCTCGCTGCTCTAAAAGAAGTGCAAAGTGCTTAGGAAAACGGGCAAAAAAACTTACTGGAAGGGAGGGTGAAGCATCTTAAGAATAGCGAAGAATGCAAACAAGATAAAGGAAAATAGAGAAGAGGAAGAGAAAGGGGTTATCTATGGAGCGAAATGTAAAGAATGTCAGAGAGTGTACATAGGAGAAACGAAAAAGAAGCTTAAAGACAGGTTGAAACAACATAGGGATGATGTACTACTTAAGAGAGAGAGAGAGAGAAACAGGACATGACATAGAGTGGGATGAAGCTAAGCAGATAGGAAGGGAGAAGAGAATACTAGTAGGAAAATGGAAGGAGGCCAAGGAAATAGAGAAGAAAGGTGAAGAAGACGCAATGAACTGGAATGGGGGACTGAAGATAAACAAAGAATGGAAGAAGGTGTTAGAAAGAGCGGAAATGACAAGAGAAAAAGAGGAGAGTGTTAAGTGTGCATAATATCTGAAACGGTATTCAATTGTTTGTAAAGTTGTTATTGATAAAATTGGGAGTTCAGTCATCTTAGATGTGGTTATTGTAAGTTTAGTATTAAATCGTTATTTGGTATCCTCGTTTTTATCTTTATACTCAGCTAAACTGGCTTTACAAAATGTCAAGGTCCTTGTTCCATACGACCAGAATAAAGAAGTTATTATACAGTGTGACGCATCTCAAAATAGATTAGGTTCGCAATTATGCCATAAAGTACAAGGGGAATTGCGTACGATTGAATGCATTTCATGTACGTTAAATAAGCACGAGGTTAAGTATCCTATGCATGAAAAGGAAGCTTTATGTATCGTATATGCAGTGAGGACATTCCAGAAATACGTACAAGGTAGATCGTTTGAAATATGGACAGATTCAATCCCAGCTAAGCAATTGTTAGCTATGGAAAAACCAATTCCTATTATGGCGTCGCCACGCATTCAAAGGTGGTGCTTATTTTTGGCTTCTTTCACATATAAACTAATATGTACTAAAAAGGTTGAACGTGCAGACATGTTATCAAGGTTGCCACTTCCTGACGTACATGATGACGATCCTAGGCAAGAAGAATTTGTGTACCAGGCTACGCTTACGCCGAATGCAAAGCAGGCGATTTTGACGTATTTGAAACGAGATAAGATTCTTAAGTTAACGAAATCTTATTGCAAGAATCGATGGCCACAAGATGTGAAAGGGTTCAAAGGAGATGAATTGAAGGAACTGTTGGCGTACAAGAGAAGACAGGCAGAACTAAGCATTACGGATGAGTTACTGTATTGGGGTCGGAGACCGGTTGTTCCCAAAGGAGTGCGAAATTACATTATTCAGAGAGCCCATGAAGATCACTGTGGTATTGTAAAAATGAAAGTAATGCTCAGAGAGAGATATTGGTGGCCAGGAATAGATAAGGCTATTGAAGAGTATGTAAATAAATGTGAAGTTTGTGCGGCAGTCAAGTCAAATACAAGCGCTAAGAACTATAGTGCATGGACTGAATGCAGACATCCGTGGGAAAGGATGCATGTGGATTTTTTGTGTATAGAAGTATTACTTATATTATAATAGTAGATGCCTACAGCAAATGGGTAGATTGTGATAGATTGGTTGGTTGATTTGTTGTTTTAAGTCCACTTTATGCACAGTAAGGCTAATTGGGACTGGACCTCCGAACCACTTGTGCCTCCACCGGGTATCGAACCCGGGACCCATTGATTACAAGGCGACGACGCTACCACTGCGCCATCGGGGAGGCTAGATTGTGATAGAGTTTCGTCTACTTCATTTAAAGAAGTAAAGCGTTATCTAATTAAACATTTTGCTATTTTTGGGCTACCAAAGTGTATTGTGGTAGATAATGGTCCCCCATTCTCATCTTCAGAATTTAAAACATTCTGTGATGAACGTCACGTCAATTTGTACCATTCTCCTGCGTACCATCCTGAAAGCAATGGTCAGATCGAGCGCTACGTGCAGACAGTGAAAACAAAGCTAGACTGTGCTGTACTGGAGCAATTGAATAAGAATTCGCATGTCAATGTTGAAGAATTATTGCAGAGAGTATTGGTAGCTTTGAGAAGTGAATATAACGCATCAGGTGACAAAACGCCACAGCAAATGATATTTTCCTACATTCTCAGGAATAAATTTGATGCCCAAATGGAAGAAATAATAGATGAAAACTGCGAAAGGGATAAAGCAGAAGCAGATGAAAAGGTGAACCAAAGAGGCGATTTTGTATGGGTGATGTTACCATTTAAGGACAAGAGGAATGCAGGTATGTCAAGGGAAAAATTATAGCACGGAAAAGCAAAGTTACATGGCTGGTGAATGTTGAAAGTAGAAACCGGGTTGTGCATGAAGATCAGTTAAAATGGATGCAAGACAAGAAAGATAGATATAATTTTGAAAGTGAGAAGAAGGAGAAGGATAATGATGAACGAATTCATGGTCCAGATACAGGTCAAGACGGCGGATCAGTTTTCTGCGATGAAGACTTATTCATTACAGGAAAAAGTGGTAGTAATGGTAGTGGTTCTGTGGCGCCTGAAGCTTCTACGCCAAATGACAAACCGTCTACATCGTACTTGGATGATTTCTGCAGCCCACATCAGCGACAACAGCAGCATCAGTGTAGGAGGTCCTCTCGACAGAGAAAACCGCCTGATAGTCTGAAATATAACTAAGTCAAATAAGGAAGAGGGGGAATGTTAAGTGTGCATAATATCTGAATCGGTATTCAATTGTTTGTAAAGTTGTTATTGATAAAATTGGGAGTTCAGCCATCTTAGAAATGGTTATTGTAAGTTTAGTATTAAATCGTTATTTTGTATCCTCGTTTTTATCTTTATACTGTGAAATACCTACGTGTGCGAATCAATTAACCTCTGCGTGTGAATACACGACAGAGAGAAGAAGGAAGAAGAATGAAGGAAAAAGAGCGTGAGATAAAGAGTCCAACCATATTGCAGATGGAAGAAAATGTTTAGCCTTCAGGTGAAAGTACAGTTAACAAGTAAAAGCCACCTGCTAGAATGTTCCAGAATAACTTTCTAATAGTCTGGAGGGTAGTAATTTTTGTGTATATATATATATTCCTGTTTTGCACCTTGTTACATTTGTACTTGGTGCAGAGTCTGAAGAAGACCTTGCTAGAAGGTTGAAACGTTACGTTTAGTTTGTTTTATAATTAAAGAATTTCTGCCTTGGTCAGCATACTGAGTATTTCATATCATGGAAACAAGGCTTAATGGTGTTACAGAATGCCTGTGTACGATACATTTTTAATTTAAAATATTGGGACCACCTATCACCTTATTTTGTCAAATTGGGGTAGCTATGTATGCAAGAAAGACGAACGCTGCACACTCTGATTTTACATTACAAAGTTCTCAACCTCAAGTCAACTTCCTATCTCCTCTCTCGCTTCCAATTTATTCACGAATTTCACGATCGCGACACCAGATCACGCAGCTCCTCATCTCTCTCTATCCCTGTCCACAGCTCAAACTTCTTCTTCAATTCTTTCTCCGTATCCGCTGTAAGGCTGTGGAACCAGTTGCCAGAAAACACTAGAGCAGTAAGATCCGTTGCTTCCCTTAGCAGACGTGTTCGCCACTCTCTTCAGAGTACTATTAGAGTTTCCCCTTTCAAGCAGACTAAAGGGCATATGCAAGTGAACGAATTCTTAAAATACCTTGCAGTTACTTAATTAATACAATTTTAAATTTTGCATTCTTTCATTCCATATTTAGTATTTTGTGTATTATACTTGTATATATATTGCATTTTGTGTTTTATATTCATGGCGTTAAGACTTGTGTGGATGAGTTATCGTATAATGTGTGTGTGTGTGTGTGGACATATGTGAAATGACTTAATGTACTTCGTGTTTAATATAATAATAATGTCTATAATTTTATGTGTATGGTTGAGTGGAAGAAAATGCTTTGTACTGCCTTAACTCCGCCATTTAAAACATTTTATTTATTTAATAAATAAATAAATAATAAACAAAACTTGTTTGTGTGGTTAGCACACTTCTGGGGCATTTTTAAATGTACAGGTACACGCACTGTATGTAAAACAAAATATGCACAAATTAGTGTCAACAAACTTATTTATGTCACAAATGTAAGAGGACAGATTTTCAACTTAAATCTTTCCATTCCGGTTTATTCTGATGACAATATACCAGTATTTTATCATTGTTGTCAACAATGACATTGTTACCAACAATGATTGGCTTGCACAGAAACTGTTTAAGCAAAGGAAGTCACTTTTATCCATGGATTGGAACTCAAAATGCTGTTCTTTTGCTACTATAATAGAACTTAATGATACAAATGGACTACAAGGGGAAAAAATGTTAACGCGTTAAAAAACAAAATGGAGCCCAATAGAGAATTTCTGACTACATGTTCAGTATTAGCATAACAAAATCATTGAAAATCATTCATTGTTGACTAGTTATAAACCCAATAATTATAATCATTCATCAACATCATCATCGCCACGATTAGACAAAAACTGATGAAAATTAGGTAAAACAAGAAAATATGATATCCACAATTTTAGCTAGCATAAGCATATATAAGTCTCTCTCTTATAACCCATCCTCCATGATTCCCTTCTTATCCTAGCTAATTCAACATTTGCTTCATATTATCCATCATTAGGCGGTTCACTCAAAATATTCATATATAGGTATTGTCTTAAATATCGCTCCACGAAATATATATTTATATGAAATGTTTAAAGCTTTTCAATTCCTCCATTTCATAAATATTTTCATTCCTCTTCTGTAGAGGCTTTGTTTATCGTTTCCCCCTGATACCTACTGCTCACATACACTGGATCTTTGTATGCAGCCTTTGGCTCTCCAAGATGAGAAGGAATACGTCGAGAACTTTGATCCCAGATAAGCAGAATGGCTTTAATGTGTGTCGTCTATAGTGTCTTCATTAACCTATTTATTAATGAAAGCGATGGAAATGAAATATAGCATAAATTATTTAAGTTTTATATATTTTAGAAACTTAAGTAATACGTTGTTTCCCATGAACTCACATACATCCTTTGCATATTGAAGAAGAGCATATTTTACATACCTGATTGTGTATAAGTTAATTGTTATCATCATGCATCTGTATATCCATTTCAGCGGAACAAAACTTGCGAGCGAGGACAGATGATGCCTTCCTCCTGCGATTTCTTCGAGCCAGAAAGTTTGATTGCTCAAAGGCCTTCAATATGGTAAGTATTTTCTATCCATATTTATTTATTTGTACTGAACACAATAGAGTGATGACCACTTAACTTAATCCATATTATAGTCATTCATACTACATACACAGTCAGAAATATAGCGTGATACATGTTAGGTAACATTATTTGACAGTATTTTATTTACTGACTCTTTAAAATTTCATGACGACATAGAACGTGTATCAATGTTATCATTATACATCTCTACAACATTGTAGAACACACTCATTCTCCAGATAGTTCACATTTTCATAATATTTGTTCTTGCTTTAATCACATAAAAGGTGTGTTTTTTAAATCGCGCTTTAGTATTTGGAACAGGCTTTTTAATTTGTGAAATCCTACGAAAACAATGAAAATTATAGAACTAAGCATTTTTCAAAGCAGCATAATGTCGAGGACGCTTCTTTGTTCAATTTTGTGCATACTGAACGAATCTAATCTCGGTTAAATACTTTGTAGCTTGCATTCCATGTATCGCATATTTTTTACTTTACTAGTTTTAAGTTTTTAACACGTTTTAAAATTTCATTGTTCCGTAATGCAGAATCACATTCAAGTTTCACACTTTCTAAAACATAACTTAATATCTTTAGAGTTCAAATATTCCTAAACCTTCTCTAATAATGAACCCAGTAACTTTGAAAGCATCACTTAGGACCGGTTATTCAATGTCGGTTAAGCTTTTGGTCAGACAACTACCAGTTGATGTTTATCTCCAGTCTTAACCAACACTGGGTTTTTAAATGTAAAAATAACCACAGGTTCGCTGACAGAGGCGCAAGTACAAGGATAAACGTGCCAATAATTATTTTAATAATAATCATATCATTGTTGTTATTGTTATTATGATTAATGTTGTTATTATTATTATTATTATGTAGTAGTAATAGTAGTATCAAATACGTTATTATCCTCGTAAATCTCACAAAAAGGGTCTAAGTCGGAGTAAAGCGTTTGTGCTGGAACAACGTATTTGAAATATTTATTTTAACACTTTTAGTTTCACATTAGCTAATAAAGAAGAACAAGCACACAAACTGTATTTCTGAAAGATAGAAAACACATTAAATTCTTTTTGTACACATGACATTTACACTTTCATGTACAACATATGTTTTACACGTGTTCAACATGGAGCGACGTAAAATTACTGGAACATGTTACACTAAATTGTGTATGTATTGAAATCTTCTTTAATGTATACGTATAACATATATTATTTAAATTCAGTACATAATGAATTCATCCACATCTATTTCATAACAAACCAACAGCAAAAAATATATGAATTGTCTCTCACATGTGCGCTCTCCTATTCCTCAAAACAATTATTCGTGCATTTAAGACAAAAGTTTCTAGCAGCAACCAGTAGGGTAACAACATATTGCGAAGCCCTGGGCGAGATTACAATGCGAGGCCCAATCCGTTCTTTAATCCTCGCTTGATAACATACACTTGACACCATTCGTTGGTAGCGGGGGTTATTGTAAATAACATAGGTTTCTTTTACGATTCAAATATGATATACATGCCAGTTTCTTCCCTAAGTATTGCTATATGATGCGTTACTTTATTATATTGCAATTTATTTATTTTTTTACAGTTATGAAAGTAAAATTAAATAAAATTGTTAAGTTAAACGAGGACGGATTACGACCAGATGCATACACACTTCGAAGGAGAGTTATTACATGTTCATCTACATTGTTCTCACAATTTCAGATTCTCCGTCTTCATCATCATAGAAATCATTCTTCTCTTTCGAAATTTGATACACAAAATTAGCGAATTCATGGTCAGTCACTTTTTTGAATGTTGCCTCCCCGATGGCGCAATGGTAGCGTCATTGCCTTGTAATACATGGGTCCCGGGTTCGAACCCGGTGGAGGCACATACTGGTTCGGATGCCACTTTAAACTGTAGGTCCAGTTCCGATTAGTCTTACTGTGCATAAAGTGGACTTAAAACACTAAGTCAATCAATCAACGTTTTTGAATGGCATTTTGCATAACTAGAACAAAATGTTCTCATGAGTGGAAGGTAACATGGGTGATACACCACCACAGAGGGTTGATTATTATTATCACCATCAATGTTTTTTCCAACAAAAAAAGCTCATTACAGAGGAAGATTACGTAATCGTGGTTGAAGATTTTAGCGGAAATGCCAACATAACAGTATATGCAAATTTTACTGAAAATTACTCTGGGATGGTAAGAATTAAATTTGAAATCTGAAAGTCAATCCATACCAAATCTTGAGGGAGACGTCAGCAAATTATCATATTTAAATAAAAATAACGATGATAAAATACTGACGAAAATTATATTTAATAATTTCACTCACCCTAAAAATGTCTTTCTCTGTTTTCATGTAGCTGAAATCTGAAGCTGTAGGAAAGAAGGAGGAACTGCTAATATTTTCCATGCCCTCCTCGAGTTGAAAGCAACGCAAGCATTTAAATGTCTTCCAATTCCTTCGTGCCAGTTGGAGATACTTTATTGTTAACATATTAAGTCGGTAGGGCTTTCTATCCTTGAGTAAAAATGTTCATGTAAGTTGACGTGAATTTTTACGTAAATGATTCACGTGAGAAATACGACAATAGCGATAACTTTTTTTCAGGCGTCTTTGGCTTAGAGCCTTGATTTGACTTATTCATTCAAATTCTAACGTTCAACAAGAATATAAATCCAGACAACAACAGAATGTTTTAATGAAGAGGTTTTCTCGGGTAAACAGCCAGGTGATTTCCGGATGGGCTTCCGAGCATTCGAGAACTAACGTCACTCAGCTAACTAGCTCCCTCCCGAAAGTCTATCCGGAAACCACCTGGCTGATTGCCCGAGAAAACCTCTTCAATATTAGCCGCTAGGAAAGCTTCAATAATTATTTCAGAATGTTTAATATTTTATCCACAAAAATTAGCCTTTTCCATGTTTTTTCTCACTTTTATTTTCTTGCATGTTTTGTATCAATGTCATGGGACGCGAGGCTCCTTCAAACTTGAGCTCCTGGGAGGTCGCCCACCCCATGCTACGCCAGTGGCAGCAATAGTCTGAAGTATATATTTCGTCTTACTACTTCTTCTCTCTCTGGTAATTTACAATGCATTACAGAAAATAATATAATATTACGAGCGAAGCAAGGGGGACGAAATAGATCCAATTTCTTGCAAATAGAAACATATTAAATACGACTCAAATAATTTCAAGGGTCGCCATGGCATTCCCTCTTTTACAACTTTTTCATATAGATCGTTCGGCACCCAGGGCCGACTCCCGCGGCCCCCTAGCTACGGCTCTGAACTTGACTTGAGTGTAAGAAATTCATGAATTGCGAGCAAGGTGAGCAAGAAAATTTTACGAAATGTATTTTTACTTGCATAAAATTGGAAATCGAGGGTTAAGTTGCCCCTCTGTGCCACCCCTGCAGGACCTTTCGCCGTCTGGAAGAACAATGCAAGAAATACGAAGCTAATTCTATCTTGAGTATCCATTTCTCCTGATACTCTTAGATTCTGCTAGATCTGTTTTTCTTTTACTTCAATATTTGCCCCCTTGCCCCTCTAGAATTGACTTCAGTTGAAGGATAGGCATTGCCATCTCTGTCACCTGCCCCCCTGCTGGTTGCGCCACTGTACGTTTGCATAAATAATTATTACCTTCAAACTCAAAAATATTTCTAGAGACACTTTTTAATTTTTCGTGTTTGCTTGTATTGTATATTTACCAGGACAATATCTTACAGACCACTTCCAAATGTAAGTCCATAGTTTACTGCATATTTAACCCTGGCTTACCCGAAGGAAGGGGTCTGTCAGGCCCACCTCCTCTATTTTTTCGATTTTTAAACTGTGAAAATTTTTATTAAAAATTTAAAATAAATTGTTTGTTGCCTAAGGTGTTCCCAATATTTCTGTATTAATTTTGTTCATAAAAAAACATAAATGTAATGTATATAGGAGGCAAAATTACTGTGTGGTCTAATCAGACGGCATCTTTGAATACGCGTTATTCGATACACTCATGCCAGTGACAGTGTACAATTGTTTTTTAATGATGATATTTTTATAATAATTATATTTAATAAATAACTTCAGCTCTACAAACAAGAAAGCATTAATCAAGAATTATTATAATTTTTCTGAGTTTTTGTGAATGTTAAAATGTGTGTGTGACAATCATTATTATTTTTTATTAATTACGATAGTTTCGGTAATTATTATATTTAATAAATAACTTCACATATAGCCCATAGCTAATTAACAAAGGAAGCACTGATTCAATAACAGAATGGTTTCTTGAATTTGAGTTATTAAAAATATGTAGGCCTGTGAGGCGGAAGTAAGTTTTTCGTACGGCATAAGTAAGCTAGGGTTAAAATTGTATATTTTGAAACATTAGTGCAAATATATTACCACTTTTACAACTTCTCGGTAGTAAATCTGCTGCTAGAAATGCTAAGAATATTCTTGGTCAGGCCATTACCAAGGAATGTCAAACCCCACTCTCCGCTGGAATGTGGTAGCCTATATGCCAATGAACACAAGCAGTGTAACTGTGTAAATAGTAAATTATAATGCTTTTTTTCTATTTTGTCTTTTAGTTAAAGAGGTATTATGTAATGAAACTTCGATGCCCTGAACTGTTTATAGTCCCAACCCCTTCAGAGAAACAACACGTACTGGAACTACAAGTTCAAAACATGCTGGAGGACAGGGATGACTTCGGAAGGAGAATATACATATTTAGAGTAGGTAAGTGTACTTACTGATTCTATGAATGTGCTAATTGTGTGAATGCATTACAGTATGTCTATATCCTGTAACGACCATATCACTGTTTTCCTTCCAGAAAACTGTGACACATCAAAGGTAACAATCGAAGACATTTTCAGGACCAACGTAATGGCGCTGGAGCAGATAGTGCAAGAACCAATCACGCAGATAGCTGGGCTGTCAGTCATAGTGGACATGAATGGCTTTGGCTTTCAGCACGCCAAGTTCTGTACGCCTTACTATGCCCGCCGAACAGTGGACGTGATACAGGTGAGATTGAATTATTATTATTGTTCCGAAGGGACACCTGGCCTAGTATTCTGTTATTCTATCACTAATATTTTCCATCATTATTGTTTATAAAATCCTTTTGAAGATGTATTATGTGCGTACCATCACCTGAAAGATGTCGGGGATGATTCGGTTTGTGGAATTCGGAAACTTCGTGATGCTTTGATATTGTTCTCAATATGATATGTTTCTAATCTATATTTCATGTTCATAATGTCTGAATATTTGGTTATGTTCCACTATAAATATTATATACTCTTCACGTTTCAATAAATTTCGTAATATACAGGGTGTTTCACTCGCTTTCGGCACTGGTTTTTGCTCAAAAAATCAAATTATTGGTCATAATTTAATGACATTTGCTACGAAAATACCTGGGTATATGAGAAGCATGGTGACGTCATTGGAGAATGCAGCACAGTCTCCCTAGTCCTTGCGTGGGCATGTGCGTGCGTGCCAATCACACGTACGTGTGCTTTCAGTCTGAGTTCTTGGCCATATGTATGACGAGGAACTCCGTAGTGGCTATTTTCAGCAGGATGGCGCCACTTGCCACACATCCAACGCCAGCATGCAAGAAATTGTGTCCTTCTTTGAAGATCGTGTCATTTACAAAGGACTTTGGCTTCATCTTACCCCACCGGATCTCTTCCTATAAAACATGCTGAAAGGAAAGGTCTATCGATACAAGACAATTACTATCATGGAATACAAGACAGCATTCGGCGAGAAATTGACACTGCTACTCCTGATATGTTCGTTTCTACCTTCTGTAGCACAGAGAGGTGTGTACAGACATGCATTGATGCTAATGGCGACCACTTCCAACACTCGGTGTGACGTCGCCTTGCTTCTCATAGACCAAGGTATTTCCGTATCAAATTTCATTACATTGTGACCAAAAGTTTTATTTTTTAAGCGAAAATCAGAGGCCAAGAGCTAGTAAAACACCCTACAGATTAATATTTTTCCTACTGTATCAAATATAGCTGTATATCCTATTAAGTGACTTTCTGTTCTTCACGTATGTAAACGAATATATACCATAATTTTCATACAGGATATGTAATTATTGTGTAAACTATTTTCATTACTTTATTTGCAGGAAAGTTTTCCTTTACGATTTAAGGGATTCCATGTCATAAACCAGCCGTTCTATTTCGATGCGATATTTGCATGCTTGAAGCCTTTCCTCAAGGAGAAAATTAGAAGCAGGGTAAATATGCAAACAGTTTAAAACGACAACTCTTAAATAATAATATATATGAATTTATTGTGCAAAGGCCAAACACATATTACAGTATTAAAATAAGACCAAAAAGAAACTAGACCTTTTCCTTATTTTATCTATTCACCAGTGTAAATGAGGGTCATTTTCATATAGTGTTGTATCTTTCTATTAGGTATAAGTTTTTAAGACATGACTTTTTCTTAAGATCATTTTGTGTAACTGCAGAGCAGTCATACTGAATGACCATACTTTCATAACCATCATATTTGAAATATTTTATTAGTACAAGTTATAACAACATTTTGAAAACATAAAATTGTAAAACAGTAGATAGAATGTAATGAGTTGATATGGAAAAGGATACACATTTTGAAATTCCTGTTAACTATATAGTTTGCTTACGATATGGGAGTTTTTTTTTCTCATTTGTATTGGATTGCTTGCATTTAGCATGTACACTGATGTCTTGGAAAATAAATCCCAGATCACGTATTTTGCAAATAAAGAAAGAAATGATTTTGAATTAGCAGGAATCCGATCACGTGATGATCTCACCCAAGGCAACGTGATCAAGAAACATTTATTTCACTTCAGGATAATGTTCTATTTATTTTCATTGAATTACGGTTTGTTTTATAAAATAATTACAACTTCACAGGAAATTGGTGCCATCACCAATATGATTTTTTTACAAGTTATGGAGGACATATCCGTGCTGAAAACATACAAAATATCACTCAACAGGAGCAATAAAGAAACTAAATGTTTGCATAGCAGCATCTAATTCTAAATAATACGATGTAGATGTAATGAAACCAGCTATTGACGATTTTCACATAACTTCCATATTTTTATATTTCTTTGTTATTCGTATTTTCGATTATTTTCGTGGCAAGAAAATACACTGTAAAGGGTGAGGATTTTCATTACTTTCATCAATTGGTATAGAATGTAAGTATATTTATGCTATCGTTTTATCTCCCTGTTACGTTTTTGGAATATTGAGAATATATGTCTTCTTTATTTATTCCGTAAAACTTAATTTCGATCTCTACACATCATGGTGTCCAAATGTAGAAATTCAACAAGGTGATACCGTTACTGAAATTTTTGAACTCCACGAGCTCATAGGATATATCACAAATATACATTTTACTTCCTCCTAGGAGACAGGCGATCTAAAAGCATTACCATTGTTTTTCTTTGCTAGGAAAGGATTCAAATAAATTAATTTCGAGTCCTCTTACTTGAAAGACCCAGTTTTCAACTATAACGTGTAGAGTTTGATATGATCCATATTTTTATGTGACGTCACAACTTTAAAATATGTTACTGATATATTATACTTTTATGAAAGGACACTTAAATGTTGTGTTATTATATGTAATATTGCAACTTGTTTTAATGTAAAACTTTTGTTTAATGTTTATTGTATTTTATGCTCTGTTATGAGTAGTTTAGTGTATCTTCATGTTTGCGAGAGTGCACTACCTAGGTATGTGAATTTGTATTTCTAAACATGTGTAGATGTCAGTTTTGTTGATAGTATCCTTTTGTAGATAGTGAGTGATTCATCTGTACTTGAATCTGTGTTCTCAAAAATAGTATAAAAGCGAGGATATCGCGTAAGAATCATCACACTTTTTCGCCACGGATCGACGAAGCTTTTAAAATTAAAAAAGAACTCCTCGGTGTTGTGCATACATCTTGGTATGGTAGTTCGAGGCGCAAGCTAGGCCTATGTGATCATAGGTACGTCGATAGCCATGCATTGATGATATGCACAATACTGCAACCATTCGACGTTAAATAATAAAGCTAGCCTAAGGATTAATTTGGAAATAAAAGGCTAAAGAGCAAATATTGGCTCAGTTATCATTGCATATCTCTTGGTGTGGTAGTTCGGGGCGCAAGCTAGGGCTATGTGATCATAGGCTTGCCGATAGCCACGCATTGAGTTTATGCGTTTTAGTTGAGTCAATTCATCGACAAAGCGAAATCCTCGCCTTCGTCTCAAGTATATTTGCATTATAATTGCAATAAATAAAGAACAAAACCTTTCAGTTTATACATACTGCAGAAATGTGGTTTTATTTCTCTGTGCTGTGAATATTGTCTTTGCCTAACACTATCCCTGTACCTGAGAGGAGTCTGTGTACTTCACCGAGTCTCATCGTTCACCGCTGAGTATTATTAAGTTAATATTAATATACTGCTGGACAAAAAAAACCGGACACTTGCATTTTTTGTGATAACGCATAAATTCTGATTCGAAGGCTAAGTAAATGTTGCAGAAATTATTGGAAATAAGAAATCCTGAATATATTCAACAGAAAGCAAACTAAAATTTATTGTTAATAAGTTAAATTAGAACATAAACGAAAGTTACAGAAAACTACCAAAAAAAATCTTAGCAATATATATTTTTTAATATTGTTAACTGGTACTGGTGGGGTCTAATAGCGGGTGTTACCTCCCATGCCATCAATTACAGCTTGTAACCGCCGTGGCATACTTCGAATAAGGTTGGCAATCACTTCTTGGTCCAATTGCTCCCATTCTTCTTGAATAGCACGTCTTAGCTCTTCAATTGTTTCTGGAACTATTGCGCGGTTTCTGATATGTCGTTTCAGTTGATCCCAGACGTGCTCTATCGGATTTAGGTCCGGACTTTGTGGTGGCAATTCTAATCGCGTAATCGCAACTTCGTCCAAGTACTCCGTGACAATATTCGCAACGTGAGGACGCACATTGTCATGCATAAAAACAAAGTCCGGGCCTATGAATGGTGCATATGGTACTACATGATCTGCCACACATTCTGTAATATACCTGCAAGCTGCCATTGCCTCATTATCTACAAGAACCAACTCTGTACGTCCTTGTAAAGAGATACCTCCCCAGACCATGACACCACCACCTCCAAAGGGTGTTATTTCAACGAAACAACATTGTGCATAACGCTCATTAGGTCTTCTATACACATGTTCAAGCCCGTCTGATGAACGTAGGTTGAATTCTGACTCATCGGAGAATAAAACCTTTTCCCACTGCTCCACATTCCAACGTAAGTGTTTTGTAGAAAATGCCAGTCTTCGCTTCCGGTGACGTGCTAACAACCTGGGACCTGCAGCCGGCCTCCGAGATGATAAACCACTTTCATTCAGTCTTCTACGAACTGTTCGTGAAGAAACCACAGTTCTATGAACATTTCTCAAATGCTGTGCCACAATATTTGAAGTCGTACGACGGTCTCTTAAGATTATGATACGCATTAAACGATCTTCCCGTGCTGTTGTGCATAGTTTCTGACCAGAACCCGGTCTTCTACCATAGGAACCGGTTGCGTCATACCGTCTGAGACCTTCATGGATAGTACTTCGTGCTATATTTAGCACCCTAGCAATATAGTGTACACTACGACCATCATCGCGAAGAGCTACTGCTTTTACACTACCTCTTCACGTCTCATTTTCAAGCTAGCAGCAAACTTACAATACACTTGCAAGAAAAATACCAGCAATGACAATGTCAATAATATATGTTACTATGGTTACTATGAACCAAAATTCATGCCTCTCTAGACATTAAACAAAATAACATCAACAGGAATTGAAAATCAATAAATTAAAACAAAATTGCATGAAATTAATTTTGAGCCTACTAAGTGTTCCAAATAAGTAAATACGAGTAAATAAATAAATAAATAAATAAATAATAAACGGAAAACTGTGGAAAATGTTCAATAATGAATGTTCAATTGTTCAATACTTAACTAAGAGCGTAATTCATAAGTAATTGCAATTCAGATGTCAAATATTAAGGTGTCCGGTTTTTTTTGTCCAGCAGTATAGTATAATAATACGAAGCGTCTAATTACAAGAACGTATCAAGTTCATTCCTGGGAAACGATTCAAATGGGAGAAGACCTGGTTCTGTTACTGGGAGACGAATGTATAAAAGAAACATTACGTTAGATGTTCTTTACTAGGAATCCAGTTACTTGTGAACATGGTAAGGATATCGAATCGACCCTTCCTAATAGAAATATGTATAATACAACGTTGGAAAGGGTTTCAAGGGTTCAAGGATTTCAGAAATGTACTATTTATGGTGAGGAAACAATGGGAATGGGGGTGGGGGAGTGGTGTCAAGTGTCAGACATGTCAATTGTAAATGAAACGTAATTGCCTTAATTTACGCGCAGAATGCTCTATTTTTAAGCAAGCACATCACAAAATTACAAACAATAAATGAAAGTGAAAGTAAAGAAAGTGTAATCTAACTAAACGATGTCTAAGCTAATGTAACCTAACCTGTATCGAGCATATACTCAACTCCTATTATATTAACATCGAAACGAAAAAAACACAAGGGTCGTTTTTGCACTATAACATTTGATCATTGCTAAGAAACGAATCAAAGGAAATAATTAAAAATCTTTTGAAGATTGTTAGAGTAGACGTGTTGTATTGAACAATTATGCTAACAGTTCATTGCTAGGAAACGCATAAAAAAATAGAATCTACTTCAAACAAATGAATCTCAATTTCGATCATTTGGAAGAATCAGTCCTCAACAACCAAGTATAGAGTTCATTGCTAGTTTAAATATAATGGGCTATTCCTTTCAAATAGGCAGATTAGAAATTTAAATGCATGTAACATTCCTTACCAGAAAACAAACGGAAGAATAAAAACTAATGATCCTCATCTGCTAGCAACAGACTCCCAATTCTTTGGATTCCTTCGCTTCCCAGAACGAAACCTCAAGATAATCGTATTCCACTAACAGACTCCAGTTTGCTTATCTCAATCGTTTCCTTGCATTATTAATTCAATCGTCTCCAAGCAAGGAAGTCTATATTCAATTGATAAAGACTATTTGTTTCAAATAAGCGAACCTGCAATTAATTTATTTTTATCATAACTCCATTAAGCCTTGTTTCCATGATTACGAAAAACTAAATATGCTGACCAAGGCAGTAATTTATTTTATTAAAAACATAAACTAACGTAACGTTTCAACCTTCTAGCAAGGTCTTCTTCAGACTCTGTATCAAGTACAAAAGTAACCAGATACAACAAGAAGGGTAATATATATACACAAACATTACTCCCTCCAGACTATTTAGAAAGTTGTTTGTAACTTTCTAGCAGATGACTTTCACTTTCCAACTTTACTTTCACCTAAAAGGCTAAACACAATTACTTCCATATAGAATGTGGTTGGACTTTTTAATCTCACGCTCTTTTCCCTTCATTTTTCTTCCTTCTCCTCTCCTCTTTTTCTCTTGTCCTTTCCACTCTTTCCAACATCTTCTTCCATTCTTTGTTTAACTTCAGTCCCCCATTCCAGTTCATTGTGTCTTCTTCGCCTTTCTTCTCTATTTCCTTGGCTTCCTTCCATTTTCTCGTTTACCAGGAATGAACACCGAATATAATTGTTTAATGGAGCTCATCTCCTACCAACACACTGCCAACTGTTCCCTTTAGTTTGTTTTAAACGATCAGATACGATAATTTTTACGCCTTGTCCCCGTATTAAGCGGCTCTGGGGCTCACCCAGCCTCAAATCAATGTGAACAAGGGGCAACCCTGTGGTGTAAAAGCGGTCGGAGCATGGTGCTGATCACATCACCTCCATATTGGCCGATGGAGAATATATGGGGCCCTCCATATCCCCCTAAATGTGCCTTCATGGCACGATGCTATATGCACGGGAACTACCTGTTTTTACCTTGTTTTTAATTTTGAAAAATAATAGATTGCAAAGCCTTTCCTTAAATGTCCATAAAACATAGAACTTTTATGTCTGAATGCGTAATTTACGTACGTATGAATGAAACATACTGTACAGGCAATATTACAATTTGGTTGCTTTTCTAATTAGTTTTAGTAGCAGCGATTGTGTACCAAAACTTGGGAAGGGGGTGGGGGGGCAAAGGCAGTTTAGTTTCTCTTGGTAGACAAGGTGTAGTGTTAAGAGTAAGAGGCAATAAATAGTTCGGGGTAAAATGTGTGTGTGGGGGTGGGGTAACAACTGCCTTGACTATTTATGAAAATGAAGTGATGGTTTGGACTGTTTATACCTCCCACATACACATTTATTAGGGACTGGGAGATCCGCAGAGCTGCTCCATGCAGGGATATCAGTGGAAACTTTCCGAACTTAAACAACTAGCTCTGGGAATCGAACTAGAGTCATAGTGGCGGAGTGGTTAGCACACAGCGCGGTACGAAACCACAGGTCCCGGGTTCTAATCCCGCCCTGGACATGTTTTTTTGTGAGTGTCGCTTCATCAGTTTAATTGTATCATCACTCATCCTCATATTCGCGATTAGCCAAAAGTGACATAAATGGAAAGTAAAATAAAGCAAATCAATCAATCGAACCTCTCTCTTTCGGCACTCAGATGCCCTACACAAGGGATTACCGTGGCTGTCGTGTCTATTTATGTATGTATGTATGCATATATGTATGTGTGGTGTTATATACGCATATGAGGTGTTACGATGAAAGCTGGTACCCCATTTTCGGGACGAAATGCGCAAGCCTGGTCCCTTCAAACGACAAAGACCGAGCGTCACCGACTACAATTTTGGTTACTTATTTGCCTCGACTATATACTCAGAACATTCGGGATATGATAAACCGCATTCCAGAGTTCGGGTACGGGGTCTACTTCTCAACTTAACTTATATACGTACCTACCACCGTGATCGCACCCGCGTTCCGCTGACCAGTGTAAACGTACATGCGGAACACGATAGAAGGAATTCAAAAATAATTAATCAACTTACAACCCGACAGCACCACCACCCCGCTGGCCGGCGGCGGCGGAACACCGTGTTAAGTCGGAAGTCCATCAATATACAAAATCTTAAATTACCTTTAATAATAATAATCATTAGTTATATTTTTCCTTATTACTTTCAAAGATATTAAAGCTTTTCCAAATATTGAATTTATTTACAACTCAACTCTATATTATTCAACCCCTAAAGGTAATACAAAATATACTCCTGATTTTTCATAAATTATTATTACTATTTTTGAATCATGGTCTGAGTTCCTAAAATGTAGAAACCTCTGATCATGCCAGCTTAAACAAATTCCGACAACAGCTAAAGGCTCAAAATATGATAACTTAACTTCAGGTATTTGGCAATAAAATTGGATACAGGAATTACCATAAAACTTAAGAGGACATTTTCATCTATATGCCTGATGAGATTCCCGCAAAGACCAAAGACTGGATTACAATTACTCGGTTACAAAAACTAATCATATTACGAGTACAACAACTTTAAAAAAGGTCGAAGATCTTACTTTGAATTCAATGACTTTACAAAAGGCCGAACTACTATATTCTTCGTAAAATTCCATTTTATGCATTCAAAATTCTTTCGAACTTTCGTCAGCCACTTACATTACATATGCCGCTGCAGAATTTACTCACGTGTTCATAACTAATAACAGGGGAACCAATCTCAACCATTTACAAACCAACTTCGGATACTTATATTAAAAATGCAACTACAGAATTATCTTAAGCATCCATAAAGGGGAACCAATCTTAACCCTTTACAAGCTACCAAACGCAACTTTACAGAATTCACTTAGATAATTCCCCTTCATCAGAAATGTACGACCAATAAATTGTTATATGTTTATCCCGATGATCCGTACTTTTGCAACCAATAAATGAAACCATTCCCTTTTACCTAATAATGACGCAAGTATTCATATTCAAGCGGACATGTATCATATTTATGGAAAGTTCTTAACGTGCACCTTCTGACCAGAAGAGTGTTTCCGGTTTTAGGCAACAAAATTTCAAATTTATTTACTGAACTTCCTGACCAGGAAAGCTCCGAAAGATTTAACTTAAAGAATATTAAAATTCGCAATACGATTTCGAACGTGATAAGCGGATTGCAGATGTTTGAAAACTTGTTTAAAACCCGCGATCGCTCGCGCTATTAGATAAAATCTAACAATTGCAAAACTTTTGTTATTTCTAGATTGTTACTGGAGGTAACAATGCGTTAAGGCTAAAATGCCTCCTTCCATGTCTCTACTTGTCAACACTGTAGCAAATGTTATTGAAATTGAAAGCGAAATCTTATACTAGCGGCTTTGATCCTAGCCGAGTGCATTGTTAGATTTTTTATAACATGCGAGTTATCGCGTCACATTTCCAGCGAATGATTGTACAAGAGTTTTCCTTTGGGAAATACCGCTTTCATTTATTATTCCGTCTGTGTACAGTGTAGTGGAAAGGTGCATTGGTTCTTCCAATCTGATGATTGTTGTTTTTGGCATTGTGTTATTGAAGAGAATAGCAGTAAAATGTCTGACAAACAAACTAAACAGTACATGATGTGGCTGGAAGAAGAAGACACAGATGAAGTGGACATTGGACCTCAAGACACAGGTTGGGAAACCGATACAGACGGTCCATCAGAACATGAGGAAGTGCATACCGAGACAGAACAGTCAGTTAGTGATTCTTATGATTCTGTGACAGTTTCAAGACATGTGAATCGTGATACGTATCGAGGCAAAGATGGATCAACAATATGGTTCAAGCAAAAAGCCCCACCAAGTAAAATCGCCAGACAGAATATTGTCACACAGTTACCAGGTGTGATAGGTGGGGCCAAGAATTTGAAGTCAATTCTACTGTTGGAAACTGTTCTTTCCGGATTCTCTAATCACACGTATTGTCCAATACACAATACAAGCTCAAGGAAATGGCACCTTCCTACTCACGTAATACACAGGACTGCCCTCTAACTGATTTTGAAGAAATTTCAGCATTCCTAGGAGTACTATATCTCGCTGGAGTAAAGAAGTCACAGCACCTAAATACAGATGAGTTGTGGGCAACAGATGGAACTGCACCACACTTTATCATCGCGTCAATGAGCAAACGAAGATTTCACACTCTTCTCCAAGCTGTTAGGTTTGATGATATCACTACACGAGCACAAAGGAAGCAAGAAGACAACCTATCTCAAATTAGAGAAATATTCGATGACTTTGTTAGTGTCTGCATGAATAGTTACAGGCCAAGTGCTTACACTACCATTGATGAGATGTTAGAAACATTCAAAGGACGATGCAAGTTCAGACAATACATTGCAAATAAACCTGCAAAATATGGCTTAAAAATATATGCACTCTGTGATGCTAGAACATTCTACACTCTAAATATGGAAATTTATGCGGGAAAACAACCATCTGGGCCTTACCAAGTTCCCAATGATACACAAAACGTGGTCTTGCGATTAATACGTCCAATTGATAACAGCGGAAGGAATGTGACCATGGACAATTATTTTACCTCCATACCTCTAGCTAATGAACTGTACATCAACCACAGGTTGACACTAGTAGGAACTCTTCGATTGAATAAAAGAGAAATTCCACCGGAATTTTTATCTGTCAAGGAAAGGCTTGGAAACAGCAGCATGTTTGCGTTTGGAGAGAAACCATCTAATAATTGTCTCCTCTGCTCTTATGTGCCAAAGAAGAAACAGAAAAAAAATGTTATGATGATTTCCACCATGCATAATGACGACGGCATTGATCCTGACTCTGGAGAGGCAAAAAAGCCAGAAGTGATTACTTTCTACAATCTCACAAGAGGAGGAGTGGATGTTGTAGATCGTCTGAAATCTGAATATTCTGTTTCAAGAATAAGCAATCGCTGGCCTCTCACAATATGTTTCAGCCTGCTCAAAATTGGAGTAATAAATGCTCAGATAATTTACAAAACAAACACAGGTGACTTGTTGGCTCGTAGAAAATTTGTTACGCAACTTAGTATGATGCTTACAAAACCACATATGATGAGACGGATGTCAGTTCCAAATGTATCATTTCGTCTGAAGGAGAAAATAAAAAGTATTGCAAGCATTGAAAGTCTGCCGAAAACTGAGAGAACTCTTGAATCAGAGGAAAAGTCCCGATGTGCCTATTGTCCCAAAAGAAAGAATCAATTCACATATCATTCATGTAGTAAGTGTTCCTCCCCAATATGTAAAGAACATACAGAAACAACTGTTTATGTTTGCCGTGAATGTGCTGCAAAAGAAGTTGACTCTGAATCTGATTAGAAACATCCTCAATTATAAAACATTTTGAATTTGAATTTAAATCAATAATAAATTGTATTTTAATGTGCTTATTTGCATTAATGTTTTAAATATTCATAAAGAAAAATGCTGTAACAATGTAAAATGATTTCAATGTTTAATAAAACATGTTTGATAAAATATATTTTGAAAATATTAAGTGATAACTGAAAAAAAACAAGTTGTTAAAAAAAATCTAACACGCGAGTTATCGCGTGACACATGAAGGCGCGAGCGATCGCGGGTTAAATATTCATGATTTAAGCGGAGTCACACTGATCAGCACTAACTCCAACAACATTTTTAAAAGATTGATAATTTTAAATGTAAAAGTTATATGTAAGTATTATGAATTAAATATTTACAGACACACATTGTCCACCCTTATGACTGCACTGACCAGCGTTAGCCTTAAGGGTTGGCCCGCAGAGCATTCCGATAGGACAGAGCTGACCAGCTGCTCTTCCCACACAATGTCTACATTCTGAAAGCCTGGCCGACGAATCGTTCAGTATTTATACTTGCTGGATTGTGTCATTTTCTTCCCCGAACAAAAGATTAGGCCTAACGGAAAGTTATTTTTAGCTACAACAATTACCCCTTCCAAAACACACATATAGAAACACAATGGGACTTAAGTTTACTGCTTAACATCAAAGCGCAGGGCCAACTATAACACATACATTGTTGGGACGAAAGAAAAGGCAAGATTCAGTTTGCTCTGCGTTCTCTTTCGCCCGGCAGAAACTGCGTTGAAATGGAACCAAATAAAAATTATACACCCACAAAATAAAAACATTTACAAGTACATACGAGGACTGATCAACATTTATGCAAACAAGAATCAAATTCTACCAAAATTTCCAGATCGTTACATAGCATTCGTTTTAGAACAGCACACATAGATCTTGGTTGTTATTGGAAAATTTTCATAACCATTTAGATAAAGGTTATTCACATAATATTTCTTCTTTTTAGAATTTTCTGTTTATTTTTAATATTTGTGATTAATTATAGATATTTGATAGATTTCATAAAATTTTGTAGATTTTTAGGAAGTCTTAAAGATTAGATGAGCTTCTTAACAGATGAAGCTGTATGCCTTGTTCTGCGCTTAAGACTTAGGACACTAAGCAGTAATGCAAATACGTTTGTGGTATTTTTAATTTCTTTGGACAGAAATATTGTGTTGTAAATAAAATACAGTTTTTGTGTTTAGCTATTAGAAACAATATTTTTCGTTTCGAACGCCAGCATTATTTTGAAATTATTTGAGGAGATTACAAGAGGCGCAATTTTGATTGAATATGCCCCTGTGCCCCCTTCGTACCTTCCGTTTCTGCGCCATTGTTAAACAATTTAAGGTTTCCATGTTAACATGATTGAGATATACTTTGTCCCAGCTAACTGTAGACCAGGCGAACAAGAACAAGTCTCTAGGCAAGTAGTGACGCCAGACAGCTCCACCGATGAACAGTGAGAGGAAAGGGATGCGTAATGGGTGGGAGGGAAGCGACTTGAATTATCCTATTTCCTTGCTTTGCTCTTGCAGCGTTGTCAACTTTTGAAAACGACAATTCCGTACGCACATGGCAAACCGACTGTATTTTTGTCTCCAGGTCCGTACGCTTGCTTGGTTTAAGAGTTTCAAGCATGTACAATCACTGTCGATGCACTTAGTAACAAGCACACGAATTAATGGTCGATGTAAAAATAAGGTTCCTGATCTTCAAATTACAAATTAATGTTTTTTTTTTTTTTTTTTTTTTTTTTTTTTTTTTTTACGAAAACACGTTCACAGTCAACATTTCAATACAGAAGGGATAAAACAGCAAGTGCAAATTTTGACAAGTCGTACATTTAGCGTACGGACTAAGGTCTGGAACGTACGTCCGTACATGACATTAAATTTTAATACATGTATGGTCAGGACCGTACGGATGGAAACGCTGCGCTTTGTTACTTGATTTCTCTACTCCTTCTCTGCCTCTATGCGCGACCCTGCTTCACAGTTAGCTGGGACAGGGTATAGTACCCCCTTGCTAGGGGAATTACACCCGGGCTCCAATCCAAAATGTCGGGTTCGATTCCCAGTGGAGGCACATAGTTGTTCGGAACCCACTTTAAACTGTAGGTCCAGTCCCAATTAGCCTTACTGTGCATATACACACCAACTCAATCCATCAATCAATCAATTCGAAATGTCTTTAAACAATTATTAGTAATGTCTACTTATGAAACCATAGAATGCACATCTAATCACTTTCCCCTCGTCAGATGGGGTGTACTAGGTGGGAGTAAAATTTACACCTGTGTCTCCTCAGACATCCTCCCTACACCCTTCTTGGACATAATGCAAATTACATTAAACACTTCCCTTTACAATTGAATTCATTCTAAGGAAAATTAAATCGGAATAGTTTCGTGTTTTTTTAAAAATATTACGTAAGCTATACTGGATATATATCTATTTGTTTGTTTATTCATACCATGTAAATATTTCAGATATACCTGCATGGGAGAAACCTGCAGTCACTACATGATTTCTTCAGCCCTGAAATTCTACCTAAAGAATATGGTGGTTTGAAATCAAGTTATGATAACAGTCCGTGGCGACAAACTCTTTATATGAACGAGGATAAGTTCATAGGTATGAATATGCTATACTATACTAATACTCCTTGAATTTTAGTGCATTTGTCCGCAAAGATGCTCGTGTTGAAAACAAATTTGACTTTCAAGATTCCAAGTTCAGATTTTTAATGGAAAAGCCAACGTCCAACTCACGGTTTAATATTTAGTTAGAAGTTAAGGTATTTATAATTGTCTTATTGTGGATACAGTTCATATCAAAACACACATATAAATCAAGGATTTAACTGTCGATTTATATTTATTTATAATCGAAAAATATATGCTTGAAAAAAGTATTTTCAATAATAATTTCCTTTAGTACACAATTAATCATGAGCGATATGTATAATGAAACATGGTGTAAACATCATTTACCTTACTTATTTATTTTATAATGTGTCATTCTAAAGTACTATAACTTCCAAACTTTATCTTAGAAGAACTTGTTTAGGAATTGTTAAGAACGATCTGTGGGCAGGCAACATGTGCCCACTATAAGAAGGAAAAAACGGTTAAATATTTTGGTCAACTATCCTTCTATTTCATTCTTTTCTTCTACGAATATCAAGGACAAGACGCATGTAAGTTCGCTGCGAAAGTTTTATTTTAAAAAAACATTGCTAATCGCCCACCTTCCTAAATGTAGGACTATGCGCATTTTTGTAGACGGAGTGCTAATTTTAGTTTCAATATATGATTGTGGTTTTAGGTAATGGGAAAAAATCTAACACTTGTGGTTGGAAAAACCCACTAATGGTTGGAATTCCTTTCTGTGGTTGTATAGCGAATATGTTTAACGCTAATAGTAATATAGCAAATACACAATACTAAAATTCCTTCCAGTAAATAGCGTGGGATTGCTGCATTTGGTCACTAGTCTAGAATTCTCAACAGTTCTTATGATAAACATTCGGTGGAGGCTAATGGCACAATGGTTTGGATCCCACTTTAAACTGTAGGTCCATCCCGATTAGCCTTCCTGTGCATAAAGTGGACTTAAAACAACAACAAATCAATCAATCGATTACGATAAACATTAAATGCCGGCCCCCGGGGCGGAGTGGTAAGCACATCGCACTACGATGCCAGGGGTTCCGGGTTCAAATTCGGGCCTAGATATGGATGTTTTTGAATGTCCCTTCATCAATATTATCAAGTCATCACCCATCCCCATCTTCGCAAATTAGCCAAAAGTGGCACAAAAAGCGAAGTAAAATAAAGGAAATCAATCAATAAATATTAAGTAGGATTTGACATTTAATACTAACATACAAACGTAAATAATTCCACCAATAAGTATAATAATTATATCAACAGTAATGACAAGAACTCTGGTTATATATCTGAGATATTGTTTCCTCAAACTGATATTCGACTTTCCCTCCCCCACCCACAGATATATGAAGAGATCAAACTTTATACTTCGCTTAAGAGCAATACCCCTTTATTAATTGTATTAAATGTATAACATTTACACAATGTAACAATTTAAGCAAAAGCTTAGTAAAGTACCCTTCTTCGCTGTCTCCCTGTTCGTCCATGTCAACTATCGAGATAGCCAGACAATATACTAGAGGCTTTTATTATAAATGAGTTTCAGACCTTGGTTGGACTCTGACTTACATTTTTTTACATTATTCAATATAGCAGGTCTAGTTTCCCCTTTATGATTTCTTCATTCCTCCCCGCAACTGTCGCGGATTGGAGTATTTTAGTGTATCTTCAGGGCGGTTAGTGTTCAAAAAGATACCTTTCGCTGGTGTGTGTAAGAAGTCTCCTTCGTCATTGGTCGTCTATCCTGAGGAGTTCGTAAACGTGACGTCTAGGATCTCTCGGTCCTATTTCACTGGAGTGATGCGGTAGAAGCGCCCAAAATTTGAATTTGATTTTCCTTATTAATTCATAAAGGATTTCCACGACGTAATGTAATCCAACGTTTGGCGTGAATCTGCCAGCTGCTGTTATAATTCTGAGCTTTTTGTTCTGCACTGCGGTAGCACCAAGCATTCATGTCTCAGAGCGATAGAAATAAATTTTGGTGCACTGACAGACCTACTAAATTACAGTTCGACGCAACAAAACTCAACTCGATTAGTCGATCCGTCTGGCCACGAGAAGTAACAATCTATAAAAATTAATCTGTCCATATCTTGGAAATAACAAATGTGAAGATGTAACTTTTCTGGAAATTATGACGACGTAATTACATAATACTTTAACGCCCGATAAATTATTTTAATTGGCACGTGTCCCTGTCTCTGTTGTCAAGGAAATGAAAGTCAACAATTAAGACATTGTTCGTACTTAGACATCTTTGTAACAATCCGAACTAAAAAAATACCAACATTGGTGTGTTGAAATAACTGTGTATTCTCTCCAAGATGCGATCTTAACTTGCCCGATCAACCCCTCCGTTTTCTTTTTGTGGTTAACGTTCGAAACTGATCGATAGCTATCTCTGTTAATGAGAGTCAGAAACTGAAGACAATTGGCATTATAACCTATATTTAGCCAATAAAATTCTAAAAAAAGTAATAAGATAACAAAAATTTTAACAATTATTATTATACTATTTAGTAAATTATAAATACTAAGAGAATGAAAATATGTATAATAAATTCGGTTTCAGGTGGTAATTAACCTTATTAGCAATTCTCTAGAAATCTATAAACGGGAGATAAGCCAATGTGCTGATTAGTACCAATGCAACATATCGTGGTTATGGAGTAAATGCAGCTGAAACTTGTTTCTTAAAAAAATAAGCATGGCTACAGTTAGGACACCAGCACTTTGTTGTAAGACATAGTGTGCATTTCAGATAAGTTGACATCAGTTTTGCTACATGTTCCTTACCTTAGAGGGTCTGGATTTCTCCTACACTCAAATTTTAAAAAAAGTTATGGAGCCAAAAGATAATTATGATTATTATATGCATCCACCATTTGGTGCATGGTTCACAGTGAATTTCGTTTTTGGCCAAAGCGAAGGCTAGGATAACTTCATCTCTGATTTTAAGTGACATCCATTATCGCTTAAAACGAACCTTAGAAAATAAACTTAGGTACACACCAGGGTTGAATCATGCGCTATATATGCCCTACTGTTACTTGAGTCTCTTTCGGATCGGGCATATTTGCATTAAGAGCTTTAGTCATGTGGTATTTTTTGTCGCTCATATGAAATGAATGCTTTCTCCAGTCTACAACTAGAGAGAAAAAGACCAGGCTAGCCAGGTGCGTGCATTTTGCTCGTGTTATGTGAAATTGCAATCCCACTTTTCACCCATAACATTGAAATAAATATTTTTTGTGTTTGTACCATAATCAGGACAGCACACACAATTTAGAACTCGATTTATTAAAAACGAAAACTTGGTCACGTGATATTTATATAGAGATTAAAATAAAACAACATACATCTCGTATAAAATATTTCTATGTTAAGGTTCCATACAAATATAGTAGACATAATTAAATTTTTCCTGATGTAGGCCTAACACACACACACACACACACACACACACACACACACACACAAAATAACTATTTAAATCTACTGATAATTAATTAAAGTTTAACGGGGTTGTAAGATTTGCATTAGATTGTAACATTATCACATCTGTACACCTTAAAATTAAACTATTCTCTTCGTATTTCACCTCCACGAACCAATCTTATGTTGACACAATTTTTTGTAGAAGTGCTTAATGGAGATTCGTCATTTTCTCTTTGAAACTAGACGTAATGTTCAATAACTATTAATATAATTAACTATGGCTAATGGCTGTACATAGGCTATGTGATCAACTATGTCTATATCTCTTTCTATTTGCCTGCATTTCTGTTACTTGGAATAATGTATAACATATATGTACTTTTAAAGTTATTACTCATATTACAATTTAGACACATAGAAAACTTTCTGTGTCATTAAAATCAAATCTATATTTCAGAAATGCGGTCATATGGTTACAGCGAACCTGAACAAGAGAGTTAAGTTGAGCTTTAAAGGAAAGAGTTGCTTATATGAAGAAATAAGAGCATTAATACGAAGCTCAATTCATGTAAGACTTTATAAATGTGCAGGACACAAGAGTATCATTTAATGAATAAGTTTCCATTGATATCAATTTACTATAGGAAAATCATTATGTGTTAAATTAGTTTATTTATAAGAGCCATGGGCAATCACTTTCACACGAATATTATTTTAAATGTAAATTTTTATGCTATGCAAAATGCCAGTGATTATGGTAAATGTGAAGCGCAAACGAACATATATATTTTACTGCTAGTTGTAGTTAATATGATATGTAAGTAACCAAGATATGTCAAGATTATACAGATTGCTAGATTTGTATGAAAAATATTTTTTATGGCTGACGACTCAAAATTTTATCAATATTGTTAGTATTAATTTCATCATCACACTATTTAACATTACTGTATGTTGTGTATTGTAATTTGCTTATTTTCATTTTTATATTATTATACATTTTTAAATAATTAATGTGGTATACAATATTTTAGTTTTAGCTAACATGTCATTAAATTTGTAATATATTTAACCAGTGCTATACATTGAAAAAAATTGGGACCACTTCGAAGTTGTTTATAATGTTAGATTGAGTTTTCGTACTTTTTATATTAGAATGTTTTGTCCACTTCATAATGTTCAAGATACACATGCCTCTAACAACAAGTTCAGTATTATATCTAATTTATGAACAGTATAACGAAATTCCCATGTGATAATTATAAATAACCAGAATTTGAAGGAAATAGTTTTGAAATAATTGCATCAGAATTTTATTTACGAGTATTATAAATTTATAATGTACTTCTTAGATTGTGTACCACGCAGTTTTTGAGTTATGTTTTGATAAACATGAAATGAATTTACAATTTTAGGCAGTAATTGATAAAGTTCCTCCTCAAATTTAGATGCTCAAATGGAATGGAAGTTCTTAATCTAAAAATAATACAAGACAATCACACACTCAAGTAAACGTCCAGAAATGAAAGTACGTATGTTAGAATGTAACCCACTTTCTCAAGTAGGAATGTATCCTATGATGTATTTTCTTGTAGAGTGTGTGATTTGATTTTCCTGTTAATCAATTGGCATTACATTAAGAATGAAAGGAACGTTGTTGAAACTAGTGAAAAACATGTGCGATATTTTTAACTATAAAATGATATTTTTTTCTGAATACCTAATGCATAAGTTAAATAAAACATACATTTTAAATCTGTTACTTCAATTTTGCATTAACTTATATTTATTATTATTTTTTGGCAATACATAGTAGACTATAGCTTCGTAAATGTCAAGACAATATACTTGCATAAATTTGCGTCCATTAGCTATAATTAACAACTGAAATGATCCATTGCCAAATATTCTAGTATGTGCAAATTTATTCCACGCTTATGAAGACAATACTGTAATCATGAAATAGGTTAGTGATGTCAATGCAGTTATTTTGAAACACCAAATACAGTATTTAAACTATATTTGTAATTGTTTATGCTACATATTTTGTGATATTCGTGCTTTGTTATTTGTGTTTCTCGTGATGAACATGTCCTTAGATTAAGTTCAAAGTGGCTAGGTAAATAGAATATTCAATATCATGCTTCTTCCATCATTTATTGGTTTGTACCGAATTGGTTAATTGAGGAAATTAACACCTGCTGTCATATACATAAATTAATGGGAGAGCATGATGATTGGGTTCAGTCTAAAGAATTTTGTCATTTTACAGTGGGATCCATTAGTATTACCGTGAAAATTGTCCATCACCATATTCGTGCACTTTATTTGACCCAATAAGAGCTTCACGAATTAAAACAAAACTCAAAACAAGCTGTTGACAACTTCTGCACCAGCATACATAAAAATCCATCGCTTAAAAACACATAGGATGTAAGAGAAAAATTAATGAATATAGTCATGGACAATTTTCAAGGTAATACTCATGGAACCCATTGTACTTGAAGGGGATATATGGCAACCCTGATAGGATAATATGTTACTGTTTTACAGTGATCGAAGGGTGGAATTTCAAGTTCAAGTAAACATTAATGAAACATAATCGTGAAATTATAATTCAATGAATTGGTGTTTGTGCACAGTAAGGCTAATCGGGAATGGACCTACAGTTTAGAGTGGGATCCGAACCACTATGTGCCTCTACCAGGAATCGAACCCGGGTCGCCTTGACGCTGCCACTGCGCCATCGGGGAGGCCCTAAGTGAAATTGTAATGATAGAAGTAAGTGGCATTTGTACATGTCATGTGTACATACTCCATTTATATTTATTTGGGCTCTTTTATAACACTTTAAAATTTTCTAGATTAACTTGGCAATGAATATGAATGCCTAATGGATGACATAGATTAAGGGACAAACAAACATTATCTTATGGTTGGGATATAGCCTAGATTAGATATCGAACGTAGTGGTTTGGATTTCACTTTAAACTATGTATCTATTCCTGATTATGCTATGTTCATAAAGTATATTTAAAACAGGAATATGAACTCAAACTTAGAACATTGTATAGGCTGGCTTGATCAAGAAAGAAGGAGAGAAACTGTGAAATGTGACAAACACTACACTATCTAAAGCAGGATTGCCACATATGATCCCCTTTAACTAAATATGGTACTTAAAATGTAATGCTACATCTGTGTCGTATATTTTACGCATATAAAGAAACCAGTATTTTTAATATATACGAAAGAGACATACCACGCATTTTTCATTAGTACAAATATTTCAAAAAGAAACAGAAAGATGTACCCACAAATTAATTATATTAATTTTATTTGTAATATATTAGGTATAAAATTTTCTCATCCATCCATATCTGCGAAATGTGATTTATGTTTGTTGATGAACAAACTATGTAAAGTCTTAGAAATAAATTTGTGATGGTTCTTATGCAAGAACTGGACTGCATTCTTAGATCTTTCTTTGTATTATGTACTCAGAAATAATATAGTATATACAGCCAAATCTTAATTAATTAGAATTAGAAATATTAAGTAGGTTTTATGAAGTGTGAATCGTTGTGAGTGCTTATGTAGTAACTGATAAGAGGTGCTATAACGTATGCTAACGAAGAAATATAATCTAACATAATATAAGTTACATGAAATTCATGCTTTATATTCGACTGAAGCTAATAGTGTATTATGCTACGCACACAAGTGTTTTTATTGTGTATTTGAACGAGTGCGAAGAGAAATATAAGCTTATTTGGATTTGTCAATATATATTATTAATAGTACAGGGAATATTTTCTGTACATACACTTTTATTCATTTATGATTGATTGCCTAAAAGTTATAAAGATATCATTTCAGAATTGCATTTTACTTATTGTTTATGTGTATATATGTTACATTTTTCCGTTAATAAAACTATCGTGTTTATATATTGAATTTGAATTTCCAACGCTACCTAATGACTTAGTCCATTCATGGCACTGCTATATATTGAGTCACCTAATCTTTTGTTAAGGAAGTCATAATAGTATTCACTTCCCTAACTCACTTTACGCCTATCAACCAAGCATCAACAGGTTAACACAGCACCTAACAATCTTAGCTGACGAGTTCCTACATACCACACTGCTTGTCGGCGATTTCACAGTTCCAAGAAAATATAACTAAATAAAAGTAATAAACATGACGGCAATATAATTCCATGCTTTGTGTGGTAGAACAAACAATATGAAAAGTGGAAATTTGTATTAACATATCATCATCCAAAGAGAGTGAAAATGTAGTATATCGAATTTGTCATTTTTTCTGCAGTAGAAAATATTCTGAAATAGAATATTTACAGGTGTAATATTTTGGAGCTTGCAACGACCACGAAAATCATAGAAAAACATTAATATTACTATGTATCGTGAATATTGGTATGAAGAGGAATATATTTTATATACGCGCTGTCATCTGTCGTCGCTCCCGCAAAATATTCTGTCTCACCTTCGTGATTGTGTTGGCCAATCGGGCACGTGACGTGTATTATCTGTGGTAATAAGTATATATGTTTCGTATTCTCCCTATTATGCGTTGCTTTTCTAACATTTTGGGGAAATCGCGATTGTATCTTGTGTAAAATCTACAGCAATTATTTTGCTCGTAGATCAATGCGTTTTACCCCTCCCTCGTCGTTGTTTGTTATTTAGCGTCGCATTTTTCCACTTTAAGGCTATTCGCGTCGATGCTATGAAAAATTGATGAAACAAAGAAAACTCTAACCGGGATTCGAACCCAGGACCCCTGAATTAACTAAACAATGGTATTTATCGTTGAAGAACATTTTTATGCACTTAAATAAAATAAATAATACAACCTTACGAGATATGTCCGAATTATTAGCAGAAAATAAAAGCAGGAATGGAAGGGTGGGGTGGGCGGATCATTGCGCTACCCAAAGTGTTCTAAAGGGCGCTCGAGCCATCTTGCAACATTTCCCAAATTGTCTTTTTCTCTTCATAACAATTGCTGCACAGTTTAACATGGGTGGCAATCTGCAGGATACAGCATACTTAATATCAGCAACTGTTTCTGGTGCCGTCACTGAATGTCCAGTATTATAGGGGGATCGGCTGTAATTTTTTCCCTTGTGTACCATATTCAATCGCAAGATGTAGACACTTGTGAACTACCAACGTAGAAAATTCCATTCATCTGTCTATGGACTCATAAAACGAAAGACAAATGCATTCACATTCTCTGCAATTGATATCAGTGGAGTTCCCAGAGAGGGGGAGATTTGATGCTGAAAATGCCAGGGAAACAAAAGACAGGATTCGAAGGTTTTGTCTCAGGAAATAAGAATAAAACATAAAACGTATTATTAAAAACTATTGATGGAACATTAGAGTTATTCATCTAACGAAACCATTACAAATCGGCTGGGGGCTTGTAGGTATGAAATGTACTGGAATAAAAGATATATACAAATATACATATATACATATAGCCAGTGCTTGTTTCCCAAACTTAAAATGTGATGTAATATATTAACAGGACTTTCATCACACAGTTTTTTTTATCTTATGGGTTTGAGTCCACCTGGGTTCAGTCTCTGGGTTTTCAGCCTGTGTATAGGACTGGTGGCAACCCACCATCCTGAGAAAATTGGGGACCTACAAATGAGTAGCGTAACCCAGTCTGGGAAATCCCCTATAACAGTTGAGGGTTCGATGTGCTGATCCCACGACATCCCTTTAATGGTTGAAGATCTCCACACCTCTAAGTAGGGTTGTGGGAGGCAAACTGGCAGTCAGGATATAGGTCAAGGCCCTTCCAGGGCTGTATAGCAGTGGATCTCAACCTTTTTCACTTCGGGGACGAACCTTGAAGGATATTTCACTTCATGGGACCCATAAGATGGGCACCAGCAGAATTACTTTGTAGGGGTGTGCACCCAGTTTATAATCATATATTTGCTAACATCGAAGTCCTCTTTCACAACAACACGCTCTGAATTTAAATTGTTAAAGCAAGATATCTAAGTAATTTAATGTAATAGGTTTTTAAGACCCAGTAAACAAAGTCTCGAGCTCAATTTCCCGACCCACCAAATGTCCCCTCAGAACCCAGGAGTGGGTCGCAGCCTATAGTTTGAGAAACGATGCTGTAGAACCATAGGTTATGTTATGCTGTACATAAAAGTAAATATTTTGGAATATTTTACACTATAGTTAATTTCTATCATAACTTACATTCAGTGTTCTGTAGATGAAATAATAGTTTGGAAAATATAACATAGAAACTAGTTCAGTGCCATCTTCCATGAGAGAATAGAATCAAACAATAGCTTGGTTTGATTTGGTGTTTTAAGTCCACGTTATGCACAGTAAGGCTAATCGGGACTGGACCTACAGTTTATAGTGGGATCCGAACCACTTGTGCCTCCACCAGGTATCGAACCCGGGACCCCTTGATTACAAGGCGGCGACGCTACCACTGCGCCATGGGGGAGGCCCTCAAACAATAGCTGTGAGTGACACAGTTCATTGGAGAAGTTATCAAACCGAATAATATCTGGAAATAAATTGTAATTGTTTTTATTTCCATAAGTCTATTTCTCTGTGAAAACTACTATGATGATGATAATGAATAGTAATGGGAAAATAGAGTAAGAAAAGGTCACGCCTTAAACAAGTTAACCTAGAATGCCTATATAGCAACCACTTCATCTCGAAGTTGTATAAAATGTCACATTTCTGGTTTGCATGAGAGTAATTTCAACCCATTTCTGAAAACGTGTGGATGTTTGTAAGATATATTATTAACAATCATTGCTTGCTTATTCATGTAGTATTTGTCAAACATCCCTAATTTGTCATCTAGAATGGGAGCAGGAATATGTCATACAAGCGAGTTTTGTTCGATATTACTGACTGGAACCATTCTACATATTGACTACAATTTCATCATATGGCATTACATATTTCATAGTTACACAAAAATCTGGGCCCGAAATACGAATGTCTTAGAATACAAATTTAAATGCAGTCATGGAGTATGCAGGATCAAGAATCATACTGATTGAAATTAATTATATACGAGACACCACTGAATGATCCTATTACTTATCCTGCACATACATATATTTAATACAGTATTGAACATGATGCAATTGATATATTGATCATAAATATTGCATGATTGAATTTTAGAGTTGAAAGAGTTGACTGACAAACAAGAAATGCCCAAATTTCAAGCTGATGACAAATAAACCAAGAGGTGACATATGCCACTCTCTGTGTGTAAGTTTTAATGTCGTCTTACCTTTCCAACATGCTGCGCAAATCCCCTGGTGGTCCCTTTACAAGCTTGGATTTGTAAACTCTCTCAAGGGACTCTTTACATCCCTTTTTTAACTTTAAAGCAAGGGATTGAGGTAAAGAGGATTCTTCCTTGTATACTTTGAAGGGTACAAAATGGTCATACATTCCGATGCATTCTAAAATTTGATCTCGTTCATTCATCCATTCATTTCAAACATCTTACTTGCTATTCCGAATGTAAATTATATTTTTAACATTAAATTTACATGGAATGTAGAATAAAATACTGAAATAAGTCTTAAAAATCCTAGATCAAATAATTTCCACTGGATTCAATGCTACCGTAATACTTTTAAACAGAACAGTAAAAGTTTAAAATCATATTTTAAATAATTTTAAAGTAACTTGCAGCATCCCATTTAAATTTCCTGCAAAATTTTCCACACAATAAAGGCATGAAAATAACCTCCAAAATTGTAAGATTGAATGAATTAAATCATATCACTACCTCTTTTTAAAATTTAGAAGAAAACAGTATATGCTAGCATCCCACCGGGGTAAATGTTGGTGAAGCAAGTGAGCAAAGTGAAGGCAGCATTGACGACATTCACAATCCACAATACAATGTACTTACGTGGTTCTACATCTGGAAATGCATGCACGAACTTGTTTCTTGCACTCCACATACTCTTTATTCTTTAAGTTTTGTGAATACCATCTTGTTGCCATAATTCTTTCCATCCATATCATAGCTGTAAGATAAAATAAATTATTTTTTAGATATAATTATACAACGTAATGCAACAAGATTGACATATTTTCCATTTTTTCGTCATTCAAAAAAGATATTTTCCATGGTGCATAGTCATTTGTGATCTAAGGAAAAGCTTGCCATCACAAAGAAATGATACTTAAAGGAATATCCAGTTACTGAATTATTGTTAGTCGCCTCCCCGATGGCGCAGTGGTAGCGTCGTCGCCTTGTAATCAAGGGGTCCCGGGTTCGATTCCCGGTGGAGGCACATGGTGATTCGGATCCCACTTAAAACTGTAGGTCCAGTCCCGATTAGCCTTACTGTGCATAAAGTGGACTTTAAACAACAAATCAATCCAATCCAAATTATTGTTAGTTTCTGTCGAATTGAGACCATACAACTATAGCCATGCATAAAATGAAAGAAAGTCTATTATATTGGGAGAAAATATTACCTGCTTGTAAAAATTTTATTTAATGTAAAATGTTCAATTTCTTCATATTTACTCAATTTTTACATTATTTCGCATTGTAAGTTACATTATTTGCTTGGAACCATAAAGTGTGGGACAATGCAAATACAAAAAAAGACTGTTATTGTAGAAGAGGTATATTGAACTAAATTTCCGAACCTACTCAGCAGTTATGTCCCACTGAACGTTACTACCTAAACTAACTTGTGCCAAAAAAGAAACAAGTTTGGCTAACAATAGCTCCTTCTAGTTCGCTGCACTTTTTCACTCTCCTTGCACTAAACTGTCTAGTTGGTTATACGGTGCACCACCAACTCGTGTACTTCGTCGATTTGATGTCAAGTAGTACATTTGGTGTCTGCATTATATTCTGGAGCGGTGTAGCATGTGGTGTATGATCACGTGGTGCATGCTTACTAATCAAATGAACGTTTCAAGCAGCAGACAGGATTTTTTTTTGAATTTTCTAAACTTGAACACCACTATGTCTAGTTCGTTGAAGAGCATTTCCTTGCACCAAGTGACACCGGGGTACACCTGCACTACACTGAGTGTCAACAAGTGTAGCGAACTAGACAAGGCTAATGTAACTTGGGTTCTACACCAAAGAGTTAAATGTAGTAAGATGCAACATGAATCTGAAGGAAATAAGGGAACTGTAAAAAAGGTAAAGTGTTCCCCTGTGCTTAGCACCACGCCATGAAGGCGTATAGGGGGTGCGGGTGTAAAGCTCCACACTTTCTTCATTCGGTCGTGAGTGGGGGTGATGTGATCAGCACCACGCCCCTGACTGCCTTTACCCCCCAGGGTTTCCCCCAGGTACCCATGTTATTCGATGCTGGGTGGGCGCCGGGGACGCTTCCAACGTTAGAAAAGTTCCCTAAAGCTGAATCGAATTCTATTCATGTAGGTATATAAGTACACATTGATGCACTTTAATGTAGATCACTGTATTTCCATCACTCTAATGCATATGTTTATGTTAGGTATAGGTTTGAGGGATTTTAGCATTATAATTATGCTCCTATGTGATTATGTTGTAACACTCCTTAGGTTTTAAGTGTGATATGTTTCATGGTCTAAATATTGGTAGGTTTCATCGCCTAAGTATTTTCAAACTTTCCATGATCTGTCAAACTTTATGTTTTCAATGTGGTGCTATTAGGAGCACGAGTAATCGCACAACATACGTTTCAATACATCATTAGTACTCAGACATTACAATTTTCTGCATATTTAACACGGACAAATTGTTTTTCTGAACTTTAAAATTATTTCAATCGTGATTTCCAGTATTCACGATGCCTTCCTTCTCCTGTGAAACTTGCAAATATCATTACATTACACAATCTGCACCATTACCCGTTCACACATAGACTGTGAACGATATTACGTGACGTCATTTATAAATAAAGTGACTACAAAATACTAAAGGCGAGGAATAAAATATAAAATCACGTCCAATTGATTACACTGTCCAACAAAATTCAAGTTTTTTTCTATTAAAAGAGAAGTTAGGGGTGATGCTCATTGAATTTGATGTGCTGATTTCAAATCTAATTACAGAATTTTTCCATCACCCATGAAATTTGAGTAACAGGGTACATACAAAATATCAGGTACATACAAATCTTATATAGCCTTATAGTGATACGATGCAATATTATTTACAATGGTATATCTAAAATGTTTTCGAACTTGATTTTCTGCTGTACTTTGCCTAAGGAACATTTCTTTTTAGTAAAAAAAGGTAAAGTGCTCCCCTGTGCATAGCACCACGCCATGAAGGCGTATAGGGGGTGTGGGGGTAACGCCCCACACTTTCGTGATCCTGCCGTGAGTGGGGGTGATGTGATCAGCATCACGCCCCTGACCGCCTTTACCCCCCAGGGTTTCCCCCAGGTAATATCCATGTTATTCGACGCTGGGTGGGTGCCGCGGCCGCTTCCATCGTTAGAAAAGTTCCCGGATTTGAACCGGCCGGGGACCGGGACCTTTAGCATGGTAGTCAGACGCGTTACCGACTGAGCCACCGCGGCCACCTTTTCTTTTTAGTGTCCAGCAATAATCTGCCAACATATTTGGAGTCTAATTTCCCTGGTAGGGCCTTTCCATTTCACCAATTTCCTGGTGGAAACGTTCTCCATGTTCATCGCTAATTGTCCCAAGGTTTTACGGGAAGAAATCGAGGTGGGGGTCTAAGAAGTGTATCTTCAGAGACATATTACACGCCAGAGCATGATAGTTCAGAATCAAATTACTGACAAGTTCTCTGTAATTTTCTGACTTGTAGTTTCCGAGAAAATTTATGCAAACTTCCTTGAAAGATTGCCAAGCAGCCAATTCCAGCTCATTTAGGCTCTTTTCAAAATCATTATCTTTCATTAGTTTCCTGATTTGAGGGCCAACAAATATTCCCTCTTTTAGTTTCGCCTCAGTAATTCGCGGAAACATCTCTTTGAGGAACATAAATCCACTACCCTCACTGTCCATTCCTTTTACAAAATTCTTCATCAGACCAAACTTTATGTGGAGAGGAGGCAGTAAGATTTTGTCTGAACTTACAAGTGGTGGATGAACAACATTCTCCTGTCCTGCGATGAGTGACTCTCTCTTCGGCCAGTTCTTTTTAACATAAAGATTTTTTCTATCTCTGCTGTCTCATTTACACAGGAAGCAGCAAAATGTGGTGTAACCTAGTAGCAATCCTAAGAGGATAGCAATAACTTTTAAATCTCCACCTATCTGCCAAGAGTATTTACAGTACTGGACATTTGTTAACAGTTTCATGTTTTCATAACTTTCCTTCATGCCCCAGGATTATGCTACGGGAATGCTTGGATATTTATTTCCATTGTGCAGTAGAACTCCATTCAAACTTGTTTTCGAAGAGTCTAAAAACAAACGCCATTCTTCACTTTTATGGACAATAACTAGCGACTCTAATAGACCATCGATGTTACAACAGAAAACAAGGTCCTTATCTTCAGCATACATATGTACAAAGTTTTTGGCGTTGCTGGAAAAAAGTAACTCTAGTGTCACTCTCGAACAAATGCCATCATTTTAATCGCGATGCAAGCAGTTCTGCTTTACCTTTACTTAACTCTAGATCTCAAACTAAATCGTTAAGATCCTCTTGAGTTATTAAGTGAGGTTTAGCTGTTGAAACACTTCCCACAAAATCAGGAACACTATGCAATTCGCTACATTTGTTAGGAACACTTTCTCTTTCTTCAGTTACACTGGTGGTATGGGAACTCCAGGTCCATGAGGCACCGGTCCAGGTTCTGATTCTAGTGATGGATATTTAACTGTATGCCTTGATTTCTAATTTATCCCAGATATATTTGTCAAGCAAAAATAGCAGTCTGTTATATGATCCTTAGGTTCCCGCCATATCATAGGAACTCCAAAAGGCATATGACGAGATCCTTTCAGCCAACTACTCAAAAGCGTTACACAGTTCGCACAACAGATATCAGGGGCCCATTTCTTGTTTTCGTCTATCTTATTGTCAAAGTAACACTCATAAGCTCTTCTTTCACGAGGAGAAAATGTTCTCCTACTTGCTTTTAAGGTAACTCACCACAGATATAACAGAAATTGTTCTTGTCGTTTACGCAACTCCTTGACATGATTCCGTCTTTGCTTCAAAACACTCACTGAAACTGAAGAACACTCAGGAAAAGCTTATTTCCTCCAGACAACTTGCTACTGAAATGAGAAGTAAACATAACAGTCAAATCACAGCATTGTGTTGAAAAGTTAATTGTTGTCAAATTTTTCAGTTGGATTGTTTAACAAGTTTAATTGTTGTCATTCATGCAGACATCAATGGCCTAGAGTTACTAGTGTATTGTTGGAGCAAAGACATAAATATTTTAAATATTGCATACCAATCAGCTTATTATGGACTGCATGCTGCAATAATAATGCAGAATTATATTTTTATTGTTACAAAAATATGGTGGGTGATTAACAATTTCTGACATCATTTTCGGAATCAGCAGGTGGCAAAACATTAAGAACTGTTGAAATTTTACTTTTAACAAAACCATTGTTGGACAGTGTTATTATTGATTAATAGAGACTTAAACTAAACTTTTAATTAGAAATTTAGGATTTAGCATCGATGGGCATGCCGACTGGTGGCGATTTCGTTCATGCACAGACAAATGAATTCTGAAATTTACCTTGTTCAGCTTTTTGCAAGGGGCCTGGTGTATTTTTCGTTATTTTTAAGTCATCAAGGAATTAATAGTTTTAGAAATTGGGTAGGGAGTTTTAACAGACTTATTTTATTTTCTTCTTGGAGGTGTGTCCTCAATTTTGTTTTTGTTAAGGGGCTACCCCCGTAATATGTGACGGGCAATAGTAGCCTATGTGGTGATATTACAATACAAGATAAGGAACAACTGCAAAAATGTCAACAACTTGGATATGCTTACACACATATTGCACATATCCGTGCTATCCAAGAGAAAATTATAAAAAACTGAACGTGTAATGAGGTTATCAACTCACATAAACTTCAGGAAACCATGCCTGTATTGCGTCGTCTCGAAGATCCAGAGCGTTAAGTTCTGTGCTCACGATTTCGCCACCAACGGTTCCGCAATTCCAGTGCTAGCGTAGGCATGTTTGTGTCTCTTTGTGAGTGTGTTCTTATGTTTTCACCTCATTATATTCCATCCTCACCTTTGTTATTAGCAAAAGTAGGAGAAAAAAGCGGTCACTCTAGTTGAAAATGTCTTGTTGTTTACACATCACCCAATAGGAGAGATTTTCATTTTCTTTTCTCAAGGTACTCGTCCGAAGTGGGAAACCCATGACGGCATATAACACATATAGCGCATCAGGGGTGTAACTACAGGATTTGATGGACAGGCCAAACGCCAGGGGCGCATGATGTGAGGGGGGCCAACCTGTTCTTCCATCTCTCTTTTTTTTCTTTCTTTACCTGTTCCTAGTAAATCAGTCTAATAACCAATTAAATGCCTGTATGCGTGGCGTGGTGGCTATCACAGCGACGTACGACGCCAGGGGTTCCTGGCTACAATCCACATCTGAATATGGACATTCATTGTATGTGCCTCTGCATAAACTTCGGCTAATCATCACTCATTCTCATATTTGCGATTAGTCAAAAATGGTAAAAATCGAAGTAAAATGAACCAGATCACTCAATTAAATGAACACTAATTGAATTAAATACATAGTGTACGAGTTCTAACATCTGTGTGTTTAAGGAAATAAACTGCACGTCGGCACCATGGTAAGAAACTGTCTAAGCATTTAGCCATATACCGTATTAGCCGGCGTATAACATGCACTTTTTCCTTTAAAAATAGGTCTGAAAACAGGGTGTGGCTTATAGGCTGATACTCAGTTTATGATTACCTTCATTTCTGGAAATTTTCTCTGGTCTCAATTAGACGAATTCCTTGCGGTGTGTGACGAAGAAGATTAAAATCTAATAATTCCTATTTAGATTACGTAAGTTATTTTGTGAAAGTAAACTTACATATGTATTTATATTTGAAATACTGGACATTAATTATAATATTAAGTGATAAAGCTTTTCCCTCAAAAATTTGTACGAAAAATTGGGTGCGTCTTATACGCCGGCAAATATGGAAATTTCCACTTAATGTTTGGGAGACGCGGTAAGTGAGTGTAACCGTATTACTCTGCTAATTTAAGTCGCTATCGCACAGCCTGTTATTCGCAAACTTCGTAAAATAAATAACTAACTATCCTAACTAACTCTCTAGCCTTCTTAAACCCGAAGGTTCATGGCTGCAGAAACACAGGCCATCCATCTGTCCCTATCTTGACAATTTCAAGCAAGGCTGCAGTAGGTGGGTGTAGGGCCTCTAGCAAAAAGAAAATCCAGAGCTTAGAAAACAATTCAGAAATTTTTGCCCTTGGTCTGAAGTATATAATCCCAATATCAACATTATTCCAGTTAGTACACAATTACTTTATATAATACTTTATATATTTTTATGTGCCGATGACCCAATAATTTCAAATCAATGAATCAATCAATTTATTTATTTATATCTTTTTGTCACATTACAACAATAAGTAGACCGTATTGAAGGTTGAATTTATGATAGGCTAATAAAAGTTTACTTTCATTCCCTGTGCAACGTTCCTTATATTTAATTACAAGATATTATTTTCCATACCAAAGTGGCAATTTTTAATATGTTTATTTTTCATTGAATGTGGTGAATACACATTTTTCACATAAAGTAATATTTTTACTTAATGATTTAATTTTAATATTAATTTAGATATTTGGTTTGATTTAATTAGCGTCTTTTTTGGCCACATTTTGCTAATCGCGACAATGAGAACGAGTTGATGAAGACACACACACAAAAAACACCCACGCCCAGACTGGAATTCCAACCCGGGACACATACGCTAACCACTTCTACACGGAGGTTGGCTACAATTAAACGAATAATGTTTATTAACTATTTCTATTTAAACAATACAAGACAATTTCGACGCAGTACTTTGTTTAAAAGATGATTCCACTAATTTTGCATATTTTTAAGAGTGTTAAAACAAACCATCATGTCAGGAAAAATCAGATTAGTTGCTTAATTGGAATAAATTAATAAGACATCCATTAATAATTATCTTCGTCTGACGCAGGACCTCGGACGAACGTCCGAGTTGGTCATTCCTAGGGTTGCTCCTGTTTCTATATTAACTCTTGGGGCCTCCCCTTTGGCGAAGTAATATCATCGTCGCTTTGTACTCAAGGGGTCCAGAGTTCGATACCCGTGGAGGCACATAGTGGTTTGGATCCCACTTTAAACAGTAGATCCAGTCCCAATTAGCCTTACTGTGCATAAAGTGGACTTAAAACTCCAAATCAATCAATCAATCTATCTATCTATATTACCTCTTGTATAATTGTGAGCGTTTTGTAAGAATTAGTGTTAGGATTCCATGTCAAAAATGTGCAAGTGCAAAAGGGATACGCCCGGTATGAAACATTTCTGAGGTCCAGAAAATTCCTGAGTGTGTGTTGTGAAAGTGTCGGCCCCCCTATCCCTCGTTTCTATCCGGCCCTCTTCATTACTTCCTGTCTTAATCCCTCAATCTCTCCTTTCACCTCACCCTGGGTGCCAAGCGAGCAGATTATATTTGCGCCGGAATTACAAAAGGGGGCTTTCACATAATAATTTATATTTTTATGTCCCTGGTTCGTTTACACATATACAGCAAGTGAATATACAACTGGTTAAATGGACAGTACCGTTGTTCTTGAAATTATAACATTCTCGTAGGATATATTGGTTTATTATACGTAGTTATATATATACATATTCTACAGAGCGTTTCCATGAGTGTCTTGCATAGACCAAAATTACCAAATCTCTAAATCAATATACTTGCGTACCTATGGCATAACCATCGGCACTTCCCTTACCACCGAGTTAGCATAACTAGCTCGGTGGGCCTATCCTCAGCTTAAATGATATTCCGTTACAAATGCGTTTCCTTACGCCTTCACTCCTTCTTTTGGGCATCAATTAATCAAATACGGAAATATCCACATAATCAAAGCTTTTTCTAAAAGGGGACTTGGGACAGCAACAGGGGCTGGCATAACCAGATGCTACTTTATTATATCCAGTTTAGCCACCATAAGTGGACTAAACTTGAGGAGACGTTCCTCTTTCGTCGATCAATGGGGAAACACTGTTTTTTCGCTAAAGCCCACTGGCCTTTTTTATAGCCGGGGTAAACGTCCGTGGACGTGGACCCGTAGCGTTGGAAAATTCCACTGCCAACGGTCTTTTGTAAGACAGCTAGCTCCCCCAACCGGGGAGATAAAAAACAGGGGAATCTAACATCCAGCAAAGCACAATCCAATAATATACACTTACATGCAATAATAACATAAAAGTACACTCATGGAAGCATATTACTTAACCCTACACCTTGTAGCTGGCCAGCAATTAATTATTACAATATACCAAAACCAGTAATGGTCAATCCGACCGTTACATAGTTCCCCCTTTCAAGAGGAACAAGAAAAAACAATACACTCAAAAACAAGATCACCATATTTACAAAATCATCCAACACAATTACACAACACACACTAAAGATATTCAACTGTTCTCAGAGTATCTGAAAATGAAATAGTCACTAGTTCATTCACTTTATCACATTGTCCACAATGTTCACAGATTCACCAATTTTCCTCTTCCTTGTAAAGTCCGCCACTAAAGTATCGTCTCTCGCTGTCTTCCTGGCAGCATCTTCCTTGAAGTTGGTTTTCTCCACATATTAATAAATTATGAAATTATATCTCAAACGTTTGCACATCGTTAGCACACGAAAGCACACTATTTATGTTAATAAGCACACAAATATTAACCAAGATATTAAGGAGTTTATTGTGGCGATTCTGGCTTGATATCAAGATAAAATCGCCACAAATCAAAAAATTATTTTTGAGCAACCAAATTGTACTATCTTTTAGGCATTCGTTAGAACACAAAAGCACACTATTTATTATAATACACACACATATATTAATCAAGATATTAAGGAGTTTATTGTGGCGATTCTGGCTTGATATCAAGATAAAATCGCCACAAATCAAAAAAATATTTTTGAGCAACCAAATTGTACTATCTTTTAGGCATTCTTTAGCACACTATTTATTTTAATAAACACACAAATATTAATCAAGATATTAAGGAGTTTATTGTGGCGATTCTAGCTTGATATCAAGATAAAATCGCCACAAATCCAAAAAATATTTTTGAGCAACCAAATTGTAGTATCTTTTAGGCATTCGTTAGCACACGAAAGCATACTATTTATTTTAATAAGCACACAAATATTAACCAAGATATTAAGGAGTTTATTGTGGCGATTCCGGCTTGATATCAAGCCAGAATCGCCACAAATGAAAAAAATATTTTTGAGCAACCAAATTGTACTATCTTTTAGGCATTCGTTAGCACACAAAAGCACACTATTTATTATAATACACACACATATATTAATCAAGATATTAAGGAGTTTATTGTGGCGATTCTGGCTTGATATCAAGCCAGAACCGTCACAAATCAAAAAAAATATTTTTGAGCAACCAAATTGTACTATCTTTTAGGCATTCGTTAGCACACGAAAGCACACTATTTATTTTAATAAGCACACAAATATTAATCGAGATATTAAGGAGTTTATTGTGGCGATTCTGGCTTGATATCAAGCCAGAATCGCCACAAATCAAAAAATTATTTTTGAGCAACCAAATTGTACTATCTTTTAGGCATTCGTTAGCACACGAGAAAACACTATTTATTTTAATAAGCACACAAATATTAACCAAGATATTAAGGAGTTTATTGTGGCGATTCTGGCATGATATCAAGATAAAATCGCCACAAATCAAAAAATTATTTTTGAGCAACCAAATTGTACTATCTTTTAGGCATTCGTTAGCACACAAAAGCACACTATTTATTATAATACACACACATATATTAATCAAGATATTAAGGAGTTTATTATGGCGATTCTGGCTTGATATCAAGATAAAATCGCCACAAATCAAAAAAAATATTTTTGAGCAACCAAATTGTACTATCTTTTAGGCATTCGTTAGCACACTATTTATTTTTAATTAGCACACAAATATTAATCAAGATATTAAGGAGTTTATTGTGGCGATTCTAGCTTGATATCAAGATAAAATCGCCACAAATCAAAAAATATTTTTGAGCAACCAAATTGTACTATCTTTTAGGCATTCGTTAGCACACTATTTATTTTAATTAGCACACAAATATTAATCAAGATATTAAGGAGTTTATTGTGGCGATTCTAGCTTGATATCAAGATAAAATCGCCACAAATCCAAAAAATATTTTTGAGCAACCAAATTGTAGTATCTTTTAGGCATTCGTTAGCACACGAAAGCACACTATTTATTTTAATACACACACATATATTAATCAAGATATTATGGAATTTATTGTGGTGATTCTGGCTTGATATCGAGATAAAATCGCCACAAATCAAAAAAAATATTTTTGAGCAACAAAATTGTACTATCTTTTAGGCATTCGTTAGCACACGAAAGCATACTATTTATTTTAATAAGCACACAAATATTAACCAAGATATTAAGGAGTTTATTGTGGCGATTCTGGCTTGAAATGAAGATAAAATCGCCACAATTCAAAAAAATATTTTTGAGCAACCAAATTGTACTATCTTTTAGGTATTCGTTAGCACACGAAAGCACACTATTTATTTTAATAACCACACAAATATTAACCAAGATATTAAGGAGTTTATTGTGGCGATTCTGTCTTGATATCAAAATAAAATCGCCACAAATCAAAAAAATATTTTTGAGCAACCAAATTGTACTATCGTTTAGGCATTCGTTAGCACACTATTTATTTTAATAAGCACACAAATATTAATCAAGATATTAAGGAGTTTATTGTGGCGATTCTGGCTTGATATCAAGATAAAATCGCCACAAATCCAAAAATCATTTTTGAGCAACCCAATTGGCAATGTTTCGGTTGTTTTGTGGAAAATTCGAAAACCGTGAAGTTAACCCGCCCCATTTTGGAACGCCCTTGTTCCAAAAATATAGCAGCACTAACGAAAGTTTTTACGGCAGAAAACAGTACTAACGTAGCACTAACGATGGACAAAGTTTCATGAGGTTTCTAGATATGTGGCGGGGTACGTGAAGTTAGCCCGCCCTATTTTGGAATTGCCCTAGTTTTGGAATTATAGGAGCACTAACGAAACTGTTTACGGCAGAAACGAGCACTAACGTAGACTAACGATGGACAAAATTTGGTTATTTTTCTAGACAAGTGGCGAGCTAAGTTCACGGACTCGATCGGGTATGCTAAAATTACATTTCAAATATTTTAGCTGCTAGACCGCTTACCTCCAATTGGGCGAAGCTTTCCCCTCTCCTTTCACAAATATAAATACTTCTTGCAACCTAATGACTTTCGCTGTCTCTTGCATTGGTAAACATTTTTTGTCCATATGTTTCATAATTTTAGCATGAATCAAATAACATTTTATTTTCTACGTTCACCTAATAAAGTAGTATGTTGGAAATTCTTTCCTAACTTGAAGGGATACAGTGAGACAATATATCCACTACACAGAACGAAGTACATAGTTGTAAGCATGGATCGGGTAATACAATGAATGGAAGAAAGACTTAAATGAGATAGAAATATGGAGCTTATATCAATATAGAAGAGACATAAGAAATGATAGAGAGGAAAAAACCCTGAGCAGCAAGCAGATCTTTGAGGGCCAGGACCTGCCAGGTGGTTTTCAATAGGAGGCGGTATCGAGTCCCTTCTCCATCTTTTTCTAAAGTGGAGTGAATGGAGAGAATACAGATGAGGAATTTGATTAGAAGAATTGGCAAAAGGGTTACGCATGTGTGTGAGAGAGAAAAAATTGACAAACGTGAGGAAAAGGTATGCAAAGGATAAATAAGAAAATGTGCACCAACAAAAAGAAATTAGGAAAGAAATACAAACGAAATCGAGAGAAAGAGGGAGAGAGAATACATGTTTGTGAATGAATATATATATATTATGTACAGTGCTCGAAAAAATTTCTTCAAAGCTAGGCGCCAGGAAACCACCTACTAGCAATTGTGCATACTAGAGTATGTTTCAAATGTCGCACAATTTAAACTTTGAAAATGTATATCATGAAAATCGTAAGAGATATTTACTCCGGGTTTTCTGCACTAAACTAATCCTGTAGGCTATCACTGGGTTCAAGAATTTATGTTAGCATTTATCTAAATAAAAGCAATTACATTATTTTAAAAAAAGCATTGTTAATTTGCTGAAAACATCTGAGAACTGATTTTCAACCATAAATACCAAGTCTTAAACAATTTGTAGGATCATGTGTTGGTGTTTGGTTGTAAAACAGTTGCTTTGTGAGGTAGCCACAGCACAAGCAGGGCATTTTTCTTTGAAAACTTCTTGCACATGAGTGTAAGAATGAGTAGTAAAATACTCTTCAGCAATGCACAGGCACTGCTCCAATGAATACGCCATACTGAATCAATTAAAACAAACAGGCACAGTAGCGGCGAAAGTGAGCGAAGAGAATTCAATGTAACCAGGGGAAGCCTAGAATTCTCTCAAGAGTCCAATTTCGGCACAAAATCTTGATTTACGATTTTTCACGTAAATGTATAGCCAATACTTAGACACATGTTTGCGACTGTTGGCAATATTTCGATCTGCTAATGTTGCCATATACGAAGATATGTCCCAAAAATGGCACTTTTCGTTCAACCCATAAAATCGCCAGTCAAAAATTCATGAAATGTTGCTCATGACCAATATTGGTCGCAAATGACATGGCATCAGTCATCAAATGTCTAATTATGACACACCCTTCGATAATTTCTTACATATTTTTCTTACTCAGAAGTTCATTTCTGGAAAAATTTGAATGGTGCTTTCCGTCAGTTATTAATTTATATAATTTTCTGTATGGAGTGAACTCAGAATTTTAAGCATTGAAATATATCTCAATGTATGAGGCTTTATAATGCAGAAAACCCGGTGTAAATATCTCTTTTGATTTTCATGATATACCACATTTCCAAAGTTTGAATTGTGCGACTTTTGAAACACTCTGTATGAGATGCTGAGCATCACGGTATTCAAAACATCGCTAAATTATTTGAGAAAACAGGAAATGGGGTGTTGGGGGACAAAGAGTAAGAAATTATTACTGACACTCTGGAATGTTCACAACGTTGATTAAAAAAAAATATCATTTGCTAACTTAAGCTGTACTGCAATTTGAACTTAGAATCATCAAAAGTTCGTACATATTACAGCATACACAGTCACCAGGCTGAAAGTTTTAGTCGCCATGGCGATCTGGCGACCGGGATTTTTCGAGCCCTGATTATGTATGTGTGTATATACATACATACATACACTGCCCTCCCTAATCTATAAATATGTGGATCCTGCCCACCCGGTCAAAATTGTCTGGCACCGCCCCCGAGTTGCAAGACGCTATCGAACATTGTTAAATTTTTAGGACATTACACGCATATAATAATTTTAAAACGTGGCATTTCGTCGTCCTTGTGGATGGCATTTCTTTCTTCGATAGGGACAAATCTCACGAAACTTCACAATTTCTTCAAATCTGCACCAGAAAGGATATACTTTGAATTGGACAGCTCGTTACACATTTAAGAAGATTAAGAATGAATATCGAATTAAAATTGAGTCGCCTATAAATACTTAGGCGAGCCTTATAAATTATATAAAAAATTGACAAATCTAAATTGGTTTGGAGGTTGCTTATTAAAAATTACCCTTCCCGAAAAAGTCGATGTTAGCCATTAAATTTACGAAGAGGCGACACAAATGTTATTTAACTGAAGTAAAATTAACATTACTGATAAGTTTGATAAAGAGATATTTACAAGATCGAACACGCGAACTCAAATCTTCTTTGCAAGTTTACCACATTTTCATGTGGACCTGGTAACCATGATGCCATGACAAAATGTTGTTTCCAGTCTGTCGCTGGGCAATTTTAAGGTGAACACTCCACCCCTTCTCCTCCAGCAAACCATATTGGAAGAAAATGGTAACTTGTGAGACTGTGGCCTTCTTATTTAGTAATCAATGTTCATATTTTTAGATCACTGCTTTTTCAGGTAGCTATCCGAGGCTTGTTTTAGAGAAAGAACGTATGAGGATTCATATAACACCAACCGCAAGATAATATGATAATACTACGTGCAGTGGCGTAGCACAGTACCCTGAGGTTCCCATGCAATTAAAAAAATATTGAGAGCCCCTTAGTAAAAATATCGGAAGTACTACAACGTATACATATCATTGATGACGTCAGAGGGTAAAGGACATACAACAGTTAGCTACCCCCCTTTGGAAGTGTTTAACAATTAAAACAAAATTAAACTACCTTATCACACTATAGCTAAAAATCTAAAATAATCTGTAACACTTAACAGGTGTGGACCATGAGGGAAATTTGTCGCAGTTCTTATTTGATTATAACTCCATTAAGCCTTGTTTCCATGATTATGAAAAACTAAATATGCTGACCAAGGCAGTAATTTATTTTATTATAAAACATAAACTAACGTAACGTTTCAACCTTCTAGCAAGGTCTTCTTCAGACTCTGTATCAAGTACAGAAGTAACCAGATACAACAAGAAGGGTAATATATATACACAAACATTACTCCCTCCAGACTATTTAGAAAGTTGTTAGGAACTTTCTAGCAGATGACTTTCACTTTCCAACTTTACTTTCACCTAAAAGGCTAAACACAATTACTTCCATATAGAATGTGGTTGAACTTTTTAATCTCACGCTCTTTTCCCTTCATTTTTCTTCCTTCTCCTCTCCTCTTTTTCTCTTGTCCTTTCCACTCTTTCCAACATCTTCTTCCATTCTTTGTTTAACTTCAGTCCCCCATTCCAGTTCATTGTGTCTTCTTCGCCTTTCTTCTCTATTTCCTTGGCTTCCTTCCATTTTCTCACTAGCATTCTCTTCTCCCTTCCTATCTGCTTAGCCTCATCCCACTCTATGTCATGTCCTGTTTCTCTCGTGTGTTTAAATATTGCATTTCTCTCTCTCTTAAGTCGTACATCATCCCTATGTTGTTTCTTATTATTTGAATTCTTATTTGAATATGAAAAGACTTGGGCCCACTTTGAAATATTTGGTGGGACGTTACATATTAAATACAACACATAAAACTAATATTAGTTTTAAAAGTTCATGAATTACCAAGTTTTCTTGTATTTAGTCAGTTACTGGAATAATAAATAGAATTCTGGAATAACTATTTTAATCAAATTTATTAGAAAAATAATTAATTTTCGTAGGTCTTCTCATTGTTTTTATAATAATAATAATAATAATCCTTAGCGCGACAGCCCATGAAGGGCCTTGGCTTACCTACCGACTGCCGGTCTCCCTCCCACACTTTCCTTCGTCACCTCTAAGCGTGGAGATCTGCAACCATTATTGGAATAGTCGGGGGGTCAGCCCGACGTATCCCCAGCCGTTATAGTAGGTCGTCTCGACCGGATTACGCTCACTCACTCGGAGCTCCCCAATTTCCTCACCGGTCCTATACGTAGGCCGAATAAATTCCGACTAGAGCCGGATTCGAACCTACGCCGCCCCGCAGCGAACAATCTCAAGACGAGTGAACGCCTTAACCCGCTCGACTACGGAGGAGGACTCTCATTGTTTTTACTTGTGTTAAAAGTTTAATTTGATAATTTTGGCGGCCCCAGAAGACGGCTTCTAGCGCGGTCGCTCCGCTTGCTCCGAGCCTGCGTTTTTAGGGTGATGGAAATGCGAACGCTCAATGTTGGTCGATTTATTGACAAACATAGAAACACACACGCACTAACGAACGAAAAGACGAAAACTACGGTGAAGAATAAATTATGAGAATTTAAGATTTAAAAATATAACTGCACATTAATATTAGTTTTAGTAACTCATAAAAAGCATGTAATTATGTAATGAAATAATTGGTTTTTGAAGAGAGGTGAAGCAATTTAAGGAAATTTACTTTATTAGAACTTTGGTCGGACTAATGACGCCCTCTTTGCGCTATTCCCTGAACAGCAGTGTATCGAAATATGTCTATTATTTGTATCAAATATTCTGTTTTCTTTTACTTGAGCCGCATGTGCTTCACTTATTTAAACTGGCACTTCTTTACCTTGTTCTTTCATTTTAATGTAGGACTCCCACGATAACTGAACAGCTTTGCTTTATGAGTCTGACTGTTGTCATGTTTTCGAAAACCAGAATCTTTATCCAGAGCACGTTTCCAGTTATTAAAGCAGTTTTTTTGTGAATGTAACTATCCTATGTTTAATTTCAGTTCCAAAGTTCATGGGGAAGCAAAAGGCTGAATCAGCTTGAACGCTGTATTCGAACCATTTAAAATATTTATACAAATCACCTTGGAAACTTCTCTTTATATTGTCGATTTTTTTCTGAGGAAAATGCGTTAATACACTTCGCACGTTAATGAAATAAAACAAACTGAGATAGAGAAACTAGAAACGTCCTTCACTTTTTAAGTGAAACTGAGTTATGATAGTCAATTGTTAAGGTCGATTTGTGTGTTTATAATATAATTATTTTCTAGTTTGTTATTTTTAGTTATGTAAATAATGCATGTCATGTATTTATTCTATTTGGGTAGGCAGATGGGTCGGCTGAGACTATTTTAGGGTGGGCTCTAGCCCACCCTGTGGCGACGACCCTGTGTAGATGACATGGGAACCGAAGGTAATTAATCAGTGTTGACATTCGGTTATACTGCCATAGACTGACAAATTCTATGTCTTTGAATTTCAGAAAATTTCAAATCTGTACTTTTGATAGCTTCAGAAATATCGACGCTATTTTTAGATCTACCGTTGTCTCCGATAGCCAGATCTAGCCGATCAAGTTAATATAAGTTGCGTTGATTAGCTGTTTGTTAAGTCAACCAAATTTGTCTTTAGAGATATTGACAGGTGACACGGACGGACGGACGTAGCCGAGGCATGAATCAGGCTATGCTGATTAGTATCCAACAACGATAATGAATTTTTAATTAACATAATAATTTAATGCGATCGCCACCCCTAGACTTGAAGATCAAGATCTGAAATGTCTAAAACAACTAAATTTTTCAGCTTATGATATTGATTTGACTTCTGTTCTTTAGTATCGCTTTCCGGCCACTTTTGCCTAATCGCGACGATGAGGAAGAGTGATGACATTATGAAACTGAAGAAGGGAACACTCAAAAATAATACTCGTGACCAGACCGGGAGCCCTGGCGTCGTAGCGCGCTGTGCTAACCACTCCTCCACGAAGGCCGGCTTGTTGCTTTTTGCATAATCGGGGGAAGCTCCAAAATTTCTGCGTTGATTCAGGATCTTGAGGGTAATTGGAGAGCTACTTGGAATGGGGCTGTATTACACACTATTAGTCGCATTATATTATTTAGCAATTTTACAAATTTAAAAGAACGTTAACAGATTCCGAAAAAATATACATAAACATGAAACAAACATTTGAAATATGATTTTAAAAGAGACAACTTACCTTACAGTACAGTGATGTTCTTGTTGTATCTTCACAGATCCCGATGAACTAACTAACTAATCTAAACACTTCGTCATAGAATTCAACTAAAACTTATTTCGAAAATCCTGGAGCTAGAAACTTTTATGAAATTTAGATAGAGTCTTCTCATTGGTCAGTAATATCGACGTCACTATAGTAAAATTCAACACGGCATCTACTAAAATCTCACGTTCCCATGGGAAAGTGCTAACACTGTGCTCTTGGAGTTGACCCGAAAAATGAACTTTGCAACAGAGTATTGCTGACAATTCAACAAGAAGGTCATAAATTACAGACATCTAGATTGACATCGTGACGTGACGTTTCTGTTGTGACTGCAGGGTTTCCCTTATACTGTTCAACATGTACTGCTATTCTTTTCTCCCAAAAGTTAGTGAATATAACCTAAGATTTTGAGGGTGCAGGTCCGTTCGATTGCCTTTGTAGTTTTGAAGGACATTACTCAAGGGGCTTCCCAATAGCTCAGTAAAGTCCTGTACTGAGGTTCGATACCCGGTTTAGGCACATTGTCCACTGGTTTGTTGGAGTTTGAGTTTCTTTGTTTAAAGTCCACTTTATGCACAGATAATCTAATCGCGACTGAATATAGAATTTAAAGTGGGATCAGCAGCAAGTCCTGATTAGTCTATCTGATCTTCAAGTGAACTTAAAATAAACTTTCATAAGTATTAAAAATTACATCAGGATTTCTGTTTCTGCAATTGGTAACTTATTTTTACAATACATCCGATTTATCAGCATAAATCCCATCCTACTAACTTGTTCTTAAAGTGTTTGAAAAATAAGGTTTGATTTATGAACATTAAAACAGGAGATAGAAGAAGGAAACATCTTTTAGTGTCAGGACAGCGAGAAGTACTCTGGCTCGTCGGTTTCGAAATTATTGGCCTCATTAATAATTCATTAATAATTTAATATTCATCATTGAATGGATCATTGAATCTTGCAATTGAATGTGGAGAAAATTTCTGACATCTTCAGAAAGAACTATCTCCAGACTACATTTTTCAAGGAAAAAACATTACATTAGTTATTTATTTTACCCATGCTGATATTTTTTAGACATTAAACTATAAAATCGTGCTATTCAGGAACATTCAGTGTGAGGAAAAGTTACAAAGGTGTAAACTAAAGAGCTGCAGCAAGGGCTATTTTCTCGAGTGTCTAATAATTCGTACAAAAAAATATGAGCGGTATCTGTTCGAAGACAAGTACGAGGGATGATCGAAAAAAAAGGTTATAAAGCCTATTATGGCGTATGTGTTAGACATAGCTGGAAGATCAACACACCTGATGATGGAGGGCACTCAACACTAGTCCTCGATGTAATCACCTTTTTTGTTCAATCACTTGTCACAACGGTAGATGAGGTTTTCCATACCGGTTGCACAGAAAGCCGCGTCAAGTTCTCGTAGCCACCGTGAGGCAGCTCTTTTGACATCATCACATGCCAGGTAATGGTGTCCAGCCAACCAAATGGTAGTCCCAGCTCAGCTGATATTGAGCGTAATGTTCTTCTGTCCTCACGAATACACTCATCCACAAGAGCACAGTTCACGTCAGTGGTTGAGGTACTGGGCCTACCTCTGTGTCCAGGTTTGTCATTAACAATATACTGTTCGTCCTTATTTGAAGGCACGACACCACTTCGCTACATGTTGCCTTGAAATTGTCCCCTCCCCATACAATTCCACAATCGGCCTATGAATGTCAGCAGGTGCAGTGTTTTTGGCCCACAGGAACGGCACCGCTGTCCTCATTTCTACTCTTGACCAATTTTCTAGACGAGTCACCATTTTAAATGTCCGCTTCTCGGGTATACATAGTCAGAATCCGAAGTCCTCAAACTCGCAACAAGACAAACATGTTATTAATTTACACATACATTTTCGTTACGTTACAGTGAATAGAACAAAAGTTATATGCTTTGTAACCTTTATTTCCGATCATTCCTCGTAGTTCATGTAAAACAAGAATTGGCTGTAGCTAAGTGGGCCCGGATCGTGAAGTGAAAGACACAATGAATAATCATCTCCATGTTAAAATTTAGAGTGTGTTTCACTCGCTCTCCGCTCCTGATTTTCTGTATGAGTAATGCAGGCACTTATTCAAGGGTGGGGGAGGGGGTTAGGGTGCTCGAGCACGCCCCGAAAGTTTTCGGTTTAACTAGATAAAATGAGGTTTTTGGTTTCTTGTGGTGTGAAATAAAATAATGTGAATATATATAATTCAGGGTGGGAAATAATTATCGAGGAAAGATGGAGAATGTCTTGTAACTCTGTTATTGATAATAACACGTATCCAAGGTGGGGTACAGGGGTATCGACGCCCCCCCCCCCCTAGGAAATTCTTCAGTTTACACTACATAAATTAGGTTTTGGATTCTTGAATAATGTGACGATAATTTAAAAGAGAGAAATAATTATCGAGGCAGGACGGAGAATGTTCTATAATCCTGTTATTGTTAATAGCGCGTATCCAAGGTGGGGATCAGGGGGCTGAAGCCCCCAGGAAATTTTTTAGTTTACATAAAATTAGGTTTTTGTCTTCTTGAATAATGTGACTATAATTTAAGGAGAGAAATACTTATCAAGCCAAGGCGGAGAATGTTCTATAACCCTAAACTTCTCTTTCACTTTCGGCGTTGTCGCAGCGAACTTGGGCACTTGTCAGCAATTGGAAGCTGCACAACAAAGGTCCACACGTTGGACGATTCGTTGTAATTTTTAATCTCTGGAAGGCGCGAGAGGGAACGTTCTTGAACTACTGGCAATATTAACGAATCGTTTTATCTGCGGAATGTTCTAGAATGAGGATATAAATACGCTGCTTCAATTTCCTGGTTGATCTGTACAACAGAATCGGTAAATGAGACTTAAGAGGTAAGCGTGACAATTCATACAGTCGATTAGTGATCAGTCAGTGTCCATTGGTTGCTTTATAAGATCTAGTGACTTGAAAATGAAAAGAACTAAATACCGTAAAGTAACGAAGTCTACTACTAATTCCAGTTCGGGTCCAAAACTGAAAACTTTGACGACAGCGGAACTTCTGGAGCCTCAATGTAGTGCTATAGTTCAGGTCGAGGGCCGAAGAGATCGAAGGTCTCTCTCTCTCTCTCTCTCTCTCTCTCTCTCTCTCTCTTTCTCTCTCGCTTTCTCTCTCTCTCTCTCTCTCTCTATCTATCTATCTAAAGTGTATATTTAAGCAGTACCGGGTATTGGAGCGGTTTATTAAAAAATAAATAAGCTGCACAGATCAACTGCAAATTAAAGTTTCGAGTGATGATTTAGTTGTGCCAGGGCCGAATTTCGTGTATGCAGTCCGAAAATTTCATGGCATAAAAGGATACTTCTGTTTAAGCTTACTGGATTCGACACCCACTCAAACACTTAACTACCATAAAGTGTAACGATTGAAAAATTTTTGGCAAATCTTTTTAATATTTAATAGCCCTCGTATAAATTCATTTGGAGTTTTAATCTTTTGAATGTACATTTTTATCTTTTATCTTTGTTAACATTGTAACGCAGTTTCGGCCCAACGAGAAAGAACGCAAAGCAAGTAGAAGCTTGCGTTGTTTTTCTTCCTTAACAACAATGAGTTCTTTTCGTTCGGCGCTGCGTGGGTTTGTAAATAAGTTTAGCTTGCATTGTGTTTCTGGATATGTCTTTTGGAAAGGGTAATTGTTAGATGCTAAAAATAACTTTTCAGTTTGTCGAAATCTTTTGTTGAGAAATAGGATTGCGCAATCTCGCAAGTATAAATATCAGCGTTCTCGCTGGCAGATTAATTCAGTATAGCAGTAGATTCCGGAATCGTTAGGTGATTAAATCGCTTGTCGAGGTCCAGGGCTGGGAGAACACAGGCATTGTGAGGGGAGTGGCTGGTCAGCTCTCCCTTCTACAATGTCCTGAGTTTTCCGTAAGCCACCTTTCTGGATTTGTGCTGGTCAGCATGATCCTTAAAGGGGATTTTGGCAGGCTTGTAAATAATTTGATTTATACATAATTAATCTTAATAATTTAAAATTTTGTTTCATAAATTCTATCGAAGTTGGCACTGGTCAGTGTGACTCCGGTATAAATTCAAGATATACATTCTTCTCGTCGAGTTAATTTTTATTCTTAAATCATCCTGAATTCTCCTGGTCAGGAGGTTCATTTAAATAAATTTGTTTCTTTGATACTTAAATCCGAGAGCATACCTCTGGTCAGAGGATGTCTCTTAAATCTAATAACTTATATAGTTTTACGTCCGTTTCTAAAGTCTGAGTATCCGGAACGTTTAATGGGTTTTCTTATTTTGGTTTTATGTTAGATATAATTTTGAAACAGTTATAATAGGTGACCGGTCGAGTAAATGTTTTTATAGAAATTCGTTTTATGTAAAAGTCTATTGTTTTGCTTTTGCAATGTAAGTAGCCAAAGAGGGTAGACAGTGTCCCCTGTTATGTTATGGAATTCCAAGCGAACATTTGTAGTTTGTGGCCGAGAGATGGCTTTGGTGATTGGGTAGAGACAGGCTCCCCTTATCTTTAGTAATGAATGTTATTGGAGGTTGGCCCCGAAGAGGGTAGTATACCTCGAGAGTTCTAAAGAACATAACACTGAAGTGAAAATATGACAGAAGCACAAATAGATATTTACGGATAAGAAGTTTATGTAATTTTCTTTTGGTTTTGGTTAATGGAAATTGTCGATCATTACTGTTAATTTGTCACCTGTTTATTGAAACCAAGTTAAGCTGGGATATGGACGATATATATATATCTATATAAGAGAGAGCTCTCTGGTTTGTATTTTATGAGAAAGCAAGTTTCAGTCTATGTTTTTCGGAAGTTATTTGAACAGAAATTAAATTTTGGCATTGTAAATTTTTCTCGATCTGAAGATTGTATACTTTCTTTTATCCTAACGTATATATGGATTAGTAAATACATTTATAATCGTTATTTGGTATTTCTTTGTAGTAAGTTTGCCTAATAAGTATAAATTAACTGACTTCCTTTTGGTTGGAGAGGTGTCCCGCCGTTACTGGTCAGTGAGGCGGAGGCCTTATCAATCCAAAGGACGCCAGAATTGATTATGCTGATTTCAATCGCGAATCGTATGCGTATCCTCACTGGTCAGTGGGATGCGGGTGCGATTGCGGTGGAGTTCAAGCATGAGAAAGGGCTAATATAATTTGAAGTCTTGGTTATGTAAGTGTAAATTTAACTTTTGATTATATTATTATCTTGAAACAGACCCTTACCCGAACTTTGGGATGCGGGGTCCCATGCCCCGCAGGAACTGAGCGTAGTCGTGGCATATATATATATATTAATAACAGAAAGATATTTGGTAGGCAGCGACGCCCGGTCTTTGTCTGTCGAGGGGACCGAGCCGGTGTGTCGTGTGTCTTGGCAACGGGCAATCCGCCTACTTGTTGCAAGTGGCGCCCATAACGTGGGGCAAATCCGCCTACTTGTTGCAAGTGGCGCCCAACGTGGGGCCCGATAAAAAAGGGAACCTGTAATTGCTCATATTGAAAAAAAAAATAGTTGTTTATTATTCCATTAAATATTCTTATTGTATATAGAATGCATGCACAAAAGTAAAGTGAAAAGACACTGGATGTAGTGCAGATAAGTGAGAATTGTGTTTGAACTGAGATTGTCTTGGAAAGTGGACTACAATTTGAAGTGACACACTTATTGATACCTGACTGAAAGTGAAGATTCTTGGACTTTGACGAAACCCGAGGAAGAGATTGAAATGGAAATACGTAGTAAAACCAGCAGAGAAAATGGACTCTTTGGAAATTTGTGACTTGGTGAAAGCAGAGGATGAGATAAGTGACACGAAATTTTAGTGCAAATAATTCCAGTGTCAAAATGAAAGAAAAGTAGAATGCTGTTGAAGAAGTTTCGTCCAGAGAACACCTCGTCTGGAAACAGTAGACTGAGACAATGGATCGCCAATCAATGAAGACCTCAAACAGGATGAATGTGTCCACGAACATAGTGCAGTGAGTTCCGGTGAAGAGTACAGTGAACGAGAAAACAGCGACAATGGATCGCCAATCAATGAAGAAGCGGGAGATAATTTGGATGGTTGGAGTTTCTCGTCACGTGAAAGAGAGGATGAGGAAGTGATACAGGTGTACCGCGACCTACTTGAAGATGGAAAAATGTCAGTTGGAAAATTAATGAAAGAACTTGAGCGCCGAGGGATAACAAAGACCACTTGTGCGAACTTTTTTTGGTTAAAAAGAAAAGCCATCGTGGTAAAAAAGGGCATGGCTTTTCTTAAAGTCTGAGGTATTTGTTTGAGTGTATATATATATATATATATGTATGTAAATTAGTATTGTCATAGCGTGTAGATTAGTAAGTAAGTTAAAGGCAATCGTTAGCTAATTGAATTTTCATTTGAGAATTTTTCTCCAAAAGGAAGGAAATTATTTTTTTTTTCTTTTGAGAAAAATTCTCCAAAAAAAAGAAAGGGGCATATTGTAACGATTGAAAAATTTTTGGCAAATCTTTTTAATATTTAATAGCCCTCGTATAAATTCATTTGGAGTTTTAATCTTTTGAATGTACATTTTTATCTTTTATCTTTGTTAACATTGTAACGCAGTTTCGGCCCAACGAGAAAGAACGCAAAGCAAGTAGAAGCTTGCGTTGTTTTTCTTCCTTAACAACAATGAGTTCTTTTCGTTCGGCGCTGCGTGGGTTTGTAAATAAGTTTAGCTTGCATTGTGTTTCTGGATATGTCTTTTGGAAAGGGTAATTGTTAGATGCTAAAAATAACTTTTCAGTTTGTCGAAATCTTTTGTTGAGAAATAGGATTGCGCAATCTCGCAAGTATAAATATCAGCGTTCTCGCTGGCAGATTAATTCAGTATAGCAGTAGATTCCGGAATCGTTAGGTGATTAAATCGCTTGTCGAGGTCCAGGGCTGGGAGAACACAGGCATTGTGAGGGGAGTGGCTGGTCAGCTCTCCCTTCTACAATGTCCTGAGTTTTCCGTAAGCCACCTTTCTGGATTTGTGCTGGTCAGCATGATCCTTAAAGGGGATTTTGGCAGGCTTGTAAATAATTTGATTTATACATAATTAATCTTAATAATTTAAAATTTTGTTTCATAAATTCTATCGAAGTTGGCACTGGTCAGTGTGACTCCGGTATAAATTCAAGATATACATCCTTCTCGTCGAGTTAATTTTTATTCTTAAATCATCCTGAATTCTCCTGGTCAGGAGGTTCATTTAAATAAATTTGTTTCTTTGATACTTAAATCCGAGAGCATACCTCTGGTCAGAGGATGTCTCTTAAATCTAATAACTTATATAGTTTTACGTCCGTTTCTAAAGTCTGAGTATCCGGAACGTTTAATGGGTTTTCTTATTTTGGTTTTATGTTAGATATAATTTTGAAACAGTTATAATAGGTGACCGGTCGAGTAAATGTTTTTATAGAAATTCGTTTTATGTAAAAGTCTATTGTTTTGCTTTTGCAATGTAAGTAGCCAAAGAGGGTAGACAGTGTCCCCTGTTATGTTATGGAATTCCAAGCGAACATTTGTAGTTTGTGGCCGAGAGATGGCTTTGGTAATTGGGTAGAGACAGGCTCCCCTTATCTTTAGTTATGAATGTTATTGGAGGTTGGCCCCGAAGAGGGTAGTATACCTCGAGAGTTCTAAAGAACATAACACTGAAGTGAAAATATGACAGAAGCACAAATAGATATTTACGGATAAGAAGTTTATGTAATTTTCTTTTGGTTTTGGTTAATGGAAATTGTCGATCATTACTGTTAATTTGTCACCTGTTTATTGAAACCAAGTTAAGCTGGGATATGGACGATATATATATATCTATATAAGAGAGAGCTCTCTGGATTGTATTTTATGAGAAAGCAAGTTTCAGTCTATGTTTTTCGGAAGTTATTTGAACAGAAATTAAATTTTGGCATTGTAAATTTTTCTCGATCTGAAGATTGTATACTTTCTTTTATCCTAACGTATATATGGATTAGTAAATAAATTTATAATCGTTATTTGGTATTTCTTTGTAGTAAGTTTGCCTAATAAGTATAAATTAACTGACTTCCTTTTGGTTGGAGAGGTGTCCCGCCGTTACTGGTCAGTGAGGCGGAGGCCTTATCAATCCAAAGGACGCCAGAATTGATTATGCTGATTTCAATCGCGAATCGTATGCGTATCCTCACTGGTCAGTGGGATGCGGGTGCGATTGCGGTGGAGTTCAAGCATGAGAAAGGGCTAATATAATTTGAAGTCTTGGTTATGTAAGTGTAAATTTAACTTTTGATTATATTATTATCTTGAAACAGACCCTTACCCGAACTTTGGGATGCGGGGTCCCATGCCCCGCAGGAACTGAGCGTAGTCGTGGCATATATATATATATTAATAACAGAAAGATATTTGGTAGGCAGCGACGCCCGGTCTTTGTCTGTCGAGGGGACCGAGCCGGTGTGTCGTGTGTCTTGGCAACGGGCAATCCGCCTACTTGTTGCAAGTGGCGCCCATAACGTGGGGCAAATCCGCCTACTTGTTGCAAAAGAGACCGCCGAAAATTTTATGAATGTGCAGAAGAGAAAACAAGAAGAAGTAGACATTTTAGGAAATTGTAGGCTCTACCAGGACCCGAATCAGGCCTCTACCAACTGAGCCACAGAGCCACCCTTGACTTCGACTGATTTTTCGTTAAAATGCCTACATAGTACATGTCCTGTATGTGTCAAATCGTAAGATTGCCTGTACAGTGAACAAGCCCAGAAAATAAAGGAGGAAGAAGACTGAGGGACATTCCCACCGGTTGGTTTTTTCTTCTTCTGTGGTTAACAAGAGCTACCGCTTCGAGGTGACGATGACAGTGGCCTACTAACGGAGATTCCACACCGTGTCGCCTGAGGATTTCACAAGTCGAAAGTAGGTTCGTGCGGTATATTTTGTCGCTACGGTGTGAAACGTTGCTGTTGATTGGCTCATTCCAAACGACATGTATCGCGTGTCCCTTCGGTCTGAAATCTTCCTAAGTCTTGAAGATCCAAGTCACAAGAATGGATAATTAGGGCTTTGTGAAGGTCAGGTGCGAAGGCAGGCGACAGTGCCCTAAAGAATATTATCCAAACCTGCATGAAGAACGCCGCATCAGTCTACAATAAGAAGTTATAAAAAAAACTTCTGGTGAGTTGATTTTAAAAAATGTGTCCGAGATAAACAGTGGCGTTCCCAGGATTTTCGGAAGGGAGAGGGGTTATGCATACAAATTTTGGTAGTCAGTCCTCATTTTGCCATCTCTTCCTGTATTGACGTTCTTTTTTTTTTTAAGGAATAGCTACTGGGTCAAATGGGGTTATGAACCCATCAACACTCCCTTGGGCACGTCACTGGAGATTAATGAGTAAGCATTTGATCATTTTGGGAGACGAAAGATTAGATGTGTTGGGAACGGAAGGGTTTTCACTTTGCATTAATTGTTTCGCGATCCAGCTGTATTCTAGAAGACTTCCTTTGTTTCGTGCCGATATATGACAAGACTGCGGAAGCTCTGATAGACAGTTTTTAACACTTTCGATTGCTTAGGCCTGAATATGAACAATTTTGTGGTATTGGCTTTTATAAGAGCTGCAAACATAGGAGGATTTGATTGATTGATTGATTGAATTGTTGTTTTAAGTGCATTTTATGCACGGTAAGGCTAATCGAGACTGGACCTAGAGTTTAAAGTGGGATCCGAATCACTATGTGCCTCCACAGGGTATCGAACCCTGATTACAAGGCGACGACGCTACCACTGCGCCATCGGGGAGGCACCAAACATAGGAGGGCAAGACACATTAGTGATGTTCAGGCTCGAATCAGATAGAAATATTCGAGAACTATCTGCGTCCAGTTCGCAGCCCACAGTTTGAATCTCACGTTGTCGAGTGAATTGTCCATCTTGTGCATATGTATCAGCTTCGTAAAAACACTTCTGATACATATATGTTTTGATGCCTGATGAGAAGAAATGGACAAACACACATACTGAGATGGTTCCGGCATACAAAGTTAATGCATGGAAACAGATGAGTCGAGTGGTAAAAAATGTTCCGATTTCACGTTCTGATTGAAATGGGTCAAATGGGGTTATGACCCCATCAACCCTCCCTTGGGCACGTAATTGGAGATTAATGGGTAAGCAGTGAGTAAACAGTTACAACGATTTAAGGGATAATTGTACCCAATTTTTTTTGCGTTCACACTATCACACTATAGCCTCTTAATGCTAAGCTTTGTCTAACACGAGAAAGTAAACTTTTCTTGCAACCCCCCACCCCTCCCCTCGTTTTGGAACCCAATTGCCACCACTGGCCTTAAACATACAATTGTGAGGTTCTATCTATACCCCATAAAAATGGTGTTCGGCATTGCCCCGAAAGATATTCCTGGATATGTGTCTGGAGTAGTGGTCTTCAAGAGCATCAATGGATGCCTGCCTGCACAGGTTGTATCCAGTTCATTCACCAAATATTGAATGGAGAACTTTTCTGGCAGTTTCTGGACCCCAAAACTCGTAATAAATTGTTGCTAGCATGCCTTTATGGATTCGGTTTTTCAGTATGTGCAAACGATCAACACACGCTGTTCCACTGAGTACTGACTCATACTGTACTGCATTGTTACTGTAATCACGAACCACTGATTGTAAGCACGAACTTTCAACCGAACCCAAACAAACATGAACCACTATCAGGTGTGTCACAGCAGGGCCAATAACTCAGACTGAAAGCACACGTCCGCACGATTGCCATTTAATGTCAGAATCAACCAGACGCACGAGCATGCCCATGAAGGGACTAGAGAGACTGTGGTAGCATGTTTGAGCGTGGGAGACTCGAACGAGTATCAGCGAACGAAAGTGGTCCCATGCAGTCAGTACTCTAGTGTAAGAAAAAGTTTTTGTATGAACTAAAAACAAACATGGATAAGAGACAGCTGTGAAGGCGCTTGAAAAGCTTTTCAACGTGTATCGATGGTCTCTGTGGGCAGTTTACACAATTGATAAAAGAACAATAAATTTTTATGCATTGCAGACGACTTAGGGGGTAATTATAACTTGTTCACGAAGAAGCATTTTTTAAAAATTATGTGGTCTACTGGCAACATTGATTGGGTCAGAGGGCAGTATCAGGTGTGCCTGATATCTGGTTATGATAGTCAGTGTCCAGATGAAAGAAAATATTTGAAATTTATTGTACAAAAAATAGGTTAGGTTAGGTTCATACAATAAATTTCAAATATTTCTTTCATTTGGACATTCTTTTATCAATTCGGTAAATACCTCCAGAGACCAACGGTACATATTGAAAACTTCTTGCAAGCGACTCCATAGTTGTAATTCATCCATGCTCATTTTCACTTCGTACATTTTTTTAAACCTTAGTAACTTTCCACCATACTGAATGTTCATGAACAGCACAATTTTCTAGTTTAAAGTTTTAACACATTGACTGCCGTGTGTATGATATGTCATACACATGGCTTCTTGCTTCTGGGCCACGTGTATGCTACTCCATACACAAACAAGAACCTGATTCTTAGCCGCGTGTATGGAAACGCATACACAGTTCAAGCAAAACTATATGACTGTTAAATAGCAGTGGCGTACAGCTAAGATGGGGCAGTAATAATTTTAATTTTTGTAATGTCTTACAAGAGTAAAAAAATCTTCAAAACTTTATTTACGCTTACGTATTCTTTTCACTAGTACAAATGTATTGACAACTAAAAAAGAAGGGTAAATGTGTAAATGCAATTTTTTTCTGGTTGGAATTCACAGTAAACGATTATACATTATGGAGTACATTGCTAGTACATCATAATTCTTACAAAACGATTCGTTATATAATATTTTTTTGTAAACTTATGTTCCTTGTAGATATATAGATAGATTTAAGGATGACATATTTTATACCGAACACTTTGGAAGTTCAATGGTTTTTGTTGAAACACTCCCGGCACATAAAAGGATGTTTGGGACATTTGTCAAATACTGTCTTCACCCACCTGGCAAACTTCCTTCTTGTCGAGTCAGAATTTCCACTTCTGCCATAGATTTTGTAGCAATGTTCACAGCGTCCTTGCTTCTTTCTTCCATTATCCCCTACTTTGTTTATCAAGTGATGAGTTTGAGTTTTTCTGCCTTGTTGCACAGGTAAAGTGAGTTTGCTGTCCAGGAGGTAATTGTTCAGAAAGAATATTTAGGATTACAAGTTTCCTGAATTCATTTATGTGTATATTACTGGACTGGATGCAGTCACTGTAGATAATGTAGGCATTCATGAGAGCCGTTCCCCATATAAATTCAATAATAACTTTCTTGTACCATTTTGTAGTCTTTCGCAGAGCATTCCCATATGAAGCGAATTGATCACTTACGTCAATGAAGGACTTGCTAGTAATGTAATCAATAATTGCGGTAGGCTTTCTAATTTCTGAACTACGTCTTTCTGTTACAGTTACCTCTTCAGCAGAGTGAGCTGTCGATAGGACTATAACACATCTCTCTTATCTTTCCACTTCAGAATAGTCACACCTTCCTGAGTTTCCATTCCTACAATATCACCTTTCCTCAATTTATCTTGAACAACATCTGCTGGCAAATATTTACGGTTAGACCTAATTGTACCGATCAGATGGCTATTATTGTCAATGGCAAGGTAAGCAAGAGGAACGCTGGTGTAATAATTATCTCTGTAAAGACGCCGGCCTTCACCGAGAAGATCTCTTACAAGCTGTAACACAACAGTTTCAGGAACTGACATGTTACCGGCCGTTTATATTTCCAACGTAAAGAATAATGTTCCATGTATAGCCCCTGCTGGCACACAACTTGAAAACTTTCACTCCGTATTTATTATTTTTGGAAGGGATTTACTGCCGAAATGAAAGTCTTCCCCGCCATGGTATCATACTTTCGTCGACACAATTTTTTCCCCCTGGTGTGTATATTTCTTGGAATTGTGAAATGAGTTTTTTTGGTGATGTTCGTAATTTTATGTAATCTATCATTAGGGACAGCACGTGAATTGTCTGCAAAATGCCACATTAGTAGAAGCAGTTCAAATCTGTTTCTACTCATTATACTTCTGGGAAGAGGAAAATCAAACAAAGCACTAGTGCTCCAGTAGTCTGATAATTTTGGTACTTTGATCACCACAAAATTTTAAAACAGCGTGATATTCGGAAAGAACAAGACAAAATGTGGTAACACAAAGCGAATAATTACGTGTATGAAATCATATACACGTGGCATACAACGTCAAATTGAAAACCTACGCCGCGTGTATAGAAATGCATACACACCACATAAACCTCAACAATGGGCTTAATTTCAATTGTATTGAGATATTATGCATACACATTTCATTCACAGTCGGTCAGTAACAAGAAAATCGGATTGGCCCAGAAGAGATACATTTTCAGTTACACGGTGGCAGTCAATGTGTTAAAAATATCCACATGGACAAAGTTAATACCTAGTAGAAGATTCATGTCTCAATAACTATTTGTACAAAAGTAACGTACGTTCAAAGTCTTGGTTCCTTGACTTTTTGGACACCCTGTAGAAGAAATGGCAAGTATGTGTCTCTTCGTTCCTACACCATGTAAAATTATTTAGCTAATTTCAAAATATGACATTACTAACCTCTAAACTCTTCTAACACTGCAAGTGAAATAGGTTAGCCACAATTGGTAAACTTTGCAAAATTTCAAGCCAGCTTTTTATCGAAAAAAAAACCCAGTCCATTCAAAAAAGCAGGCTTTACACACACACACACAGTGCAAGCAAAAATGAGCTACAACGTAACGATAGGCTATCACTGCGTTAAGAAGCAAGTGCTGGAAACAAAAGAGGAACACGTACACATTTGGGCACTAGAAATAATATGATAAAATAGAAAAAATGATATCTAGTGGGGGGTGTTGGATTCGGTAAGATGGATGGACACATCAGTACAAAATCAAATAGTGACACATAATGGATATAGAAAAGAATGGTATTGTCTGTCGCACAAAGGAATAAGGAATAGCAAGGAAGTAGTGTAAGGCGAGTTACAACAATTTGGTAGGGAACAAAGAACGGGTGTGGGGGGGGGGTGTACATGGTTCAGGAATGAGAGAAGAAATAAATAAAAGTGTGCTGCTTGACAAGCTCTTGTTTACTCTTACGGCGGTGCTCTACATGCTGGCAAGAGAAGTGGGGAGCGGGGTATACGCAGTAAACCAACCAGACAACAGCGGTGGAGCCGAGAATTACAGCCTGGCGGGAGGAAGTACTACACGCACCTCGTTCTACATACAGGCTGCTTCGTTTCTTATCGCGCTGGATTGGCCAAGACAAATGGGTAAAAATATAACGCAGTGGATAACAAAGTTATAGAAGACACAAACAACACATCATTCTAACCGTTCCACAAATTTTATATTGCAGACTATCTTAACAAACTTAGAATGCATTTGTACATATATATATATAATTATCAAAGGCACATAATTCGTATGTACACTTCCTACGAAGAAAATGCCAAAAAGATAGTACAATTTGGTTGCTCGAAAATATTTTTATTTTTTTTTTATTTGTGGCGATTTTATCTTGATGTCAAGCCAGAATCGCCGCAATAAACTCCTTAATATCTTGGTTAATATTTGTGTGCTTATTAAAATAAATAGTGTGCTTTCGTGTGCTAACGAATGCCTAAAAGATAGTACAATTTGGTTGCTCAAAAATATTTTTTTGATTTCTGGCGATTTTATCTTGATATCAAGCCAGAATCGCCACAATAAACTCCTTAATATCTTGATTAATATTTGTGTGCTTATTAAAATAAATAGTGTGCTTTCGTGTGCTAACGATGTGCAAACGTTTGAGATATAATTTCATAATTTATTAATATGTGGCGATTCCCACTTGACGCACGTCCTCCACCTCACAGCAAAAGCTGGTGGTTTATGGCTGGACGAGTGGCCTGGTTCACCTTCCACAATCGGACAATCATTCCCATTCTTTGCCCTGTAAGTATCTTCTTTAATCCTTCCAGACATTAAACATGGACCTGAGTGTTCCGTTTCAAGTTCACCATTAACGCCACGCAATCTGCCAGATGTAGTGTGCTCTTTCAGCCACACCTTGTCTCCAATGCGAAATTTACATGGCCTACGTTTAATCTCGTTCTCTTCATCTGGAACACCCGAAGTAAAGCTGGGCTCGTTTTCTTGTATTTCAGTCTCACTTCTTCTGTCTTCCTTTTGCTGGAAACAGTACAGGGAACGCAACTTCTGACGTAGCGAGCGATATCTCGTGTCATTCCAAGCCACGAATATTTCTCCTTGATTTTCGACAAAGTTTTCTGCTTCCCATTGTGTCCTGCAAATTCAGAATCGTGATGTGACGTCAATATTTGAGATTTCAAACTCAACGGGACCCATATCCTGGCTGTTCCCTTAGGATCTTGCTGCACAAAACTCCGCCCTCATTAAAAAACGACTGATTGGCCAACTTAGCAACTTTCTCCTTATACTTCCTACTCCCAGAGAAATGCTTTCCCTTCAGTTGTTTCATTATTTGAGATAACAAACTGTCTCTCATTTGCTCCGAAACAAGCGATGAAGTTTTTTGTAGCCTCTCAGAAACCAGTAATTCATCATTTTCATTGTCCTCTAAAGCAGAAGGCAACAATGATAATGAATGGTTCTTCTCGTTCGTAGAAATGGAATATTTTCGAGGAAATTTGCATTCCCTTTTTATTCCGTTCCTCCGTTTTCTCTTCACCTCTTTCGAGATTTTCAGAGAGCATAATGCACCAGCGTTTGCAGTCTTCTGAACTTCGAGACCTTGGGAATCGACTAATTGGCCCGTATCCTCATTCGTAGACTTCCCGCCATTCTCTTGTGCATGTGTGTTGCATCCATCCAGGCTCGAGTGATCTGATGAGTTATTCCTTTCCTGTACCACGTTATTTCTCTGCATAACTGTAACAGCGAATTCTCGTTTACATGCACGCTTCGAGAACGTGTAAATCACGTCGCTATCCTTGAACGACCAACCTTTCTCCTCAATGTGCAAAATTATCCCACTCTGCCTAAAAAAATCCCTTCCAACGATTATGTCACGGAAACAATTCTCAAGGATGATAAATTTATGCTTAAATTTCATGTTATTAATACAAACAGTAGCATACATCTCGCTCTTCGACGTAACGCTGCCCACAGCTAATGAAATGTTCCATTTTCTCGTCTTCATGAATTTATTTCCATCCCTTTCTAACAACTTGGCTGTCTCCAAAAGCGTAGAGGCTGAAGCTCCCGTATCTGCAAATAATACAAAGCGTTTGTTGTTAATCTTACATTGAATGAGAGGTTCGAGTTCTTGCTGAAAACAGCCTTCTCCATTCAAAAAACGGCCTTTGTTTCTGCGTTTCTCCCGGCGGGCGATAGAAGGTTTATTTGGGGACGCTGCTGACCTCCCTTTCCAGCGGGTTGGTTCCTTTTATTGGCCTGTTGACATTCCTGAAGTTTATGGCACTCACAACGGCAGCCCCAACAAATTAACTTTGCAGAATTTTTATTGGCCCCCGCTTGTCCAAAAGTCGCATCAAAAGAGGGTCTCTTTTGCCCTACGGTTGCGTCACCAGCAATGCCCCTTCTTAGAAACGCGGTTGTTTCACAGCCAGCCCTTGATCCTTTTTCCTAAACCTGGATTGAGAGAGCATAAGGGTAGCTGGTCACTCTCGGTTCCCCCCTCGCTTTTCCTCGCGGACAAAGCCAAATGTTTTGCTCCTGTTCTTCGCGAGGTGTCCTCTTCAGTGTTGCAAACTTCAGAAAAAGATAATTCCGTCTCACCGGCGAGCGGTCAAAAATAAAGCCTTTCTGAATACAACCTTCTCTGAACAATGGCTGCTTCAGATTCCAATTCCTTCAAAGTCTGAAATTGCATTCCATACAAATGCCTTAGGAAACTAGGGTGTGCATGAGATAGAATATGTTCTATTACTTCACATTCGTCTGTCTCTTTTTGCCTCATAGAAAACAGTTTCCTCATTCGACGAATAAACAAAACCAGAGATTCTTCGCTCATTTGGAAGCGATTCAGAATCGAACGGTCGATCTCATTCTTATAATCTACAGAATAATATTCTTCTAAAAAAGCATTTTCAAAGCTCTTGAAATCTTCAAACGGGCGTGAAAATCTAAACCAATCCCCTGCAGCCCTCCTTAGCGAAAACGGAAGAATCTTGTCAAACAATGACCTCTCCGAAATGTCCATGACATCTTTATAATTCCGCAACTCTTGCAAATAATCATGCGGCGAAATCTTGTCATCACTCCCTGTGAAGACTGGAATCGGTAAATTTGACTTATCAAGAATTTTCTGAACTTTTTTCTCCTCTTCCTTAGCACTCTGCTGTTCAGTGCGCGATAAAGCAAGATTATTTAAGTCCCTAATAATTTCTTCCTGAGATTTATCGCTTATATCCTGATTACCCAATAGCTGTCCAAGCAAATATCTATCTATTTGTACTGCCATTTTTTCTACTTTACTTTTTCCACTTCGTAATAACATTCACTTCTGTACGATCTTCGTTGTAAAAATTAAAAAAATCTATTCGTCCGTTAGTCCGTCTATCTTTCAAACCTATAGACCTGACGACAATTTATACAACAAGCTATATCCTGGACAATAGAGCCCGCATATGTGAAAGTGTCGGCCCCCCTATCCCTCGTTTCTATCCGGCCCTCTTCATTACTTCCTGTCTTAATCCCTCAATCTCTCCTTTCACCTCACCCTGGGTGCCAAGCGAGCAGATTATATTTGCGCCGGAATTACAAAAGGGGGGTTTCACATAACAATTTATATTTTTATGTCCCTGGTTCGTTTACACATATACAGCAAGTGAATATACAACTGGTTAAATGGACAGTACCGTTGTTCTTGAAATTATAACATTCTCGTAGGATATATTGGTTTATTATACGTAGTTATATATATACATATTTTACAGAGCGTTTCCATGAGTGTCTTGCATAGACCAAAATTACCAAATCTCTAAATCAATATACTTGCGTACCTATGGCATAACAATCGGCACTTCCTTTACCACCGAGTTAGCATAACTAGCTCGGTGGGCCTATCCTCAGCTTAAATGATATTCCGTTACAAATGCGTTTCCTTACGCCTTCACTCCTTCTTTTGGGCATCAATTAATCAAATACGGAAATATCCACATAATCAAAGATTTTTCTAAAAGGGGACTTGGGACAGCAACAGGGGCTGGCATAACCAGATGCTACTTTATTATATCCAGTTTAGCCACCATAAGTGGACTAAACTTGAGGAGACGTTCCTCTTTCGTCGATCAATGGGGAAACACTGTTTTTTCGCTAAAGCCCACTGGCCTTTTTTATAGCCGGGGTAAACGTCCGTGGACGTGGACCCCGTAGCGTTGGAAAATTCCACTGCCAACGGTCTTTTGTAAGACAGCTAAGCCGCGCGTCAGGCTAAGTTTGCAGCAGGTTTTATGTATCAATCCGCGCGGGAACTGAGCACAGAATCTTCCGTGCCAGTCTTGCCTCAACCGCCGAGCTGCTTACATCGCAGACACTGAGAAAATCCACAATATTGCCAACCGCACAACACATCAAAACCCGCATGCATGTCAAGCGGAATATATTTGTGTTTCTTTTTGTCTCCTGAAACATAACATTTTAGAAGTACTTTCGGCGCATAAATTATTTTAAAAAATGTGTCATTACTTAATAAATGCGAAATATCTTCGAAACATGAGAGTATTTTTCCCAGTGGGGCAAACAAGTCACATTTCCCCCAAAAGAGTGTAGTTCCCTAATAACATTGCTTAAATTTGAATTTATTGTGTTAATGCAATAATTAACACATATTATTGTGGCTAAAATGAAATTATATGTGTGAAATACATAATTTTTAGGTTGACTTTCATTTTCCAGGGAGGGAACGGCCCCCTTGCCCCCCCTTCCGGACGCCCATGAGCATGTGTGTATATTTCGAGCACGCAAAAATAAAAATAAACAAAGATATAAGTAAACAACGACAGGCCCTCTTGAATTTAATGACAAATTATTGTTTTTGGTTTATAAAAAAATACGTTTATGAAAACCTTTGTTACTGTAAGACACACGCACTTCAAGTTATACCAGCAAAAAAAAAAAGTATGATTTGTTATTGTGGATATATACAATCAGGTGCATTGTCTGCTGCTATTATTCTGGTTACAATTTATGAATCACTTCATTAAACCAGGATTCAAATCTTGGTCTGTCCATTTCTTGCTAATCATGCATCCCTTTCCTTGCACGGAACAGTAAATATATGCGCCTTCAACAAAGACGTCATTGCCGTCAGTGGGTGAAACAATAAGCCTCCCCCTTCCCCTCTCCCTTTCTCGTCGGTTTCTTCAGCCCTGGCGGTGGTTTTGCATGGTGATATATATATATTAAAAAAATCAATATAACGCCCACGCCCCTCCCAGAGTTAAAGCACGTCTGGTCCAAATAATAAACATGTTTCTTCTCACGGGGATATCTTTTAATACCGGGGACATTCTTTTGTAGTCAAACAACAAAACAATCGTTTCCTCTTCCTAAACTCAAATCGCAAATCATTCAACACCCGGGATTCAGTTCGTGCGCCCATTGACGGCAAATTACCTCACGCCCTGTTTTACTTTGATCTTGTTTCCGTAAGAAGGATTATGCATTTTAAACAACTTGCTTGATTTGAAGAGCTTTTCCCTTCGGATGAAGCCCACAATAACACTCGCTGAACAGGAGACTTTGCTTGATTCAGCCATTCTCGCCGCTGTATAGCACGATTATCAATCACAATAAACATAGGGTTAAAATAGTGAGATGTGCAACACTGGTATCACGGATTCCACGCGCTCTGCAACGTATTCAGTCTTGCTCGACTCGCACTTGGTTTTCAGGGATTCCTCAGCTCAATACAAACTCCAGTTGGCGAATCTGCGGATCCAAGTTCGTCTGCACAGTGATTGCAACGATCAAGTCCACACCTGCTAATGGATGTATTATTTTGTCTGTATTTTACAAATTAAATAACTGTTTTCTTGCAAGTATGCAGTTGTGTCGGAATAGAACCCGTCTCAGTGGAACTATATTCTTGCGCGCACGTTTGGATCTACATATGCGAAAACGTGCTGCAAGGTTAACCTGACGCTTGGCTTAGCTCCCCCAACCGGGGAGATAAAAAACAGGGGAATCTAACATCCAGCAAAGCACAAACCAATAATATACACTTACATGCAATAATAACATAAAAGTACACTCATGGAAGCATATTACTTAACCCTACACCTTGTAGCTGGCCAGCAATTAATTATTACAATATACCAAAACCAGTAATGGTCAATCCGACCGTTACAGTGTTTCCAGTTACAACACGTCATGAAATTGGAACATGTGAAAACTGTGAGGAAACCAAATTTACTGAATGGAAGTTGGTGTTCTAGGAACATCTATTCAACAATCTTAGTGTTCTAATAATGTCCCGACTAGTGAAAATTCGTTACTAAGGTTTGTAAATATCACAGCAAGATTTTTCAGTGGGGTACTCATAATTGTTTCCATGGGCGTTGCCAAAAATTTGAATAATATACATTATAACACTAAATATTATTATATAATACTAATTAAAATTTCATGATAATGAAACAATTTATTCCAATTTTATTATTATTATTAATTATTATTATTACTAATTATTATTATTGGTGTTATTATATCTTTTAGGAGACTTTTCTACTCAATTCATCAGATGAGTAAATATGCACAACTGCTTTTCTTTCTTTCTTATTTTTTTACGTTTCATGCAGTGTGTACTGAAAGAAATGCACCGTTATTATATTTTGTTATTAAACGTTAGATACCTTCTAGAAAAAGCTTTAAAAGATAGAAGGAAATTTTAGTCATAAAGTTATTTTTTTCCACCTGTCACATACAACTTAATTTTTGGAATTTTGAAAACTGTGTTCTTGATTAAAAGGTATAATATTAAAAAAGAAAAAAAAAACCTGGTGTAGCCTCCATTTTCAATTTAACGCAGTATTTCTTTCATTATTCTGTTCGAATACTAACCAGATGAACTTTATTTCTGTTATTAACAATATAAATAAACAGGGTGATCACTCTAGGACCATAATAAAATTCTCGGTTTTCAAAGATTTAACTCATCAACTTTAAGACATCTTATCTTGGAATAATTTTCCGTGTGTCAGATAAATTCTTCTGCAAATGACACTAACAAACCAAACGGACTGAGATAATTCTGTTTTATTTTCCACACAGCTTTCCTTTTTCTCTCCCTCGATAAACATACATGCTAAACTGTAAAAGAGACTTGCCTCTAGCATTAATAAATATATATATATAAATTCAAAGGGATTTGAATTATTACAAGTAGCACTTTTTCACGTCTGCGGAGAATAATTCAAGCAGAATTTATTATATACAACCTCTATGCACTATACAAGTATGTGTTTTACAGGACCGCATATAAATTAAATGTATGTACTAGATCGACAGCTGGGTGATGCATACTGAACATAACGCGCTACGAAGCTGTAGATCCTAGGCTTGAATTCATATCAATATAGATTTAAAACGTTATTGAACAGAGAATTTAAAAATGGGAATGGGAATTTCACTCTGACCCAGGAACACCACTAGAACTGGAAAGACACCAGATGTGAAAATGGAGGGTTCGAGGGTGTGCTGTGATTCTGAAAATTAAATCTGTCTCACTCAAGTTTCAAGAATTGCAAATTATAGAAAATTCTAGCTCGATCGTCCTGGCATTGTCTCCCTGTTGTATTTCTGTGAAGCTTGAAGTAATTTTCTGAAAATGAGTAACAGATTTTGGTTTCTGAATTTCCATTACTCCAACATGCCAGAAGTTTGGGGGGGGGGGGGGGGGGTTGAACCGAACCTCCAATCTAAATACGGCCATGAGACATCCCGATTTAGTAGGGACAGTAAGTTACTTTTAATCCCTGTCTCGACTCTATTTCAGCCTGCAATCGTGTTGCGTAAATGTTTAGTTGTATCTTTGTTGTTGTTTTTTTAACTCACATTCAGGCATGTTCTTCATTTTAATAATCATTGCTAATAAGTATAATTTAATTTCTAAATATATTATTTTCTAACCATAGATATTCTCATGGATGTTCAATGGTGCTGGTATAAGATTTTAGTTAAAAAATGAAGACAATGTTAATTTGTCATCACAGTACAATTCGAATACATCTGAGCATTGAATGTGCACCAAGCTGTAGAGTTGATTTTTTTCGTTACTTTGGACCATAATATTTCAACTCTCCAACTGTACCGGCAATAGCAAAGATAATGGTAGACAAATTGTTCATTACTATTTTCATTCTGCATTTACTCTACACCTTGTGTTTTTCTAGGGCATGGAATTATTTTGATGCGAATCTGATGTTGACATATGCTTAATGGCGTTTTTATTTGAAGACATTATCATTACACTGTGGAAAACAGACTGAATTAAAATCCTAATCGACATATTACATTTTACCATAAACTAGTGGTCATATTTAATAATCCAATAGCATTTCTCGACCACCGTGACGGAGTGAATACCACAGCTCAATAAGTACACGGTACAGGGTTCGAATTCCGGGCTGATCATGGGTGTTCTCTGTGAGTGTTCCTTTATTAGTTTCATCACAACTCATCTTAACCGACGCGATTAGTCAAAAGTGGTAGAAAACGATGTAAAGTAAACTAATTCAATCAATCTAATATCATTTCGGATCTTCCCTTTGTTCCACATGTTCGGATCTGCCCACCCGATAAAAAAACACAATCATTTAAATGTCTCACACTTGCTTTGTGTCAGTTGGAGGTGGCTTTATTCTGAACTTATTAAAATCGGGAGTGTAAGCTCAAGTGAAAAAATAAAATACAAGACAAAGTGTTTTATCCAAAGAAAATAATACATGGGTAAAAATATCCAAGGAAGTTATCGTGACTTTTTTAGTAAATGCTTCACAAGAGAAATACGACGATAATTGTTATTTTTTCGGTCCCCTTTAGGCTTCAGGCCAGCCTGCCTGTATGTTATGCCCCTGATGTGACATATTCATTCAAATTATGACGCTTCACTAATATTTAAAACAAGATATAAACGTATTAATTTTATTGCCCACAAAATGAGCAATTTTCATATTTTTTCTCTCTTCTATTTATTATGTCAACCCCGGGCGATCGCCCACTTCGCCCACCACTTTGCTGCGCCACTGCAAAGACATTTCCCCAGTACTTTCACGAGAGATACTTCTAATCCGTCGATATTCTGTGATGATGTAGCCATCAGTGAACTTGCTAGTCTGTGATACATTATTTCATTTTATTCTGGAAGTATGTGCAGATTTCATGTTATGTCTGACCATTCATGTCACAACTGCCAATGTGGAGCATTTATTTTCTAAACTTAGAATTATTTACAAAAAATAACTATCGTAGAAAATGACTGAAAATGTCTGTATTTTTATCCATTGAACAGTCAGTGTCTAGGAAGTTATATTTCCAAGAAGTTGCAGATTACGTCATTGTGTGTAAGGTCATAATGATGGAATTATTATGTATGAAATTGTAATCTTTGGTTATACTGTTATAAAATTGAAATTAATTCATATCATTTATTTTGCATGTATATTATATTTTTAGTTACTTATCTCCAGTATGCACAATATATAAATCAATTCAAAACATTTGTTTTATATGTTTATTGCATTTTAGTTATGTTTTTTGTACAGCATAGAAAATTAGACAAGTTTACAATTTATGAATAAAAGGTAAAGGTGAAAAATTACAGAAATGAAATGAGGGCCCGACTTGGAGGGGGCCAGGGGTCTCCATGACCGTAGTTAGACCACTGCAGTGTATGTGAAAGGCATGAGTCTCACGATCCTAAGCTCGAAAGTTAGTTGAAAACTGAGCCTTGCTGCTAAGTTCTTGTAACATTTTGACAAGAGTTTTGTTGGTGCTTAAACATACGAGTATGGGCATTCATCATGACTTGTCAGTGTCTACACAACGGTGAGGATCACTCATATTTAATTACATAATCCCACCTTCACCCTTTCACATTTACATTATCAACTTCATAAAACTCTGCAAGAATACCCAAGCTATGAACAAGTGAAATATATAATTACATTTTCCACACTAAATAGTTATGTATAAACTTCTGCCTACCCAAGTACATGATTCCTTTTTATTTCTTCCTTTATTCACACAGTTACTCCACTCGCTTCTTGCCATGATGATATAAATGTTCAAAAGCAAAACCTAGTGCACTTATAGCTAAACCTAACAAAAGCAAAGCAAATGCACCCATTAAATTTTTCAGGGGAATCACAATAACGCGTGGATAATCTTTAAATCTCCCACGGTTGATAGAAGTGAGGATTAATTCAAATAGTGCATCACCCTTCCATTTTCCAGGAAAACCAGCTTCAACACAATTGTCGATGATACGTTGGAAAGAGTGTGTAAATGGCGAGCTTCTTTGCATCAGAAAGACTAAGCTGTCACTTAGCAGCTTCTCTGACGTCATGTGGAACAATGGTCTCCCGTAGGAATCAAACAGCAAATTCTCGTATGCGAGAACTTCAGGAAACAAACTTGATGTTACAAGTGCGAAATCACCCTTTATTGCGATTCTCTTGTAGCTTGCTACATTGTCATTTTCCATGACCCATTTATCCCTGATGTTCTTGAAATTTGGTTCGTCGATCATATCGAGAAGGCCTTTTGCTATGAAGTCACCCCCCACGTGCAAATTCTTGTTCTCGATGTCTTCCAGGGTATCTATGAAAGAATTCATCTTTGGCTTCGTGAGAAAACCGTACAGGGATGAGTTGTAGAGAGTGCACAATATCAGCGACGAGAAGGACCATATTAGAAACACAAATCGTATTTGAAAAACAGGAGGAGGCATGGGGAGTGATGCTGACAAAAATACTAGCAAACCTGAGAGAAAGGGGAATTGATAGGTGATCCTTCTTGCTTGTCTGAAGAGAGCTATGGCGCACTTCATCCAAATTATAAATACAAAGAATGACGCAAAGGTTAAAATCCACAGTACTGGCTTGAAGGGAAAGAAGAGATTCATCCATTGAGGATAAGGTTTCGGGTTGGGAACGGCCCACAGGAAATAGAAGAATTGCTTGATGTGTAAAAGATCAAAGTATAAGTGATTATGAATTGTTGCTTCACTGAATTTTATGCATCCATCAATAACCCCTGATCTCATAGCTGCTAGGTCACCAGTTACGGTTCCGTTTTGATACACATCTCCTATGGCGAATGTTTCGTTGTACATCTTGCCTGTTTCCAAAGTAAAATTTACTTTCTCAGCCAAAGTTGAAGCAAAGCCACCATATAGGCCAGAGTAAGTGATAAGACCATCGGGTTTCTTTTCAGGAGTGAAGTAAACCTTACAGAGATTTGCTTTCAACGTAACAGGGCATTTATACAAATCTTTAACTTTGCTTGGGTACAAATTTCTCCCCAAAAGAAAATCGTTCTTGTTCCAGATGTCTGCAACTGTTATTCTTTCTGTAAATCTGCAGTGCGACTCAGAAAATGGAAAATAAGTATAAAATACAACAGTTTCTTCACCGTTGAGTTCCCATTCCAAATATGTTATATTTCTTAATATATTGACCGCTAAGACAACATTGGTTATGAGATTTTTCTGCATAGTTGGAAACAGCGAATGCATTTCTAACATACTATTATCTCCCGTAAGAACAATCAGATATTTCAAATTACGATTCCACATTGTAAATTGTAGATAGGCTTCAATAATATCCCGTATAGTAGATGCATTAGTTACAAGAAACATGTAGCACATCCCACTTCTGACTCTAAAGAATTCAAAGTCCCAGTCCGCTTCCATAATAGATAGGTGTGTAATACGAACTTTTATTACTGGTCCTCCATAATTACTACTAATGGCATCAGTAAGACTCGAACTGTCTTCATCGTAATAAGCCACAATTGTGCGAGCAGAACTGAAATATTTATCTAGAATTAGGCTTATGCATCGAACTAGACCTTCAGACAGTATTCTTTGTCCCTTTGAAAGTGCAACTGAATTGCTACGAATGAATACTATGCAAAATGACGTAATAAGAAACAACATAGCAGGCTTCATCTTCTCTGATCTCTTCCTGTAATTGAAGTAAACATTGCATTACTGCATTATTGACACCATTTCAACTTTACTATTACTGTAAGAAATAATTTAATTTAATTAGAGTTTAATCCGTTTTTCATAATACTAAGATATCTAGAACTAATAAGATGATGAGGTTTTAAATGTGCGTCAGGGTGTCGGTAAGTTGAGTTCCTAAATTATTGTAAGCAGGGGATTTGAGAAACCATGTTTTCTGACTTTTATTTTCTTTAGTATTCAGTGTTACAATTTATGTATTAATTTATCTAAGGTCAGTTCTGTTGAAATCTGGGTAAAACGGAAGGCTAGAGTAAGTTCTTCAGTTCGGCCACTATTTGACAGGACTGTGATAATTTTTTGATGTAATCTCGTAATAGAGTGTCTACTTACAATGTTATTCAGGATCTAAAGCAGACTTAAGAAATGTTATTTATATAAAAAGTTGTATACAGATATCTCTGAAATATCAGCATCTGATAAGTCCTAATTAGATAAAAATTTCTAGTGTAAATAACCCATTCACAAAGTTTTTTATTAATATGTGTTGTATATCTTAAAAACGCAATAAAATGAAAATTATAACTGTATATTGCTTTAATTGTTATTGACTTGCTTTATTTTACTTCGCTTCTTGTGCCACTTTTGGCTAATTTGCGAAGATTGGGATCAGTGATGACATGATGAAATAGATGAATGGACACTCACATATATCTACGCCCAGGCCGGGATTAGAACCCGGCACCCCTGGAGTCGTAGCGCGATGTGCTAACCACTCCGCCAAGGGAACTGGCTATTCCTTTAATTGGTTGTGCGTTTAGTGTACTGAGGATATATGACTGTAAGATATTTTTTCGGTAAATTTCAAACGGATGAAATTTGCTAGTTCATTTAATTTGAATATTCGTACTTACGTATTCTGCATTGAGAAACATTGCTGAAGGTGGCATTTTGCTTATTTCACGGGAATAAGCTCTATTTGCGACATAACGAGTAAGTTTCCTTCGTTTCCTTTTGCCTTCGGTAACACGAAAAATGGCGGTCACAGTTTCACTACCATACTCGGCATGCAGTGTTTCCACCCCACTGCACCCAAAAATACCTACGTAGGCCCACAAACCATTGACGCATAGCCCCACGAACCATTCATACATAGCCCCACGAACCATTTCCGGTAAGGTTAGGTTAGGTAGGGTCACGTATAGGTTACAATAGTTAAAAATTGGTTTAGAAAAAAATATGCGTAGCCCCACACACCATTCTCGCATAGCACCACGAACCATTGACACATAGCACCACGAACCATTGACACATATCACCACGAACCATTGACACATAGCCCCACAAACCATTTGCGGAAACGTACCATCTTCAGTTACAAAAACACGTGTTTGGAAACACTGACCGGGATTGACCGGGATTACACAGAGGCTACATCCACCTGGAAGTAAATGGATGTAAAAGCTTTCGTGCATCGGTCACACATTTATATCGAAAAATAGATGATTTACCGGCAAAATTCAATGAACGATGAGAAAAAACACTTCCCCGAACTTCCACAAGTATAAAGAAACTGCATTCGGTAAGTAATTTCTCCTGTAAATTTGAAGAAATCCGTTTGTCTGATGCGAGAAATTTACCATTTTTTCCAGATATCGAAAACAACCTACCACTAGAATATTATATCAACGATTTCCTGTAACATTCTGCCATATAAAACCAAACGTTTCTCTACCTTAGGTACAAAAGACTTCAAATATTCCATTGCAGGCACATAAATGTACATCCACTAGCTCTGTTCAGCATATCTGAACCAATCCCACACCCATCCCAAAAAAATCATACAAGAGCCCATTTTATTCGGGGTGCGTATATTCGGTAAGAGCAAATAAACTAATGGAGGTAAGGATAAAGAAATTTAATGATCAATGAAAGAAGGGACCATAAACTTATTTACGTCATATCTCCTTTCGTAAAAAAAATCCCTTGAACGCTGTACTTAATTGGACCTACAGATCGAAGTAGGGTGAGGACCATAGAAATGTGCCTTCTCCGGAAATTTAGAAGCGTCCAAGAGAATATCCAGGGGAAAGATATGAATTTTCAATTAGGAGTACAGTATTTTATACACTCTGTAAAAAAAAAAAATAGCATCACTTCATTATTTTTGGTCGTCAGCATTTCGCTCTTGAATTATCAGTTGTTTTATTGATTTAATTCGACTTGTCGATTTGTTTTCCTAACAATTATATAAAACACTATATCTGTACTGCAGTAGCTAGATTGTGAAACATCTATGATGTTTTTATATCTTTGAATATAGATGTTCAATTGTTTTGTTGATTATGGATTGTCAAGCATGGAGTTAGCCATGTTGTATATTCTTAGTTATGGATTAAATTATTATTTTGTATAAAATCGAACCCACCTGATTTATTATATCATATTACCGTGGTTGGTAATACAACAATTTGGCGACTATGTATGGGATTCAAGGACATATTCTGGAACCTTTCGATGTGGATAAAGGTAACATTGATTCGTATTTGGAGCGGTTTGAACAGATTTGTGTTGCTAATGGTATTCCAAAGGAAAAGCAAATTAGTCATTTTATTGCATTCTGTGGAGGAAATGTATATGATGTTTTAAGGGATTTAGTTACTCCAGATACTGTTGCTAGTAAAACATACGAAGTAATAAAAGATGTATTGTTGAATCATTTTCAACGGAAGCATAATGTTGTTGCAGAAAGATACCGTTTTCATCTTCTGAAGCTAGAGTTAGGTCAACCTGTGTCTGAATATATAGTTTCTCTTAAACATGCAGCTACTAAATGTAACTTTGGAGTATTCTTAAATGATATGCTAAGAGATCAGCTAGTGTTTGGAGTTAGCAGTGAAGTTACAAGAAAGAAATTGTTATCAGAAGGCGACGTTTCCTTTCTTAAAGCTTGCGACATTGCCGTGAATATGGAAATGGTTGAGAATGATGTACGGCTATTCCATCAAAAAGAAGGTTTTGCTACAGATTATAATGTATATAAGCTTCATGGAAGCAAGTCTAAACCTTTCCAAGCTTTCTCTAATAGGAAAACTATATTTAATAATCAGACTGAAAAGAGCATAGTTAATGAGAAACCTGGAACTTCAAGACATTGGATTTGTTATAAATGTGGAAAGACGCATGAAAAAGGTAAATGTTATTTAAAGCAAGTTAGATGTAATTATTGTGGATTCTTAGGTCATATTCAGAAATTTTGTAGATTTCGTAATAAACCGACAGATAAAAACTTATCAAGTTTACAATTTAAATCCACTGAATCTAACAGTTGCTTAAGTAATGTGTCTCTTGATGTAATTTCGAAAGAATGTAAAGATGCTATTGAGTCTAATACAGAAAAGGAACATCAAGAATTGTTAATATCACGCGAGCCCTTGCACACTTTTCAGTTACCGTGGTACAAGTATGGTTCTACTAAAGAACGGCAATTTGAATTCAACTCTGTAGTTGGAACTTTGCATAATGCTGACAAATGTACAATTGATTTGAATTGTGATGGTAAATTAGTTAATTTTGAGATCGATACTGGAGCTTCTGTAAGTGTGTTTGATAAAAGATTTCTCGATCAATCTTTTCCGTATTTAAAGATTCAACCTGCAAATATCAATCTGAAAAATGCTGATGGAAGACCATTAGCATTAGAAGGTCAGGTTATGTTGGATGTATTGTGGAAAGATAAGGAATATAATATGAATGTTTTTGTTTGTAAGCAAAATCTGCCACAACCGATTGTAGGAAGAACTTGACTAGACATTTTATGGTCTAACTGGAGGCAAAATTTTATGTTACAGCAGATAGAAGTTCAGAGTTGTTATAATAAGGAAGTACTGATGAATAAGTTGTTGTCTGAGTACAAGGCATTATTTTCAGATGATCTTAAGGAGCCTATTAAATGTTTTAAAGCTGTGATTCCGGTTAAACCTAACAGTACACCAATCTTTAGGAAAGCTTATGAAGTATCTTATAGTTTAAGTGAACAGGTTAAAAAGGATATAAGTAAATTGGTTTCCGATGGTATACTGTCAGAAGTAACATATTCTAACTGGGCATCACCACTGGTAGTAGTTGTCAAGAAGTCAAATGATCTTAGGTTATGTGCTGATTTTAAGACAGGACTGAATACTTTACTTGAGAAAGTAACTTATCCATTACCAAAAATAGATGATATTTTGAACACATTAGGTGATTCTGATACATATGTGGTTCTTGACATGAAGAATGCATTTCTACAGTTGGAAGTAGATGAAGATTCGAAGAAATATTTGGTAATAAATACTAATTTTGGTTTATTTGGTTACAACAGATTACCTTTTGGTTTGCAGTGTAGTCCTTTGGTATTTCAACATGTAATGGATCAGATATTAACAGGAATTCCATTCGCTAAATGTTACTTAGATGACATAATTGTCTGTGGTAAAGGACTAGAACAGTGTTATAATAACATGAGGAATGTACTAGATCGTCTTCAGAAATATAATGTGAAGGTAAATGATAAGAAGTGTCAATTTTTTGCTAGGGAAGTTGAGTATTTAGGATTTTGCATTTCTGGTGAAGGAATTAGACCATCTGTGAAGAACTTAGAAGCAATATTAAAATGTGCTATACCTAGTAATGTCAGTCAACTAAAGTCATTTTTGGGAGGTATTTCATTTTACCATAGGCATATACCCAACTTGTCAATGCGTATACCTCATTTGCACGAATTGCTTACGAAAGGACATAAATGGGAATGGACTGATGTTCATCAACAGAAATATGAATTAGTAAAGGAAATGGTGAAGAGAGCAGATGTCATTTTTCCTTTCGATCAGAATTTGGAAGTGGTACTAATTACAGATGCAAGTCCTGTAGGAATAGGTTGTCAATTATGTAATGTGTACAAAAGTAATTTACGCACAGTAGCTTGTTCATCAGCAACGTTAACTGACGCTCAGAAGAATTATTGTCAGTTTGAACGGGAAGCTTTAGCTCTTATACATGGCGTGAAGAAATTTCACAAATACTTGTATGGTAGAACCTTTACTGTACATAGCGATTCTCTTCCTCTGAAATATATTTTTGGAGAAAAAGCTAAAATTCCTTCTACGGGTAACAGTAGACTTCAAAGATGGGATTTGCTTTTATCAACATATGATTTTAAAATTGAGTACACTAAGCATATGGAAGTAGCAGATCTGTTATCAAGATTACCCTTAATGGAAGTACCTGAAGATGATGTTCCTAGCAGGGAGTCGTAACGTACCCAATTTGCGTTACACGTTACGTTCCATTTTGTAGGAGGAAGAGTATGGTTCAGCTGCTGGTACCCATGTAACGTAACGAAATGCAATATGTTACAGACTGACGTTACAGAGAACGTAACAAAATGTATTATGGTAGATATTAACGTTATAAAGGAACGGAACGAAATGAGCACATTGGAACATAACGTAATATGCAATATGGTATATACTACCGTTACAAGGATACAAGGAACGTAGTAACGAAATGCATTGTGGTATATACTAGCGTTACAAAAAAACGTAACGAAATGCAACATGGTAGTAAATAACGGTACATAGGAACGTAATGAATGCAATCCTCCGTAACGGAACGAAGTGAAAGGCAATATGGTTAATTAACGTTACATAGGAATGTAACAAAATGTAAACCACTGTAGCGGAACGGAACAAAATGCAGTTGGGTACATACCATCTGCATAAGGAACGTAAATAAATTCAGTATGGTAGATGTTAACGTTACAAGGAAAGAACAATTCACAAATGTTTGCTAGTAACGTTATAGGTGCGTGACAAATATAATCTATTAAACATCAAGGAAGAAAAAGGAATAGCCCAAATCTCTTGCCATTCATTGGAACATTGCGAAAAATAACTCAGTATATTGTGTGGGATTAATGTTTCGTTAAAAATATGGTTGTTTGTAAATTAATGAATTTCCACCAGGGTTGTTAAAGGATCAGGAATTTTAAATCAATTCAATTCAGGTTCAGCAGGGAATATTAGCAAGCATAAATGGATCTGGACCGTAAAGAGCCTTTTTATGTTTAAGGTATTTAAATAAGTTCCAGGAACCTTTTTTCTGGATCAATTGAAATACGGCACAGGGTCCTTCGTTCCGGATCAATTTAAAGACGGTCTAAGTTCCATATTTGAAATGAAACAATACGCAACTTGGACCGAATTTACACTGTGATAGAACAGGTTCCGGTATTGTTGCGGAACCCAATAGAACCCATTAGTTGATGGGTTCGTGGACGTTTAAAAACCCTGATTTGAAAATTACACTTTTGGCTCGAAATTGAATAAACCTTCCATGTAGTGTAGAAATGAGTAGCCATAGGCGTGCGCACGAAGTCCAAAGGGGGGGTTAATGCCCCGCCCTAATCATGGACGTCTGCAGATATTTTCGACGGAGGGAGAAGCGAGGTATTTTTCCATGGGGCATATTACCCCGATAATAGTGTTGCCCCCTCAAGAAACACCACTTGAATTCGAAATTATCGCATTCCTGCATACCCATTATAATAATTAATGTAAATTAGTATGACTGGAATCAAATTATACGTGTGAAATATATACTTTTAGCTGACATTCGTTTTCTAAAGGAGAGAGGTGGCCATCCGCACCCCCCTTTCAGATTTCCATGCCCCTATATTATTATACTTTAATCCAGAAAGTTAGGGGAGAGGAATTTTATCGCCGGTTATTAAACTATATTATGCTCTTGAAGAAAATGAAGTATTTTTAAGCCAATGAAAGTTCACAAAACAACTACGGCTAAAGAAGGTGCAGTGGCGCAACCACAGGGGGGGGGGGGGAGATTGGGCCTCAACCTTGGACGGAAATCAATTCTAAGGGGTAAGGTTGCAAACATTGAACTATGGAAAGAAAGGTTGCAGAATCTAAGAGTTGCAGGACAAAACGATACTAAAGACGGATTTAGTTTTCACGTCTTTCGTGCATTATTTCTTCCAGACGGTCAAGAGCATCTGCAAGGAGGCACAGAAGGGCAATTGCCCCCTTTCGATTTATATCTTTATACAAATGTAAATAAAGTTATATAAAATTGTCTAGCTCGTTTCGCTCGCAATATCTGCTTTTCTTACAGTCTTGTCAATTTCAAACCCTTAGCTATAGTGGAACCATGAGCAAAACAACCTGCGCAGACCCACGACTCCTGTACACCATACTCCCGCTTGTAGGGGAGGGGGAGAGTGGACCATGCTTCCTTATGGCCCGAGGTGGAGGGAAGAAGGGAAAGCTGCGCGGGGACTTTTCGTCCCAAGGTTTTTTTCCTTGTGGTCGATGTATAGGGGACGGCGGCAGTCAGCCCTGGACGCCGAACGATGTAAATAGAAAAAAAAATGTAAAAGAGAATGTCATGGGCCTCCATGATTTTTTTGCGCCATATTAAATCAATATTGTTTTCAGTTTGCAAAAATTTGGATCTAAAAGTTTTCTTGATCGCTTCGCTAGCAATTTATTTTCTGTAATGCATTGTAAATTACCAGAGGGAGAAGTAACAAGAAGTAAGTACGTCAGACTATTACAAACAGTTGAGTCTTAAATGTATGAACAATTGTTTGGGGGAGAAGAAGCGCACACATTTCAGAGGCATATTTTTTGTTGTTTGTTGTGGGGCGAATGAATTCATTATGTAATGTATTAATATAGGCTATATAAATTGTGTACGTATAATAATAGTGCCATTATTACTACTATTATTAATAGTTTATCCAAGTACTCCCCCCGCAGACAAGAATTTGTGGTTACTCCTCTGAGGGGGTGCATCATTTTCTATGTAATTGAAAACTATCGCGCTTCGTTCTCTGGCAAATTTCTTAAAAATAAAAGTAAGGACATTTTGAACAGGACACTTAATAACATAATGGCGATGTCTTCCATTCCTAACTCCCAGGTGTGGGCAGACGTTGTAACATGCACTTTTAGTGACCATTGATTTCTACCATAAATTGCTACTACTAGATAGTGAACATAGAAGTGCATGTTTGGACACACGCCAGAGATTGTGCTTATGGCAATGGTCATCGTTAGTGCTCGAAAGTTGATGTGTGTGTGTGTTCAGTAGACTTTCAGCTATGCAATTGCGGGCGCGCACTTATGTGTGTGTAACAAATTTACTTTGTTTTTATATAGTCTTATGCAACGTACGCATACTGTACTTTAGCGAGGACAAGAATTTACATGACCCCAACTCAGCCATGCAAAAATTAAACTTTGATAGTTATTGGAGCCCATTTTAATATTACAATTGTGGGTTCAGTATTTTTGAGGTATCGATAAGACATGTGGAACGACTGATTCTAACAAAATGAGTCAAGTTCAAAAGATATGTGGATGCTATTTGTCATCTCCATTTACATTCCATGCTGTTACACGGGATGATTTGGTAGTAGAGTGATTGACTATTCGGTTTCCATTCTTCAAAAACTCATTGTCCAGAACATTAGAAAGTAACATGCTGATTTGGATACACACACAGGCAGACACGTGCGTCCATCAAGGTAATTAATGTACATTAATTTGCATTTGCGTGCGTCTTTTGATAATTTATCAGATGCCATGCAATAATTACTTAGACAAGATAATGACAATGATGTTGCCATTTTTTGATATTTTATTAAGAGAATTTTATAACAAGAGAACTAAACTTAACCTTAGGAAGTAGCGTGTTTGAAAAACAAGAATTGATTTTAGGTTACATATTAGGAGGCTAACAGTAACGTCTGTTATTGAGTGGTGTTCCTGAGTAATGTGCTCTAAATGTTACATTTTGAGGTACATTCTAAAATGGCTGTCAAATTTATCATAAAAAATCTAAAAATTTACACTAATCTCTCACAAAGAAACAGATATCATGGGAATTAATACAATAAAAAAAAATTAGGATTTGTTCACCAACCAAGGAATAACAATATTTGCCATATATTCAACTCCCTACAACATCGAAGCTCAATTTTTTTTAAAAAAATGTAAATATACATATATTTAAAGTATGCATTCGTACTGTATAAGCATAAGAATAGAACGGAGGTTCTGAAAAGTATATATTGAAACAGTTTTTAAAATTGTGTTGAATATCTTTATTATTCTCTTAATCATTCCAAGGTAAATTCTAAAACAAGGAAAAAAAAGACCTTATTACTTAAAAAACTAGAGAAATTTTGTATCTTTCAAAACAAAGCAAATACACTGTCATTTCCTTCAGGTGTCAATTTAAAACTAAACAGAATTCCACAAATTTGACATGAATAAAAATATATTTCATACTCTTGTATAACATCAGTATATCTGTGCAATTTTGTGAACAGGTAAGACAGCTACTCAAAACTAAATTTATTAATTACTAGGAAACATTAAACAAGTACGAGCAAAATTGTTCTTTTAATTAAATTACTTCTTATGGAACCTCTGAAAAGATTTTCTTTGGTTACAGCTACTTATGTATAATGAACTATAAGATGACAAAAAAAATCAAGTAATTATATACATTATTAATCTAGACAGTAATATTCCCCACATTTTCAACATGTTGTACAAGATCTTTCTGTGGTGTATCATTGGATTCCACAAAGTTTGCTACAATGTTTGTAGTCAATTCTGTGCTGCTATTTCTGAGATTGCTTTTTAATGAAGATTTAGTTAGATTTTTTTTCATGAAAATATAATTATTTCTAATAACAAGTATGTCATCAATAATTTCGGTTGCCATATTACACCTGAGTGGGTTTAGTATGAATTTCAGAGATGAAAAGAGTCTCTCGACACTAACTTGTGTTGCAGGAGTAGAGAGAACAATACAAGCCAAAATGTACAATTCGGGACAACTTGATTTTCTAATTTCCCAGAAATTTAGAACATTTTCAGTCCTTTTCAGTCTTCGAGTTGAAACAAAGTAAGTGTCCAATAATGACGCAATATTAAACTTTGGTGCAGATATGGTATTCCGCCGCAATAAATCTTGTTTCTTTAAGTAGTTTGTGACATGGTCACTGTCATCATCTTCAGTGCTGGAATCTTCTTGTTTCTTTACCTCTCCACACACTGATAAGGATTTCATGTGTTCAAGTCTTAACCACAACTTCTGGAGATACACCTTCGCCACATGGATGTTTTCTTCACTTAAAACAGAAAAGTACCTGGGATCCATGTAAATAGAAGCAAGAAATCCTGGATACTCAAATAATGATGGAAGTCTCTCTTCGTTATTGACATATAATGCTTGTTTTTCTCGTTTGTCCATGCCCTCTACTATGTGGCGTGCAAGGTCTGTGTTGATTGTTGATGTTTTAAGGCGACACTCCAGCCATATCCCGTAGAAGTCGCCAAGTAGAATCTGTTCTTCTTGCAGCCTCTTTGTGGCTACTTTGGCTGGTTCCAGTGACGTCAAAATAGCCTCAATGTATATCCAGTCTTCTTGCTTTATTTTAACTTGCTCTTGATAGTAATCCCCTATGAACTTTTTAAGTGTAAAAAGTGACTGGAGCATATCATTTGTGCTGTTCCATCTTGTCGGGACATCAAGGGATGGTACCGGCAGTGATTCTGCATTCAATTGACGCCGTGCTGTAGGCGATCGTAAGACACGGCATGCTGCTTGACATGTCACAATAATATCCTTAACTTCAGGAATGGAATTGAGAGCATCATTTACGACTAAATGAAGAGTATGCGACGCGCAACTAACGGATTGGAGACGATAATCTTTACTCGTCAATTCCATTTCAATATCTTCATCTTCGTAAGTGTCTTGAGAAATATTAGACATCTGTGTTTCTTGATCTTCCCCAATAAGTTTCCCGGCTTTAATCATGTTTGCTCCAGTGTCTGTAGTTAAACTATATATATTCTCCACGGGCACATTATACTTATCCAGAATGTTCAACAATTCGTAACGCAAATTGCTACCTGTTTGAGACACAAATAACTCTTGAACTGACAAAGTACGCAATTGGAGAGCCCCATTTACAACAAACTGAACGTTGACACCAAAGAATGATCGTCCATTTTTCGAAGTAGAATCAACTTTTAGATGTATCAATTTTCCCTCCATTTCGCCGCGTATTGTTTCTCTGATCTGCTGGGCCTGACTGAATAGCATGTTCCGTACACCTTCCTTGTTCACGATAAACCTGCAGAGAATAAAATTTGCTTTCATCCTTAATTGATAAGTTGTTTCTTGATTTTTGAAATTTTCAAGACATTTGTTTCAAACCCAAAATAGAATTAAAATTCTTAAAAATATTTTTCAAATAGTATGAATTAATTATATTATCAAGCTTTCATCAACTAGGCAAATGCTACAAATATGAGAAAGCAGAACACTTTTTTGGTGAAAGTGAAAAAGATTGTTATTTAAAACCATAATAGGTTAACCTCTATCAGTGTGTCTAGAAACTAACGCAGCTTGCATGCAATAAACAGTGTTATTTGATGCAATCAACGCTCTTTAGTAAAGTTTGAACTAATGAGGAAGTTATAACACCACCCTCCCTGGTCACAGCACTGGGCTTTGGCAATAGGTCTTTTTGCTTCATTCAGATATACCTAAGGCTGTGAAAAGGATATATGTGACACCTATATTTTTTTTATTTTCTAAAATATATTAACAATAGTATATAGGGGATATCTAAATAAGTTGTACTGCATGCTCAGTTCCATCCAGCACTGGAAAGCTACAGAATGTTAGCATAACCTGTCTCTAGGCATATGGAGTACAGTGAGTTTGTTTTGTCTCTGCGCAGAGTTAGCACGTGATATGGGACAGATGCCGGCACTTTCGTCCCGTAACGTCTAGCATGCAGACAATTATACAGTATTTATATTACATATTCCGACCTAACCTGTGTTATAAGAGTTTAAAACGAACGCACTGTATATGTAACAACTTTGTAAAATTGAGGAAAATTTGACATAATATTTGAAAACTTTATATTAATTAGTTTTGTTTGAGTGTACAAAAGTGTGTTAAATATCATTTGATGAAAAAATGTGTCTCATACATATCAGTCTTCAGAAAATTACTTTTCCAGACAGTTATACTTAGTTTACTTATTCAAAGAGTAACTGTTGCAGTTGAAATTACTCATGATTATGTCAGTGAGTAACTAGTTTTACAGTTATTTGAAAAACTAACTTAACGTAATTGCATTCCTTCTAAACATTGTAAGGATATACAGAACTCTCTACCTTCATTACATGAGGCTGGATCAATAAAATCAATGTATTTGAAGTAACCTGAAATGAATTTCTAAGGAATTCTAACTAAAGAAGGTAGCTGTAACCGTAGCAGAGTTTCATTTTTGCAATAGATGTAACTTTATGACGTTACTTTTACTATTCTTTAAGACAAATTTTTAACTTTAAAATTTGTAGCGTTGGGGGAAAAAGTTAAATTTCGCAACACTGTTTCAACTATGGGCTCCCGCGTAGCCAAATTATTAGTGATTTAACATTTGGCGCTAGCGGTCCAGGGTTAAATTCCTGGTGGGAGCCCTCCAAAATTTCAGTCCTGCCCAGCTACGCGAGGACAGTAGTTGAGCTAGTTAAGGAGTGGGTTCTGTCTTGAAAGCCAGAAATAGCTGCGATGGACTATGCGCGGACCAAGCGTCATCCTTTGAAAAATCAGCTTAGAGTTGTTGGCATTTGAATAATTAGTCTTGTTTGTATACGTCAAATTGATTTAAGGGCCTTTCTCTTAGAGGGGTAGTTTAGCTTCCAACTATTTCTTTTCTGGACGCTTTTGTTTCCTTTTTTTTTTCGGAATCTCCTACTAAGGCAAGAAAGCTGGGCTTCGTTCCATTTTGAATTTAGGACATCCACGCTTTGTTGCAATTCGTCATTTCTAGTTGCTCATTAAAACTTCAGTGTTTGGTTTAATCTTGATTGTTGTCATAATATTACAATGCGATGACATACCACAGACATAAAATCCAAAATAAAATTTCTTAAATATTTATTTTCTTGTAATTAATGATCATTGGGTGTGTTCAATTTTTCGCAATAAAATATCCAACAGAAAGTAACTGCAAAAGTAAGTTATTCTTAAATTGAGTAGCTGCACCGAACCTACTTTTTGAACCAAGCAACTGACTCTAGTAACTTTCCGAACACTGATTAAGACTGTCCGTTACTAACAATGAAAATAATTTCATTCGTATACAATGTGAACATACTAAGGAATACATGTAAAGGACAATCTGACGACATTGATGAAAATACGCACCTGTCAGAAGCTGGCATCGCTTCCAAAAGAGGATTCACTATATCTTGAAATGCTTGGTCATTCATCAGTGAAAAAGGACGTCCGTGCTCCGAGATGAGTCGGATGCAAGACTGCCTGAGGATGTCTGCGGTCATCTTTACATTTAGGAGAATATTGGCTTTCGGATTACTAGAGATAGCATTTCTCATTTTCTTCTTCTGCAGAAATGACAGCTTATCTTGATGCCTCCGCTTGATATGTTTCTCTAGGTTACCACTATGATCTCCCTATAAAGAAAATAGTTTTATTCATACTGAAAGAATTAATATCAAAGTAAAATCTATGTGCGAGTTTGTGTATTCGTACAATATACCCATATACGTAAATATATGGAGACCACTAACTGTCATTATATAACAATATGCTTAATGTATGGAGATTAGTCACAAATTGGAATCCCAGCACTTTTTACGCCTGATTAAAATACTATAGAATACCCTACACATAGTGGATGGTAGTGAGCTCGCCCTGTTGAATAGGATGGGATTTCTGAGTGGAATGTTCAATGCAGCATATTGATCAAGATACAACAACTGAATTACGGCGAAGTAGGTTAGAAACCCTGCGTGCTCAAGAGCAGCTTCGATAAGGCACCTGAATTGTCTAGAGCTGAACAAGGAAATGGGCGATCTTTATTTCCCAAGGCCATTCCGCAAAACTAATGCCACAAGAAGTTTCCTGTGTGGATTTGTGAGCATGAAATTGTAGGTTGATGATAGTACTACAAGACGTCAAGTGGATTTTTTCCGTTTCGTTATTTTATATCGCTTTGCTACCTATAGAGTTTGAATAACTAATTAATCATTTGATGAGCAGACAAACACAAAGTAGCCGATCCCGTGGCAAATTAATTAGCGTAATACAATGCGAAGTCTAAAGTCTGATTAGAACCTGGACTAGAAGATATTGTCTTTATACCACTTCCATCATCTATCGCATCCTTTATCATCGCGATTAACAGTGGTAGACGCGAAATAAAAATAGAACCTTTGCAAGGACGTCCGAAAGAGGGGCAAGGGGTGGACAACCCCCCTGGAAAATGAAAGTCAACCAAAAATTATATATATATATATATATATATATCACATATAATGTCATTTCAGCTACAATAATATATGTTAATTATTGCATGAACATAACTTCAAATTAAAGTAATGTTTTTTTTTAAAAGACAACACTTATGGTGTAGGACATGCACCTTGTTTCCCCCCCTGGAAAAAACTACCTTGCTTGCCCTTCCCTGAAAAAAAATGCGGGCGTCCATGAACCATTGGTATCTACTTCGGAGTATAAAGCGTTGTTTCTTCAATGTATAGCGCGGAAGTAGACCGCAACAGCCTCTTATTTGACAGGAAATAGCAACACGAGAATAGGGATTCCTCGTATTTTAGATTTTCTCAAACTAATTTCAAGTATGTGGTGGAAATTCCTTCTATATAGTATGCAAATCGAGGTTTGCAGTTTGAATGGGCGTATTCCTTTTCTCGGTTTTTCCTGGAGACGATATTTTCAATTACTTTGAAGCATTTTGTACCATTTTTTATTTTTATAAGCAATTTCATTAATTATACATATGATAGAATGATCTAAACATGAAACTCATTGTCTCTTCCAATGATTAACAGTTTTCCTTGCCTTTCATTACGCTAGGCCTCTCAGTCGCTATCTTTGTTGTGAACCTAGATTAAGTGTGGGGCTTATCCTCTATGCTTTCATCATACAGCATGGCTGTGGGCTACATGCTTGACATCTTAACACAACTCCTTTCAAATATTTCTCGGGAAACGTATTTCACCTATCGTCCTACGGGAATCAGACGAACGTAACTACAAAAATGCGGTTTTCAGTTTTGTTAAAAAAAAAATCCTCTGAAGGGTATTTGAAGTAAATCGACATTTTTCCACTTCTAATTCTTATCTGTAAGACTGAGTCACGTTTAACAGTCAGACTTTATGCACAGTAAGGCTAATCGGAACTGAACCTACAGTTTATAAAATTGGATCCGAACCACTGTGTGCCTCCACCGGGTATCGAACCCGGGACCCCTGGAATACAAGGCGACGACGCTACCACTGCGACATCGGGGAAGCCGACCTTCACTTCAAGTATCGCTATCACTTTTTAGTAGTCAAGGAGTATTGCATTCATTTCAATTTGGAGTAAGAGTTCAGCATTCACGTAAATCAGCAAACTTTGAGTTTTAGATACAATGTTCAATAACAACTTATATCGTCACGGCCAACAAAATAATGGCCATGAAAAAATTAGTATCAAGACACCATACTAAAATTGCTGCTTGAAGAACACCGTAAAGACTAAAGTCGTTGCCTGCTCCGTGACTGATCAGCTAAGCTGCTATTTGAAACCCTGGCTAAGGTATGGACGTACCATTGAGTTTGTCCCAATATCTATTCAACCTCAACATAGTAAATAACTGAAGAGGTAGGAAAGCTACGTAAAATTGCCGAAATAGGAAATAAAATACTCCTCTACCCCCCACACATGCATATGGAGCCGAGTTTTGAAATGCCGAAGCAACTATTGCCCACGGTCAGACTATATCAGTTGCTTTCAAACGTTAACATGATGAAATGAACGTTTCTATATGCACCTCCATGCAAATAATTTCATAGAATCCCAAATAAAGTTAAATTAATTAATGTATTGAAACTAGGCATTTGAATTTTCCCAAGGCAAACCTGCAGACATGAAAAGATCTGCCCATAGTCTTCAAGCACCTTTAAATACGCTGGCTCATAGCAGAATGTGATGTGTGAGCAAGAGTGCACTCGTGCACAATCCTACGTGTAATTTACAAACGTTAATTATTTTCCATTTCCTTTCGCCTGCATCCTAACATTTTTTTAATCCACGACAATCAGAGCAAAAAGTTTAGTTAGTTTTTTATGATAAGATTGAATTCCTGCAGAAATGAACAGAAACTACTGTGGGACCACAAGGATATAAACCTGAGCAGACTCGCGGCTCGCGTGCACCGTACTCTCGCGTGGAGGAGAGGGGCACAGTAAAGCATGCTTTCTTATGGCCAGAGCTGAATGGAAGAAGGAAAATCTGTGCGTACACTTTTCGGCGTTTTTTTTCCCCTTGTGGTCGCTCTATACGACGTATAACCCCATTGCACTCTAAACTAAGGCTCTCCGACATTTAGACGAGCTGTTTTCAGTTTCCTTTTTCGAGACCACGTTCTCTACGTTGACCCTCACTGGCAGAACAATTGAGAGGAAGAATGTAACTTATAAGATAGAAAACACTTATGATGTTTAAATAGTAATAACACGATCAAGGTGGCTTCGGTCTAGGACGGCTATGAGATTCGACAAGTTAAGATAAGTCCCATCCTGAAATCCTAAATAACGGAATTTACGGCGAGAACTGAAACATTTCAACCTGCCCGAAGATTGCACTTACCGCAACTTTCTTTCCGCAGCCCGGAATAAGACAGTGAGATTCTCGTCGTATGTCATCAAAGGAGAAAAACATGCGAACGGGATTTTTTCTCTTTCTTCCCTTGGATAGCGAAGAACCTTCTCCTTCCATTGTAACCAATCGTAAAAGACCGAGATTCCCATTCACGCTAGTTTTAAGGATCCCAATTTCTTCATCTACCTCCGCTGTAAAATGTAGTTCTAACCTCCTACCCCTCCCTTAAATCGAACACTGCGAATCTGATTGGCTCCATGTAGAAGCAGCTTGTGGCGTATTTGTACACTGCTGAAAAATGCAGAAGCAGAAATAGTTATTTCCGTGGGTTAAAGCAAGATATATATATATATATATATATATATATATATATATATATATATATATATATCTTGCTTTAGTATATATATATACTAAAATGACAAAAAGGTAAGTAAAATAACCTAATTCAATTAATCATATACATATACACACCTGAACGATTATCGCCTGCACCATATTACTGAACAAATCCAAAATAAAACTTTATAATCACTCATTCCACTAAATGCCCTTGAGAACTGGAGATAGGTTGTCGTCGTCTTCTTTGTTTGGCACACACCGCCTATTAGCGATTTCTTGCCAGAGGTCCTATTTGGTAGTATTACACTTCTCTTAAGAAAAACACTTGAGGTGTTTTATCAAACTTTCTAGGGTGCACGCAGTGATTCTAATCCATTTCACCAAAAATATACTTTTGTCCCTATGGATTCATGTCTCACCATATGTACGCTTAGATTTATTTATTGATTTATTTATTTCAGATGTTACCCCTAATGAAGTTAAGGAGTTTTCATTTAATGCCCTTGCATTTTCTTTCTTGTGTCCCTCTGCTTTGATACCGAAATGCTCTTTTGTTGTAAAACACACCTACAAATACTTAAAAAAATAATAATTCTAAAACGTATTAGCTAAAAAATACATTTTTCTTGGACTTCTTTATTAGGCACAAATGTGTACACTAAATACATATTCAACAAATACAAAGTGAGATCACTTACCTTTAAGAAGCCGGGTTCGCATCCAGGATAAAACGTTCAATAAATGTTAGTATTAATATCTCCATTTCCTCTCTTCTTTTTCACTTAGAATTCCATCAAATAAACAGGCGTAATTCTGCAATTCCCCATCATTTGACATTTACAATCAGTGAATATGATAACAAAAGTGCTCACATGTGTACAAATGTCTTTATACTTCACTACCTTCGAGACGTTACGTTGTTCACGTCGCAAACAACAGAAAAACGCTTCGCTAAATAGGTAGACTCTCGAATATTTGGCCAGATAAGACGTTTTCATTTTAAGGCATGTCAGACACATTTTAAATGAAGGAACGTTAGAATTTTTTTTAAAAAAATATCTTCGGTATCGTAGATGTGTGATACAAAGTGGAACAATTTTGAAAAAATACAATTTAGTCAGATATTAAATTATGAACGTTGGACTTTACATAGCAGCAACATTAATATTCGGATACACTTAATAAAATAAGGAACAAAGGAAGTAGCTAAAAATGAGTACATAAAAAATATTACGTGGTAGAGTGGCACAGCACGCTACGACGCCAGGGGTTCCGGTTTCGAATCCCGACCTGTGCAGGAGTGTTCTTTGTGATTGTCCCTTCATCAGTTTCACCATTTCGTCGCTCATACTCATCGTTGCTTTCTTAACCGCCAGATTACCATTTCGGATGTACAGACGGGATAAAATGAAATGTACTTCCGTTTTCCTACCAACTCAGAAGCGAGTTGGAAACTCTTCATTGCTCCTGTATAGATAAGAAAGTGGGGGAGGGCAATAGCAGACAAGGCCAGCACGCAAACTTGTTTCCGGCAAAGCGTCTTGTTGGAGTCTTGGCAGTTTGTGGAAGGATTTTGTGTTCCTCCCCCACCCCAACCCCGCCTTTCTCTCTCTCCTTGAGTTTGTGTTTGTGTGTGTGTGTGTGTGTGTGCGCGCCGACACCTGTTTCATTTTAAGTTTGACGTATTTTTATTGCATCGACTAATTGCTGTCATGACTGGAAATGAAACAGGTTAGCAATGGAGACATAATGAGGGATCAAAAATACAAAAATTCCGGGCATGAGTACTTAGTAGTAGTAAAGGTAAGGTAAAGTTCGTCGTGCGTATAGAACCGTGCCATGAAGGCACATTTAAGGGTTTGTGGCAGTAGGGTGTCCGAGTTCGGACATTTTGGAGGTCATATGACCAGCACCACGCTCCAGCCGTCTTTACTCCCCAAGGATGTAGAAGAAACGAGAAAATAAAAATGTTTTACATTCTGCGTATGTGACAAGTAATTTTTTGGATATTGTCTTTGAAGTATCTGTTAACATCCTAATCCGCAATTTTGTTTAAGGATAAAACTGGTTGAAGGCCGCGAGTGTTCCTGAGAAGTAATGAACATATCACAGAACGCGCAATAGTTTAGCTCGCGTTTTTCTGAAAAAAAGAAAGAATGATATACAAATCAATTCTACGAATGCTTACGTCATTGTGACCATGGAGTGCATTTTGCACACTAACGAGGATCTGGCGTCATGACATAAGGTCAGTATAATGGTCTGTGGGGTTTGGACTGTGTCCTATCCATTTACGTTTGTAGTTGTCCTTTCACAAATTTCATCTTAACACACCTTTCATACTTATCTTTGTGATTACCCAAAAGTGGAAGAAAAGCGAAATAAAATAAATAAACACATCGATTATTGTGTCCCTGCGTTTTTCAATCTTTCTTCATGACCGAAAATTTATGTTTCACTGATGTAATGCATCACTTTAATCATGTGAATTATTTTCCGTCATCGTTGTGTGCTTAATCATTCCTTAAAGCATAGACTCTAATGCTGTTGTCCTTAGTGTAATTGATCTTATTGTGTGGAAGTTTTGATGTGGACAAAATAATGGTGAAGAATAAATCTCAATTGATTGTTCGAAATTTAAAATATAATAACTCCGAGGTGACGCATATTAACTGTTCTTAGTTCGATGTCAAAGAACGATTTCTCCTATACATTAAGAAGGATTCCGGCCTCCGTGGTAGAGTGGTTAGCACAGCTTGCTTAAACACCGGCTTTGGCATTGTGTTCATTCGGTGTTCATTGTGAGTGTCCCTTCATTAATTTCATCATTTCATCGACCATCCTCATCGTCGCGTTTAGCCAAAAGTGGCACAAGAAGCGAATTAAAATAAAGCAAATCAATCAATCAATCGATCATAGGGTCTCCGGTTTCATAGAGCAGTATGCAAAGCACTTCGTCATGGATGCCCTCAAAATTCAAATAATAATTTGCAACAGAAAACCTGCTATTAGAGTATTTTAATAGTTTAGGCATATTAACAATTCACGTCAACCAACAATAAACAATTTATTGATTGATTTTCTTTTATTATACTTCGCTTTTTGTGCCACTTTTGGCTAATTTGCAAAGATCAAACATTCATGGCCAGGCCAGGATTCGAACCCGGAACCCCTGGTTCTGAGATTTCGGCCTGTGTATGGGGTTGGTGGCCATCCACCGTCGTGAGGAAATTGAGGAGCTACAAATTAGTAGCGTGACGCGGCCATGGAAACCTGCAAAGACTGAAGACCACAGATTAGCTGAAGACTTGTCTTGTTAACCACGCGTCACCCCATAATTCCAACCTCGGCAGGTGGAAGTGAAGCCGGCAGTCGGTAGGTAGGACGTGGCCCTCACGGACCGTTGCGTCACGGGTTATTATTATTATTATTATTATTATCATCATCTTCAATCAAATAAAGCTTTATCGTTATATATTACCGTATTTCATCGCATAATCGTCGCACCCTGTTTTTCAATCCAAAGAGAGAGAGGAGGGGGGGAAGGCAGAACACAAAATCCTTCCACAAACTGCCAAGACTCCAACATAAAGCTTGCTGGAAACAAGTTTCCGTGGTGGCCTTGTCTGCTACTGCCCTCCCCCACTTTCTTATCTATACAGGAGCAATGAAGAGTTTCCAACTCGCTTCTGAGTTGGTAGGAAAACGGAAGTACATTTCATTTTATCCCGTCTGTAAAGCAGTCCCAATGTCTGCTCCAAGTTGCACAGCTGCTTTCAGAGCCCTTGGTTTGAGAAGGGGGTGGGGGTGAGGAAAGGGTCTTGATTTTTCATACCGAAGCTCCTTCATTTCTTTCTCCCATTTATCTTGGTTGAATTTTCTGAGATACGGAATTTACCTCATTTTGCTTTTCATTACGTTTTATTGCGTTACCCACGGTACGCTTACATGTACTTAACATTTTCAATTTCCTTGCACGTACCGACACCCTTTGGTTAGATACGGCAAATATAAATAGCTGTCGTTCGTCAAATGTTGTTTTTTTGTTTTGTTACCCATTTTTCTCGTACTTCAGTCAGGGATCAATGCAGTTACTCATAACAGATGTAGTCAGGAAGTAGCATGAATTGTTCTTTCCCCGCATTGTAGTTGACCGGTAAAAAACTATGTAACAGTAACAGAAGGCTTTCAAGATTTGTCTGAATATTAAAGTGATCTTTTTTTTCACACCCAAATATAAATAACTAATTTCAGATTTGAAAACGTAACAGGGGTGTAAGGGGTGACCTTCCACGCAGTACATACACCCAATCGTCAAAATCAGTTCCACGTAGTACACCCTGGGCTGCCTTTTGCTGACTAACAAGTCTCTGGCGACTGGCCAGTATAATTCTGTATGTTCTCCTGCTTTTTGTCATGTGTGCTGAGTGCCCCTTTACAGCCTCAGCTTTTAACCTAAGTCAGAATATTTTCATATTTCAGTTATGCGACCTTACAGTTATGTTATTTGTTGTGGTAAGGGGCTGGACCCAGTATAACGTGGCGGGTGCAAAATAGCCTAAGTGCTGAAACACCCAAAATTAAACAAAAAAAGAAAAACGTAACAGGGAATATAGCTTTAATAAATGCGTATAAATATTTCACAATGGATTATATTTATGTACATGTTGTTAATTGTGAAATATTGTGAAGAAATGAAACAAAATGCTACGTTTCGGTTACTAATGTGAGCCACTGTATATGTAATGTTTTTATTTCATTAACAATGTACAATGGTCAAATACAACTTTGCAGACCTCCGTGGCGGAGCGGTTAGCACATCGCAATACGACGCCACAGGTCCCGAGTTCGTATCCCAGCCTATGCATCATTTTCATTTTTCTTTGTGATGTCCTTTCGTCAATTTTGTAATTTCATCACCCATCCTCGTCTTCGCGATTAGCCAAAAGTGGCAGAAAACCAAAGTTAAATATAACAAATCAAAATCAAACATTACTTGGCATGACAAGAATGGATAGGTTATTTTGAAGCTGCTGTTATTAAAAGCAAATTTTATGTAGCTTTCCTAGACAGAAGTTTCAAACACAGAAACTGATTGATTGGATAACGCCTGTGGATTCCTACTCGAGCAGAAAATGTATATGTTTCCATTTATTACTTACAACAATAGCAGACTGATTTCCCGCTAAATCAAAGAAAACTTGCATTCACAGTTACAAATTGACGTGTTGAATGATTTCTCTCACTCCAATTCTGCTTAATCGAACAGCACACCACAACGTGGGTCATTAAATATTTGCAACTTACTCTCGAGTTCCTCAACTAAAAATAAATTGACTGCGAAACAAGACCTCGTCTGCGATAACTATATACCACGTTATATGAAGAGTATACGCAAGTTGAAATTCCATCATAATAATTTGAATTCTTCTAGTAGCTACAAACATATTTTTTCATACATATTTTCTTAGCAAAATATGAAGTTCCTCACTTCAACAAGGATAACATATACACAGTATTCCACAAGAGTTTTTAGTTCGAGCTAGTCGTAATATGAATATACACGTCACTTCATTACTTAGTTTAAAAAAAGTGCCAGGCAATGTGAATTCGACGGCATGCCTGAAATTATTTGCAGTATCTCATGTATCAAGGGGGCTTTTTAAGTAAAATGAAGGACACATACCACATGCTTGGGTCAATTGAGAGTAGTAGAAACGTAATTATACTGCATGTTGCAACTGAAACAGTATCCTCGAAGCCGAAGTCGTTGAGTGATCCACTCATAAACTCTCTACCAAACATTTCAAGTTCGAGTAGACACCTGGGCATGAGCGTTTTCTTTGGTAACCATCCCTTCATAGATTTAATATGATCATCATTAATGTTCATAGTCGCGATTATCTACAAGTGGCAGAAAAGCGATACAAGAACAATACAAAAGTAGAAGAAACAAAAGAGGATAAAAGGATGAACTTAGTTAATGATAGGAAGTTTTATAAAATTACTGTTTCTTGAAGAATCTTGTCCTTTGTTCCGATTGTATTTCTCAGTCACACGTTGCTCAATGTCCATGTCGACTGTCGTTCTTACATTCTTGAAAATTACTTTAATGTCTGCCTATGCTCTTCTTTCAAACGTGGTAGGCGCTCTGTCTGTTTCTACACCACAAAGTTTAATTCATCTCCTGTCCAAAAAGGCACGAATTACTGAAAGTAATTTTCAAAATTGTAAGCAGATGAGGGCCCTTGTAAAATACGTGTACTGTCCTTTTATTCGCTTAGTTTTGAGAATCACTCTCCATACAATTGTTGCCTACTTCAGAGTCCAAAGGCCCTGTCTAGCTACAGACCAGTTGCGCAAACGCGGTTTCATTTGTTTCGTACACAAATTCCATCCTTTATACGTATTTTCTACTTGCTAAAAGCAGCGGCGGCTCAAGGGGGAGAGCCGCCGTGCCATGGCACTACCCTCAGAAGAAATGCATACCTAGCCCCTAGCCCAAGTATTGTTAAATTAATACATTGATAGTTTACAGACAATGAGATTCGAATCTTTCAATCGGTCAAGCTGACGTGACGACCGCCCCAACCACAGACTAGATATGAACCGCCCCAACCTCCTCACTGCATCGCCAGCTGTTTCGTATCCTCGGCGAGGCAGCGGTCGGCGCCACCCAAGAGCTGGCCTAACCAAGTTGAAACGCGTGCAGAGGGTTGGTGAAGTCTCAGCGAGTAACCTTTGCACCATAAGCCGGGAAGAAGGTGGCAGGGGGTGGTGTTAGCCAATGGGGTTAGCCCATAAGACACCAGCCGTGCCCGTTTAGCACAGCGAGGGAACTTTCTCAGTGTTGACACCGTTGCCATCTTCAGAGATAAGTCGCTAAATACGACGGATTTGTACGACCCGTTGGGGAAGTAATTCGTGAAAAAGGTACTATCTACTTTTCTGCCAACATTTGGAGAAACGAACCTAGTATTTTTCCGAAGTTAAATGAACATTTTGATAATAGATAGATGCGCCTAGAGGGCCATCCAGACTTTTTAAAAATATAAAAGTAAAAATTCCTTTGGCATTTCGACAATTTCTTTTTACATCAAATGTAGAATATTTTCAACGTCCAGTTGGAATACGTGTGCATGGGGGAGGAGAAGGTGAGAAGATTTGCTTTCCCTTCCTCTTGTAATTGTGTTTTTAGTGAAGTGTCCTCTAGTGTTTAAAGATAGGTTAGTGAGTGAAGATGAATCGTATTAGTGTGTTATTACTTAAACACACTGTTTTCCACGTTACCAAACAAGGATATACATCTTGGCCAGTGGGGCAACCTCAAGGAGGGGGGCCAAGGCATTGCGGAGGTTTTTTTTCTTCGATTTCTTGATCACGTTGACAGTACCCGCCGGCCGCCACTGGCTAAAAGTGCCTTTCATATCGCCTCAGGGCGTTGTCTACTCGGATGCTTCGTGATCGAAGGTCACGTGTACAAAGTTTCAGATTTTCCGATTTGCGTGGTGCTGCTGCTATCAGTTCGGTTCGCCTTCTCAAGGTCGCGCAGCAAGCAATTATTTTTCGTCTTCCGATAGGAAAAAGCTTGCCTCTCGCTTATGTGGACGCACGCGTGGCACGGATGACTTTTTGGCTCGACCATGGTTGGTCCTTTATGTTTCGTCCTTCAGCATTTTAATCTAAGAACGAATCATTCTCATCGAAAAACATAATGTATTTTTTTTTAATTGATGTAACACATGTAAACCGAGAGCGAGAGATAGATAGATAGATAGATAGAAACGTTTTCCTTCAACAAACGTTTGTTTTCCTATTGTATAAAGTGAACGCACATGTTAAAATTCATCTTGCATAGATATTCAAATTAGAACAAATTCACGTAAAGTGATTAAGTATGCAGAAAAGAAATATATTTGTGATAAATACATAGTTAGTCAGTAAATTCCGATAACCAGAATTCTGTCACGCCGAATGAAACGTTTTGTTTTACAATTTAATGTTTTCACTGACATCCAAAACGAAAATACGTATTATAACTTAATGACTTTCAAGGTGTCAAAATATTGTAATGTTACTATGCTGCCGATCACAATTATGAGAACGCTACGGGTCCCGGGTCCGAATCCCGGCCTGGGCGTGGATGTTTGTGAGTGTGCATTCATCAATTTCATATTGTTATCACCAATCACCATCTTCGAGAATTAGCCAAAAGTGGCAAAAAAAAAGCGAAGTCAAATACAGCAAATCAAAATCAAACAATTATGAGACTTCTTCGAAAACGCCTTCGATAACGGTATTTGCTATTCGTAACGGATATGTGTATCACTTTTTCGAAACAGACTTTTGTGGAGGAAAAGAACTGTAACGTTACAAAAGTAACGAGCACAATTATACGAGAGACCTATGTTATTCTCTCCGGAACACGGCATCGGACACGGTATTGCACATCGGAACGTCTGTATGATACCAGCTATAAATAACGTTGTTGCTTTGAAAAAAGGAGTGTAACGTTTTTTTCAGTAGTGACCTCAATTAAGTTACTGGTTAATTGTAACGTTACTATCACTTTCCACACACACTAAAGTTACTAGTCAATACGTGACGAACCTCTTTCTTACCCTGTAACGTTACTGGTTGCCGGCAATGGATGTAACGTTAAAGTGTCACGTGAAGACCTACTCCTTTAGAGATCAGTTATGGTTCGGTACCGTTATGCACACCTGTAACGTAATGTTCATATACCTGAGGTAACGTTTCTGTTCCCGAAAAAAGTTATTCTGTTTCTGGTTGTAACGTAACGGAAACCGTAATTGAAAATACCGTTCCATTTCGTTACGTTACGACTCCCTGGTTCCTAGCCATGAGTATGTATTTCACTTAGAATGTGAACCAGTCTTGTTACAATGTATTAAGGAAGAAACAGCCAAAGACTTGTTATTGCAGCAGATAAAGTTGTATGTTACTGAAGGATGGCCAGCAAAGCTAAATAAAGATCAACAAGCTTCACCATTTGCACATTTTTTTTTCGGAGAAGACATGAAATAGTGATTGGAAAAGAATGTTTGATATGGGACAACAGGTTAATTATTCCAAGATCGTTGCATAATTCAGTCTTGAAAAAACTGCACTATAATCATCTAGGCTTGTGTAAGTTACAACAATTAGCGAGATCTATTTATTGGTGGCCGCAAATTGATATTGACTTAGAAAGAGAAGTTGTTAACTGTCCACAGTGTCAAGCACTTCAAAACAATGCTCCGCAAAATAAATATGTACCTTGGGAGCAAACAGATAAGCCATTTCAAAGAGTTCATTTGGATTTCTTTCATTTCGCTGGTCGCACATGTTTATTGTTAGTTGATTCATGCACACGATGGATAGAGGTTTGGAAAGTTAAGTCCACATCTAGTGAAGAAACGATAAATTGTCTCAAAGAATGTTTTGAAAGATATGGATATACTAGTGTAATCGCATGTGATAATGGACCTCCATTTTCGGGAAGGAAGCTTAAAGAATTTTGCACTAAGTTAGGAATACGAATTATTCATTCACCACCATATCATCCACCCAGTAATGGTTTAGCCGAAAAGTGGGTCCAAAACGTAAAAAGTACTCTGAAGAAGAGGTGGTTAGAAGATTGCTATCTAGGAAAAAGTTTCGATTTCAGAGAAGCGGTGGAAGGTGCGTTAAGAGTAGCCAGGTTTACACCTTGCCATGCTACGGGAAAGACTCCTGCAGAGTTGTTGTCATATCAACCTCGTAATATCTATAATTGGTCCTGGTCGCAAATAATGGAGAAGGAGGTGGTGAGAAGTGAGACCAATAAGAACAAAGAATTACCATCAATCGGAAGTACAGTTTGGACAAGAAATTATACATCCAGATTTCCAAAATACGTACGAGCTACAGTTACGGGTCATTTAGGAAGACGATTGTTATTGGTCAATGCCGGTGGAACAACGAGAAGGGTACACCTGCATCAAGTGAAGTTTAAATCTAACAGGTCGGATACCGACAGTGGAGAAGATAACTATTAGATCTTTGATGGTTCCGTGTCAGCGCAGGACAGGGTGTGTGAGGAGAGACCACAGACTGGGCGAGAGGAAGCTGTTACTGCCTCCGCAGTGAACAGTCCACGACGATCTTTTAGAAGGAGGAAACCACCTGACAGGCTGCAGCTGTCATTTGGAAGAAGGGGAAAGTTGCAGTAGCTAGATTGTGAAACATCTATGATATTTTTATATCTTTGAATATAGATGTTCAATTGTTTTGTTGATTATAGATTGTCAAGCATGGAGTTAGCCATGTTGTATATTCTTAGTTATGGATTAAATTATTATTTTGTATAAAATCGAACCCACCTGATTTATTATATCATATTACCGTGGTTGGTAATACAACATGTACAATATATTTTTATTATTTAAGTCATAGTTACGAACATAATGCACTTGACACTTGACACTTATTGATTTAATTCGACTTGTCGATTTGTTTTCCTAACAATTAGATAAAACACTATATCTGTACAATATATTTTTATTATTTAAGTCATAGTTACGTAATAATGCACTTGACAAAATTATTGCAAATATAGCTTGTGGAACGTTTTCGCACAAAGACAATTTTTACAAGTAAAAAGATTGAACAAAGGTTTTAAATGCATCATGATAGGTTAATTTGAAATGATAGTAAGTAAATACATTGACTAGTACTTAGTGTGGCCACCCCTGGCCTTCCTAAGTGCTTCCAAACTTCGAGGCATGCTATGAATGAGATTTTGACAATATTCAACCTCAATTTCATTCCAAACATGTACAATTGCTGCCATAAGTTCCTCTTTTGACCTGTACGTCTGATTACCAAGTTTTTTGCACATCATAGCCCACAGGTTTTCTATAGGATTCATGTCTGGAGAGTTGGGTGACCACCAAAGTCTTTCAATATTCATATCATGAAACCAGTCATTCACCACCTGAACACGGTGACTGGTTTCATTATCGTCTTGAAAAATAAAGTAGTCCAAATTCTGTCCAGAAAAATGATCTCCTGCAGTTTGTAGAACTTTCCGATTCAGGATTTCCAGATATTGATCAGCCTTAACGGTCCATGTGAAAATATGCATCATGCCAATCCCTTTTGCAGAGAAACATGCCCAAATCATTACACTGCCATAAAACGTTTGAGTTTCTAAACTACAAGATTTTGCAAGTTCTTCTTCCTTCCGCATCCACAGTTTAACTGAGCTGTCATTCCCCAGCAATTTAAATCGTTTTTCTTCAGAAAATATCACATGACAAACTCACGTCTAGCTTTTGCATGTGCGTCAGTAAGTCTGGGGTTTTTACGTGGGACGTGTTTAGAAACACCCTGTTTCTTTAGTCGGGATACTACAGTAGCATGAGTAAGTTTAACTCCCACCTTATTTTGAAGTTTATGTGCAATTTGGCGTGAACTCATTCATCTGTTCTTCAGTGCCATGTCCTTTATCATACGATCCAGTCAAGGTGATGTCTTTTTTTTTCTGCCACAGTGACTTCTCAGTGATGATTTTCCATGTTCTTGTTACTTTTGCAGGCAGCGGCTAACTGTGGATTGATGCATTTGAAGTTGTCGACCAATTTCTCTCTGAGAATGACCATCCATATGCAAAGCAAGAACCATTCCTTGCTTACGTGGTGAAATGTCACACTTTCTGCCCATTTCTTTTCGAGAAAACACGCTCAAATACACTACACATCACCAGAACACTTCACAAATATGATAACGTATACAAACTGTCAATAATGAACATGTAGTTGCAACATAAAACACGTCACAAGTTGCACTACTAACAATCGTTTTACAGATTCCTGACAATTGATTACAAAGCCTTGCAGCAGTAACTGATTGCAACACCCTCTAGCGGACACTCCAAGCACTAAATTAACATAAGAATAACACCACACTACGCAGTGAATCCAGACCAATACTTCAATCAATTGATTTCAAGTTGTGCAGGAAAGATGCATGCATGCGAAACTCAAAATTGTCAACATCCGTAATAAGAATACAGTGATGCTATTTTTTTTTTTACAGAGTGTATTATTTCCAGTATCCCGCAATGTAATTTATGACTAAATTCGGCGAGTAGAGAGAAATATCTCCTATCAATCCCTCTGGGTCGGCAACTGTGCACACACGCATGCGCGGTACGTGTGTGCATGCTACGCAGACCAATAGTCCACCTGATCTATTACGTTCACTCTCATATCACAGACTCAATGACACAGGGAAGACAGGAGAAAAGTTATATTTTATAACAGAACCCGTTGTGCAACAACCCGTGAGGGCCAGAGACTATACACTGACTGTCGACCTCACTATCATTCAACCAGTTACGGGGTGACGTGTGGTCAGTCGTTGTTGTAGATTTCCATTACCGGGTTACACTACTAATTCGTAGTTCCTCAAGTTCCTCACTATGGTGGGTTGTCACCGTTCCCATAAACAGGCCGAAAAGTTGTTACGCTTCCTCCAGAAGGCTCGAATCTGAGTGCCTCCCGTAACTTAAGCCCAGAGCAAGACACCTTCGACCGCAAGGACACGTTTATATTTTAGTCGACATAATATTTCATATCCGACATAAATAATATTCTATATTTGAAACAATGTACACAGGGAAATCGTATCTAAACTTCAGCATATTTTGTTCTTTTGGGTGCATGTATCTTGGTGGAGCTAACTTCAATTTCGTCAGCCGAAACAATTTCGACAGCACTCCATAAAATTGGTATAATCTCTGATTTAAACTTACTTATATATATGTTAATAGTAGTTCAGAGAGTTCTGCTTTGCCATTATTCAAACAAAATCATGCCATAAAATATTCAAATGTACCATGAAACCCCAAAGACACTTTTTTCCTTCTGTAAATTATTAAAATATTATCTTTCAGCGGAATTATGAAAGTGCCAGGGTATGCGACGCACTGCCGTACATGACGCAGCCCCTTTTTTGTACACAATTTTGAGGAAAAAGCATTATCACTGAATTAATTCACAATATTTCAAATATGAAGTAATATGCAGGTCTACTTTCAACATTTTACTTTGACAGCGTATACATGTCCATGCGTATGAACTCTACGTGACTAGAATGCTCTCACACGCCGAAAGAAAGTAAGAAAGAAACCGTGTAACTCAGAACAGACAAAATTTCCAGAAATAAAGACAATCAGAAACCTGTTTTTCAGACATATTTTTAAAGGAAAAAAGTGCGTCTTATTTGCCGACAAATACGGTAATTCAAAATTAACCTCTAGTTAGGAAATTCATTTACCTGCAACTTACACAAATCCTTGGAAATGTTATTATTTGCAGCTTCCGAAGAGCAATGGTAGACTTAACGTTTAAAGTAATCAATAAGATAAATATTATTAAAAATTTCATTGAATGTTTCTTATCAGAAATTATATTATTTGCTTTCGTGGATAATAAATTCATCGGCATTGATCTGAATAGTGGATTTGATTGTCCTGAAATTTTAACAATATAATCATTTTGGTTCACCAATTTTGTTATGCTTCTTTGAAGAGGAGAGAATTACATAAACGTAATGATGTAGAAAAAATGTTGTATTGTCAGAAGGTAGACAACATTGTTGACAACAGTTGAAGAAAATGTAAACAGAATTCAATCTAGAAATATCAATACATTTTATGCACTCAATAAGGATTTCATATAAATATTTACGTGTATTATGCTTATATAAGGGATTCAATCATTTACACATTCGCTCATTTCGGTTAATAAACATTCACTGTCTTCCATTTGAATATCGTCTATTATATTGACGATTTATGTACAGATAGAATAGTTATCGTCATTCTTCATCCCATATTCTGCTTTCCAGCTTTTCGTATTCATTGCTCTATTCTTCAGAATCCAATATTTCCTTTTTCTGATTAAGTCGTCCAAAAGTGTTGATCTCTTCTTTCGTCTGCTTATTTTCTCTTCCAAAGAGTCCCGCATACCCAACTTATGGCATCGACCCTTTGTTTTCCCTATCTCACGAGTGATATTGCTTCGTTCCTACATAAACTCCAAATGCTGGCTGACGTTCCCCAACTCGCAGCTATCAGATAGATACATTCTTAAATACGTTAGAATGTTCAATTGTTTGTTCATCTGAATTTTATCCAGTACACTCCAGTACACTCCGACCTCCGTCGGGTAGTGCTTAGAACACCAGGGGTCCCAGGTTCGAATCACGTCCTTGGCATCGGATGTTCTTTGTGAGTGTATCTTCTCCGTATCATAATTTCATTCATATCGTCTCTATTAGCCAAAGGTGAAAGAAAAGCTACGTTAATTAAAAAGTAAGAAAATATCATGCAGCACACGACCAATTATGATGTGAGTTGATCTGCTGTTCATTCACAAGATCTTTGATGTTATCATCATTTTAAGTCCTCATGCTATAAAAGGGTTTATTGGAATTCAGGTCATGTTGTAGAGAATATCTACTTTCAAAATAATATTTCGAGGTTACTGAAGTATTGCAAACTAATTATTTATAATTTTGAAAAGTAATGGTTTACTACTATAGGGTTTACTGATGCAATTTGGTACATTGTCCTGGGATCTCCGATTAACACGTTTTTTTTTGTTTTTTTTTGTGGCAGTTGACTTACAATAGTATTTGAAGCTTCTTCTTGGTCCACTCTTCTACTAGGTTACAGAAATATCATAAATGTCTCATTTATCGTTTACTTCTCAAAATATTCATTTCACACTGTTTGATTTCAATAGATGTCAATTAATTTCTGATAAGAGATACAAATTGGTCAAAATTTTTCCATTTTCTATTAGTTGTGAATTAGTAGGATGAAAAATATCTTCAACATGTTTGGTAATGAAACGCTCGTTATGTCCAAATAAGTACATACGTCGTCTATATAGCTTTACAGAATTCATTTCACCTGAAAAGTTTGACAGAGACAGTCTGAAACTTATTTGAGAAATAGAGCAATGTTTTGTCTTATGGAATTGGCTTCTTTCATACTCGTCAGTTTGACTATCACTAGATTGTTTTCTTTTGTTAATATTTTATTCCTCTTCTGGGTGTAAGGGTTTAAGATATTCATCTTTTGCAGATCTTATTTCCTAACGAACCGAATTTTTAGAATTCATGCTACCTTTCAGCTGTAGTTGCCCTAATTTGGTGGTGAAGGAATCGATTCTGTTCTTTGTCTTGTGAAACTGCCGTTCACCTCTTTCACCCTCTCTTCAAGTTCTTTAACTGTTAATGCCCCTTCCGTTTCAAAATCTACCACCTTATTAGTATTTAATTTCAACGCTTCAAGTTGGCCTACTATTTCAACTTCATGAGTTTCTCTCTACTTTCCTTTTTTCAATATTTATTCTGAATCTTTCTATAATACTAATTTACCTGCTCCGTCACTATTGCAACAAACGCACACTAATTTTCAAACGAGTTCCAGTGGATATCACTTGAAAATTCCTGCCGGAAGTTATTGATGCCCAAGCGATGTCAGGGAACATCTAATAGACATCAATAGGATGTTCTCTGGATATTTATTTGTTCTTATACTTGGCAAAGACATGTTATGGAATTTTTTGTATCAATTTTGGACATGTGGGAATCAATGAAGTATTGTAATATGTGTGCGACGTCACCTGGACATTATCTAGACATTATGCTGCGATTAACATGTTTGTACGTACATTGGATGTTCTGTGGATAAGAAAAGTATTTTTAGACTACATTTGGATCTTAATGTACATTATGTAGATGCGATAAGAACATTTTTGGACTATTTATTAACATTGTATGTAATTTATTGTTGTGTAAAAGGGATGTTTCTTGGACTCTCTGTAGATCTTAAAAAGAGTGGAACTTTTTCTGCACATTTACTTAACATTATATGGATACAACAGGGAAGTTTTTCGCATTATTATTATTTATTATTTATTTATTATTATTTATTATTATTAAAGTAGGGTTACAATTAAGCTTACATTTTTTTACATTGATTCCGAACTACAAAAACAGCTTTTTGCCCTACATGAATTAATATACAGTTATGCTATTTGTTTATAAGTATACATAAAGTGGAATATTATAAATTTATATAATTGAAAAATATAAGAAATAGACTAAAATAAACATTTTTTGCAGCTACGTTTTATGAAGGAGGAAATGAGGTAGAATAAGCACAGTGTCAGTATTCATAGATTAATGTCCTAATCTGTTGTTTAAAATTGGCCAAATTTCTCTCTTTTCTGCAATTTACAGGTAGTTGATTCCACGCTTTACTTGCCAGTGATGACAGGGATTTTGATCCGTATCTTGCCTTGTTACATTTTGGTACTCGGATACTGTTGGTGTTGTTGGATCGCAGATTGGTATAATGTATATTACTAGATATCATTACTTTGTCCTTTAATAAGTGGTGGTGCTTGTTAATTGCCTGGTGAATTTTTAGTAGAAATGCATATTTTCGTCTGGATTCCAGCGTGGGTAATTGGAGTTCTTCTCTGCTTGCACGTGAGGTCGTGTGCGCTGTATTTCTTATGCTATGAATAGCCCAAATTTGCATTTTCTCTAGTTTTTTGGTGTTATTTCTATTAATCCCATAAAGTACAGAAAAACAGTATTCAAGTAACGGCCTAATAAATGCTTTGTAGAACGCTAATTTGTGGGCAAGGTGTACATATTTGCAGACAAATTGAAACTGCTTGATTCTAGGTGCTGCGCGTGAACACATTCTTTTCACATGTTGTGAAAAGGATAAACTTTTATCTAGGTGCATACCGAGATATTTTAGAGATTCACATGGTTTTATATTGAAATTTCCTATTTTTATGTTCTCAATTAGCGTATTGTTATTACTTTCACTGGATAGTATTAATACTTGCGTCTTAGACTGGTTCACTTTCAACATGTTAGATTGATACCACTCAAGAACTTCGGGCATATTTTCCTCAATATTTGCAATTACTTTTTCTAATTTGCTTGACGCGCAGTACAGGAGACAGTCATCTGCGTACAAATATAATTCAAACCCAAATTCCCTGTCTGCGATGTCATTCACAAACATGTTAAACAGTTTAGGACCTAGAATAGATCCCTGTGGTACACCGAAAGATACATTTAAACAGTTTGAAATCGAGTTGCCTACTTTTGTGTCGATATTCCTATTGCATAAATAACTTTCGATCCAGTTGCATGCAAGGGCAGAGAAATTTAATTGCTGATGTAATTTCTGTATTAATAAATTTGGTTGAACACTGTCGAATGCTTTACTGATGTCTAGAGAAATAATGCCAATGTATTGCTTTCCTTTACGATCTAATATATTTCTCCAGTTATGTATCAGTTCATGCACGAGTAATTCTGTCGAGCGATTTTTTCTAAAAGCAAACTGTCTTTCTGTCAGTAGATTGTTAGAATGTAAGTATTGTTCTAATTCCTTGTCTATTACCTTTTCAAGAATCCTGCTTAATGAGGAAGTTATTGATATGGGGCGATAATTATTTACTTGCGTCGGGGACCCCCCTTTAAATATATGTGTGACCCTTGCGTGTTTCCAAGTGTTAGGAAAGATTCCACTTTTTAAGGATGAATTAATTATATCTGTGAGAGGTTCGACAATCCATGGGGCGAGTAGATATATTATGCGATTACTTATTTTATTGAAATCTGTACCTTTTCTGAGGTTAAGTTTTTGAAGAATTTTCATAACGTCATCACTTGAGACGGGCTTAAAACTGAAGCTGGTTTCTTGATATTTAGCGTCTTTTTCATTTTTCTTCGCCCTTAAATTGTTAGTGAATGTGTTGGATATTGACGAGCCGACGTTAGCAAAGTGGTCATTGAGGACGTTCGACACCCTCGCATCTTCCGTAATTGTTTCATTGTTATGTTCGATAGATGCGATGGATTGGTTTTTGCTATCATTTCCAGTTAAGAACCTGAAAATCTTGAATTTGTTATTGCCTGAATATTTATCGGAATAGATCTGCGTAAGGATATAATTTCTTTTTGCATCTTTAACTGTTTTTGTAACGTAGTTCCTTATGGTCTTATATTGTTCCCACGTATAATTATTATTATTTGGACTACGTGCGCGCTTAAACATCCGGTTCTTGAGTGATATCAATCTAAGAAGACCGCCAGTGATCCAGGGACGCTTGTTGCCCCTAACACGAAACGTTTTTATTGGCGCATATACATCCAGTGCTTCGGTTATTAATGACTGCAAATATGTCACCTTATCGTTTATATCCGGCATCATTGTTGTTTTGTGAAAGGGTAGATAAGAACAATGATCAACGAACTGTTGTTCAGGGAAATTTTTAAAAGAACGCTTAGTTACGAGTATTCTTGGAGATCTTTGTGGCCTTAGGTTAATTGAGGTATATATCAAAAAATAATCGCTTAAATCATGCATTACTACGGCGGATTTATCATGCAATTCTTCCTTGTTGGTAAAAATGTTATCTATGAGACTCTCACTCGTGGCGGTGACGCGTGTCGGCAGGCGAACGAGCTGCTTGTACACTCAAAATCGAATGAAACGCCCCCCCCCTTACGGTTATGCAACCCGGAATTTTATATCATCTAGTTTCGCCAGGAATATCAGCTCGCGAGAAGCGTAGTGTTTCCAACTCTTGAATCTAGCCACAGATTCACGCGACCGGGTGGAGATCTTGCTTTCCCCTTGATTTGATTTTAACGGACAAGAAGTTTATTTTGAGAATGTCTCTGGTAATAATAACAAGTGTTATTAACATTTATGCTTGAGTTTTTTATTATTCTTGTACCACTTCCGAACGAATATGTGAAGATTTTTTTTTTCATTTTGCAATAACGCTTTCGGCATTTTTCTTTCAGAGTTATTCTTTTTGTTTTTAAAATTTTGGCGACATCTGATTTGGAAAAAGTTCCACGAAGTTTGTTTTAAGTGTAAATGCATCTGGACATACAGTGTAGAGTGGGATTCGAACAACAAATATGAGCTTCTGTCGCGAATCGAACCAGCGCTCCTTTCATTATGTTTTCTTTCCACGTTTATTAAAATTTGCTTCCTTCAGCCTACTTCCGATTGTCGTATATTTCAATTCGTATTCCCGTTTTTTTTTTTCATTTGCATTTTTCGAGCAGTGATAACTTTCTCTCTTAATCTGGTTATTCGAATACTTTTATACTTAATTTTTTTTTCCTTTTCTCGATTTTCCCTTCGCACTCATTACAGATTTTGGTATCGCGCTTTTCCATATTTTCAGTAATTTAATTCTTTGACTATTTTTAATTTGCCCTTAGTCCGAATCAAGAAAATATGTTGGTAAATGTTTCCCGTGTAAATCTTATTGTATGGTGGTGTAAAATTGATGCCAGCTTTGTCTTGCGATAAGGGTTTTGAAAGTGCAAGGGTCTCATTTATTAACCATGGTGGGAAGGGGAGGGGGCGGAGGGGTGCCGGAAACCTTCCAGTCGGAATATGCCTGAAACGAAAAGTATAGATCGACCAAAACGAAAAAAATCCTTGGGACGAAAAGTACCCGCGCAGATCTCCCTTCTTCCCTTCAGTTCGGGCCATAAGGAAGCATGGTCCACTCTCCCCCGCCCCTCCTCGCGGGAGTACGGTGCACAGGAGTCGTGGGTCTGCGCAGGTTGTTTTGCTTGTGGTTCCACTCTTCCATCAGCAGGTGCGTGCTGAGAAGGCTATGCTATCTGCGAGTGAGGGGGAGGGGGTGACGAGCAACACTGCCACAGCGAGTCGCTGTAAATGATTTCATTGTCTGTGCTGGGTGAAACCGGTTCTTGGTGCTCCTACACTTTTCCGATACATTTTTGCCAGCCTTTCTAGCGAAGCGAGGTCATATGTTCCAGATTCGAACTCTGGTCAGGCATGAATGTATCACTGAGTTTGTCCCGTCACAATTTTATAAATTGATAATTCATCCGATTTATCGCGATTATCTCAAGAGGCAGAAGAGTGATGTAAAATAACCGAAATAGAAATTGATGCATTTGTGCCTGGTGATAGTGTAACGACGAAGTTAACTCTTTATAAATGATGCAATAGGTAGCCCTTGCGCTCAAATACACTTATACCTTGCCACAAAAAAAAAATCTAACTTATCGCTGATCTCTTACTACATTTGGAATACAGCCAAGAGCAATGAAAAGCAATGCAATTACATTGTGAATGTTTCACATCCTATAGTCTTTCTTTTTCTCGTAGCGGGGGCGGGGGTTCATTCATTACAAATATCTAGGAATGGATTTAGCAGCAATCCGTGATATATTTAAATATCATAACATGCTGCGTAGCCAGGGTTCTTGGGTCCTAGCCTCTGATAATGAGTTTTTCTTTTTCGTTGTTTCTTCAATCTTCATCAATTTCCCTGAAGCATCATTCATCCTCTGTCGCCATTGGCTATATGTAAAAATTGACATAAAATTAGTAAATTTTGAAAAGAAAACACAAGGATCTGCTTTTCTCATAGCTCGCCAAACATGCACATTTCTGTATTTTATGCTTTCAGCGCTATCATTATTCTTGGCAGGCAATGGAATTGAAGCAACTCTCACAACTAACGTAAACTACATATCACTCAGGCATGACAATTCTCGCGGGCAAAGTGGATTTCTTTGGCACATGGTAGCGCAATATCTATCTTCTGGCCTAGATTTAAATCCGTACTTTTTATTCCAGTTGAGTGATTGACTCACAATTTTGCCATTGAAGGTTTGGGTTGTATTTGGGTTATACATATTGTGTTTTTGGTGCGCTAGGAAAAAGCAATCCCAAAGGTTCGCACTGAACAGAAAATTGTGTGCTTTTCCTCTCTCTCTCTCTCTCTCTCTCTCTTCCAACTCCGTCCCTCTCTCTCACCCCAAGTCCCCACTATTTAGGTAAACTGTTGTTAGAAACATATTTTCAGAAGAATATCCACATTGAAAATAATATTCCCCAATTGTTTTGATAGGGCATTTCTATTGCTCCGAACGAATTATCTCCGTAAGAGGACTAGGGCCTCCCCTATGGCGCAATCGTAGAGTCGTCACCTTTAATCAAGGGGTCCCGGGTTCGATACCCGGTGGAGGAACATAGTGGTTCGGAACCCACTATAAACTGTAGGTCCAGTCCCAATTAGCCTTTCTGTGCATAAAGTGGACTAAAAAAACAACAATTCAATTCAATTCAATTGAATTATCTTATCAATATTTTTAAATCTGCATGCACCTGCTTAATTTAATAGATGCGGTAACTTCACGGTTGCCTTTTGCCACCACGCTTTGGCTTTAATTCGAGCCCCGGTGGGTGCTTCGTTTGAGATCCTGCAGCAGTTTTACTCGTATCTATGCCTTGAGCATGCCACTTGCAACGGAACCTATAAAATGAAACTTTCTGCACCGGAATGGGCGTGAAACTCTACATGCACCAATGATAAGGTGTTTTCAAGAGGCATGTGCCACGTGCAGCATGTCCCTTCGGTCCGAATGTTCCTTTACGATATCATTTCATCATGCCTTACTTTCGGAATTTACAAGAGAGAAGATAGTCAGCATGTTCTTGTGCGGCGGATCTGCTGCACTACATGCTACGACCCTTGGTGTGGACGATTCATGCGTCAGGCGTTGGATTCGGTGTTACGAGGAAGAAGGTGACCAAGGAATGAAGTGAAGACCCAACAAAGGCCGGCATTGGAAGGCAACCAGGGAAGAAGATGCATGCATCATTGAGATGAGCGAGGGCAATCCCTTCATGGCTACAACGAAGATTCGCCAAGAGTTGAAACTGGAGTGCCATGCTGCAACAGTTCGGCACCGTCGAGCGGCAAAGAATGAAGCAATGACGCATTTCCATCACGAAGCACGGATCAGTTTTCTTTACAATATTTACCAGCTCATCAAGAATTTTGGCAGAACGTAATTTTGAGCGACAAAAAAGTATTTTCGTCTGACGAAAATGGTCAGGTTTATGTTTGGAGGCGCAACAAAACTCGCTACGGCCCCGAGAACATTTCTACCCATTCTAGGAGTGGCAGGATATCCGTGGCGGTGTGGGGATGGATCAGTTCGTCTGGAGTAGGTGGATTGGTGGAAGTGTCCTCGAGAATGAATTCGCAGGAATACATCGCAGTGCTGGAAAACCACACGCTTCCCAGCGTGCGAGAGAGACACTTTGAAGATGAGATTTCGCACGTGACTTTCGATCAAGACAACAGGAGCGTCCATACATCGAAAGCGAACACCACCTGGTTTAATCAGCACCCAGGAATTTCAAGAGTAGAATGGCCAGCGAAGTCTCCCAATCGAAAACATTTTCACGTGTTTGATGTTTGGGAGAGTTTAAGGAGAAGACCAAACATCTGCTCGTGGAATTCTTGCCTCGTCGACTAGATGCAGTGCTTGAATCCAACGGCGGGTGGACACAGTATTGAAACCCCGCACGGTTTAACCGATGTTCTTTGCTACATCCCAGAACAAAACTAATTACACACATCTCCATATGCAACTTATGTTTCGAATTCTTTTTTATTGATACCTTGGTGCTCATGGTTACTTTTTCACACACCTGCACCATTATATTATATTCTATAATATTAATATTCACATTATTGACAGATATGATTCACATAAAATTCAAATGCGCAGCACACATGCACCCATCCCTAACACTTAACTATTACATTACACCTATCACGTTGTCACAGTTCTAAATCAGTGGTGCCCAGGGGGAGGGGCATTATGGCACAGACTGTGATGGAAATTTGACTGAGTAAACAGGGAACAAGTTTAATTACGTTATCAATTAGCCATTGCTGTTATACAAATAGTAATTTGTAGATTGTCAGGGGAATTGTTACGGGTAATAAGTAATATTGGTGGGGGGGGAGATATCCAACTCTTACATATTAGGCCTTAGATTGATAGGGACATTATGGTGGGCGATTAATGAAGTTAGTGGGATTTTCAGGTAGCTGGATTGATAATTATTTTGGGGGCAGGGAATCCCAACTCTTGTGTATTACTATTACGTCTTAGATTGCTTTTTTGGAGGGAGCAATATCAACAGGAAGTCTAAAATTGGCTTGGAAATTTGGTTGGGAAGATTGAGTATTAAATTTGAGGTGGAGGAGAGGTGAATAAAGTTTTGATAAAGTGTTATGTCTTAGATTGTGAAGGGACTCGAACTCGGAACATTCGGTGTCTGGATCGTTAGTCCATCACTAACTGCGCTTGGCCGCAGAGAAGGTTCTCTTTGGTGGCCAAGCGCGTTAAATAGTCCACTTCCGATACCACGAAATTTCCGGGTTCGAGTCACGGCTTCAGTATTGGTATCATGGTGTCAATTTAATCTAATCGTCACTCATCCTCATTAGCCGAAAGTGGCAGAAGAGCGACTTAAAATAACAAGAGGTACAAAAACAACTTTAACCCTCTAGTAATTTCTGATCAATAGATGCGTATTAGCTTTGATTGTTGACTCTTTAATGATAAGCTTACGATTATTATTGTTAATATGGATTGCCATCCATCAACAGAAGGACGGACCAATCGATCATTTAATTCATGACTTTTTTTGGTATTTGTTGTCCCTTCGGATCAGCTTCGAAACCTAAGGAAATGATTAGATGTCTGTCTGAAGTTAGTGACAATGGTTCTTTAATTTCCCGTCGCTCTTTCAGCCGGTGCGGGAACCACCTTTATGGCAGTGATCCTCTGTTGCCGCGTTTACCTACGAAGGAACTCGTGGCCAAACAACGAATTAGGTCTACCGCTTGGGCAAGAAGCGGCAACTTCACAAAGCCCTCTTCTCCGAAGCAGCCAGCCGGGAAACAGAATTTTGTCAAAATAACCCTTCTGCTCTGTGAATGAACACCGGTTCTAACAGCGTTTCTATACTTAATTGGACATTATCCATTGTTTTTCTTTTTGATTGACTATATATTCTATCTATATATTTCGAGACATATCAAGAGATCACCTCTTCTCAGTTGCAGTTGTGTCTCCACCAGGAATCGAACCTGGGACTTCGTGATTATAGGGGGTTAACTCGTTCATGGCTTTACAGTTTCGTGAATTCAAGGAAGCCAAGGTGAGAAAAATGTGAAGAACTATCTTCTACACGGAGCTAACTGTGTGTATGTATGTAAAACTTTCTAGCACATCCATTTTCCTACCTTCATTTTATCATCATTACGTTGAATTTTGCACCAGTGATTTTTCACTACGTTCTAGGTCACGTCACTTTGAGTCGTAAAGTATTGTCTGTAATTCAGTTTTAGTATAGTTTGTAGCCTCTCACCCAAAAATTTTTAAGGTGGGAGAAGGGAGGGGGGAAAATAGTGCGAGTTCAATTGAGAATACGAAAATAGAGCGGGATGATTATATTGCTAGAATATCTTCTGGAAAGTGAAGCGTAAAATTGAATTCTGCCTCTGAGTGAGTCCATGATATTGTTTATGTTTGAAGGTAATATATTAAACATGACTATCAGCATAACCGGACGCATATAATGAGATGATTTAATAGTGTTACCAGACTAAAGGTGTGGAGTGCGGCCTGTTGCCTCGTTCATTACGGAATTCCACATGTAAAAATTGATCAGCTCTTATTGCTAGTAACCATTATAGGCTTAGACCAAATTCTGGCGTTTATATTTCAATTCACTTCCTCAACAAATCCTTTCTCGATTGACTAGATTTTAAGCGGAGCGTCATTCAGTTGTTTGTGAGTGTTCTTTTTGCAGAAGCAACAGCAGCTCGCTCGCACCCACAGTGCCCCGCCCACTCGACGAGACGCGTGGTCTGTGCAGTGCAGAACAATGACAGTGTTGCCTCTCTATTCGATCTTTGTATTCTCTTTTGCCTGCCACTACACACACATTTCAGACAATTCTTCCCATACAACAAATGGAAAAGCAATCAGGCAACTCTTAAATGGCTCTTTTCTAGATTTTCTATTAACACTTTCCACGGCCAAGATATGTTAACTTGGTTCTGTTTCGTATTCCCACAATTTAGCTTCGTGCAGTAGGGCTTTATATTGCAAGCTAAAAAAAACAACGTAGGCAGGTATTTTAACATTTTAATTTTCATCCGTTTCATGATTGTGTGAAAGAATATGGTGGAAAAATACACTACTTGAGACAATATCACTAATAATAATTGGCCGCCGCTGTGCCCGAGCGTGGTAAGCCGTCGGCTTTTGATCTCGCTGCCGAAATTCCCGGGTTCGAGTCCCGGCCTGGGTATGATTGTTTATGAGTGTTCCTTCATGAATTTTATCATACACTAATCCTCATCGTTGCGACTAGCCAAAAGTAAAGTAAAAAAAGAGAAAGATATTAGTAATAATAAAAATATGAATCTAGCTCCCCATGGTTCCTTTATGACTGTCCTTTTATCAATTCCATCGAGTCATCATTCATCCTCATTGTTGCGATTAGCCAATAAATGGTAGAGAAGCTGCGAAAAATAAGATGTAAAATAATAACAGAATTTTCTCCACAGAAGGAAAAATAAATGCTCCAGAAAACATGCAATACAGTAAAAGAGTGTCCTGTAATGTGAGTCTGTAAACCAAATGTAAATCACGAATGAAGAAGTTACGTGAAGGTTTCGTCTTCTACGAAGCAATACAGGCTTGGATGGCGTAGTGGTAGCGTCGTCGCCTTGTAATCAAGGGGTCCCGGTGGAGGCACAAAGTCGTTCGGATCCCACTTTAAACTGTAGGTCCAGTCCCGATTAGTCATACTGTTCATTGTGGACTTAAAAACACCAAATCAACAGCCAACCAACCAATACGGGGTTGGAAACACTACGGTTATAGGTTTTTGAAACACTGCTCCTCTCGGGAACTACTCTACCAGGCGAAACTAGACGATATAAAATACCGGGTTGCATAACCGTAAGGGAGGCGTTTCTTTCGAATTCCTCTGTACCCCGCTGATTCCATCGTATCGAAAAATGCATTGTCCGCTGCAGTTGGTTTCATGGCGTCATGATTTGTATCCCCGACGAGAACCGAAGCGTGGCAAGCCGGAAATGACTGCAAAATATTTTCTAGTTTTTCATTAAAAGTGACGGGGGCCTTGGGATGTCTATATACGCATCCTAGAATTAAAGGTTTGTCGTTCTGTTTGGGTTTTAAAGACACCCACAATCCTTCAATGTCTGCATCTGCAGAATATATAAGTTCCGATATTACAGCTGTTTTTACGTAAACAATAATACCTCCCCCTTGCTTAGGATAGCCTCGATCACGTCTATACATTTTGAATCCTTCAATTTCAACATGTCTGTCTGGAATGGAATCATCGAGCCAAGTCTCGGTGATTGCAACGCATGTGAAGTTTATTATATGTGAAGCTGCGATTTCATCTATTTTGTTCTTTATGCGGTTAATATTGATGTGGCCCACCGTGATATTTTCTGCGTTTGCGGGGAAAGCAAGGTCTTCTACGTGTGGATACAAGTTTGCAAGGAATCTCTGGTTTGCCACGCTCAGCCTGTGTAACGTCACGGGGGGTGGCGGCTCATTGCCAGGCGGGGAGGGAGGAAAACTATTTAGAGCCCCAGCATTGTGGTCTCGACCTTGGCCTCGGGGGGAAGGGAGAGAGTGACCATTCTTGCAAATATCAGGACACATCTTTCAGGGGTGTCAAACGAACTATCTGGCACTGACACTGCACGTTGACCTTTTGCCTTCCTACATTTGAAACAACGAAACTCATTATTAATAAAATGACTGAAAAAAAAATATAATATATGTGAGACAAAATTAAATTATTTAAAGAAGAAATGTAAAACTAAAATATATAAGATTCAGAAGCACATGATTGAAGTGAGTGAATGATTACGGTGGTTAATATATGCAATGAGTGCCAAAAGAGGGCAGAGTTTGTCATTTTCCATAATTGTTTAGGGCATCCAGGCTGTCTATTTTAACTGTGGCGTTGTTGTGAAGTGCCAGGATGTTGCCATCGGAAGTCCACACGCGTTGAAAAGTTCCACTATTTCTTACCTGGTGAAACAGCTGCAGGTTTTGCCGGGTGAGGTTTTCCGTGATCGAAACGTGGGGGGCGGAATCCTTCAGGATCTCCTTCTTCTGAAGCACCAACCGACGAGTCCTGTAGGACACGAAACGCATGATCAGCGCCCTGCTCCTTCCGTCGCGCCGCTTCGCTCCGAGGCGGTGGCATCTCTGGATCTGGGATGCATCGACGAGAACCTGCACCTTGTCCCGGAGGATGTCCAGCACCTTCTTCTCGCAGTTCTCCCCCTCAGATTCACCCACGCCATGGATCACGAGGTTCAGTCTTCTGTCATATTGTTCGATCGAGTTTATATGCAACTGTAATGTACTCACCGTCGACCTAAGAGCCTTGATTTCGGCATCGTATTTCTCCGTTGTTTTACAAACGGTTTCCTCCACCGCCTCGGCTATCATTTGAGTCAGGGAGCTCTTGATTAGCGACTGAACCTTGTCGCTAACAAAGGCCAGGGCTATCCTCTCGTCCAGATCCCCCAGTTGAGAGTTCAGTTCTTTGGCAACAACTGTTTCCATCGTGCTCTCCATTCTGTTCCATTCACCTTTTGTGATGCCCATGTTGCGAGAAAAATATTACTGCACAAACACTTAAACACTCAAACACCGATGGCTGCTCCTGCAAAGATTTGCATGCACAAAAGAAATCACGTTCACTGCAGCACAACGTTCACTCCCTTCAGAAAATCACTTCACCACATTTTGTTCACCCCTGCACGCGGGGCTAAGGCTAAAAACACGTCCGTCCGCTCATAGAATAATATTTAGACATGAAATAGATATATCGTGTGCTGCAGCGGTTCTCAAACGTATTTTCGTTGTACCCTTTAGTCGTACCTAAACGTCTAATGTACCCCCCCCCCCGTAGGTTCTCTCCGAATTAGTTATTTTTAGTGATTTTTTTTTGGCTGCCTGATTGGGGGGATACTTTTGATATGTTCCAGACGTTCGAGACGCATAACTGCAATAGAGCAAAATGGCATTCGGACTGTATGTGGAAAGATGGTAAATAAATAAACATTAGAATCTTATGTTTATTATTATATTGGGTGTTCCTATGTTTAGGAAGATGGAGTACAATTTCAGGTCCTGAGGGTGCTTTAACGACAGGACCTGAAATTATACTCCATCTTCCCCCACCCCCGAGTTTCAATTTTCCTTTTGTCGTAATGTGCACTGGTTTGCAAGTGAACCGTCCTTCAAGATGGAGAAGTGCAACATTTATCTAGTTAGTTTCCGTTGTGATTTTCTTTCTCGTATGAGGCTCTTTTAAATTATTTTACTTGTTTTTCATCATCTTGTCCTTATTATATTCATGTATTTCTGTGTTTCTTTTTATTCCTTGTCATATCTTCTGTTCTCTTCATTTATTTTACCTCTGTTTCTATTCATGGATGGCGGAAACGCCTATTGATAGATTTCATTGGTATTTTACTTTGCTTTTCTGCCACTCTTGGTTAATACCGAAGATGAGGATGAATGGTGATAAAATGAAATGGGTGAATGGGCAGTCACAAACACATAAAGACACAGAACATACACACAGAAGACGTACGATTACCAGATTGCTGTAAGGGACATGCTGTTCCAAATTGTAGCACATTAAGTCAAAATGTAGGACATAACACATTCTCAATAAATAATATATATTTCTATAGAACACGTTAGGAAGTAGTTGAAAAATGACACTTTTCAGTTTTAAAAAAAATGAATTCTCAATGATTTTTTAAATACAAAATTTCAAAACTCGCAATCATATAATCAATGCATCTTTACTACATGATGTAAGTGGTACTTCTCAGAGGAGACAATTTTTATCAAAATTTCAGGTTTAGTCAAACTATAATTATGTTCGTTGAAATTATAGGGACCAGTACCAAACATTTACAGACTTTATGAAAAAAATAATTTCTCTCGTGAGTCTGTTGTGCTGATGGTAATGAAAGTACTCACTCAACATTTGAATTATGACCTGTAATGGCAAACAAATATTCAGCAATTACCGTAATTTAAAATGGTTCCAAAAATTTCATTTTTGGTAGTTTTTAGTTCAATAACAGGGTGTCTACCAAAACAACAAACCCAAAATTCTGGACTTTTTCTGGACTTTTCTTGACTTTTTCCTGTTTTTCTTAACATTTATTTATTGGACCCCTACTTAAGTAAAGTTGAAAATTAGTAATTAAGAAAATAAATATATATTTAATGAAAACTCCTACCAAAGGGCCAGTTAAGATGAAAACTGAAGCTGAATTTAAGAAGAGAATTAGATCCTCTTTCTCGTATTAATGCATCCTGAACTGTGTTTAGCAGACAAGCGAGGCTTTGGCGCCTGGACTCAGCCAGTATAATCTTATGTGGGCTTGTGTCTGTTGTCCCTATATATTTGTGACTGTTCCTTCATCAATCTTATCTTACCACCATTCATCCTCATCTTCGCGATTAGCCAAAAGGACAGAAAAAAGTGAAGTAAAATAAACTAAATCAACCAATCAATAGCAAAAATTCTTGACCACAAGAAAAATGTATTGCCTTTTTGTTGACTTCTTGACCTATTTATTGATTTCCTTACTTTTATTGACTTCCATAACTTTCTTGACTGCCAGACACCCTGAATAACTTTGTTCCCTATACCCTTGCTTTACAATTAAATTATATTGAATATTGAATAAGAATGGGCAACACCTCGTTCCATCAGTATAAACCCTAAGGCAAGAAATTCTGTTCAGGCATTCAACAGTTGCGTTATCAGAAAGAGTCCCAAATCTTTGTTCATTAATTACTTCCGTTTTCCCGTTTGTTTAATAGCAGGGCAATTTTCTTTTTCCTTTTGTGCAATGATTGAATCAAAATAAATTTCACTATTGAGTTTGGAAGCGCAGTCCATGGACTTGTAACGTCTGTTACGTATTTTCCTAATTAATATGATGACCCTGAAAATGTAGGACATTTATGATATTTTTCAAATTTCTCCAGGACGTCGGACATAATGCTAAAATGTAGGACATGTCCGGGATAATCTTGGGGGATGCTCATATGGTTTAACATGGTGACAATGAGACAACTGGGGGAATGCTTTGTGAAAATTTTGCAAGCTGAGGCGATACCATAACCCGCACCTTTTTCACTTCAATCACTAAGTATGATATAGGATTATACTTAGTAAACTAGTAATATTAGAAGAAAATAAAATTAAATATAAGTTAACGTTTTTTAATTTTGTTTTATAACTTTTTCTCCCTTTTTGTATATTTTCATTTTTGTTTCACTTCTTATTCTTCATGATGTGAGGCGATGTTTCATTTGGCATCGTCTTCTTGGACTTCGTTCTTCATCTGCATGTAGCTTCTGAAGAAAACAGGAAATGGTTTTACATCTTGTTCAACACACTCCTTCGTAAAACTTCTTGACGTCAATTAGCCAGGTCTTCCATCCATTTAGGTCTTCTTCTAGATTCTCCTCTTTTGGAATGGGAGATGGATTTTGTAAAGGAAATACAGGTAGTTCTGCACTTATCTTGCAGATTGAAGTATGTACAAGTCCCTGTTTGTCAGAAAATAATGGGCAGTGTAGTTTCTCCTAATCTTCTTGATTCAGCAACCCTGGAGCGAAAGCCTTCTTTCTTATATCTTCCTCAGCGGCGGACCTATTGTCTGAATGTGATTCCCTTTCAGCCATCGATAGTTTAACACACGAAGTCTTACCATTAATTGCTTCAAAACTATCTTCTTGGTCATCTGGGATCAAACTTTCTTAAACGACTTGTCCCTTCACCGTTAAATATAATTTGTTGGCACCTGCATCCAAATTGACTCTATATCTCTTGAAGAATGGATATCAAATTAACAAATTTGCCTCTAAATTCTTTACCACATAGACTTGGTCTTCAAAAGTGTGTCCTGCAATTTCAAAAAGAATGGTTCGGTATCCCACAATTCGGGACCTCTCATGTCCAACAAAATCTTTTAACCTTATTCCTGGACATCTTTGCAATTTCAAGCCTGGTAATCTCTCTCGGAGCTTTACCCAAACATTATAATTCATGACAGTGCACTCGCTTCCTGTATCCAAAGTACATCTTATTTTTAATCCTAAAACTTCTATTAGAATTTCTGGCTTCTTGCTGCAATTCCCAGTTACTTCGAAAACATTAAACAATTTCTCTTCTTCTGAATTTGGATAAGAATTTAGATCTAGATATAAAACATCTAAATTTTCATTAGTAATTAGTTTGTCTTCTTCGCTCTCACAAATCAAGATTGTGTCGCGTTGTAGAAGGGAGAGCTTCATCTACAACGACCTCTGGTTTAAATCTGCTCGACTGGTAGAGGGAATTTCCCAAGAAGGTGCTTTCATAGTGGAAGGAATTTCCCATACAGGTGCTCTAGGGTTCAAAGCACAGTCTTCTGGAATTTCGTCAGTCTGTATTCCACATTCTTTTTTACGGGACTGGTTCCAGTTTCTTTGATTCTGGTTCTTATTCCAGAATGTCCTTCTATCGGCATCCTTCCTTTGGAACCTTAGATTTCCAGTAAACCTTTGGTTGATCGGTGTGGGCCTCTTATCTTCTTCTCCTCCATTCCTCCGGGATAGCTCTAGATTCCTTATTCGAGGTTGAGGATTCCTTCGTTCATCAGTTCGTTGGTGTTCGGCTTTCCATCCTTCCGTTAGTTCAGACGCTTCGAACTTTCCCAGGAAATTCGTGAGTTGGTCTATGTTGGCGGGATCTCGAGTTAGTACCAGTTGTCGCACTCGTGAAGGTAATTGGCCAATGATTAAGTTCAGCACGTCTGATTGGTTGATGGTTTCCGTCAGATTGCAGTATGCTGCATATACCTCAAAGCAATATTCTTCCAATGATAACCCTGCACCTTTGCTATAATGTTTATTCCTCAGGGTATTCATTTCCCTCTGTTTTGCTTCAGGCGATGCGTATTGCTTCCTAAATGCAGAGCGGAAATGTTCAAAAGTTTTCCATCTTTTTTCGTTTGCCATAAACCAAGCCTTGGCTTTACCCACCATTAGCGAAGGGAGGACTTTTAGTCGATACATCATGGGCATTTTCATTAAATCCATATAAGTATTTATGTCCTCCAGGTACCTCTCAGCAGATACTGAATTTATTTCTCCATTAAACTTGGTGAGGGAATTGACGTCAGACATTCGGAGAATCCGATTGGATGAATGGTTTAAGTAGGAATTATCTTCTACCATATCTTCCATAGCGTAGTCTCTAGTTCGTCTCATTCTGCCACTCCTTCTTCGTTTCTTTCTTTGGTATGGTTCAGAATGTTCGGGAGATTCGGAACTGGAAGAACGTGAGGAGCCAGAAGTTCTTACACATATCTTCTTTGGCAGAGTTTCCATCTCTTCATTCCTATTCCCCTTGCCTAGCAGTAAGGTCTCCAACTTTGAGGTTAACGTTTTTATAATTTCCACTTGTTGTGTTTTGACCTCTTTCTTTTTTCTTATTTCACCTTCCAAATTTACGGATATTTCCCTCTGACTTTCCTTCAGCTCGGTTAGTAAACCGTAGTTTACATTATCCTTGTCCTCTCGATTCTTTATTTCTTGGTTCAAACTTTCTTGTAGCTGTTTAAAACGGTCATCATCTACCTGCCGATCTTCTCTCCTTCTTTCCACCAGTTCTTCATATTTTTCGTCTCTCTCTTTTCTGATTTCAGCTATCGCTTCGGATATTTCTTTTCCTAGACTTATTTTAAAATTTTCAAACATTTTCTTAATCATTTCTCGTTCTCGTTGTCTCTCTGCTTTTTGTTCCATATCTCGTTCACCCAACTTTTCGATCAAAAGTGCAAACTTTTGGTCATTTTCTTCCTTGTCCTATAATCTTTGCTCTTTTTCTTCTTCTTTTTATTTTAATCTTTGCTCTCTTTCTTCTTCCTTTTCTGTTAACCTTTGCTCTTTTTCTGCTTCTTTCTCTTTTAATCTTTGCTCTCTTTCTTCTTCCTTTTCTTTTAATCTTTGCTCTTTTTCTGCTTTTTTCTCTTTCTTAAAATCAGTCATAAAGGAGATCATCATTTCCTTCCAACTACTATCTGTTGGGGTTGGCGTAACTTGTTTTCCCACGCACTGTCTACATTTAACGTCTACCTCCGCTGCTACGTCAGATCCTGGGGTTTTATGTGCGCAACTTTCATGAACGTATCTGCTGCAGCCGGAGCATGGTAATAACGTTTCCTCCTTCTTTTCTTCATTCGTACAGCAAACGAGCCTCTCCTTTTGCTGCCTGGTCAAAGGTCTCTGGGAACCTATCATCTTTGTTTCTTCTGTTTCCAGAATAGGCTTCTTCTTCAGTTTCTGGAACAGGCTTCTGCTTCAGTTTCTGGAACAGGCTTCTTCTTCTTCTGCTGGGCCACGAAGATCCACAGGTGGTTGCTTCGATGGTCCTGTCACGGTCGCCAAAAATCACTGACACGCACCTTCTGCCTTTAGGGCTTTTAGTTTAGTCCGGTTACAACCCTTTTATCTGACTTCTCAAAGCCTTCTAAGGGTTAGTAGGACCAAGCCTTTGCGAGGTCTGTGGTGTAGGATTTATTTTTAATTATCACCTATGTAGGTTTGAAATTAAAGATCATTAAGACCTTTCACTCGAAGATTTATTTAAACTGCTGATGTTATACAAACACTTTTCCAAACAGACAATTAACCCGGTACAACTTGTAGGCCTAAACCTATTAGTTGTACCGAAGTTTAAAACCCTGGTCTTTTTGATGATGCAGGAGAACGCCTTATTCAGAGTTGGGTTTGTGGAATATCTGCCAAATGGAGTACAAGTACACCAGCCAATCCGAAGATTGAAGCAAGATATTCCCCAACGTCCCCTGAACCACCAACCTTTCGGCAACCAGGAGAATGTCCCGTAGGCTTACAAAAGTCTAGCTCTTTTATATCATATTGTTGTTTTCAATTTACAATGGTTATTACATAGTTGTTTTATATTTCCATAGTTTCAACATTTTTTCTGATTTAAGTTAAACAATTCATTTCCTATTGTAACATTAACAATAACACATTTTTTAAAGAAAAGATTCCAACGTAGATTAATACAATACAGATTGAATAGTTCTGTGCTTTGAAAAAGTATGTGTTGACAGGGGCGACACAAATTATAATATAAATGTATAATATAAGCATACAACAATTATAAGATACAATCAGTGAGGAACGTGATAGACGTAGGGATGTAACTACCCCATCGCCCAGTGGCTAGTTCACTGCAGTTAGTCAACCAGCAGAGTGAAATGGTCAACATTTTGCTCCCTTGGGATCTCTGTCCTGTCATGGCTTTATGAGCGTTCTACAATTGGCAGAAGTGGGTTATGGTTGGTGGACCACAATGTGATCCTCCCAGCTAGATCCGAGGGATCCGCTGACCAACAACAGGTGCGGTCCTCCATTCATATCGGGGGTTAGGCGTAGAGCTGACAACTCTGCACTGTAAAAAGACATGCAGAGAAACAGCAATATGTGGCCATGGATGTTACCAAGGTAAAATATTCCGGAGGTAAAATAGCCTTCCATTCGGATCTCCGGGCGGGGACTACTTTGGGAGGTCCCTGGACTAAGGATAAGATCTACATTAGGAATAAGGATATTAGGCACCTGGAATGTTCTGAGACTTTACCGGCCTGGGGCATATCAGTGTACAGTTAATGAGATAGTTAATTATAAATTAGATGTAGTAGCTGTCCAGGAAGTTAGATGGCCAGGAGAAGGGAATTGTAAAACTAAAAATTATACTTTCTTCTATGGTGGTACTGAAAATCATAATTTTGGAACAGACTTATTCATAAATAATAGAAATATCTCGTCCCTTAAAACAGTAAAATTTATTAAGGATATGATATATGCAGTTTTTCAAGGTAGGTGGTGCAAAATTATTTTGATAAACATTCATGCAGCAACGGAAGATAAAGATGATAATACTAAATATTATTTTTATGCAGAGTTAGAACAGGTCTTTGATAAATTTTCTCAGTATGATATGAAAATTCTGTAAGGTGACTGTAATGCACAAATTGGCAATGAAGATGCATTTAAACTTACTATTGGTAAAGAAAGTCTTCCTGAATTAAGGAATGATAATGGTATAAGATTGATTACTTTTGTAACCTCAAAGAATTTAATTGTGGAAAGTACAACTTTTAAACATAAATATATCCATAAATATACCTGGTCTTCTCCAGATGGTAAAACTCAAAATCAGATAGATCATATTCTCATTGATAAGAGAAGGCATAGTATTATAATTGACGTTCGTACACATAGAGGTGCTGACAGTGCCAGTGACCATTATTTAGTAATTGCTAAATTAAGAGAAAGGCTCCCTGTGATAAATCATAAGCAACAACATCTGAAGGCTCTAAAATTTAATATAGGAAAATTTGCTGATGATAGAATTAAGAAATATTACCAAATTAAACTGTAAAATTGATTCGATATTTTATAGGATTTAAATTATGATGAAAATATAAATGAAACAGACGTAAATAAGAATTGGGAGCACATACGTAATGGAATAGAATGGAGAAGGTTACATAATTTAGAAGTACATATTCATGTTCAGATATTATTAGAATGATTAAATCAAGAAGACTTAGGTGGGCAGGCCATGTGGCACTAATGGGAGAGGAAAGAAGAGTTTACAGGATTCTTGTTGGGAAACCTGATGGTAAGAGACCTGTAGGAAGACCAAGACGAAGATTGAGGGATAATGTTGAGATGAACCTAAATGAAATTGGTGGGGATGGAAAAGAGTATATAGATCTTGCTGCGGATAGGGACAGATGGAAGGTACTTGTCTTTAGGTCCACCATGGATGAAAAACTAATCTCTGGGCTGATAGCAACCCCTTCAAGTAGTTCATGTACAACTGGGAGAACGCGTACCACAGTTTGAGAACTGCTGTAGTTGTTTCGCAGTACCACTTACTGGATGTTTTCTGAATTATACACTCCTCACAAAAAGGTTGGAATATTGTTATATTAGGCACAAGAAGTTTGGAATATTATTATATTAGGCAATAAGTGATAAGCATGGTGGCATATGTCGGCGAGAAGACGAGAACGTTCGCCAGACATATACCATGTGTTGTTGCATTCCAAGGCTGTGTCTATCACTTGTCTAACGTAACAATATTCCAAACTTTTTGTGAGGAGTATATTATTGCTATAAACATATCGTGAATTCTTAAGAACTCGCTTTATGCGGAAAATGTTTCCAATTTTTGTACACATATGCTTGAAACATGCACTCTCTTCTCTATTTCTGTCTCTCTCTCTCTCTCTATCTTAAAAACTCTCTCTCACACACACACACATCTACGTACATACACGAAACATATTATAACTTATATTTCCATATCCTTGATAAGCAGATTATGCACTTAATTTGAGCTTATTCTTCACTACCAAGTGTAAGCACCGAAACTTTCACAATGCAAACTGGCGTGGGGATCGAAACACAAAGAAACACCAAGAAACGTGATGATTTGCTATATCTTACTTCGCTGTTTGTGCTTTTTTTTTTGCTAATTTACGAAGATGGGGATGAGTGATTTGGTGAAATTGATCAATAGACAGTCAAAAACATCCATGCCCAGGCCGTGATTCGAACACAGCACTCATGGCTTCGTAGCGCAATGTGCTAAGCACTCCTCCACGGGGACCAGCATCAAAATAACTTCCACCTGGACTTGGGCGCATGGGTAATTAACTCTCTGTGTCAGACAACGGGCCGCATGACACCATGCCTTCGGATGATGATTGCGAGTCATGATTTAATACTGGATCATAGTTTGAGCCCTAACATAATTGCCTGAATGACTAGACATTATGAATGAATATTTCCACGGATATCAAAATATTTATGTCATTCCTTTTATATGACACGTGTACATATAACGAATATCCCATCGATATTTTGCATTGGAGATTCCATTGATATCCAGGATATCCGAAAATAGAGATCCATCACATGGACATCCAATAGTTAACCAGAGATGGACTTTCAGGATTGGATAGCCAGTGAACGTGTTATTGATATCTATAATATCTGATCTGGACGGAGACTTATGACGCAAAAAGCAAGCATTGACTTCATTTTAGACTCCATTGTATTACAGCATTGAGTTAGGTTAAACTCATATTTTCTGATTTTAAGCTATAATGTAGTATCAATCACTATTAATAGTAACTAACAAGTAAAGTAATTTATAAACAGTAATGCTTGAATGGAATTATTGTTCTTTCAATTGCAAGATCAAGTGTAAATACATATTCATATCGGAAACACTATGTTCATTTTCTGATATTAGAAACACATCTTATTTATGTATTTTAGGATATCACGCCTTTGGACTAATTCTAGCTGCGTATTAGCTATCAAGATTTGGATGAGTTCTAGATAACCGAAGTCCCGTGAAATGTATACATTTCTAAATGAAGACGCTAACCATACATTTAATTTTAAATTAGTATTTCAATATTCGAGAAAAGAGTGTGAAACATTTCCTACAAATAGAAATCTGACTACACCCTCGGCCAGTGTCATATATATCGCAGAAATCTATGGAAGTGCCCGTCAGCATGTGTGTCACAGACTCATGTGAAACACTGGTTTTTTGTGCTCTCTTTCTCGTCCAAGGACGATCACCTCATTGTGGATACGGTTCTGGAGAGACCTTCGGCTAAGCATCACTGAAACTTTCCAAGCTAAGTCTTCGAAACTATATAAATATATCTATATATATTTCGTCGCATTTTTACCAACTTAGGCTAATCGTGACGACACACACTTCGAACACGCATAGTATTGATATATTTGTCCCATATGGAATGAGAGCGAAATCCAGGGGAAAATAAATTGGGCTTAATTAAAATACTGTTGTAGTTACCTTGGTATCTGGATATTGTTGTACAAATATTCTTCCTTGTGTACAAACAAAATATGATATTATAATATCATTATTACGTATATTGTTAGCTTACCGTCGCTAAGTGCCAGCAAGGTAAATGTACAAACATATGAAGCTAATGTGTATAAATTTATTGTTCGAATGATTCAACCACTTGAACAGTTTACAGCAAACAGACGAGAACATAAAGTAAGTTGCTTTTGAAGTATAATTGAACTTGTAGGGAGTTGCAGGAAATAACATTTAGTTTGTACAATAGTGGAAGCCTTTATGTTTTCGTATGTTAGGAAAGCATTTTATTTCTGATATTTCATTCCTATGTTTGCCTTGCGCATGTATGCAGAATATGTAATACATAATAACGTAATACACATTGCAGTTTCCTGTGTAGATTAAGTTGGATCACCAACACCAACACCAACGGCACCCAGTCTTGACGTGGTGTACTTAACTCCTTCAAAGGGTGTAAGGGGTGACCCTTTGTATAGACACCTAAATTTCAACCTCACTTCTACGTAGAGCACTAAAGACTGCATTTTGCAGACTAACGAGTCTTCTGGAACCGTGGCCTGTATAATCCTCTATGCACTTGTACTGTTTGCTGTTGTTGAGTGTGTTTGTCCTTTCAGCAATTTCATCATATCACCATCTATCCTCACTTTCGTAATTAGCCAAATGTGGCAAAAGTGCAAAGTAAAATAAATAAATTCATTCAACTATTCCATGAGGGAACATAAAGTTAAGAAAAACATGATAATATATTTTTTACATGTAGAAATATATCTTCTATATATATAAAAATGGATATATATATATATATATATATATATATATATATATATATATATATGTGTGTGTGTGTGTGTGTGTGTATGTATGCATATATGTTTGTTCCGGCATAACTCTCGAACGCCTGGAGCGATTTCAACCGAACGTAGAACAGGGGTAAGACACCCCTAGCCCCCCTACGTGTGGGGGTGGGAAGGGGTAACATGTAAAAATAATCGAAAACGACCTATATTAGTGTGGAATCCATAGTTTGCGTGGTCGCTAAGATGAATAGTGACACTTCCATTGCGGTTCCACTGCAAGCTCCTTTTACACTATAGTTAGAATTCCTTATTTTCCTGTCTAATAGAAGATTGGAATAAATAAATCCACGCACAACGCCGGGTAATCAGCTAGTTTACAATAAAATCAGGAGGAAAAGCAATCATAACGTAATAGGAATTGTGTACGGTCTACGACAGTAATACTTGCGTATATGGAGGGATTGGGCGGGTGTGGCATGGTAGGGTTGGGCCAGCCTTTATGGTTGAAGATTTGCCATCTAACATTTTCAGCAGTTTCGATATTTGCTCAAAGTGTTGGAGACCTGGGAGGGACTGGAAGGAAAGTGGTCTTGATGGGTATGGGAGGGATAAGGGCGGCTATTTTTAGCCGCTCATTAAGTTTCTATATACACCCACACATTTAGCAAAATTTCAATTTCTTAAAATTTGGAATAGATGAAAGTACTCGTAAACGAATCGCGAATCAACATTTCAGATTACTATGTAGCAACCTTGGAGCAAGGCTGCGCATAGTGTCAGCGTGTTCATTGGTGAAGCCGTCTTCCGTCACAACTTGCGCAGAGACTTGTTTTCGTCCGCCTGCTCCAGTGATATGTGGGACAGGATATAGAGAGCAGAGTGTGTGGAAGCAAAGCGCCCGATTACGTGTCTCCACGAGGGCCTCCCCGATGGCGCAGCGTCGTCGCCTTGTAATCCATGGGTCTCGAGTTTGATCCCCGGTGGAGGCACTTTAAACTGTAGGTCCAGTTCCGATTAGCCTTACTATGTATAAAGTGGACTTAAAACACCAACTCAACGTGACTCCACGAGACGTAGCGTGTGTAGCAAAATGTGCCGAACACTAGAAATCCCAAGATCACACACAGTATAAATGGTGGTATTCAGTGTTCGGAAAGTTATTTCGTAGATGTAAGTGAGTTACTGTTACCCATTTTAAAAAGTAACTCATGCTTATTGGAACTTGGAAAGCAGTGTTGGGCAGTAGCTAATTACTTGTTTAGAGAAATTCTGATTATAACTAGATAGTTTTCAAAGTAAATAGCTGCAACGAACCCGCGGTTCTTGCATTCTGAAGCAAAAGCGCTGTTGGTATTACTTGAGATGTTCAGCCTAAAATTTTAACAGATCGTCTCGGTTAATTGTTGATGGACAGCTCTCTGGCTTATCTTATTTGTCTTTTATTCTCATTGTGGTTTTATAATGTAGCAAATGCTTTTCGTTTTACAATATTGTTATTTTAGGTAGCAAAATGGGTAATTTAAATAGTTTTGGTTGGAAACGTGTAAATATTTGGGGCTAGCTACGCGTGCTCTATAGTTCTGATTTCGGCCACTTGATTAGAGCACCACCTTTATATAAGTAGCGTGTTAGGGTAGCGGAGCTGAGTTGACTGCGGGATTCCAACTGCCAAGGACCTGGTTCCTGGGGTGGAAGCCCCAGATGAAACTCCGCAACCAGGCCCCTGAAATGAATGAGTACTCCCTCAAGGTCTGGTTCCCGGGTTCAAAACCTGGGTAAATTTTCCCAGCCAGATCTTTCCGTCCGTTCCCAACTATGAGCGCACCGACGGACGTTCTATTATTTTTCTCTGTACGTTTCTGAGTACAGGTGCACAGACAGAATATTCTCAATCCTATTTCCTCATCCGATTCAATCCCGTAACTTTTCTTTTCTTCTTGATGTTTAGTTGGTCCAAGTGCTTATATAAATATTGGGAGCTTGTATATAGTGTGTTTCTTTTAACTAGGGTATAATTAAAAATAGCCAGAGCCTAGGATTTTGTTAAAAAGCCCATTATACTGTCAGGTGTCACTGCAGTCCAATGCAGAAGTTAAAAGTGTAAGGGCATTGTAATATATTTAGTCCTAAATTTGTGCATATCTCATTTTTGCCTGGTAATAAACATGATAATTCGAGTTCTGCTTTAGTTGTTTCAACCCAGCAAGCTATGAGATACTTTGAGTACCTGCCTACGACTGGTTACTAGCTAGCGTATATGGGTACACTTTTGCACACCCCACAAGCGTAGCGTGCAGTGTTGTAGTTACGTAGGCTGGCGGGAACGTTGCATAGCAGAAACAGTAACAGAGTTATTTTTTAATAGGAGTAACTTTATCTTTTCAGTAAACTTATGAAAGTTTCAAGGTTAACTTAAAAATTTGTAAGCGGGGGCAGAATTAGGTTTGGAAACTCTGTTGTTACCTATTATTCTTATCGTGAAATCAACAATTAATTTTAGGTGCTATGGAAATCCAAATAACATTTATCATTAGGCAATTTAATCAACTTTACATAACTTGCTTTGGCAAACTGCACGTGTCCTTCAAGCTGGTTGGATGAGATGTTCAGCTTTCTCGTTTCTAACTGTGGGAGTGACATGTCTAGCTGTATGTAACATGTGGTTAGGACCCGGAACGTGTTTGAAACGCAGTACATCATCAGCAAACCCTTGAGCAAGATCTCTGTGAAACCTAAGATTGTCCGATGTACAGTCGCGGACAGTTCTGACTTGTAACGATCCCATTTAAACTCAATGGGATAATTACAACCAATAAGTTGTAAGCCAATGACTATGCTAAGAAAAGCATTGTGTAAGGAAACGTCAATCATCCAAAATAGTATTGGCCTCCCCGATGGCGCCGTGGTAGCGTCGTTACCTTGTAATCAAGGGGTCCCGGGTTCGATACCCGGTGGAGGCACATAGTGGTTCGGATCCCACTTTAAACTGTAGGTCCAGTCCCAATTAGCCTTACTGTGCATAAAGTGGACTTAAAACACCAAATCAATCCAATCCAATCCAAAACAGTATTGGATTATATAATTTCTTTCCCAAGATTCCAATTTTGTTTGTTGCTGCTGTAGCTATATTTGATTCACTCCATCGAAGAAACAGTTTGTGTGTGTGGGGGGGGGGGGGGGAGGTGTTCAATAGAAAATAAATAAATTGCGAAAGGATGTTTGGAATAAATATTTGGCTACCTGACATTAGCCTCTTTGAGAATTTGTACGTGTTACAAATTCCCGTGTTTGCCCCACAGAGCTAGAGAGATGCAGAGTGTTCGAAAATCACGCAACCCGGTGTTTACGACCGTATAACGTAATAGCGAAACGGAATGAGAAGAAACTCTTTCTGCCAAGTGAATGCCCTGTATATTGGGAAAATTTAGAGAGACAAACATATGTAAGGACATGCATGTTTTAATCAGAAATAAGCAAAGTGTTGCCAAAGGTGGATTTTTTTTATTTTTTGCAAATCGTGTGTATTGATGCACAGAACTCACTGAGGCAAATTATTGCAACATTTCACAATACCAACGAACAATTTGGATGGCCATCTATTGAATTTGACAGGAAAAGAACTTTGACGAAGTTTGAGAAACATTGCACAAGGGAATAAATGGGCTGTTCCAAAAATCGATGTTTTCACAATAGTACGAGGGACACTGGCAACACTGTTGCTGTCACGTGTCATTAACAAACGTGTTTCACCTCAGGCTATCGCACTAAGCATTTTTAACGACAAAAGAGAGAGTTGGTTACTGAACAATTTAGCATCCAGTATACTCTTAGCACACATGATTTGTTTTGTTCCAATTTTATTATTAGAATTAAAGCACTATGATCACTGAAGCAGACGGGAAACACACTTACACTATGTAAATTTTCTTTATAACCCTTCGCAATATAAAATCGGTCAATGCGTGAAGAACTTTGAGCTGTAAAATGTGCAAATCCTAGTTGGTCTCTATGTTTACAATTCCTGTAAAGTATTGTAATGTAACTGTAATGTTTTTTGTTAATTCAAGAGTGCCCGAGAAAAATTATAACCAGGTTGTTGATCTTGCCTATATAGGACGGAATTGAAGTCACCTGCCACTAACGCATTTAATGTATGCGATGTTAATTCTGAACGTAGGATTGTAGAAAAAGAAATGTTCCCGTTCATTCTTATTGTGACTTCCTGATAGCGCATATACATTGCATAAAAACAGTGGACCTAATTCTGCACTTTTTAGTCTTCCTGATGGGTGGAGGGTAACATTATGCAAATTAATTCTTTGATGCATCGCTATTGCTGTGCCTTGATATGTGGCGGTAAAATTATTATGAACATTGTACTTTGCCAGAGATGAAAAATTGTCCATGCCTGCCTCTTGTAGGAAGGCTACATCAATATCCGACTGTGCCATAAAATCATTTAATGCCATAAGATTATTCTGACTTTGTAATTTGTTAAGGTTAATCGTTGCCAATATGAATATGTCCATTATGGATGTAAGGATCTAATTTAAGCAATACATTAATAATTGTTAGTACATTACGCTTTGCAATTGTTCCACTTTTGACGCTTGGGCAAAATCACTCATATCTCTTCGTCACTACCTGAATCAAGAACTGTACGCATTACTGTATCTGTCCCTTCCCCTATTAGTTCTAAACTTTTCTTCTTTTCCTAAAAAAGGGGTCGGTTAAATAGGTTTTCACTCGTGGTCTTAAGCTGTACTTCTGTTGCTGTACTTACCTCGTCATCCTTTTTTTGTTTCTTCGGACGTAAGGTCATGTGGTCTGTAGTAGTTTCCCTCGCTTTCCTGGCGGATCGTGAGCGGTTTTTTTTTGAGGGTAGGTTCTGGAAATTCTGCATCTGCGAAAGTCGAACTTTTAGGGATTTGGGAGTCTTAATTCGGAATTTCGAATAGAGTAATTTGAACTATAGATTCATTTCCACTTACACTTTCACTTGCACTTTCGTGCACACTTTCCCTGTTACCATCACTTGCATTATCTTCTTGCGGATTTAACTGTGGTGGATTGGGAATCGTAGTACTTGCATTTGGTTCGTTGTCTTCAGTGGCTACCATCTGCTCCTGTTGTTCCTTGTTGTCATCTGGTGTCGCCGGTACTGGTAATGGTTCTGGTATTCTGGTCTTGAACAGTTGATTTCGTATGAGGGTGTGAAGAACGGGGGAGGGTATTTTCCACGGCTGCAGCGTATCCTGTAGTACGTGTCGACCTTGCCACCCTATGCTGGCACTCATGCTGTAGGTGATCCTGTGCGCCACATCTAAAACCGAGTTTGGGTTGCCCTTTATACGTAGTCCAATAATGCTCTTCATTGAACATAATATAAGAAGGCACCGTTTTTTATAGAATGATACGGACTATCTTCCTGCCTGTTCTCACTGGATAGGGGAGTGAGGTGGAATATACGTCATCTCGTACTGTTTGTACTGTTCCGTATTTAGACATTCCAGTTGTTATATCACTTTCTGGTAATACCATGGGAACTAGATGAATACGAACGATTGTAACAGGTTTGTGTGCTTTGTGTACTGGAATTTCATATTCTCCCGTGTCGTCTGAGAATACGAAAGTTCCCGTACTACGTGCTATTACTTCCTTGCAGAATTGCTCGGTGCTTACTTTAACAAACACTTGGTGTTTTACGAAGTCTACTTTAATACTCAAAACATCCGCAACGCGTAATTTCAATACATCTCTCAGCCATTCGTGAATGGCAAGCGTAGTCGGCCTTTGCTGCACTCTTCAAAATAAAATTGCAAAGTGTTTAACCTTTTGACCGGCATATCTGGGAAATTACATACGTTCACTTAACTTCACTGCTACAGAGCTTTTCGCTCTGCTGTTAATATATTCACCTCGCCTCGTCGCGGAATACCTCGCCATCCGGGAGGCTCTCTTGTGGTTTAAGCATGTATTATAAATTATTTGTAATATTGGAAGGAAAGATTTTTTAAAAATATAGCTGAAATTGTACTTACCCTTACTTCATTCATATTCAATACGAATATAGAAGTGGATTAAATATTTGAATTATATATGTACATTTATAGAGTATAAGTTGTGTATAGATGGTATTCATATTTAAGCACACATATGAACTATAACAAAGAGACTGTTATTGAGATTACATTAGAATGTCGTCGCTGGTAAAGCCCAACAATCTAATTCGTATTTGAGGTAAATGACCTATCTATCTCCTAGGCGACATGCTTTGATACCATTCCCTCTTCTCATCCTGGTTTAGTGGTAAGCGAATCTAAGATCGGCTTTAGAGGAAAGCATTTTCTTTAGCTTCTTTTTAACATTTATGCAATGACCAAAATGCTACCGTGTAAAGTGAAAAATCTTATGGTATTTCAGATGGTATGGCATATTTTATGGCATTTCTCAAGGATAGATCCCGTCCTATTTCCGTAGCATAACCAATCAGAAACGACCTCTAGGTTACGAGTGCAGTTGTAATGGCGGCCGAGTGAGATGTAAACAATATATCACTTCACAATTTTAAAAGCCGATAACTATTCAACTCAGAAAAATAACGTGTCATATAAAACGATATTAGGAACAAAACAATGGCGCTGCATTGTTGGATGCATTTACATAGCAACAACATCTGAAGGCTCTAAAATTTAATATAGGAAAATTTGCTGATGATAGAATTAAGAAATATTACCAAATTAAACTGTAAAATTGATTAGATATTTTATAGGATTTAAATTATGATGAAAATATAAATGAAACAGACGTAAATAAGAATTGGGAGCACATACGTAATGGAATAGAATGGAGAAGGTTACATAATTTAGAAGTACATAATTTGTATTCATGTTCAGATATTATTAGAATGATTAAATCAAGAAGACTTAGGTGGGCAGGCCATGTGGCACTAATGGGAGAGGAAAGAAGAGTTTACAGGATTCTTGTTGGGAAACCTGATGGTAAGAGACCTGTAGGAAGACCAAGACGAAGATTGAGGGATAATGTTGAGATGAACCTAAATGAAATTGGTGGGGATGGAAAAGAGTATATAGATCTTGCTGAGGATAGGGACAGATGGAAGGTACTTGTCTTTAGGTCCACCATGGATGAAAAACTAATCTCTGGGCTGATAGCTACCCCCTTCAAGTAGTTCATGTACAACTGGGAGAACGCGTACCACAGTTTGAGAACTGCTGTAGTTGTTTCGCAGTACCACTTACTGGATGTTTTCTGAATTATACACTCCTCACAAAAAGGTTGGAATATTGTTATATTAGGCACAACAAGTTTGGAATATTATTATATTAGGCAACAAGTGATAAGCATGGTGGCATATGTCGGCGAGAAGACGAGAACGTTCGCCAGACATATACCATGTGTTGTTGCATTCCAAGGCTGTGTCTATCACTTGTCTAACGTAACAATATTCCAAACTTTTTGTGAGGAGTATATTATTGCTATAAACATATCGTGAATTCTTAAGAACTCGCTTTATGCGGAAAATGTTTCCAATTTTTGTACACATATGCTTGAAACATGCACTCTCTTCTCTATTTCTGTCTCTCTCTCTCTCTCTCTCTCTCTATCTTAAAAGCTCTCTCTCACACACACACACATCTACGTACATACACGAAACATATTATAACTTATATTTCCATATCCTTGATAAGCAGATTATGCACTTAATTTGAGCTTATTCTTCACTACCAAGTGTAAGCACCGAAACTTTCACAATGCAAACTGGCGTGGGGATCGAAACACAAAGAAACACCAAGAAACGTGATGATTTGCTATATCTTACTTCGCTGTTTGTGCTTTTTTTTTGCTAATTTACGAAGATGGGGATGAGTGATTTGGTGAAATTGATCATTAGACAGTCCAAAACATCCATGCCCAGGCCGGGATTCGAACACAGCACTCAACCAGCATCAAAATAACTTCCACCTGGACTTGGGCGCATGGGTAATTAACTCTCTGTGTCAGACAACGGGCCGCATGACACCATGCCTTCGGATGATGATTGCGAGTCATGATTTAATACTGGATCATAGTTTGAGCCCTAACATAATTGCCTGAATGACTAGACATTATGAATGAATATTTCAACGGATATCAAAATAATTATGTCATTCCTTTTATATGACACGTGTACATATAATGAATATCCCATCGATATTTTGCATTGGAGATTCCATTGATATCCAGGATATCCGGAAATAGGATCCATCACATGGACATCCAATAGTTAACCAGAGATGGACTTTCAGGATTGGATAGCCAGTGAACGTGTTATTGATATCTATAATATCTGATCTGGACGGAGACTTATGACGCAAAAAGCAAGCATTGACTTCATTTTAGACTCCATTGTATTACAGCATTGAGTTAGGTTAAACTCATATTTTCTGATTTTAAGCTATAAAGGAGTATCAATCACTATTAATAGTAACTAACAAGTAAATTAATTTATAAACAGTAATGCTTGAATGGAATTATTGTTCTTTCAATTGCAAGATCAAGTGTAAATACATATTCATATCGGAAACACTATGTTCATTTTCTGATATTAGAAACACATCTTATTTATGTATTTTAGGATATCACGCCTTTGGACTAATTCTAGCTGCGTATTAGCTATCAAGATTTGGATGAGTTCTAGATAACCGAAGTCCCGTGAAATGTATACATTTCTAAATGAAGACGCTAACCATACATTTCATTTGAACTTAGTATTTCAATATTCGAGAAAAGAGTGTGAAACATTTCCTACAAATAGAAATCTGACTACACCCTCGGCAAGTGTCATATATATCGCAGAAATCTATGGAAGTGCCCGTCAGCATGTGTGTCACAGACTCATGTGAAACACTGGTTTTTTGTGCTCTCTTTCTCGTCCAAGGACGATCACCTCATTGTGGATACGGTTCTGGAGAGACCTTCGGCTAAGCATCACAAACTTTCCGAGCTAAGTCTTCGAAACTATATATATATATATATATATATATATATATATATATATATTTCGTCGCATTTTTACCAACTTACGCTAATCGTGACGACACACTCTTCGAACACGCATAGTATTGATATATTTGTCCCATATGGAATGAGAGCGAAATCCAGGGGAAAATAAATTGGCTTAATTAAAATACTGTTGTAGTTACCTTGGTATCTGGATATTGTTATACAAATATTCTTCCTTGTGTACAAACAAAATATGATATTATAATATCATTATTACGTATATTGTTAGCTTACCGTCGCTAAGTGCCAGCAAGGTAAATGTACAAACATATGAAGCTAATGTGTATAAATTTATTGTTCGAATGATTCAACCACTTGAACAGTTTACAGCAAACAGACGAGAACATAAAGTAAGTTGCTTTTGAAGTATAATTGGACTTGTAGGGAGTTGCAGGAAATAACATTTAGTTTGTACAATAATGGAAGCCTTTATGATTTCGTATTTTAGGAAAGCATTTTATTTCTGATATTTCATTCCTATGTTTGCCTTGCGCATGTATGCAGAATATGTGCCGGTGTAGAACAACACTGTGCAAGAGACATAGTACAGATTGTGCCTCTCTGATGGCGCAGTGATAGCGGCGTCAGATTGTAATCAAAGGGTCCAGTGTTCGATACCCTGTGGAGGCACATAGTGGTTTAAACTGTAGGTCCAGCCCCGATTAGCCTTACTGTGCATGAATGGGACTTAAAACACCAACTCAATTAATCCAACAATCAAAACGTAATACACATTGCAGTTTCCTGTGTAGATTAAGTTGGATCACCAACACCAACACCAACGGCACCCAGTCTTTACGTGGTGTACTTAACTCCTTCAAAGGGTGTAAGGGGTGACCCTTTGTATAGACACCTAAATTTCAACCTCACTTCTACGTAGAGCACTAAAGACTGCATTTTGCAGACTAACGAGTCTTCTGGAACCGTGGCCTGTATAATCCTCTATGCACTTGTACTATTTGCTGTTGTTGAGTGTGTTTGTCCTTTCAGCAATTTCATCATATCACCATCTATCCTCACTTTCGTAATTAGCCAAATGTGGCAAAAGTGCAAAGTAAAATAAATCAATTCATTCAACTATTCCATGAGGGAACATAAAGTTAAGAAAAACATGATAATATATTTTTTACATGTAGAAATATATCTTCTGTATATATAAAAATGGATATATATATATATATATATAGATATATATATATATATATAGATATATATATATGTGTGTGTGTGTGTGTGTATGCATATATGTTTGTTCCGGCATAACTCTCGAACGCCTGGAGCGATTTCAACCGAACGTAGAACAGGGGTAAGACACCCCTAGCCCCCCTACGTGTGGGGGTGGGAAGGGGTAACATGTAAAAATAATCGAAAACGACCTATATTAGTGTGGAATCCATAGTTTGCGTGGTCGCTAAGATGAATAGTGACACTTCCATTGCGGTTCCACTGCAAGCTCCTTTTACACTATAGTTAGAATTCCTTATTTTCCTGTCTAATAGAAGATTGGAATAAATAAATCCACGCACAACGCCGGGTAATCAGCTAGTTTACAATAAAATCAGGAGGAAAAGCAAACATAACGTAATAGGAATTGTGTACGGTCTACGACAGTAATACTTGCGTTTATGGAGGGATTGGGCGGGTGTGGCATGGTAGGGTTGGGCCAGCCTTTATGGTTGAAGATTTGCCATCTAACATTTTCAGCAGTTTCGATATTTGCTCAAAGTGTTGGAGACCTGGGAGGGACTGGAAGGAAAGTGGTCTTGATGGGTATGGGAGGGATAAGGGCGGCTATTTTTAGCCGCTCATTAAGTTTCTATATACACCCTTTTACGTAACTCGTCAAATATACTTATTTAACGTGCCTGACGTCATTCTGATTCTACGTTACAATGGTAATGTCAAACCCACAAAAACAATTAAACAAATAAACAAAAGGCAATCATTAATAACCTATTTACCTTTTGTCCCAGGGTAAGTGCCATCAGTCGGAGCCCAAGAGATTACATAGGGTAGAACAAATCACACCACAGGGTTAGTTTTATATCTATACTGTAATTTCTATAAAAAAGACACATGCATAAACATTACATCATTGCCCCTTGCACTCATACTTTCACTCACGCATTCATATCTCGGCAATCCAAAAGACATGAGTAATTAGTACAATAATAGTTCGGCGGCATGTTTAAAGTTAGCTACATTAATTTAAACTGTTCTTAATTTGACATTCATATTTGCATTTATGGAAAAACCATGTTCCGGTAGGAGCTTAACTTGCACGACAAAAACACTACTCCTTTTATGTTGTTGTAATTGAATGTTAATCTTTATATTGTTACTTTTGCGGTTAACCAGGATCACTGTTATATAATTATATTGACAATTTATAGCGTCGTACAATCTGAATATTAAATACTTTGGATAATTGAATAAATGAAAGCTGTACGGTTTTACATGTTAAAAATATAGTTGATGCAATTTAATCACCGTAATAAGCAATGTCTGTTCGAGATTTTTTAAGTAATTAAACGAGTTCCTTGGATGTAACGACGGGGCTAACGAAGCTTATCCATTTTCACGTCCATTCCGGCTTACCTTTGTCGGCTCTGACTGAAGTCCTCGTGGTGGAGTCGTGGATGTTTGCGGCGTGGTCAATAGATGGCTTCCGGGCGATAAGATTGGATCTCCGCATCTTCAAGGATTGGCAACTGGGTCGGACGCCCCCCCAACAGGGCCTTTCTCTGTCTCTACTCCATATTGATAGTACACAGACACGTGCGAAATAACACAACACGGAACGGTGCGACACACAAAGCGGATACTTTAAGCGGGTGGTTCGCGAAAGATTGTGTACGATAACACGCCGAAGAAAATCTGAGTAAAACTGGTGTCTTCCGCTTCTCAGCTCGTCTATTTATTTGCGATTCAAAAGGTTCGTTACGGTACCCTCTCTGTCCAAGCGTTGCTAAATTGTCCTCAAGTCGTAGGCTCTTGTCCTGCTAACTCCGCCCGTATATTTGGAGTTCTTTGACCTTTCTCGAGCAGCACCTCGAGTAGAGGTTACCCTAAGACTGGGCCTATTGTAACCTGCACGTTCGTTCCGAAGACAGTGCCAGGGAGTCTGTAACTATTGTTATCCAGTCTAGCTGTTTAACCTTTAATATCGGGCTTAATTTATCTCCTATCAAATTCTGCTTTGGGGATTTCGTCGATGATAATCTGCTGCTGGGCTGTCTTTAATTTCAGTTGAATCTGACCATTGGTAATAAAGTTGTATTTTTATATTTCCTTACCCGAGGCTCGGCCTCTTCTCTCGGGAAACAGGCTAGTCCTTCGCTCTCCGCCGTCCAACTCCCGGTGTACAGCCACCATCCAATGCATATTATTGCTTATTACGATGATTAATTGATTTACCTGATAATTAGCAAGATTTTATCGTTATAACATTCCCCTCTCCTTACACATGAATTTTTTCTGAGCTTAAGATTATATGCGAAGGGGAAATTCATCAAAACACAATTAATAATTAACGTTAAATCTTGCCTAATTATTACACATAGGCGCTCGAATAGGGACTCGAACCCTGGAATATATAGTTGTCTTTCTCTACAGACTAAATTGCACTTTTCAATTAATTTTACATCATTACATTTAATATTAACCAAACATAAAATTGCAGGATTACTCAACATTCATTTGCAGTTCTTGACTCTGTAACATTGATCATTTAAACAAACACCTTGCTAACACTTATGAGAATTATCCTATTATGTATGCATATACATATGTAAACTTACTACATTCACACTCTAAGTTATGATGAAAATTCACTATTTGAGATATAGTTCAGAATTATTGAGTTATTACATAAAATATTTCTTATCATCAATTCAAACCTTTTAAAATACATGTTTCTTTACTAAATAATATCTATTCTGGGTAATAAGAATATAAATAATACGTTATTAATGTTGGCATTAACATAACATGATATATGCTCAGATATTGATATGTATATAGATATATATAAGTTCTCAGTTTTTTGAATATTAATAATAATAATATCATAATTGTGTTAAATTATTTACACTAGTATGCGGAATAATTTACAAGTTTAAAGGCTCTTTCGATGTTCAATACTCTAGGTTTTTTCTAGTTGTTGAAGCCACATCTCCTTCTTTTCTTGAGAACAGTTCCATTTTTTGAGGTTATCTATGTGCTGTGGGGTAATTTCCTTTCCTTGTTTACAGTCTCTTAATTTTAAAATATTATTACCAATTTTTTCTTCGCAAAGGAATGGTCCTTCATAAAGATGAAAAAACTTGTTTATCTTCTTGTTGATTTGTGAGCTTAAGTAGTGGCTTTTTACAAACACTAGATCGCTTTCCTTTATTTCTTCTCCGATTCTGCTTTCTTTCTGGTTTCTTCTTGTCTTTTGTTTTCTTACTCTAGTTTCTGCTGCTATTAGCTTCTTCTCCCACGAGGTTTCCTTGCTTTCTGTTTTGATTCCGAAATGTTCCAAAAGAGTTTGGTTTCCTACGTCTCCTAAGAAAAGTTCTGCAGGGGTATATCCCAAGGAGGCGGAGATGGTGTAATTTAACAGCAATACAATGGAAGTCACCTGTTCACTCCATGCTGCGTGATTCTCGTGGCAGAATACACGCATCAATCTGTTGATCTCTGCATGCATCCTTTCCACCGGGTTAGACGATGGGTGGTATGGTGCCGTGAGCATCACACGTATGTTGTACTTCTGCAATGTGTTCTTCCATTCATTACTTAAAAACTGTGGACCCCTGTCGCTGAGAATAACCGTTGGTTTTCCCAAATGCACGAAGTAAAATTTTGTTAAATATTTTAACAATAGCTTAGTATTCCCAGATCTCACCGGATATGCTACTAAGAACCTGGTAGCTAGGTCCATGACCGTAAATAGATATTTCTCTCCGTTCCTTGATGTCGGTAAAGGGCCAACTAGGTCAACCGCAACTACATCTCTCGGCCGTACTGCTTGCAACGATGAGATAATGCGATTTTTTCCTTGTCTTTGTGGCTTAGTTTCGGCGCACTTTTCACAGTCTCGCAACCACTTCTTCAAATCACTGCGCATCGCTTTCCAATAATAAGTGGAGGTAAGCAGCTTCCATGTTTTTGTGAAGCCGAAATGACCCATTTTCTCGTGACATTCCTGTAGCATGTTCTTGGTAAGGTGACTCGGAATGCAGATCTTTATCTCGTTATCGTCGTGAAAATCAGTGCGGACGAGGATCCCGTTCTCCAGGTGGAAAAACTCTTTCGCTCTCCTCCCCCTCCTGCTGCTTTCTTCAGTGTTGCCATCCACTAGATGGATAATTTCCAGCAACTTTGCATCCTTACGTTGCTCTTGCGCGAACTGGTCAGCGCTGTATCCGTGTAGCATTTGTTCAGCTAGGATAACATGATTCACACGTACAGTGGTCACCCCTTTTCCCTCATTGTAACGGGATAGTGAGTCAGGAACAGTATTATCTTTTCCTTTGCAATGTTGTATCCGAAACTTGTAATTTTGAAGTTGGAGGCTCCAGCGAGTGAGTCTGCTGTTCCAATTACGTGCTTGGTGTAGCCACTGTAAATTCTTATGGTCAGTTACGACCACAAATTCTCGTCCTGCTAAGTATATATGGAATTTCTGAATTGACCAGATTATAGCTAGGCACTCAAGCTCGTTGATGCTGTAAGATTTCTCTGCTCCTCTTAGAGACCTGCTCGCATATTGAATGATGCGCTTTTCGCCGTTCTTTATCTGATAGAGACAGCTTCCTAACCCCAGCATGCTAGCATCGCTCTGTATATAAAATGTGTCCTCGAAATCTGGGTGGTACAACTGTAACTCTCTACATACGGCCTCTTTTAGGGCGTCCATGCTTTTCTGCTGGGTTTCCGTCCACTTCCACTTCTTTTTTTGTCTCAGGAGCTCGTGTAAAGGCGCCGCCATCTGTGCGAACCCTTCGATGAACTTCTGGTGCCATAGGAACACTCCTAACAGTCGCTGCACGCCTTTGATTGAAGTTGGTTTTTTCAGTTGCCTGATGGTTTCAAATCTCTTCGGATGCTGTTGTATCCCATCTGGATTGATAATATGGCCCAAATATTCAATTTCGTGCTTGAAGAATTCTGATTTGTTTAGCTGTATCGTCATGCCGGCTTCTTTGATCTTACGTAAAACTGTCTCTAGGTGCCGTAGGTGTGATTGTATATCGTCTGAAAAAAATATCAAGTCGTCTATGTATGCCAAACAAAATCCATTTACTTCCGTTCCCAGCACCGCATTCATCGCGTTTGTGAATCCTTGCACTCCATTGGAGAGACCAAAAGGCATTGTTTGAAATTCATACAACTGATTCTCGAATAAGAAGGCTGTGTATGGTTTACTTTGATTTGACAGCTCAAGCTGCCAGAATCCAGATTTCAGATCTAGCTTTGAGAAGACTTTCTTTCCATGAAACAGTTGTAATATTTCATTTAAGTTTAGAGTTTTTACTTGTTGGAGTTGGCAACGCTGATTAAGTGCGCGAAAATCGACGCAAATACGTAGCCCCTTCCCCCCTGGCTTTTTTACTGCCAACAAAGGGTTGAGGTGGCATGACTTCGAGGGTCTGATTATGTCCCAGTCTAGCATTTCTTTTATTTGTTTGCGAATTTCCCCTCTATAGCTGTACGCAACTGGATACACACGTGATACCACAGGCTCCTCTCCTTCCACTTTAATGTCATGCGTGTAAAATTTACACCTGCCAGGTCTTTCTGAGAATACTTCGGCATGGTCTAATAGGATATTCTTAAAACATATTCCGACGTCACTGCAACTTTCGTTCAAATTATATACCAGTTTATCAATTTTTTCTTCTACACTTAATTTAGGGCATTCTTGGCTCTCGGCGAAAATAACAAAACAATTTTCCTCCTCTGAAAATTGGTTTTTATAATTTGTAAATTCCGCAACTTCTTGGGCTCCGTCGTTCCTTAAGCACACTTCCCCCTTACGTATATCTAAGGAAGCTCCATACTGTGCTAGAAAATCCATACCTAGGATAAGAGCGACGTTCAGATTCTTTATTACGTGCACGTCGATGAGGGTTTCCATTTTCCATAATTTTGCCCTAATAATAACATGTCCTACTGGTTTTTCCCTGACTTTTCCAGAAAAGTCAATTAAACGAATATCCTTACAGTGTCGCAATTGCGGGCTAGTGATATCCTTTGAAATTAATTTCCAAACCTCTGCAGCACACAGATTCAGTTCGCACCCTGTATCTAATATGGCATTAATACGGTGTTCATCAATTTTCAGCTCCAGCTGGGGCGTTACTGCGGGCCATAGCTTCTTACTCGCCAGCGTTGCCATCTCAGTCTCCTCCTCGTCATCCGACGCTTCGTTGACAAACCAGCAACTTCTAATTTCTATGTTTGTAATTGTGTTCATCTCCTCAGTTGAGAAAGTGGGCTCTAGGACCTGATTTCCTTTAATTCCTTCCAAGACACGAGCCGGTCTGTCATTGGAGAACGTTAGTTTTCCGACATATTTGAGGAATTATTCTGCATTATTGTTTCGGTTTGGTAAGCCGGAGCTTCTGGGTTTAAGTCCCGACTTGTCGTCGCTTCCTGCCATTTTGTGGAACTACGGTTGTTCTGCGGGCCACAGGTTGTTCTAACTAGGTTCACAGCCTGGTTTCTACCATATTCCCGGTCGGTGTCGCCTCTGTTGCGCTGTTGCCACCTCTGGCTTCTCCCTCTTTGGTCACGGTCAGAACGGAAGCTCTGGGCGTTGCGGTTGTTCCGCCCCCAGGCGTCCAAAAATCCTCGGTGGTTTTCGGTGTGGTATCGTCCTCGTCCATTATTTGAATTCTGGGCAGCTGCCATATTCACTCGAGGGAAATTTTCTTGCCTTCGCTGTTCGAAATTTCCATTTTTCCCTCGGGGTTGTCTGTTTTCCCACGACGGTCGCTCGGATTCTCTTAACATGTCCAGATCATCTAATATTAGGGACATTTTATTTAAATCTTCTAGCGTGTCTCCTGTAAGCTGTCGCTGAACGAAGCTTGGATACATCGCTCGTATTGCAGTCAGGATCTCCACGGTGTCGATGCCGGGTTTCATAGTACGAAACTCGCTCACTCTTTCCCAGAAGAACCGCTTATACGTATCTCGGGAATTAGCTTCGAAACGTTTATTTCGTAGTTGTGTTATTCTTCTCTCCACAAGTTGTCTGCATTGGAACTGCTGCAAGAATGTTCTCTCGAATTCCTCGTAGTTGTTAAACTTCGGCCACTGTTGACCTAACCATATCTTGGAACTCCCCTTTAGAAGTTTCTGGATCAGCTTCAGGTAGTCAGATTGGTCGATCCAATACAACAAACAATCCCTCCTAAAATCCTCAAGAAACGTAGAAGGTAGTGTTTCTTTCTTGTCTGGGTCAAAAGTCTCGAAATTCTCCAGACCGATTTTCGAAAAAATCCCGCGTTGCGAATTCCCCGAGTTGGAAACACTGAGTTGCTCGGCCGGTATCTCTATACAGCTGTTTTCCCGCTGGCTAACGTCACGGCTGGTTGATGCTTGCTGGGCCGACTCGAAAGGGCTGTTCTCTGGGCGCGCCCCCCTTCGTGTCTCCTCTTCGTGACGTAATCTGTCAGGTGGTGTGAGTAGGCATTCTCTCCGCGCGTCTAACTGCAGTCGGGCCACATCTTGTCGCAGATCTAAAGTCGCTCTCTCCATCCTTTGTACTTGATTTGATAGCGTGGATTGTCTGCTATTAAACGTATCTTCTAATTGCTGGAGTTGATTCGCTGTCGCAGTTTGATTGTCGTCCACTCTTCTTTCTATTCGTTCCATTCGGCCCTCTGCTGTAGTGTTATTCTCCTCTACTCTTTCCCCCATATTCGTAATTGTTTCCTGGATTTGGCCTAATTCTGCATTCATATCCTTTTCCAACGTTGCCAGGTCACTAGTCATTGTTTGGTGCCTAGTTTGGCATTCCTCCCTGGATTGTTCTATACTCTCGCGCATTGCAGTCTGCTCTCCCAGAAATCTTTGCAGGAAAAGGTCTAATTTTTCTTCCCTCTTCTTTGCTTCTTCCTGTCTTTGTTGTTCTTCTCGCTGTCTTTGCCGTTCCTTTTCTTCTTCTTCTGCTTCTTTCTTTGTTCCTTCTGTCGTCTTCTTTGTTCTTTTTCTTCTTTTTCTTTTCTCCGTAATTCTTCGTCCTCCTGTTTCCTCTTTCGTTCCTTTTCTTCTTCTTCCTGCCTCCGATTCTGGTCCTTTTCTTTTATTAATGCTTTCAGTTGCGCGAAGATCGCGTGGATATCCATCACTCCTGATTCTGGCAACCCTGTTGCTGGCGGGGTGGACTCTGGCCTAACAGTATCATCCGTCAATCGGTCTCCCCTTCCTTCTTTCCTTTCTTCGTGTGATGACAGACGAGTCGCTTCTTCTTCTTCCATTCTGCCGCCGTATTCCCCCAATCTTTTGCGAAATCTATTCACACGATGCATTCAACGCGCTGAAATCTTCTATTTTCTTCTTCTTCTTTTCTTGTGGCTTGCTGTCGCCTAAGGAAACAAAATATAAAATTCCTTTCCTTGTTTACAATGTAGAGCTCCTGGGGTTTTGCGTCTCCCCCCTTACCATCCTTGATCGATGCTTAATCCTTATCGCCACATAAAAAAATTCCAAAATCTCTCGCTACGTAAATTACTTTAACTATTATTACTTCACGCCCACTATATATATTGCACAAACAATTAAATACTCTATTCACATGCTAACTATGCGTAAATACACTGAAATATTCCAAACTAGAAAATTACTGATTATAGCAACACAAAGAACTAAACGCTTCATACTCTAGGCGTCCTGCGTGGTATTTTTTAAGTGCAATAAGTGATTAATACTTGATTTTCTACCTCTATCAATCTCTTGGTTCGTGTCGAAGGCATGTAGGCACATAGCTCTTTAACTGAATAATTATGGCACAATAAACTCATTTATGCGACTATTAATAACTTCCTTCCAACTATCGACACTTATTTAAACTTCGGGCCTACTCGGGCCTAATTATCGCATATTCGGGCCTACTCGTACCTACACGTCGAATGTTCGGGCTTACTCGTCGAATCTACATGTCGCATGTTCGGAATTACTCGTCGAACCTACATATCACTTGTTCGGAATTATTCGTCGAACCTATATGTCCCTGTTCGGGCGCCATCTTTTTACGTAACTCGTCAAATATACTTATTTAACGTGCCTGACGTCATTCTGATTCTACGTTACAATGGTAATGTCAAACCCACAAAAACAATTAAACAAATAAACAAAAGGCAATCATTAATAACCTATTTACTTTTTGTCCCAGGGTAAGTGCCATCAGTCGGAGCCCAAGAGATTACATAGGGTAGAACAAATCACACCACAGGGTTAGTTTTATATCTATACTGTAATTTCTATAAAAAAGACACATGCATAAACATTACATCATTGCAGATTTCTCTCATACTTTCACTCACGCATTCATATCTCGGCAATCCAAAAGACATGAGTAATTAGTACAATAATAGTTCGGCGGCATGTTTAAAGTTAGCTACATTAATTTAAACTGTTCTTAATTTGACATTCAAATTTGCATTTATGGAAAAACCATGTTCCGGTAGGAGCTTAACTTGCACGACAAAAACACTACTCCTTTTATGTTGTTGTAATTGAATGTTAATCTTTATATTGTTACTTTTTGCGGTTAACCAGGATCACTGTTATATAATTATATTGACAATTTATAGCGTCGTACAATCTGAATATTAAATACTTTGGATAATTGAATAAATGAAAGCTGTACGGTTTTACATGTTAAAAATATAGTTGATGCAATTTAATCACCGTAATAAGCAATGTCTGTTCGAGATTTTTTATGTAATTAAGCGAGTTCCTTGGATGTAACGACGGGGCTAACGAAGCTTATCCATTTTCACGTCCATTCCGGCTTACCTTTGTCGGCTCTGACTGAAGTCCTCGTGGTGGAGTCGTGGATGTTTGCGGCGTGGTCAATAGATGGCTTCCGGGCGATAAGATTGGATCTCCGCATCTTCAAGGATTGGCAACTGGGTCGGACGCCCTCCCAGCAGGGCCTTTCTCTGTCTCTACTCCATATTGATAGTACACAGACACGTGCGAAATAACACAACACGGAACGGTGCGACACACAAAGCGGATACTTTAAGCGGGTGGTTCGCGAAAGATTGTGTACGATAACACGCCGAAGAAAATCTGAGTAAAACTGGTGTCTTCCGCTTCTCCGCTCGTCTATTTATTTGCGATTCAAAAGGTTCGTTACGGTACCCTCTCTGTCCAAGCGTTGCTAAATTGTCCTCAAGTCGTAGGCTCTTGTCCTGCTATCTCCGCCCGTATATTTGGAGTTCTTTGACCTTTCTCGAGCAGCACCTCGAGTAGAGGTTACCCTAAGACTGGGCCTATTGTAACCTGCACGTTCGTTCCGAAGACAGTGCCAGGGAGTCTGTAACTATTGTTATCCAGTCTAGCTGTTTAACCTTTAATATCGGGCTTAATTTATCTCCTATCAAATTCTGCTTTGGGGATTTCGTCGATGATAATCTGCTGCTGGGCTGTCTTTAATTTCAGTTGAATCTGACCATTGGTAATAAAGTTGTATTTTTATATTTCTTTACCCGAGGCTCGGCCTCTTCTCTCGGGAAACAGGCTAGTCCTTCGCTCTCCGCCGTCCAACTCCCGGTGTACAGCCACCATCCAATGCATATTATTGCTTATTACGATGATTAATTGATTTACCTGATAATTAGCAAGATTTTATCGTTATAACATTCCCCTCTCCTTACACATGAATTTTTTCTGAGCTTAAGATTATATGCGAAGGGGAAATTCATCAAAACACAATTAATAATTAACGTTAAATCTTGCCTAATTATTACACATAGGCGCTCGAATAGGGACTCGAACCCTGGAATATATAGTTGTCTTTCTCTACAGACTAAATTGCACTTTTCAATTAATTTTACATCATTACATTTAATATTAACCAAACATAAAATTGCAGGATTACTCAACATTCATTTGCAGTTCTTGACTCTGTAACATTGATCATTTAAACAAACACCTTGCTAACACTTATGAGAATTATCCTATTATGTATGCATATACATATGTAAACTTACTACATTCACACTCTAAGTTATGATGAAAATTCACTATTTGAGATATAGTTCAGAATTATTGAGTTATTACATAAAATATTTCTTATCATCAATTCAAACCTTTTAAAATACATGTTTCTTTACTAAATAATATCTATTCTGGGTAATAAGAATATAAATAATACGTTATTAATGTTGGCATTAACATAACATGATATATGCTCAGATATTGATATGTATATAGATATATATAAGTTCTCAGTTTTTTGAATATTAATAATAATAATATCATAATTGTGTTAAATTATTTACACTAGTATGCGGAATAATTTACAAGTTTAAAGGCTCTTTCGATGTTCAATACTCTAGGTTTTTTCTAGTTGTTGAAGCCACATCTCCTTCTTTTCTTGAGAACAGTTCCATTTTTTGAGGTTATCTATGTGCTGTGGGGTAATTTCCTTTCCTTGTTTACAGTCTCTTAATTTTAAAATATTATTACCAATTTTTTCTTCGCAAAGGAATGGTCCTTCATAAAGATGAAAAAACTTGTTTATCTTCTTGTTGATTTGTGAGCTTAAGTAGTGGCTTTTTACAAACACTAGATCGCTTTCCTTTATTTCTTCTCCGATTCTGCTTTCTTTCTGGTTTCTTCTTGTCTTTTGTTTTCTTACTCTAGTTTCTGCTGCTATTAGCTTCTTCTCTCACGAGGTTTCCTTGCTTTCTGTTTTGATTCCGAAATGTTCCAAAAGAGTTTGGTTTCCTACGTCTCCTAAGAAAAGTTCTGCAGGGGTATATCCCAAGGAGGCGGAGATGGTGTAATTTAACAGCAATACAATGGAAGTCACCTGTTCACTCCATGCTGCGTGATTCTCGTGGCAGAATACACGCATCAATCTGTTGATCTCTGCATGCATCCTTTCCACCGGGTTAGACGATGGGTGGTATGGTGCCGTGAGCATCACACGTATGTTGTACTTCTGCAATGTGTTCTTCCATTCATTACTTAAAAACTGTGGACCCCTGTCGCTGAGAATAACCGTTGGTTTTCCCAAATGCACGAAGTAAAATTTTGTTAAATATTTTAACAATAGCTTAGTATTCCCAGATCTCACCGGATATGCTACTAAGAACCTGGTAGCTAGGTCCATGACCGTAAATAGATATTTCTCTCCGTTCCTTGATGTCGGTAAAGGGCCAACTAGGTCAACCGCAACTACATCTCTCGGCCGTACTGCTTGCAACGATGAGATAATGCGATTTTTTCCTTGTCTTTGTGGCTTAGTTTCGGCGCACTTTTCACAGTCTCGCAACCACTTCTTCAAATCACTGCGCATCGCTTTCCAATAATAAGTGGAGGTAAGCAGCTTCCATGTTTTTGTGAAGCCGAAATGACCCATTTTCTCGTGACATTCCTGTAGCATGTTCTTGGTAAGGTGACTCGGAATGCAGATCTTTATCTCGTTATCGTCGTGAAAATCAGTGCGGACGAGGATCCCGTTCTCCAGGTGGAAAAACTCTTTCGCTCTCCTCCCCCTCCTGCTGCTTTCTTCAGTGTTGCCATCCACTAGATGGATAATTTCCAGCAACTTTGCATCCTTACGTTGCTCTTGCGCGAACTGGTCAGCGCTGTATCCGTGTAGCATTTGTTCAGCTAGGATAACATGATTCACACGTACAGTGGTCACCCCTTTTCCCTCATTGTAACGGGATAGTGAGTCAGGAACAGTATTATCTTTTCCTTTGCAATGTTGTATCCGAAACTTGTAATTTTGAAGTTGGAGGCTCCAGCGAGTGAGTCTGCTGTTCCAATTACGTGCTTGGTGTAGCCACTGTAAATTCTTATGGTCAGTTACGACCACAAATTCTCGTCCTGCTAAGTATATATGGAATTTCTGAATTGACCAGATTATAGCTAGGCACTCAAGCTCGTTGATGCTGTAAGATTTCTCTGCTCCTCTTAGAGACCTGCTCGCATATTGAATGATGCGCTTTTCGCCGTTCTTTATCTGATAGAGACAGCTTCCTAACCCCAGCATGCTAGCATCGCTCTGTATATAAAATGTGTCCTCGAAATCTGGGTGGTACAACTGTAACTCTCTACATACGGCCTCTTTTAGGGCGTCCATGCTTTTCTGCTGGGTTTCCGTCCACTTCCACTTCTTTTTTTGTCTCAGGAGCTCGTGTAAAGGCGCCGCCATCTGTGCGAACCCTTCGATGAACTTCTGGTGCCATAGGAACACTCCTAACAGTCGCTGCACGCCTTTGATTGAAGTTGGTTTTTTCAGTTGCCTGATGGTTTCAAATCTCTTCGGATGCTGTTGTATCCCATCTGGATTGATAATATGGCCCAAATATTCAATTTCGTGCTTGAAGAATTCTGATTTGTTTAGCTGTATCGTCATGCCGGCTTCTTTGATCTTACGTAAAACTGTCTCTAGGTGCCGTAGGTGTGATTGTATATCGTCTGAAAAAAATATCAAGTCGTCTATGTATGCCAAACAAAATCCATTTACTTCCGTTCCCAGCACCGCATTCATCGCGTTTGTGAATCCTTGCACTCCATTGGAGAGACCAAAAGGCATTGTTTGAAATTCATACAACTGATTCTCGAATAAGAAGGCTGTGTATGGTTTACTTTGATTTGACAGCTCAAGCTGCCAGAATCCAGATTTCAGATCTAGCTTTGAGAAGACTTTCTTTCCATGAAACAGTTGTAATATTTCATTTAAGTTTAGAGTTTTTACTTGTTGGAGTTGGCAACGCTGATTAAGTGCGCGAAAATCGACGCAAATACGTAGCCCCTTCCCCCCTGGCTTTTTTACTGCCAACAAAGGGTTGAGGTGGCATGACTTCGAGGGTCTGATTATGTCCCAGTCTAGCATTTCTTTTATTTGTTTGCGAATTTCCCCTCTATAGCTGTACGCAACTGGATACACACGTGATACCACAGGCTCCTCTCCTTCCACTTTAATGTCATGCGTGTAAAATTTACACCTGCCAGGTCTTTCTGAGAATACTTCGGCATGGTCTAATAGGATATTCTTAAAACATATTCCGACGTCACTGCAACTTTCGTTCAAATTATATACCAGTTTATCAATTTTTTCTTCTACACTTAATTTAGGGCATTCTTGGCTCTCGGCGAAAATAACAAAACAATTTTCCTCCTCTGAAAATTGGTTTTTATAATTTGTAAATTCCGCAACTTCTTGGGCTCCGTCGTTCCTTAAGCACACTTCCCCCTTACGTATATCTAAGGAAGCTCCATACTGTGCTAGAAAATCCATACCTAGGATAAGAGCGACGTTCAGATTCTTTATTACGTGCACGTCGATGAGGGTTTCCATTTTCCATAATTTTGCCCCAATAATAACATGTCCTACTGGTTTTTCCCTGACTTTTCCAGAAAAGTCAATTAAACGAATATCTTTACAGTGTCGCAATTGGGGGCTAGTGATATTCTTTGAAATTAATTTCCAAACCTCTGCAGCACACAGATTCAGTTCGCACCCTGTATCTAATATGGCATTAATACGGTGTTCATCAATTTTCAGCTCCAGCTGGGGCGTTACTGCGGGCCATAGCTTCTTACTCGCCAGCGTTGCCATCTCAGTCTCCTCCTCGTCATCCGACGCTTCGTTGACGAACCAGCAACTTCTAATTTCTATGTTTGTAATTGTGTTCATCTCCTCAGTTGAGAAAGTGGGCTCTAGGACCTGATTTCCTTTAATTCCTTCCAAGACACGAGCCGGTCTGTCATTGGAGAACGTTAGTTTTCCGACATATTTGAGGAATTATTCTGCATTATTGTTTCGGTTTGGTAAGCCGGAGCTTCTGGGTTTAAGTCCCGACTTGTCGTCGCTTCCTGCCATTTTGTGGAACTACGGTTGTTCTGCGGGCCACAGGTTGTTCTAACTAGGTTCACAGCCTGGTTTCTACCATATTCCCGGTCGGTGTCGCCTCTGTTGCGCTGTTGCCACCTCTGGCTTCTCCCTCTTTGGTCACGGTCAGAACGGAAGCTCTGGGCGTTGCGGTTGTTCCGCCCCCAGGCGTCCAAAAATCCTCGGTGGTTTTCGGTGTGGTATCGTCCTCGTCCATTATTTGAATTCTGGGCAGCTGCCATGTTCACTCGAGGGAAATTTTCTTGCCTTCGCTGTTCGAAATTTCCATTTTTCCCTCGGGGTTGTCTGTTTTCCCACGACGGTCGCTCGGATTCTCTTAACATGTCCAGATCATCTAATATTAGGGACATTTTATTTAAATCTTCTAGCGTGTCTCCTGTAAGCTGTCGCTGAACGAAGCTTGGATACATCGCTCGTATTGCAGTCAGGATCTCCACGGTGTCGATGCCGGGTTTCATAGTACGAAACTCGCTCACTCTTTCCCAGAAGAACCGCTTATACGTATCTCGGGAATTAGCTTCGAAACGTTTATTTCGTAGTTGTGTTATTCTTCTCTCCACAAGTTGTCTGCATTGGAACTGCTGCAAGAATGCTCTCTCGAATTCCTCGTAGTTGTTAAACTTCGGCCACTGTTGACCTAACCATATCTTGGAACTCCCCTTTAGAAGTTTCTGGATCAGCTTCAGGTAGTCAGATTGGTCGATCCCATACAACACACAATCCCTCCTAAAATCCTCAAGAAACGTAGAAGGTAGTGTTTCTTTCTTGTCTGGGTCAAAAGTCTCGAAATTCTCCAGACCGATTTTCGAAAAAAATCCCGCGTTGCGAATTCCCCGAGTTGGAAACACTGAGTTGCTCGGCCGGTATCTCTATACAGCTGTTTTCCCGCTGGCTAACGTCACGGCTGGTTGATGCTTGCTGGGCCGACTCGAAAGGGCTGTTCTCTGGGCGCGCCCCCCTTTGGGGATTTCGTCGATGATAATCTGCTGCTGGGCTGTCTTTAATTTCAGTTGAATCTGACCATTGGTAATAAAGTTGTATTTTTATATTTCTTTACCCGAGGCTCGGCCTCTTCTCTCGGGAAACAGGCTAGTCCTTCGCTCTCCGCCGTCCAACTCCCGGTGTACAGCCACCATCCAATGCATATTATTGCTTATTACGATGATTAATTGATTTACCTGATAATTAGCAAGATTTTATCGTTATAACCCACACACTTAGCAAAATTTCAATTTCTTAAAATTTGGAATAGATGAAAGTACTCGTAAACGAATCGCGAATCAACATTTCAGATTACTATGTAGCAACCTTGGAGCAAGGCTGCGCATAGCGTCAGCGTGTTCATTGGTGAAGCCGTCTTCCGTCACAACTTGCGCAGAGACTTGTTTTCGTCCGCCTGCTCCAGTGATATGTGGGACAGGATATAGAGAGCAGAGTGTGTGGAAGCAAAGCGCCCGATTACGTGTCTCCACGAGGGCCTCCCCTATGGCGCAGCGTCGTCGCCTTGTAATCCATGGGTCTCGACTTTGATCCCCGGTGGAGGCACTTTAAACTGTAGGTCCAGTTCCGATTAGCCTTACTGTGTATAAAGTGGACTTAAAACACCAACTCAACGTGACTCCACGAGACGTAGTGTGTGTAGCGTCATGTGCCGAACACTAGAAATCCCAAGATCACACACAGTATAAATGGTGGTATTCAGTGTTCGGAAAGTTATTTCGTAGATGTAAGTGAGTTACTGTTACCCATTTTAAAAAGTAACTCATGCTTATTGGAACTTGGAAAGCAGTGTTGGGCAGTAGCTAATTACTTGTTTAGAGAAATTCTGATTATAACTAGATAGTTTTCAAAGTAAATAGCTGCAACGAACCCGCGGTTCTTGCATTCTGAAGCAAAAGCGCTGTTGGTATTACTTGAGATGTTCAGCCTAAAATTTTAACAGATCGTCTCGGTTAATTGTTGATGGACAGCTCTCTGGCTTATCTTATTTGTCTTTTATTCTCATTGTGGTTTTATAATGTAGCAAATGCTTTTCGTTTTACAATATTGTTATTTTAGGTAGCAAAATGGGTAATTTAAATAGTTTTGGTTGGAAACGTGTAAATATTTGGGGCTAGCTACGCGTGCTCTATAGTTCTGATTTCGGCCACTTGATTAGAGCACCACCTTTATATAAGTAGCGTGTTAGGGTAGCGGAGCTGAGTTGACTGCGGGATTCCAACTGCCAAGGACCTGGTTCCTGGGGTGGAAGCCCCAGATGAAACTCCGCAACCAGGCCCCTGAAATGAATGAGTACTCCCTCAAGGTCTGGTTCTCGGGTTCAAAACCTGGGTAAATTTTCCCAGCCAGATCTTTCCGTCCGTTCCCAACTATGGGCGCACCGACGGACGTTCTATTATTTTTCTCTGTACGTTTATGAGTACAGGTGCACAGACAGACTATTCTCAATCCTATTTCCTCATCCGATTAATTCCCGTAACTTTTCTTTTCTTCTTGATGTTTAGTTGGGGTTATAATAGTATTTTGGTTCAAGTGCTTATATAAATATTGGGAGCTTGTATATAGTGTGTTTCATTTAACTAGGGTATAATTAGAAATAGCCAGAGCCTAGGAATTTGTTAAAAAGCCCATTATACTGTCAGGTGTCACTGCAGTCCAATGCAGAAATTAAAACTGTAAGGGCATTGTAATATATTTAGTCCTAAATTTGTGCATATCTCATTTTTGCCTGGTAATAAACATGATAATTCGAGTTCTGCTTTAGTTGTTTCAACCCAGCAAGCTATGAGATACTTTGAGTACCTGCCTACGACTGGTTACTAGCTAGCGTATATGGGTACACTTTTGCACACCCCACAAGTGTAGCGTGCAGTGTTGTAGTTACGTAGGCTGGCGGGAACGTTGCATAGCAGAAACAGTAAGAGAGTTATTTTTTAATAGGAGTAACTTTATCTTTTCAGTAAACTTATGAAAGTTTCAAGGTTAACTTAAAAATTTGTAAGCGGGGGCAGAATTAGGTTTGGAAACTCTGTTGTTACCTATTATTCTTATCGTGAAATCAACAATTAATTTTAGGTGCTATGGAAATCCAAATAACATTTATCATTAGGCAATTTAATCAACTTTACATAACTTGCTTTGGCAAACTGCACGTGTCCTTCAAGCTGGTTGGATGAGATGTTCAGCTTTCTCGTTTCTAACTGTGGGAGTGACATGTCTAGCTGTATGTAACATGTGGTTAGGACCCGGAACGTGTTTGAAACGCAGTACATCATCAGCAAACCCTTGAGCAAGATCTCTGTGAAACCTAAGATTGTCCGATGTACAGTCGCGGACAGTTCTGACTTGTAACGATCCCATTTAAACTCAATGGGATAATTACAACCTATAAGTTGTAAGCCAATGACTATGCTAAGAAAAGCATTGTGTAAGGAAACGTCAATCATCCAAAATAGTATTGACCTCCCCGATGGCGCCGTGGTAGCGTCGTTACCTTGTAATCAAGGGGTCCCGGGTTCGATACCCGGTGGAGACTGACCCTGACCCTCTGTACAGCATTCCAAATTTCCATCTCTTTAGAAACGACCGAGACACCCGGGGAGGCGGTACCGCTATTTTCGTTAAGAACAACCTTCTTGCCTCTAACGTAATTTCGGTCAATGAAAGTGACCTTGAAGGACTATGGGTGCGAGTCTCGTGCCCAAAAACAAATAAAAATATTATCGTAGGTTGCGGATATAGACCTCCTAGCGGATCGGTTGTAAAAGCGTGCGCAATCTTGCAAAGGATGATCAGTAGCTTACCACCGAGCCATCAATCAATATTCCTTGGAGATATGAATGTAAATTTGCTGAAAGATGACAAAGACTCAGATACATTAATGGAAACGTTATCAGTCCTAGGACACAAACAACTTGTTACTCTGCCTACAAGAATTACGTGGACATCCGAATCGTTAATCGACCACATTTATTCCTCGAACCCTCACTTGCACACAGTCACACGAACTGTCTATGAGGACATGAGTGACCATTTTCTCGTTTACACCACACTCAAAATTAATATAACGCGCACGCCAAGGAAGCTAATTACTACCCGTAAAATTCATAAAATATACGAACCTCATTTTTTCACCTTCGCGTCCTCTCTTCCGTTCTACGCAAGTACATCTCCCGACTTAACCGTGGACGACAAGGTCAGTCATCTGCAGTCTCTCATTTCGACTGCACTCGGCGAATTTGCTCCCTTGAAAACTCTCAGGGTGAGAGAAAGCAGGAAGCCCTGGATCACCCCTCAAATTATTAAATTAATTTCACAGAAGAACCGCTTGTTCAAGAAAGCGGTGGATCCTTCTTGTGACTATACGTGGGACCAATACAAATCTTTTAGAAATCATTGCACAACAATTACTAGGCAGGCAAAAGTAAATTACTACAGAGATATGGTGAACCAGACCACTAGCAATAACAACTGCAAATGGAAGGTTATCAATGAGATCACGGGTAGAGAATCAAAAACTACAATTAATCATTTACTAGTCGACAATGTCCTCCTAACGAGCCCGTCCGACATAGCTCATTACTTAAATATTCATTTTTCTAATATATGCAAAGCATCGGCGCAAGTTAATCCTCGCAATTCGAACATAAATATTCTAAGAAAAGACCCTAATTCAGCTGTTGTCCAACAAATTGAAGAGTTCACATTAAAATCTGTTACGGTCGATGAAGTTTTGGCAATTCTAAATAAATTAAACGTAAAAAAGGCAGGAGGTTCTGACGGCATTCCCAACAGCGTTCTGGTGGTTTTGGCCCCACTTATAGCTGAGCCCCTCGCCGACATAATAAACACGTCCTTCAAACGTGGCCAATTTCCAACGAACTGGAAGCACTCCATAATAACCCCAATTCACAAATCTGGATCTCCTACCCTAGCGTGTAACTACAGGCCGATTTCCTTAACCTCAACATTAAGCCGAGTTATGGAAAAAGTAATAGAGAAGCAACTGACAACTTTCCTGGAAGCCAACAATCTGATGTCTGATCGACAGTACGGATTCAGGAAGGATGTATCCTCGGAATTATTATTACTTAGTTTAATTAATGAATGGCGCGAGACACTGGACAAAAAAAGCAATTCCCTAGTTGGATTAATTTCCCTGGACGTATGCAAAGCCTTCGATACCGTTGATCACAATTTGCTAATAGAAAAATTAAAGAACAGATTTGGTTTCAATAGCAAAACAATTCTCTGGATGGAAAGTTTTCTCGCAAATAGAAAAATATCAACAAAAGTAGGATGTTCACTTTCCACCGAGCAGTCAGTGTCTGCAGGCATTCCACAAGGCTCTATACTTGGCCCAAAATTATTCAACCTATTTATTGACGATATCACACTAATAAATTCAGATTTATCGATTACTCTGTACGCAGATAACTGCCTTCTCGTCCATGTTGGAGATACGTACCAGGATGTAAAGGAGAAAATGGAAAACTCATTCCCCAAAGTATTAACGTGGTACAACATGAACAACCTGAAACTTAACGTTGCAAAGACGAAGGCCATGGTGCTTCACACCGGTAAGGGAATCCCGGCTAACACGATAGATATTACCCTTAATGACGCCAGAGTACCTTTGAGCAATCATTTAAAATATCTCGGAATCATTATCGACCCTCAGCTAAATTTTAATTATCAAATAAATAACTATATTCGTAGAATCTATCACCATATTTGCATATTTCGAAAAATTCGTAAATATCTTAATAGAAATCTGAGTAGACATTTCTACCTTTCATTTATTCGTCCTGTATTCGAGTATGGTGCTAGTCTTATTTTTGGCGGTAACATAACTCATCTGAAGAAGCTTGAAACTATCCAAAGCAATTGCTTAAGAATCATACACATGCACCCCCAAGAATATAATTCCCAACAATTGCGCAAGATTTACAATATAACTACAGTCACTTCGAGAATACATTACATCTACTTGAATAAGGTATTCCATAGCATACATAACAAATCATCTCCATTGCATAATAGGATTAAGCTCCGCTCAGAGTTCAGCACCCGAAACACCAGATCGTCCTTACATAGAGACCTAGTAATCCCCAAACCCAACAAAAGCAGATTTGGTCAGAAGTCTTTCTCGTACTTAGCAGCGGTAACCTGGAATTCACTCCCGACAAAGATCAAACTCAGTACCAGCAAAGCGCAGTTTTGTCGTCTTCTACGTTCACATGTCTATAAATTCTAACTCCAGTAATATTATTTTCAGTGCTTAACCCCCCCCCCTCCTCACCAACCCCATCCACACACATATATTTTAAAATTTTCATCCCTGTACTTCGAACAGCAATTCCATACACACTCATATCCAAACCCACACACCTTTACACTTTCATTTCTTCTAAATGTGTATAACTCTCAAACTTTCTTTATTTCATTGCTACTATAGAACACTATATATACTAATGTAAATTCATCACATTTTCCTTAGATGTAGCTTTTGCATATTTTTTTTTTTTTTTTTACTATATAGGGCATCAAGTCATTATTTGTATTAATTTTGTTCAAAATTAAATGTTGTATGGCTTAATTGTAACCCTATGGAAATAATAAATAATAATAATAATAATAATAACATAGTGGTTCGGATCCCATTTTAAACTGTAGGTCCAGTCCCAATTAGCCTTACTGTGCATAAAGTGGACTTAAAACACCAAATCAATCCAATCCAATCCAAAACAGTATTGGATTATATAATTTCTTTCCCAAGATTCCAATTTTGTTTGTTGCTGCTGTAGCTATATTTGATTCACTCCATCGAAGAAACAGTTTGTGTGTGTGTGGGGGGGGGGGGCAGGTGTTCAATAGAAAATAAATAAATTGCGAAAGATGTTTGGAATAAATATTTGGCTACCTGACATTAGCCTCTTTGAGAATTTGTACGTGTTACAAAATCCCGTGTTTGACCCACAGAGCTAGAGAGATGCAGAGTGTTCGAAAATCACGCAACCCGGTGTTTACGACCGTATAACGTAATAGCGAAACGGAATGAGAAGAAACTCTTTCTGCCAAGTGAATGCCCTGTATATTGGGAAAATTTAGAGAGACAAACATATGTAAGGACATGCATGTTTTAATCAGAAATAAGCAAAGTGTTGCCAAAGGTGGATTTTTTTTTATTTTTTGCAAATCGTGTGTATTGATGCACAGAACTCACTGAGGCAAATTATTGCAACATTTCACAATACCAACGAACAATTTGGATGGCCATCTATTGAATTTGACAGGAAAAGAACTTTGACGAAGTTTGAGAAACATTGCACAAGGGAATAAATGGGCTGCTCCAAAAATCGATGTTTTCACAATAGTACGAGGGACACTGGCAACACTGTTGCTGTCACGTGTCATTAACAAACGTGTTTCACCTCAGGCTATCGCACTAAGCATTTTTAACGACAAAAGAGAAAGTTGGTTACTGAACAATTTAGCATCCAGTATACTCTTAGCACACATGATTTGTTTTGTTCCAATTTTATTATTAGAATTAAAGCACTATGATCACTGAAGCAGACGGGAAACACACTTACACTATGTAAATTTTCTTTATAACCCTTCGCAATATAAAATCGGTCAATGCGTGAAGAACTTTGAGCTGTAAAATGTGCAAATCCTAGTTGGTCTCTATGTTTACAATTCCTGTAAAGTATTGTAATGTAACTGTAATGTTTTTTGTTAATTCAAGAGTGCCCGAGAAAAATTATAACCAGGTTGTTGATCTTGCCTATATAGGACGGAATTGAAGTCACCTGCCACTAACGCATTTAATGTATGCGATGTTAATTCTGAACGTAGGATTGTAGAAAAAGAAATGTTCCCGTTCATTCTTATTGTGACTTCCTGATAGCGCATATACATTGCATAAAAACAGTGGACCTAATTCTGCACTTTTTAGTCTTCCTGATGGGTGGAGGGTAACATTATGCAAATTAATTCTTTGATGCATCGCTATTGCTGTGCCTTGATATGTGGCGGTAAAATTATTATGAACATTGTACTTTGCCAGAGATGAAAAATTGTCCATGCCTGCCTCTTGTAGGAAGGCTACATCAATATCCGACTGTGCCATAAAATCATTTAATGCCATAAGATTATTCTGACTTTGTAATTTGTTAAGGTTAATCGTTGCTAATATGAATATGTCCATTATGGATGTAAGGATCTAATTTAAGCAATACATTAATAATTGTTAGTACATTACGCTTTGCAATTGTTCCACTTTTGACGCTTGGGCAAAATCACTCATATCTCTTCGTCACTACCTGAATCAAGAACTGTACGCATTACTGTATCTGTCCCTTCCCCTATTAGTTCTAAACTTTTCTTCTTTTCCTAAAAAAGGGGTCGGTTAAATAGGTTTTCACTTGTGGTCTTAAGCTGTACTTCTGCTGCTGTACTTACCTCGTCATCCTTTTTTTGTTTCTTCGGACGTAAGGTCATATGGTTTGTAGCAGTTTCCCTCGCTTTCCTGGCGGATCGTGAGCGGTTTTTTTTTTAGGGTAGGTTCTGGAAATTCTGCATCCGCGGAAGTCGAACTTTTAGGGATTTGGGAGTCTTAATTCGGAATTTCGAATAGAGTAATTTGAACTATAGATTCATTTCCACTTACACTTTCACTTGCACTTTCGTGCACACTTTCCCTGTTACCATCACTTGCATTATCTTCTTGCGGATTTAACTGTGGTGGATTGGGAATCGTAGTACTTGCATTTGGTTCGTTGTCTTCAGTGGCTACCATCTGCTCCTGTTGTTCCTTGTTGTCATCTGGTGTCGCCGGTACTGGTAATGGTTCTGGTATTCTGGTCTTGAACAGTTGATTTCGTATGAGGGTGTGAAGAACGGGGGAGGGTATTTTCCACGGCTGCAGCGTATCCTGTAGTACGTGTCGACCTTGCCACCCTATGCTGGCACTCATGCTGTAGGTGATCCTGTGCGCCACATCTAAAACCGAGTTTGGGTTGCCCTTTATACGTAGTCCAATAATGCTCTTCATTGAACATAATATAAGAAGGCACCGTTTTTTATAGAATGATACGCACTATCTTCCTGCCTGTTCTCACTGGATAAGGGAGTGAGGTGGAATATGCGTCATCTCGTACTGTTTGTACTGTTCCGTATTTAGACATTTCAGTTGTTATATCACTTTCTGGTAATACCATGGGAACTAGATGAATACGAACGATTGTAACAGGTTTGTGTGCTTTGTGTACTGGAATTTCATATTCTCCCGTGTCGTCTGAGAATACGAAAGTTCCAGTACTACGTGCTATTACTTCCTTGCAGAATTGCTCGGTGCTTACTTTAACAAACACTTGGTGTTTTACGAAGTCTACTTTAATACTCAAAACATCCGCAACGCGTAATTTCAATACATCTCTCAGCCATTCGTGAATGGCAAGCGTAGTCTTCCTTTGCTGCACTCTTCAAAATAAAATTGCAAAGTGTTTAACCTTTTGACCGGCATATCTGGGAAATTACATACGTTCACTTAACTTCACTGCTACAGAGCTTTTCGCTCTGCTGTAGTAGTTATGTTCCCGGATATAGTCCGATAAATCAATTGATTGGAAAAGATCGATGAAAGATCAATTGATGATAAAGGGCGGTGGACAAGCAAGCATTGTTTATTTTTGGATGGAGGCCAGAAATGGGCGGGGTTTGAGATATGTGGATGTGTTTTGATTGGGTTTTGGGGTATGGGGAGATGGTGGCGTGGGCTGGTGAGTGAGAGTGTTGCCCGAGAAAGGTGAAAGGTTACAGATGAGCGGTTGGAATGACGAAATCAGGATGTGAGTGTGGGACTGTTGGCTGATATGGAAGTGGGGTAGAACAAAGGAGGTATTGTGGACGGTGTAAAGGTTGGAGATAAAGTTCGTTGTATGTTTCCTGGAGATGTTTGTGCGTGTTTATCAATAGTGGTGTCATTGTATGTGTGGTCGGTATAGGGTAACGACCGTATAGGGTAACGACCGATGGAGGGAGAAGTGAAAAAGGAAAAAGTTGTGGAGAAACAGGGAGTAAATAAAGTAAATAGAAAAAAAGTACAATTTGCGGAAGGGGATAGTGTGTATAGTATTCCGGGGTGGGAAGAGGATAGGAGGGGTACGTGGGCGTTGGACGCTTTGCGCGAGAGGATGCGCAGAGAAAATAGGTGCGTGATAAGCAAGGAGGATGAGGTATATAAGGACAATTGATCTGTTTATGTTTACATCACAGTGAGCACCCTGTGTGACCATCGTCTTCTTCCAGAGATCCCAGAGACTACCTTTCAGAGTCGATTTCGAAGTGATTTACCAGGTATATAACGGTATCCGGAGGTAAGTATAAAAATGGGTATAGTATCGTGGATGATGAAATTTATTGGAGGAATGATCGGGATGACTTCATCTCCTGATCGATCAGAGAAACCGGTAACTAGACAGAGTTCTCGTCCGTTACCGACTCCTCCACAATCACCACGATCATCGATACGGTCAGGAATGTTGTCGAAAAAAGAGACATATGTGAATGTCCCTAAATATTTTACGGAGAATGAATTTCGAAAGGTGTGGGAAGAAAAGAACGCTGCCCAACACGGGTACGAAAAAATTAAACGTTATAGAAAGAACAGTATCGATGATGCTGGTGAATTGTCGAGGAAGAGAAAACGTGATATGTATAATGTAAAGTGTAATCCTATGTATGGGTATACAGAGTGTTCTCCCGAAAAGACTGTGTATCAGACATATCCTGTAACAGTTAATAGATCAAAGAAATTTAAAAGTTGTAAATCGGAAATATTTGGACATCAGAATACAAAATTGATTATTTTTGACGCCCCTGTAAGGTTCAGAGAATCCTTTTTAATTACCGTCTACAATCAAAATTTAGTGTCTGAAACGTTTTTGGAAGTTGAAAATAACGGTTTTCCGATCAGTATGCGTTTTATTAATAATCGCAGAGCAGGTTTATGTGAGACACACTATCTGTTCGAAAGAGCACCTGTATACGGGCATTTGTCGTACGGTATATGGACGAGTCGTGTAGCTAGTGAAATAGCGACACACGGATACAATGCAGGACCTTTTATTTTAGTATCAGGGCTTTCCTCATTGGATTGTATCTGTATAGAAACAGAATCGGAATTAAATTCGGAGTATTTAGATACATCTGAGTTACATGCTCCTCCACGTTGCCGGGCAACAAAATATATCATGATGGCGAATGAAAGACTGAATTGCGACCGTACCGATGTCGAATTGACACGGTACGAAAATTTGGAAAATCTGCTGAATAACGAAATTCCTCAATTATATAGGGTTGGCTGCCACGGTAAGTATATGATGGTAGATCATTGTGATGTTGCAACGTTAATGCAGATATTTCGGAGAGAGTACCGAGAATCTGTATTAACACTGGGGGAGATATTCCGGTGGTTTCGATACAGTGTGTCCCCTGAGGACCTGATAGGTGAAATATTAGGAGTAAAAGGCCCTACATTGGATCTGGAAGAATTATCGGATTATTGTTACAATCCATTACGACGTGATGATGTAAGAAATAAATATTTTTTTATTTCTAGCCTTCACAAAGTAGAAGAAAAATTCAACAGAACTTTGACCCCACCTCACCGTGAATTCCCTAACATCATCGAGGAGACCGATACATCAGAAGTGGAAGACGTGTAAAATAAAAGGTGAGAAAAAATATTACCTATATTTATTGATAGATTATAAGTCGCCGTCCTCTTCATCCGTGATATCTATAATGGAAGGTGTAATAGGAGGAGACGGTGACGCCGCAGCAGGAGAAGGTGGCGTAGCAGCAGGGGACGGTGGCGTAGCAACACGAGGGACCGGCACAACGGCGGGAGGAACAGGCACAGCAGGAGGGGGTTGCACAGCAGCAGGAGGAGGTGGTGCAACAACACCATTCCGGACGAGTTCCAGGAGAGGCTCCGGTACCAACCCGAAGAACTGAACGCCTCGTTCTTCGTGGATACGACGGAGCCTGAAAAAAAGAAGGGAGTTAGAATAATAATATTTCATATTCACACATAAATCGGAAGTTGTATAGATAGGGTGATGATGCAATAGATATAATTGAAAAAATATATTACCTTTCCTGGATCTCGCCGATCTCTGCCTCCAACTCTCTCCTAAACTCTTCCCGCCTGGCTAGGAATCCGTTGTTCGCGGTAACGGCACGTTGGAGTGTTTCCACGAAACGGTGTCCGATACCCTCTAATTCAGCGCCCAAACGGTCACCAGTTGTCTGCGCCTCCACATCGACTCCTGCCACTCTATCCGTGTACCGGCGAAATGCCCTCTGCATGTTTCGGATTTCTTCCTGTACATCGGCGTTAGCCATATACAGAAGGAAGGTCTCTAAAAGAGCCAACCCCCGATTGTTCTAAAACAAAAATGTATAACTGTAATCAAGGTGTACGTGCGATATATCTAACATATTTTCTTTATATTTTCAGATATGGCATCCCTACCATTTGAATTCAATGTATTGCATGGGAATCTTAAAGATGCAGAACATTCCGGGGAACGAAGGAATCTGTGGAGCAAGGTCCAAGCTCGCCAAGTGGAGAGACAGATCGCATGCTACATAGATTTCTGCGAGGAGAACGGGTTAGCAGAGAACCTGATGAAGAACCTGGAGGAGGTCTGCCGTGATATGGAAGTCCAAATCGACACGCTCACTAAAATGTTTAGTTACATATCAGAAAAAAAGAACACGTCCCCAGTATTTGGGGATTTTTTGGAAAATGTAAAACAGGCACAGTATGTGCCATCTCATTTATCCCTTCGTGTATGTTTCGAAATGATGGAGGTTTTCAAAAATATTAGAAAACAAAAAACTGAGGAGACAAAAAAGAACGATGAAAAGGAGATGGAGAGTAAAATGTCAGAACTTCTAAAGAAAAGAAAATTGGACAAATAAATACTAACACCACTAATACACTAACACTTTTGTCCGATTTTCGTTTGTCTACACCCGAAAAATTAAATGAGAAAGTGTATAGGTGATTTAGTAAATGAAATGTATATATTTTAAAATATAACTAGATGGATATGAAATGTTTGTAATAAAATATAATCAGAAAATATGTTATTTTTATATTAATATGAAATACCTGTATGTTAATTACGTTTTTCTCATAATACATTGGTGACATAGCTGTTTTATAATCAGAGTTCCGGATCTGCTATTCCATAAAAATGGTTCGAATCCGATTTTACTATGGTGACATGTCTCATAATTAAGGTCCCGGGTTCGATACCTGGTAAAAATACACAGTAATTCGAACTCTTGATTTTGATTGGTTGTTTAAAGTCCACTTTATGTACAGTAAGGCTAATCGGGACTGGACCTACAGTTTAAAGTGGAATCCGAAATGTGTCTCCACCGGGAATCGAATCCGGGACCTTGATTACAAAAGGTAAAAATACACAGCAATTGGAACTCTTGATTTTGATTGGAAAGTCCACTTTATGCACATTAAGACTAATCGGAACTAGACCTACAATTTAAAGTGGGATCCGAAATGTGCCTCCACCGGGAATCGAATCCGGGACCCTTGATTACAAGACGACGACGTTACCACTGTGTCATCGGGGAGGTCTAACAATTCGAACCCCGGTGTAAACTGGAGGTCTAGTTGTGATTAGTCTCTTTACATAAAATAAGTTAGAAACAGACAAACATGCAAATTACTTACCAAGTTTCCGTTCTCCATTTCTGTTCTGTTACAGACGATAAATGTGAAGAAAGACTGCTATAAATATTCCATATATATTGACGGTATAGTTTGATCCAAATTTTGTAACATCCTCCGTGTATCATTTAAAGGTTAGCGGTCAAATTATAATCGGGAATCTGGAAACATATTTTACAAGTTGTTTTGACATTCTAAAGGTTATAGAGGTCACGTAGCAGTTAGTGGGAAACATATTTTACAAACTGTTTTGACGTTCTCTGAAAGTATCTCTATGTATCATTCTAAAGGTTAGAGGTTACGCAGCAATTGGCAGTCTCGAGAAGGTTCTTTGTCACATTTGAGAGTATTGAGAAATAATGAAGGAGTCGATAAACTCTCGAGTCTTTTTCATTCTCCGGTGTTTATAAATTCTGTGTTTCAATATCTCGGTAGACGTAGTAATGTTTAAAAGTTAAGGATGAAATTGTGATCAACAGTTTTGAGATGAGGGTTAAAGGTTTACAAGAAGAATAAACCCTAAGGAGGTTATTTGCGGTCGATCTTTTACGAAACTACACAGAACAGACACTTTAAAATATGGAACCTTGTGTGAAATGATGTTTATTGAAAACCAGGGCAGGCCCGGGCCCCCTAGGAAATGATGAATAACGATTCCTGAAGTTATGACTGCATGTTAAAACCAGGGTCGGTCCGGACCCTTGGGAAATGGTGAATAACCATTGTAACGTTATTTCTGTATGCATATCGAAAACCAGGGGCGGCCCGGGCCCCCTAGGAAATGATGAATAACGATTGTTGAAGTTATCACTGCATGTTAAAACCGGGGCCGGTCCGGACCCTTGGGAAATGGTGAATAACCATCGTAACGTTATTTCTGTATGTATATCGAAAACCAGGGCCGGCCCGGACCCTTTGGAAAATGGTGAATGACCTTTGACCCCGACCTTTAATTTTTTTGAACTTTTTTTTTTTTTTTTTTTTTTTTTTTTTTTTTTTTTTTTTTTTTTTGAACTTTTTTTTTTTTTTTTTTTTTTTTTTTTTTTTTTTTTTTTTTTTTTTTTTTTTTTTTTAAATTTTTGGCAAATTTCCAAATCGTTATATCTCCGTGCCTAATTGAGATAGAAGGATGATCGATAGGTCGTTGAACTCGGAATGAAATCCTCTTTCTATCGGAAAAGATTTCATCATTCTAGGATCAACAGTTTCCTATTTCCTTTATTACCAATCGAAGACTCCCCTTCCGACCACTCTACTAAAAGGTCTCGATGTGCAGATTCCGAATCTGTAACGGTTTTCAGGCTAACTCAATCAGCAACACGACTATGTCTCTTTGAAATGTTTACGTTTTCTGAAATTTTGCCAAGTTTTAGGTTATCAGGCAATTTGACCTCTACAATTGTTGTTCTATTTTATTAGAAATATCTTTTCATTATCGAAGACTTTAACCTTGTTTATAGATAAGAACCAGGAAACCGTTACACATTTCTAGAAAGTCTACAATACAACCAGGAAACCGTTAGATAAATCATTAAAACAAAAGGGGTCGTAGATACCGGAAAGATTGTTACTTATTTCCTGGAAACCTATAAATCAGACAGTAAAACCGTTAGAATCAGTATTGTGATGCTGAGGTATATAACATAGACACCCTCTTTCGTGAGTAGTTTCTGGAATACTATTATCCTCCTATCATGGACTTACAGTTATCTGCTGACGAATTGTTAGTGTTATATCGTAACGGGTATTACAAAACAGCTGACCAGTTACGAAAACTACTGGCGTACATTGCACAAAGGATAATTGAAGGAGAGACTGTCTCTTTAGTTGAAGAGTATGATCAATTACTACGGGCAGTAACAACAACAACAGCAACACCCGAACTTTTCGGAAAAGGAGTATCATCGCCACCGAATATTCACACATCCGATACTGCATCATCTCAAGGAACTTCAAGGAATGCCGTATCCAGACCAGACCCGGAACCTCTACCTGGACCGTCTTGGAGAGAGGACCCCTTACCGACAGTTGAACAGTCACCTCAGAATATTTCTGAATCACATAGAAGAGGTAAGAAAAGAAAACGTGATACAATACCTCGTGAACACATAGGAAATATATTGTTACACAATATTCAGGAACGTGAATACCCTAAATTTCGTTCCAAGGGACAACGTGTGGAATTCAGTTTCTCACATCCTCCAGAAAATGTTGACCCTCACAGTTGGATTCGTCAAGGTGTTGAAAACCTTCTCACCTATGTGAAAAAGAATGCTAAGGACGGAGATAAAATAGGTTTAACACTATCTAACATATCCGACCCAAATGTAAAAGATATTTATATCGGATGGCATAGAAGTGATCAGTTACATAGTGATATGGTATGGACTGTTATGCATAAAATACTACAAAGTGCAAAAACATTTTCAAGTACAGACCGTTTAATTTTACGGGCTGACCGTGTTGATATACCTGTCGGAGGAGGAGGAGACGGTAAGCGTGCCTATTGTTTACCAAATTATATCCTAAGTACACTGAAGAGAAGTGTTGTCAGTGTACCAAATAGAAAACAACCTCTTTGTTTAGCTGAAGCTTTGGTTATAGGGAAAGCCTATGTAGATAAAGATCCATCGTATACACAATACAGAAAAAATAGAAATCTTCTTAGACCTGTTTTTGAACTAATGCGAAAGGCAGGTGTAAATCTAACAGACAATACGTGTGTCGGAAGTGGAATTCCTGAACTCAAAAAATTTCAGCAAGTTCTTACAGAATATAAAATCACTGTGTACAATAACCTTCGTGATGTTAAAGATATTCTTTTTGAAGGAGAGGTCGAGAATGTCTCCAAATACATATATCTTCTATACGACAGTACTCGGCAGCATTACGATGTTATTGTGAACCGTGTTGGAGCTTTTGCAGCAAAACAGGAATGCCAGGGATGTAACGAACTTATATTTTGTAAACCACATATTCATCAGTGCAAACAAATGTGTTCCATGTGCCGCGCAATCCCTCCATGCGTACCTGAAACAGGAGTTTATAAAACATGTCAAACATGTCACAGGATTTTCAAAAATGAGAAATGTTTTACAAATCATGTTTCTACACTATTTCGAAACGGTACAGTATGTAGTGAAATCCAACAGTGTCCTCGATGTTTTAGAATTGTTCTCACAAATAATTCGTATGAGAAAGTACATAGGTGTAACATGAAATACTGTACTGTCTGTAACTGTGTGAAACCTATAAATCATATGTGTTACATGTCCATTCCAAAAGCTAAACAGAATTCGAAATTTCTATTTGTGTTTTATGATTTCGAATGTTATACTGATATTCCGTACTGCGATAAAGAAAAAACTTTTCTTCATGTTCCGAATCTGATCGTGGTACAAACAGCCTGCCATGCATGTCATAACGAAGAGGATTTAACAGTTTCGTGTTCTGTCTGTGGTACAAGACAGTTTATATTCTGGGATGATCCTGTAGAAACATTTCTCTCCTATCTCGAACTGCAACATAAGTTTTCCAATATAACTATTTGTGCACACAATGCACGAGGTTATGATTGCACGTTTATATTGAGAAAAATGTTGGAAAAAGGGATGAAACCTCGTATAATCTTGGATGGAACCAAAATCATCAGTATGACGTACCAAAATCTCTACTTTATCGACAGTCTTAATTATGTTCAAACGAATCTTGCAGGGTTTTCAAAACTGTTCGGTCTTCCAGTGCAGAAAGGATATTATCCGCATTTGTGGAACACATACAAAAATCGAAATTACATAGGACCTACACCTCCTCCTTCTGCATACGGATATGAATATATGAAAACAATTGAAGATCAGACAAATTTCATGTCTTGGTATGATACTGAATGCAAAAAAAATATGCCTTTCAACAACAAAACAGAACTACTCCAATATTGTATTAAAGATGTTACTCTGTTAAGACAAGGATGTCTGAAACTGAGACAGAATTTTCTGGATATATGTAAAATAGATATTTTTAGGAATTGTATCACTATAGCATCAGCGTGTTCATTAATTTACAGACATAAATTTATGCCCGCTGACACTATAGGAATAATTCCTAAAGGAGGTTACCATCATGCAGATAAAATGTCAAAATTTGCGTTGAAATGGTTGACCTATGTTGAAGAACAAAATCACATAATACTTCTCCACGGCGGACGTACTCGTGAAAAATATGTTTTAGGAGGACGTTATAAAGTAGATGGATATCACGAGGAGACAAATACAGTGTACGAAGCGCTTGGTTGCTTCTGGCACGGCTGCAGACGATGCATATCAACAAACAGGGATATGTATCCTAAAGATATCACGGAAGATGAAAACACCCAGGAAAATGATGGTCAAACTAATAGTGACATGCTAAACACTGCAGCTTTTAGATACGAAACAACATGTCGTAAACTTGCAGCTTTACGTTCTGAAGGTTACCATGTTGTCACAATGTGGGAATGCGATTTTGATAGAATATTAAAAACTGATCCTGAACTCGATAGACATCTATCTACACACCCTATTGTCTGCTGTATTCCTTTAAATCCGAGAGATGCCTTATATGGCGGAAGAGTTGAAACAGTCAGAACTTATTACAGAATCAAAGAAAATGAGAAATTACAATACAACGATTTTACAAGTTTGTACCCTTATGTGAACAAATATTGTACCTATCCTGTAAGGCATCCTACCATATTTTTAGGAAATTCTATTCCTCCAGTCGATGAAGTTTTAAACATGGAAGGACTTGTGAAATGTACAATTCTACCCCCTACAACCCTTCTCCACCCTGTTTTACCCTCCAAAATAAATGGAAAACTGATGTTTGTATTATGTAAAGAATGTGCTATCACACTAAAATGTGAAGGTATTTGTGAACATTCAGATGAACAGCGTGCACTTTCAGGAACTTGGGTTATCGCAGAAGTACGTAAAGCTTGCAGTTTAGGTTACAGAATGTTAGAGATGTCGGAAGTGTGGAAATATGAAACATCTATGTACAATCCTGTTACACAAACTGGAGGACTGTTTGCTGAGTATGTCAACACATTTTTGAAAATAAAACAGGAAGCCAGTGGGTGGCCTACTTGGTGTCAAAACAGAATGGATAAAGAAAAATACCTACAGGACTATTTTGATAAAGAGGGGATTCTATTGGAGGAAGACAATATTGAGATCAATCCTGGAAAACGTACTTTGGCTAAACTTTGTCTTAATTCTTTATGGGGCAAATTTTGTCAACGAGATAACCTTTCCCAAACATCTATTATCAAGGAGTCGAAAGATTTCCTCGATAAAATGACCGATCCTAATATAATTATCGGAGGAGTTATATTTATCAATCAGGATACTGTTATAGTAAACTGGAAATATGTTGAAGAGGCAATCACCCTGAACAGAAAAGTAAACGTTCCTATTGCAGCTTTTACGACATGTCATGCTCGTTTGAAACTGTATGAACTTCTTGAAAAATTGGATGACAGGGTATGTTATTGTGACACAGATTCGGTGATTTACATAGATAGTCCTGAAATGGAATATCATCCCCGAACAGGTGATAAATTAGGGGATCTCACCGATGAATTAAGTGATTTCGGTCCCGATGCAATTTGTGAAGAGTTTGTCTCAACAGGACCAAAAAGTTACAGTATGAAAATTAAAAAACCTCTTTCTGAACCCCAATATATCTGTAAAGTTAAAGGGATCACTTTAAACACTTCCACATCAAAATTGGTCAACTTTGATACTATGTGTGATATGATGAACAATGAAAAATCTGACGTTACAGTAGAAAATATCTTTAGAATTAGAAGAACAAAACAGTTTCAAGTTATCAGTACAAATGAAAAGAAATTGTTTCAGCCAGTATTAATGAAACGTTTTTTTGACCACCGACATTTATCATTTCCTTTCGGATACCGTACAGATTAGGTTATAAATATGTCTGTAATCCTAATCTGTAATAGGTATTGTAATAGGTTTTAGGTCCAAAGTTCAAATTTTTGTTTCAGTATTTTTTATATTGTATACTTGTATTATATAATCTTGTACAAAATAAATATAAAATGTAGTAATAGTCTGGTAAACCGTCATTTTCTTTCAAGTTCCTGGATACAAATCTGTAAATTTTTTGCTTAATATAAAATGTTTCCTAAACTTATCCATCCTTTTACAATGATGGTTTGTGGAGCATCAGGAAGTGGAAAAACTACTTTTGTAACAAAACTTGTCAATTCTATTTTTTCTTTTGTCGAAAAACCTGTTAAAAAAATAGTGTGGTGTTACGATCAGGAAAATAGTATCCCAAAAAATATTGGTGATGTGGAATATCATAAAGGAATTGTTAATTGGCAATCATGGAACGGAAAAACTCCTACCCTTATAGTGCTAGATGATCTTATGATGGTTGCTGAAGGAGAAAAAGTTGCAGATCTTTTTACGAAAGGTAGTCACCACAAAAATATTTCAGTTGTTTTTATAACACAGAATCTTTTTCACCAAGGAAAAAATTGTAGAGATATTTCTTTGAACGTAAAACATTTTGTTATATTTAAAAATCCACGAGATATGAACCAATTTACTGTTTTTGCACGACAACTTCAACCTCATCGCATGAAGGAACTTGAAAAAGTATATATAGATGCAACAATAGAACCTCACAGTTATTTGTATATTGATCTTTCCCAGTCAACACCGGATCCTTTACGTTATCAAACAGATATTTTTAATACAGATCATTCAACCATATATCTTCCTCAGGAATGCCTGAAACCTCGAGATGAAGAAAACGAGGAAGAGACGTACCAACTTACGTTCTAAACAGAATATTTCTTTTAAAACACATTCACCTTTTTTGCACATATTGAAAAATTCCCCAACAAAAGTTCGTAAAACATTATTGAAAAGTGCTCCCAAAAAAACAATCCGTTTTATCAGTGAATGTTGTCTGAATGTTTTAAAAGGCAATATAAAACTTCGGCCGTCTGTAAAGCATCGTCTAACACCTTACAAAACTGTTTTACGTAGACTTGTAAAACCTAAAGTAAATATCGAGAAACGAAGAAAAATTCTTGTTCAAAGAGGAGGGTTTCTACCCCTACTTTTAGGATCTCTATTATCAGGTCTTCTAGGAACTCTCATTCCACATTAATAATGACACCTGTTTACAAAAAAATGATTGTTCTTTCACCAGAACAATTGACACGTATTCGCGGTTCCGAACAGTCTATAAATCAAAAATTATCTGTTCTGGATAAAAAAATGAACGAAATTTTTAAAATGAAAAATATACCAGATGACCAAAAATGGCGTCTTTATAGAAAAGAATTGGATGAGTATTTATGGTTGAGTCGAAAATCGAAAGAACCATTAGAGATTCCTATTATCCAGGATAATGGTGATTCTAGTATTTCACCAGGATCAACATATTTTCCTCCAAACCTGGTAGAAACATTACCACGTAATACAAGACAGCAGTTAGAAAATATTATTGATGAGTATCAATCTACAGCCCAACGTCTAATCGAAAAAGATCAGGAAAAAACGCTTCCGGAACCGAGATCTTTAAATTTTTCATCGTCATCATCACCAACGGAGATTCCTGGTCCGTCTCGTAAACGAAAACCTGCGAAAAAAAAGAAGAAAAATGTTGTCTTACGTGTTTCCAGAAAAACTTCACCATTTTTGAGAACACCTGATGCATACAAACTCGTTCCTTTAAGAAAAAGTCGTAGACAGAGAGACCAATCATGGGAGTCCCTAAAGTAAAATATGATAAAATTCTTGCTAGAATATATTACGATCCTCAACACAGAGCCTCATTTTCATCTGTGGATCGTTTATGGAAAGCTGTACGAGATAGGAATATATCTCGTGATACAGTAAAAAATTGGTTAATGCACCAGGAAACATACACTCTCCACAAAAGTGCACGAAAAAGGTTTCCTCGAAACCATTACAATGTATGGAACATAGATATGCTCTGGGAAGCCGATCTTAACGATATGACATCGATACAAAAACATAACGACGGATTTAAATATCTCCTAACAGTGATCGATGTATTTTCAAAATATGCTTATGCATTACCCCTAAAAAATAAAACAAGTAATTCTGTAACCGAAGCTTTCAGAACCATTTTTGAACAAAGCAAAAGAAAACCTGCCACATTACAGACAGATCAAGGAACAGAATTTACGAATTCTGTGTTCCAGAATTTTCTGAAAAATGAACAAGTAGACTTTTCGATCGCAATTAACCACCCTGTAAAAGCAAGTATAGTGGAACGTTTTAACCGAACGTTAAAAGAACGAATGTGGAAATATTTTACAGCAAAACAGACAAGACGTTACATAGATATTTTACCTCAACTTCTTGAAGGTTACAATACTGCGATCCATCGTTCCATAGGAATGGCACCTCAAGATGTAAACGAAACTAATGTTTACACAGTGTGGAAACATCTCAATAGACACAACAACCGTATCTCACACACAATTTCAGATTTGAAAGTTGGGGACATTGTGCGAATTTCTGTTGTTAAAGGACATTTCGAAAAAGGATACGAACAATCGTGGTCACGAGAACTTTTTAAGATTCATTCCGTCGTTCAACGGCAGCCGGTACCTGTTTACATATTGGACGACTTAAATGGTGAACCTGTAAAAGGAACATTTTACAAACAGGAGGTTCAGAAAGTATATTCGAATCCTGACGAAGAGTATAAAATTGATAAAATTTTAAAAACACGAGGTAAAGGTAAAAATTTAGAATACCTTGTTCGTTGGCTGGGTTATCCCTCCAGTTTTGATTCATGGATCAAGGCATCATCGCTAAAACCGATAGCAGACAACTAAACCTCAATATATATCGAAATATATCACCATTTCGAATCAGTGAGTTCTTCTTGTTCAGTCAGAATGGATGATAATTTCTACATCTACCTCCCATCGTCTTCATCAGAAAAATACTTTTCAAACAACACATTAACTCATTTTACTGTAAAATTGGCAAAACGTATCGATCTGCCTCCAGATTTGTGGGAAGTCGGTTTAGCAGAATTATGTCATTCAACTCTTTATGATAACGTTCTGGAAACAGATTCAGGACAACTAACATTTCCTGTTCGAACATATACAAATGTTGACGACTTGATTTCGTCGATCGTAACTTCCCTTCCCGATAATCGAGAAATACGAAAATCTGTGCTTTACAAATTCTGGCATCTTCTGGCTGACCCGCAATGGAGTTCATTCGAGTCATCTGTTTCTACAGATAACACACTATATATTAACGATCAACCGTTTTATTTTCCTGCAGCTACTTATACAATAGATGATCTTATTTATTTCCTGAAAACCAACCCTGCAAATGTAGCTATTCCTACTCATCTTCGATTCTATTTTAAAGCTGCCGTATATAAACACTTGTCCGAAACAGGAATGCTCGACCCTGAACCCGATGCCTCTGTAGACAATACAATAACACCGATAGATTTAACAGACGACTATGCTAAATTTCGATATGATATATTAAAATCTATCTACTCTTCGCACGTAATATCTAATAACGTTGTCGATAAAAATCCTTACATATTTGTATATTCAGATATTGTAAAACAACAGTTGGTCGGTGAAGAAATGATACGTCTTTTACGTCTTACTCGAAAACAATGTTCAGAAGTAGATACCACATGTACGATACCTGTAGCTCATCACACATTCAATCCGATTCACTATGTTTCTCTGGATAAAAGTTCTTTTGAAACAATAGAAATTACTTTAAACGATCAAAAAGGAAATTTTTTACCTTTAAGAAACGGTTCCGTTCCTACTATCGCTGTTTTACATTTTCGTAAAAAAACAAAATCCTTTTAAAAAACCGACATAACACTATTTTCTCAGTCTATATTGGTAAACGAATGAGTCATCATGAATTCGCAAGCAGAATATTACACAACCCAAATACATGGAGGAATCGGACCCATTTTTCGTTCTAACAGAATTCAGAAAGGAAGAGGATTAGGTTCTCTTTTTGCTGGACTTTTCAGAATGGTGAAACCTCTTCTCTGGAGTGGTGCAAAAGCTATCGGAAAAGAAGCTTTAAAAACTGGTGCTAATATTGTTACAGATATTGCAACAAGTCAGCAAACCCCGAAAACTATTGTTCGTCAGCGAATACGTGAAGCCGGTCAGAATCTTAAAACTAGAGCACAACAAAAAATCGATTCTCTGACAGGTTCGGGTATAAGAAGAAGAATTGCAAGAAAAAATACCCATTCGGTGTTAAAACGTTCAGGTACCCGTACTAGAACCTCGAGAATCAAGAAAAAACGTACATCCGTAAAACGTCGAAAAACATCATCGAAATCTAGGAAAACACGTAAAAGAAAAATCAGACAAAATATCAAACTCAGAGATATTTTTACATCATGATACAGAACAGCACCTGGGTAATTTCACAGTTCGACCTTTTTCAGAAAAAACATACTATTCCGTACAAACCTATTGCTTCCTTCGATAACCAGAATGTAACTTCGTTTCTCGAACCTTTCTATCTTCGCTTACAGCGGCCGCCCGATAATTTTTTTTGCTGGACTCTTCAGAATGATAAAACCTTTTCTCTGGAACAATACAAAAACTATCGAACAAAAAGCTTTAAAACTGGTGTTAATATTGTTACCGAGATTGCAACAAGTCAGCAGACTCCAAAAACTATTGTTCGTCAGCGAATACGTGAAGCTGGTCAGAATCTTAAAACTAGAGCACTACAAAAATCGATTCTCTGACAGGTTCGAGTATAAGAAGAAGAATTACAAGAAAAAATACTCATTCGATGTTAAAACATTCAGGTACCCGTGTTAGAACCTCGAGGATCAGAAAAATCAAAAATATTTTTACACAATGATGCAGGACAACACGTGTATGATTTCACAGTTCGATCTTTTTCGGAAAAAACCTATTCAACAAAATGTCGAAAAAACCTACACTGTTACCTACAAACCTATTGCATCCATCGATAACCAGAACGTGATACCATTTCTCATACCTGCAACAGCAACAGATTTTCTGGATCTTGCATCTGTTTATCTTCGTTTACAGGTGGAGATGGTTAAACAAGATGGGAGTCGTATGAGTGCTTTGCCGACCGATAATGCAACCACAAAAAATTGTGGGGTAGTAAATTATCTCCTCAATACTATATTTTCACAATGTAACGTTGCTATCAACGGTATATCTGTAACAAATGCTGACAACAATTATGCATACAAATCGATTTTTGAGGTACTTCTCAATTACGGTACTGATGCTGCAAATACACATCTTACTAATGCTTTATGGTACCTGGACACACCTGGAAACCAAGATAAAATCACAACCAATAACGAAGGTTTCACCACCCGAAAAAATTTTTTCCAGTACGTTCCGTCATCAGGAAATCCTATGGAAGTAACAGCCGAAATGGAACTTATGGGAAAACTCCACATAGATTTTTTCAATCAGCCTAAATATCTACTCAATGGTGTGGAAGTACGTATCGAACTTATCAAGTCACGTGATGCTTTTTATATCTGGGGAGATCAAGATTCACCTACCGTACAAATAAAAATTTTAAAAGCTGCTCTCGAAATAAATCACGTCATTCCTACTCCTAGCACCAGTTTGGCTATAGACAGAGCACTTTCTTACGCTCCTGCACATTATCCGTTCACAAGAAGTATTATCAAGGCATACTCTTACGTTGCAGGAACGCAGCAGATTTCTATCGACAATGCTTTTCAAGGTCCTTTTCCGAATGTTATTCTTTTTACTATGGTATCCACCGCCAGCTTTCTCGGAGACAGTAAAAAAAATCCGTTCGACTTTAGAAGTTTTAACCTATCTTCTTTCCATCTTGTAAAAAATGGAGAGCTCACACCTTCTGAACCTTTACGAATCAGTACAGGAGGAAATAGCGGTTTAATAACACGTGCCTACCAAACTCTTTTTTCCGGCACAGGTATCCATCACAATAATTATGGACATCAGATAACAAGGAAGATGTTTGAAAACGGATCATTTTTTCTAATTTACGACATTACACCAGATTTTTCAGGAAACGATACACACATCAGTCTACAGGAACAAGGTACCTTAGGAGTAGAAATGCAGTTTTCTCCACAACTGTCGGAAAATGTTACCTGTCTTCTCTATGCTGAATTCGAAGTGGCCTTGGATGTGACAAAAGACAGAGGTGCTATCCTTCACTAATAAATCTAACAATTTTACTCTATAAATTTGGTGTATTCCTGTTTTCTGCCACAGAAACCTACCTGTATCGTAATAGAAAAAGACTATCGTGTTTGTGTACTTTATTATAAACGTATCCGACATGAACACATCACAGATCAGACATATTTTATCTCACAATTGTTCCACCAAAACAATTTTTTGTGGTGTTTACCCGAGAGATCTTCTGCCTCGAACATTCTCCACCCCTGCTTTGATAATCGCAAACACGGATACTTCCGATTCCGAAGGAACACACTGGGTTGCTTTCTATTTCGACAAAAACAATAAGGCAGAATATTTTGATTCATACGGTTTCCACCCCTATTACCCAGAATTCATAACATTCTTGAACCGTCATTCCTCTATTTGGACTCACAATAATACCCCCTTACAAGGAATATTTGCTACAACTTGCGGACATTACTGTTGTGTATATGCTTATTATAAAGCACATCACGTCACAACCAGGGATTTCATCCGGATATTCCCACCGGGTGTCAGTAAAGATGAATATATTTTACACCGTTTTCGTCAGATCTTCAAATGTTTACCGCATTCAAAGTGTCCTAAAGGAGCACAAGTGTGTCGTTCCATCAAACCAGTTCGGGAGTGTATAAGGTGATTTCTATATAAAATATGTATGATGATTCTGCTCACTCTCAGTATCATCTTGACACCTTTAGTGAAAACATCATGGAACCGGTCAAAAATTCTACAATGGAAAAACATGATCAGCTTCTAGACCGTATTACTCATAAGGATGGTGTTTCTAGATGTAGAAAACGTAGACGTCTGCCCCCTACCAAAATTGAGATTCCTGTTATAAAAACTGAACCGATCGAGAGTGAACCGGATGTGACAAAGGATTGTGATTTCATGAAAATACGTCAAGAAAACAGTTCTTCCCAAAATAAAACCGAATGTTCGGAACTGCACAACATAGATGTCTGTTTGGATCTTTATCTTGCAAATATATACTTTCTGAACACAGAAAAAACCAAATATGTAGCAGTAGGATTCGAAAAACAAACACCTTTCAATCTGGTATGGGAGTTTTCGCAACAAGGAAGATTACCCGTACGAATTAATTCTTCACAGATTAGAGAATTGTGTGTTTTGAAATCTGATGTACTTAATTACATCGAAACAGGTCGACGATTTAATTATCTCGTCACAGGGAATGTTACTGTCAGTGCTGTAAATTTTTTCGGAAAACGTTGTATTTCCATGTATCAACATTCCTCACCGGATGCTTTTATTTTTACACCCCCGGAACTACATTTATTTTTTTGTGAACTTTTCACACCCTTAAGAAAATTAACGAACGAACGTTATCATAAATTACAGCCACATATACAGACTTTTGTGCATTGTATCGAAAAGAATATGTTTTCAGAAAGAAAAGAAGTACCGGAAAACCTGATAAGCCATTTTCACGTTCTCTGGTACAACGAATTGATGATTGAAATATATCTTCAACACAATCTTGGACATTCATTGATATTATAAATAATTGTATTATCCATTATGTATTTTTACTGTAAATGTATATCTTTATATGTATATTATTAAATTGTAAGTAAAACATTTGAAAAAAAGGTTAAACATTTTTTTATTTTTCTCTATTACAGTAGAAATGGTACATTTTCCAAACATTTTCAACTGCACAAGTTTTGTTCACATTTTTTGATTCACTATGTTCTCTACATTTCTTTTTCTCTACCGAAAGTTTCACACTCTCCAATTTTGGACACCCAAATTCTTCAATATTATCTACGGTTAACGTACTCATACGTTTTTCTCCGATACATTTTTCCAACCATTTAGTTTTTTCAGTACCTTTAACATACACATTTTCATTTACAAGTACAGAATATAAAAGATCTCCTAACTTCTCATACGGTACCCAGCCATTTTCCCAGGAGAGTCCGTGTTTGTTTGCACGGAGCCAATAATTCACACGACGATATTTTTCACTTAACAAATGTAGACCGTATGGAGGTTTTACTAAATAATCAAATGTACATTCAAAAGGAGACTTCAATATTCCGACTTCTTTCCACACAAATTCACCGTCTTTTCCTCGTAAACCTTGAACGTCCAAAAAACATACATCCATTGTTCAACAGGTAAAAACTGTCAATGTATTTTTAATAGATCCACGACATATAGCACACTTATCGAGTTGTGAGGCACAGGATCGACAACTGACAAAATGTCTGCACGGGAGAAACACTATATCGCAAACATTCAAAAAACAGATTTTACAAATCATTACAGAATCTGCATTTTTTTCAATAACTCTTTTTGCAGACTTTTCTCTATTAGCACAATATTTACATTCGACCTTATAATGTAGTAATGCAACACTTTGTATAAAACTACAATGGGGCACTGCTGCCAGATGTCTTATAACAGGACAATCTTCCGGTGTCCAATCACAAAAGCCATAAAAACAATATGAACACAGTACTCTATCACCGTGGCCTGAATAGTAACATCCTGCAGTCACTAACTCTTCAGGTGTCTGTTGTAATCCTACAGGCCACTTTTCGTAAGTTTTGTATCGAGAATCGACTGATAGGTAGTTATTACAATGCCCCGAAAATCGGTAGCAGGGGTAACTGAACACTTTCATAAATCAGTCAAAGAAAAACAATCTGATACAATAGGTGATGGGGTTCCAGGTATTGGTGATAACGGTACCGGCACAGTATCTTCTACATCACTATCAAACAGGGCTCTGGAAAAACCAAGACGATTCGAAGATAACACTGGAAAACAGGGATGTCCTTCTAATTTACGTAGTAGAGAACGGTTGCAGGTAGTACACCACAAAATAGTTTTGTTCACTAACACGGCAAGCCACTCTTTCACTCTTTGTTTTAAAGCTTCAGCAATCTCATCTTCATCCTTCCTCTGAATGAGTTCACACGAACATTTGTGACTGGGAAATCCTGTTCTCTCATCCGTAAACTTTTTTCTTTCCACTATCTCCTTCAACGTCTCGCAGGAATGATGGACTGCTTCTCCCGATCTATTGAACAGGTAACATCCGCACCATGGAGCTTCACGTAGTGCTACGTACATAAACGGGAACTGTTTCAACACTCGCTGTACAGCCTCACGATCGGTATCGATATCGCCGCAGGATTCTATGACTTCCCAAAACTCTTCGTAACTTATCTCGTAGAAATTCAGAGCTTTCTCCGGAAACGTTATGTAATACTCTGCCATTGTGACACACTCTCGTTCTTTTTATACCGTCTACATATATATACCCTTCTTCCTATTACGTCATTTTCCTTAAACATGTCCAAATAAATACTTTTTGTATTCTTAAATTAATACAACGATCTTTGAATCAAATGAGTCAGCAACATTTTCCCGGCTTCTCAAAGACAGGTTGTTGACCTCTATACTGAATGCGTCATTAAATTCGAAAACCTAAATCAACCTCTGTACCGAAAAACAAACATAATAAAATAAAAAACAACAGTAAAACATTCCCCATCCGTTATCTATACCCTTTTAACCTCTATCTCAAACTCCACACATTTTTGGTACCCTGCCAAATAATAACAATATCTGCTTGTTCACTCGAACATTAACCCGAGCCGGGAATTTCCGGTCACGTGACTTTCACGTGATTTTGGCGGGAAATTCTCAGAATCGACCCGAATCAACAATTTCCTATCACGTGATTTTCACGTGATTCACACAACATTTTCTAAACCTCAACCTCTTATCTATAACCTTTCACCTTTCTCAGACAACATTTTAATCATCATTCAACTGACTCAGTAATTTCCTGTTGAAATCAAGCTCGGGAATTTCCCGTTCCGGGGTCAAAAAACTCTTCAACCAATCAAAACTCAAAACACCTATGACGTCATCATCTCCTCATCCAAACAACCAATCAAATCTCTCACCCATATCTCAAACCCCGCCCATTTCTGGCCTCCATCCAAAAATAAACAATGCTTGCTTGTCCACCGCCCTTTATCATCAATTGATCTTTCATCGATCTTTTCCAATCAATTGATTTATCGGACTATATCCGGGAACATAACTACTGCTGTTAATATATTCACCTCGCCTCGTCGCGGAATACCTCGCCATCCGGGAGGCTCTCTTGTGGTTTAAGCATGTATTATAAATTATTTGTAATATTGGAAGGAAAGATTTTTTAAAAATATAGCTGAAACTGTACTTACCCTTACTTCATTCATATTCAATACGAATATAGAAGTGGATTAAATATTTGAATTATATATGTACATTTATAGAGTATAAGTTGTGTATAGATGGTATTCATATTTAAGCACACATATGCACTATAACAAAGAGACTGTTATTGAGATTACATTAGAATGTCTTCGCTGGTAAAGCCCAACAATCTAATTCGTATTTGACGTAAATGACCTATCTATCTCCTAGGCGACATGCTTTGATACCATTCCCTCTTCTCATCCTGGTTTAGTGGTAAGCGAATCTAAGATCGGCTTTAGAGGAAAGCATTTTCTTTAGCTTCTTTTTAACATTTATGCAATGACCAAAATGCTACCGTGTAAAGTGAAAAATCTTTTGGTATTTCAGATGGTATGGCATATTTTATGGCATTTCTCAAGGATAGATCCCGTCCTATTTCCGTAGCATAACCAATCAGAAACGACCTCTAGGTTACGAGTGCAGTTGTAATGGCGGCCGAGTGAGATGTAAACAATATATCACTTCACAATTTTAAAAGCCGATAACTATTCAACTCAGAAAAATAACGTGTCATATAAAACGATATTAGGAACAAAACAATGGCGCTGCATTGTTGGATGCATTTACATAGCATATATGCTAGCAAAAATGTAAAGGGAAATGCTTCCGTCTAAAGCCGGATATACTCATTGTGCAATAACAGCACCGACCAACTTTCCATCAGCCACCCTCTCCCCCAAGTGCAAGGATGCTACCGTCAGGTTATCATCAGTACCTTGGTAAATTCCAGTAATTTTCGGGAGGGTATGGGTTCCTCCCAGAGTGCACCGGAAATTCTGTTTTGTAACTTAATTAGGGTCTCGTAAGTTCTTAGCTGTAGAGATTAATATTTCCTCATGTTCCTTAATTTTTATATTTTAGTGTAATTATCTTATATCTACGTAGTATTAAATCATTGTCATTTAGGTCTATGTGTTAAAAAATATTTGGAGGCTATTTAGAGATTCTGAGTATGAATTTGTCACATGCAATCTTTATCGATCTCCGAGCATTTATATTACAAATGTAACAAAGTCTTAAGTCTTATGATAATTTTGCGCAATATGGAATAAGAGTGAAATTTAGTGTGTATAAAATTGGCACAAGTAAAGTACTGTTGTGGTTACTATGGCATCCGCACATTATTCGACCCTGTTGTTTGGTATTCAACAATCATATACCGCGTGAGGCACCTAAAAGTACCACCTGAAATAGCGAAGAAACCAGAAACAGTAGCGATTTGAGGTTTGCGGGAAACAATAATATCAAATGGGGCTCGTAAATCGGAGGTATGGGGTGGGTCGAAAAATATCGACAAATGGGGCATCTAGAGCAAAGTCATATTTTTTTTAATGGAACGATATACAATAACATGCATAATATAAAAGAGCACACGCAGAGAAACACAACGCCGTTGGTCTCATGCATCTACTGCACATAGGAACGAAGATATGGCCATGTGAAAATATGTAAACAAACTAACAAGTGGCCCACTTGACCATCAGTACCACGGCATGTACAAGTATGAGATGTCGGAAGCCATTGGACAAGATGAAGACAGAACGTGTTAAAGGAAGAAAAAATACAGTAGACATCGTCAGCACCATGTATTTGACAGTGTTACAGCATAATGAAAATGACTATGACAGTATGTCGAAGAACCACTGCATAAGAAGCGAAAACCTGTCAAAGTGTGTGTTCAAAGTGGTGGCCGTCAGCTGCGATACAGGCAACGAGGCGCCCAAGCAAAGATCGTTCCACAGAATGTAGCATCTCGTATGGAATGTCCCTACAGGCCGCAGTAATGCGGTGTTGCATATCCTCTGGAGTTGTTGGCACATCCCGGTAGACAATGTCCTTCAGCTTTCCCCACAGGAAAAAGTCTAACGGTTACAAATCTGAGGAACGAGCCGGCCATTTGACAGGCCCTCCACGTCCAATCCAACGATTTGGAAATGTATTTTCCACACATGCTGTAGCGCGTCTTGCACTGTGAGCTGGGCACCCGTCATGTTGGTACCACATTTCCCTCCTTGTCTGAAGTGGTATGTCCTCCAATAGTACAGGCAGTTCATGTTGTAAAAACTGTATGTATCGGTCAGCATTCAGTGTCCCTTGTATAAAAAAAGGGCCAATGAGATGTTCACCCACTATACCACACCACACGTTCACACTCCTTGGGCGCTGGCGTTCCACTTGGCGAAGCCAATGTGGATTTGTCACCGACTAATAGTGCATGTTCCTTAGGTTGACATTTCCATGATTGGTAAAAGTTGCCTCGTCAGTGAAGAGGATACGTGACAAATCGGGTGTGTCGTGTCGTAAGAACCATGTGCAAAACCGAACACGGTCCACAAAATCATTCCCGTGAAGTTCCTGATGGAGAGAGATATGATATGGGTGAAACTAGTGTGTGTGCAGAATTCGCAATACACTTCGCTGATTCATCCCAGCATCCCTAGCAATTTCACGGGAGCTAACGTGCGGATTCACAGCAACAGCGGCGAGAACATTTGTTGCACCTGCCTCATCTGTAGTTGGCTTGTTCCGCACACGTGCTCGTGGTGTTACACTTCCGGTGTCTCTTAATTTAATAAATAACTTACCAAACAGACGTCGAGATGGCTGTCGTCGGTCCGGATATCTCTCTGCGTACACACGGTAGGCTTCTGAGGCATTCTTTCGGCATTCCCCATAAATCAGGATCATGTCCGCTTTTTCTATGTTTGTGAACACCATAATCTTCGCTCTTACCACTACGACTGCTTGCTATGAAAACTAACACGTTCTCGTGTACCTGCTATCAAAACTTGCTCTGCGTAAAGGCAGTTCTGTCAGGCACCTGAGAAGTCTTACATGCAGTGGTACTGACGGTCAAGTGGGCCACTTGTTAGTTTGTTTACATATTTTCACATGGCCATATCTTCGTTCCTATGTGCAGTAGATGCATGAGACCAACGGCGTTGTGTTTCTCTGCGTGTGCTCTTTTATATTATGCATGTTATTGTATATCGTTCCATTAAAAAAAATATGACTTTGCTCTAGATGCCCCATTTGTCGATATTTTTCGACCCACCCCATACCTCCGATTTACGAGCCCCATTTGATATTATTGTTTCCCGCAAACCTCAAATCGCTACTGTTTCTGGTTTCTTCGCTATTTCAGGTGGTACTTTTAGGTGCCTCACGCGGTATATAGAAAAAAATATGAAATGTATAATATCAGTATGCCTTTTATTGTTAGTGTACCGTCTCTAGGTGCCAGCATGGCATATATATATATATATATATATATATATATATAGGCTAGCCCATATATATAAATTTTTGTTCGAATAAGGTTTGTGTTCCGTACCTTGTACTGTTGGAGCCAAGATGGCTGCGAGGAGTCTCTACTGCCTCCTGTAGAGCGAGTGAATAGTCTGTGTGAGTGCGGAGAAGCACGCGACGAGACATGTATCGCAGATGTCTGCAAATAATGAATTTCGCAACGAATACATCTTATATGTATATTCGAGCAGGGCCAGATTAACCTATGGGAAACTCGGACAATTGCTCCTGGGTCCCCCACAAAATGGGAGCTGTGAAGGGCTTCCACCAAAAAATATTTTAACCAGCTGGCTATGCTTGTGAAAAATTACATAAGAAGTTGTATTTTAAAAGTAAACAAAATCTTCAATATTGTCGTATGTTTACACTCTTCCGGATCAGAAGAGTACAATAAGGAACACTCACGTCAGCGGGTGAGAAACGTCCGACTGAATCCTCTTGACTATGAAAATGAACCTCAAATCCACCTCTCGCCTAGTGAACATTTCAGAGTGGATAGTTTTCTACCAGTGATTGATCAAATCACCTCATCACTCGCAGACAGTTTTTTTCCCTATGAAACTGTCGCAAAGAGGTTCAATATTCTAAATAAACTTGCAGTGGCAACTCCATCACAAATTACATCTGCAGCTTACGAGCTTGTGAGCATCTACGAGGAGAATCTGCGAGGATCTGGATCAGGGACGTCGGAACTTAATTTAGAGTGGGGGGGGGGGGAAGGTTTTCAAATCCGTCAACCAGTTTTTACAATCTCTTCCCCCCACACACACACTCATATATATATATATATATATATATATATATATATATATGTTTTACGTGTAATAAATATATAGTTATTGAATGTGGGTGTGATGCTGATCACATCACCCCCACTCACGACCGGATCAAGAAAGTGTGGGGTGTTACCCCCACACCACCTATACGCCTTCATGGCGTGGTGCTAAGCACAGGGAAGCACTTTACTTTTTTTTATGAATATCCTACAGTGGCGGATAAGAGGAGACCCAGACTCCTCTATTACGATTTATGAATTATTTTACTACTTATAATTCCATTAAACAGCGCTTAATACATTAAAACTGAAATTTTAGGTCGTACGATAATTACATCAAATTTCCATTCCTGCCTGGTACTCGATCTTCGCATGCAGTGAGGCATGATGATATTAAGGTTTAATGATTAGTAACATAACTGAAAACGCACTACTTTTATAACGTATTGGGAAAATCTTCGTTTGTGAAACCTTATGATCGATGTGTTGCAAAGAAAGTTTCCTGTTTTCTCATTTACCATTTCATTATTTTATAAATCGTAGCAAAATTTTAAAAAAAACGCCGCACACTAAAGAAGAATTACTTGAATGAAAGAGTTAAAAATTAATATAATGATGGATTTAGTTTATTTTACTTCACTATTTTAACGTTTTTGACTAATCGCGAAGGCAATCTATGAGATCGATGTAATTTGGTATATTTTATTTTGTAGCTGCTATATTTATCATATTTTAACATACCAAACATTTATGCTTCTAAAATCGCGAAAAAATTACTCCTTCACCTTTTACTCATATTTTGGAATCTCAACCAGCTATTCAAAGATTGATATTAAGAAATGGAACTCTCAGTAATTTTAGAGCTTTTTCTAGGCTAAAGTTTTGCAACGAGGACTTCCCAATACTGCATGGTTGGAGAAGGTCGAGGTGTCAGATATGGAGCAAGTCACCACGTCGTGCCAACTGCTTTAAATTTTATATTTTAATCTGTAATTATCATACCAGCTGGTATTGCATTTGAATGAAATCAGTCTGAACTTTACATGCGTTTTCAGAATAATGGCCCTTCTCAGATATTTCAGATTGGAGAGAAGAACCTAAGACTGGAGGCGAGAGGGGTGATCACCCACCTCTTCCCCCGAGAGGTCTAGAATATTTGATCATTCCTCGACCTTGCCACTTAAAACTAAAATTGCTCCTCCCAACGTAAAAATAAATCACCCGTGAATATAAGAATAAATGGTGTTACCTCTCTGAGGTCCAAAACGAAGCCATCAGCCCTGAACACGATTTTTAAAACAACAGTAAACTTTTCTTTTAATAAACCTAATGGCCAAGAAATAAAAATGTCTCCCTTCTCATGAGAAGGGGTGCTTTATACACTCCTGAGCTTGCAGTGTTAAAACCCAAAACAGCGGAGAACTGATGGTGTATCGAGACGATGCTTGTTAAGTTGTCCTCTGTTCCCTTACCCCGGTGTATTGTCCTACTCTTAAGCAAGTTGAAATATTATAATTTTTCACACCCCGCACTCAAATGGTTCAGATCGTACTTGACAAACAGGCAACAGAACGTGTTCCTAAAAACTGCCACGCCCTCTCTCTCGAACACGCTTCCGCTAGAAACTGGCGTTCCGCAAGGATCAATTCTAGCTCCTCTCCTATATACAATCTTCACAGCAGATTTAGAAACCAACATAGAGCATAGTACCGTACACTTTTATGCAGATGACACCCAAATTCAAATCCCATTTCCACCAAAATCACCAGATTATGCAATAGAATTACTTAACAAAGATTTGGCAGCCATCAATACCTGGTGTAATGCAAATGGTCTGAAAATAAATCCTCAAAAGTCTGTTTTCACCGTCATGGGTTCCAAGAATAGCCTCGCAATGATAAACCCGAATAATCCACGCGTCAAAATAGAGACATCCGAAATTCCACATTCAAAAAGTATAAAGAATTTAGGAGTTATGTTAGACGAACACTTGAACTGGGATCTTCATGTTCAAGAGCAAACTAAGAAAGCCTACGCAGCACTAAGATCCCTCTATAAATTTAATGAATACTTAAATACAAATATTAAAATGAAACTTGTGCAAACACTGATTCTCCCTCTTCTAGACTACTATGATATAGTACACGGTGCAAACTTGTCTGTTCGAAATAAAGTCAAAATTCAAAAAGTTCAAAATTCGTGTTTACGCTTCGTATATAACATTAAAAAATTCGATCATATTCTTCCAACCCTGAACGAGAACAAAATGCTAAACATGAACAGACGTCGCAGACTTCATTTCTGTTGCTTTATACAGAATCTTTTGCACAAAAAAATTCCCGAAAATTTATTCGAGAAACTAAAAACCAGAAGGGAAATACACAACTACAAAACAAGAGGAATAGCGAAACTTGAACTCTTCAAACACTCACTGGAAATTTTCAAATCGTCTTTTACACTTTCAGCGGCAAAAACATGGAATGAACTTCCGCCCTCCATTACCTCCCTCCCCAGTCCTAACAAATTTAAGAATAACCTAAAGAATTTTCTGTTAGATGAACAATATCTCTGTTCAAGCTCCCACGAGTAACACTACAGAATACAGTTTAGATTACATACGAGCCTCGCCAATCCAATCCAATCCTTGACAAATCTACAACTATATTGTAATATTTAGGTATGCGTTGTTCTATCGTATCTCACAAAACTACCATAATCATGTACATCAATCTCAACATCCGTGCGTGAATGTCCTGCTCAGAAATGTTTAGTATGTGTGTTTTAATGTGTGTGTGTGTGTGCGTGAATGTGTTTTCTCTCTCTCTTTTTTTTTACGTGTTGTCTTGATTTTTTTTTTAAATCTCATCTTTGTTCTTTCCTTGTAACCATTTTTTATTGTATTTTCTTCTCTTTTTTATGATTTTGTTTATGTACACTAGGTAAATGTCAAACGGGGTTAGGTGGGAGAACAGCCACAGGCTGAACCTCGCCCTTTAATAAAGAAAATTTGAATTGAATTGAATTGAATATGCGAGCGCACCTGTAGGTACACTTCGCAACATCTTATTTGACCGCCCCGAAAGAATTCTAAGTCCCGAAATCGTAAACTTAGCAACATTGCACTTCAGATCCAGGTGAGAGTAGCCAACTTTGAGTAGGTCCTTCCACTAGACGAAAAACGCTGCGGTGATAGGTTTTCAATTTAACCCTTTCCATAAACTTAGAAACTATAAACCGCTATTATAATACACAATCAAACAGAAATAATAAATTGGGAAAAGAACCTTGAAGGATAATTACGATTCTGCTTGTTCGACTTGAAATTTGGGAGGTTTGAAACACTGAATACAGTTTTTCTCCACCTGGAGGAAATTGCCATCGAGTTTGTGCAGAAAGGAGCAAATTTGTGAGGAGTTTATGCGACATTTTATTTACAATACCTTGCATAATATCGAGCAGTTCTCAAAAACATATATATTTTACACGACTTGTCGAGAAAATGTGCTTGAAACACAGGAAGGTGGGAGTCTTCATAACCGTCAACATGTTTTTAAGGGTATAACGTCATTACGTTAACGTAGAGCAGTTGGTTAGGCTCTGCTATCCTTATTTTTCATCAAGCGTGAAAGGTCGTGGGTTCAAATCCCACCCTCTCCTCTTTCTTTTTTTTCTTTTTTTTTGTTTGCTCAACAGATACCGTTGATATTAGAATATTTAAAAAATGAATCCGATGCACACTTGAGGGACGTCCCTTCTGCGCATATTTCCCCTTAGAAGTTGGAGATTTCCAGGATTTAAAGTTAAAACTTTTATTTTTACAATTGTTCATATGTTGTGTTAACACACACATCATGATTAATTCACAAATCACAGGATGCAAAATGTAATGTTATTTAAGTTATGTATTGTTTGTTCTTCACTGACATTGTTAAGTAGTGATGTATTGCAGTACTGTAACGAAAGAGAGCGTTTAATGAGTTCAAATTGCTAAGATTGGTAATTTTATGTCCTTTCCTTCGTAATGACTGTTGTCAATCCCCTCACCACCAGCTTACCATGCGTCTAAAACTAATAGTAAATCGCTAATTAACATAAATAAATTGTTATTGCAACGAAGGCCGATTCGATAAGAAACTACTAATAAGTATTTATATAGTGAGTGACAAACAAAAAATTCAAAACCTCATAATGATCGTTAATTCCTCACTGCTTTGTATCTAAAATGTTTGTCTTCTTTGAACAGAAAGTACGAGTATCAGATATAACAAACTTTCCCACTAACTTTGCAATATTCGAAACCACCATTACAGACTTAGCTCTATGTAACTTGATTCTGCGCATTCCACGTGGCATGTGACTTCCTCCTATCATCGAAATAACTTTCTCTTACTATTTCCTTTCCTCTCGTGAAATACAGAGACCAACCAATGTTAACTTCTTAGCACGGTGGATAAACTTTACACCCAACGATGTACTCCTGAAAAAAATCCTGCCTAGGTGGAGAATCGAACCTACGACCTCCCTCGTAAGAATCAAGCACGCTACCTCTTCTCCAGGTAGCTCATGTTAAAATTTGCTACCAGTTTTAAGAAACCAATTCACACATAATGTCATATCTATAATTTCCTCATGGCAATTTTCATGAGGAAACGAAGTCAGATAAAATCGAGAAACGCTGAATGGGAAAAATGATGAACATGTCTATTGGCGTTTTCTCATATTTTGTAAATTGTGTAAAAATTCCGTGTTTTGAACAAGCAATCGTTTAGTTACGAAGTATTTTGTTGTTTGTTTAAAGGAGGAACAGGAGAGCGAAAGGGAGTCATTTGAACCAGACCCCGTTTGACAAGAAACTTCAGCTTTTTTCCAAAGACTATATGAAAAGGGAGAGAAATGTATGAAATATAAAATATGTGTGAAATTAAAACAATGGAAACCTTGAAAGATAATACTAACGAACTTCAAACTATGAAAAACATATTTTCGTGGTGGAAAACTCCAAGTCATTTTCGAAATATGAACTTGATGTTTTTCTTTATTATGAAGTGGAGATATGGGACTATACAATCCCTCAGCAAGAAAAATTTTAAGTAAGCTACCTCCAACGTTTTCAATGGTCATAATTACTAATTAGGGTCCGGAAGTTGACGAAAAATCAACTTTTTTTTTTGAGCCTTAAAAACCATTCTAAACCTGATATCATGTCCGTTTCCCTTCAGTTAGAGCCGGAAAACACTTTCTATTTTACATATTTTATTTTGCATTTTTTGGCCTTTTTTGGCTTTTAGTTTATTTGTTAGTATTTTTAACAGTTTTTTTGCATTTTTACTTATTTTTGAGTTTTATTTTTCTCCTCGCCTTGTTGTTTCGTGCATTTTAAATGCATTTACTAGTAAACCTTACATATTTAGATTTCTTGACATGGTCCTTTTAGCAAATTCACCACGAATCGAAAATACGGTCAATGGAAAAGCATAATATTATTCTTAACTGAAATGTTTGGCAATGAATTAAAATACTTTGTATGAAGATCTACTTTGAGGTTCTTTTCCTGGACACTATTATCGGTTTAATCTGTAGTTTTAAAGTAAAATTAGTCACAATATTAAATACAATTACACTCTGGTGTACGCGAAGCAGAACTGTATTTTCGGATGCTGGCCGACTACAGTATCGTAGAACGCCCACTCTGAAAGGAGATGAATTGGTTGATTTGGTGTTTTAAGTCAACTTTATGCATAGTAAGGCTAATCGGGACTGGACCTACAGTTTAAAGTGGGATCCGAACCAAGCGCATAAAATAACGTGAACCGTGTGGTGTAGAGGGATCGTTTGCTTATGGAATGGAAGGTCATGGGTTCAAACCTACTTCTTTGCAAAATCTTCTTCGGGAAGTAAACGGCTTTGGACGAGAATGCTTATCTACGTTTCTTGGATATTTCCGTTGATATTTATGCGATTTATGTCCAGCATTTCCGGATGCAGAAAGTTGACATGTAAGTTCTTAATATGTGTTAACTTTTAACAGCTGAATGAAAGGAAAAGTATTTCCTAAAATACTGCCAATCACTGAAAGATTAAAAACATTAGTAGAAGCATGACTTGAGGCATGCATAGTGGCGACGATTATGGAGTGTGGAGGGGCAGATGACCCAGCACTATGCTTAACATTATCTACCAAGGGAAAGGAACTGTCCTTGCCCTCCCCCCTCCCTCCACCTTGCCCCATCAGTTTTGAAACCCAATCGCCGCCACTGAGCATGCATCGCATAAATATTTACAGTAATATCATATAATATTATATTACGTTATTAGAACACTTCGTACTCGGTAACCAAAAAGGAAAAAATAATAAGGAAAGGGTGGGATTTGAACATACGATGTTTCGATCTTGACGAAAACAGTAAAAAAACGAAAGTGCTGTCATCTAACCAACTACTCCAGGAGATTGCTTAGAGAAAGCTCAGTAAAACACGTTAATCTCAGTTGAAGCAACGTTGTGCCGGAGTTTCGAACCATTTTTCGCCAAGAACCAAGGAAAAGACACACTTTGCAGAATCGTTTGGTGTTGTGCAAGGTATCTTTACTAAACATTTCGCATAAAATCATCATAAATTTGCCTTCTTGCATTCAAATGTGACCGCAATTCTTTCCAGGTGGATGAGAACCTGTTCAGTGTTTCACAATGCACATAAATTTCCCTATTTTAAAATTCAGAACGAAGAATCTTGAAATATTTTCAACATTCGTATTTCTACTTAACGATTTTTGTCTACTCATATATTTTATTACTGCTTTAGGGTATCTTTACTTTATGGAATGTGAAAGAATCAAAAAAAAGGATCACGAGCGTTTTCAATCAGGAAGAACAAATGTTGCAAAGTTGGCTACTCTTAGTTGGCTCTGAAGCGCTATGATGCCAAATTTACGAATTCCGGACTTTGACATTTTTCAGGGCGGTCAAATAAGATGTTGCGAAGTGTACAAAACCTGACAGGCTTCAACGCAAAACTGGAAACAGAAGCAGCGAATTCGTACGAGTATACTTGTATTGCAGAAAAATGACTGCGATATCATGTGCTTCTCGCTGTTAACGGAAACTTGAGTGCACGTTCACAAATCTAGTGCCAAAATATTTTTCCAAATATTCTTCACAACCAAAATAAGTTGAAACAGATATAGTTTCATTTTTTAGGGCGTGAATGGGGTGGGAGGGAAAAAAGCATGCCCCTCCTCTGTGGTTTCGTCACAATACTGAAAGGAAAGAAAGCGCTTGTGGGTGAGGCGGAACAACCAAGGGAGGACTTTTGTTTCTTGCCCATTTAGGTATATTAAGAGTTTACTGTTTGTTTCAAACGTCATGTTCAGGACTGATGGCTTAATTTTAGACTTCAGAGAGGCAACACCATTTATTCTTATGATCACGTGTGAGCCTTCTCTTACCCGTGCATATAGCACTGTGCCATGATGGCACATTCAGGGGATGTGGGTGGTAGAGTCCACACATTCCCAGTCTAGGATATTCTGGGGATGATGTGATCAGCACCACGCACCGGCCGCCTTTACCCCCCCCCCCCCCAGGTACCCATTCATGTTAGGCTGGGTAAGCCCCGGAGCCGTTTTATGCGGGGACAAGGTTTCGAAAAATTCCAACCTGGGAATCGAACCCGGGTCTCCGCGTGGCAGTCAGACGCCCTACCGACTAGATGACTGTCGTCTGACATTCATCTCTAATTTTTTTCCACCTTCAACTTTTTACCTAGAAGGCTCAAGCTCCATCTGCCCCCCTGGTTCGGAGTCCTAACATCCGTGCAATAGTTGTAGATGGAAAAGAAGAGACAAAATTAAGCTGCTCTTTGTCCCCTTCCCATCGGGGTGCGCTTCGTTTATTGTTTCACACCGACCGCAAATGGACCCTGGTGGATTCAAAGGATAACTGGAAACCGATGCTGAGTATTCCTAAGGGAATAATTCGACGTCACACTTGATTTGCTGAGACGTTGCTGCGATTCTTATCTGCACATGGATCTTTCTATCACGTAATTATTGCTGGTATCGAAACTTTAGTCCACGTTCATTTAACTAGTGCAAAAATATTTTCCAATTTCATTCAAAACCGAACATAAGTTGGGAAAAATAGTAACATTTTTAGCACGCCGCCGGGGGGACAAAAATACAATCTTGCCCCCCTCGGTGATGAGTGGGAGGACAAGTCCTCCCTGCCCCCCAGGGTACCGACGTCTCTGAATGAGCTGATACAGTTTGCACACCTGGTAAACAGTAGCAATGTCAAACATCAGGATGACATCCCAATGGAACTGTCTATGTATAATATTGTATGTAAGGACCCGTTCCGCAGTACATTTCCTAATGTCGAAATACTCTTTAGAATGTATTTGGTCTTAATGATAACAAACTGCAGCGGAGAAGGATCTTTCCCAAAAATGTAATTAGTGAAAAACAGGCTTCGTGCTGCCATGGGACAAGATCGCTTATCCAATCTTTGTTTATTAAGCATTGAACATGAACTTCTTCGTGAATTGGACTTCGATGATATAGTAGATGAATTTTCGGCGACAAAGACAAGAAAAGAGTGTCTACTACAAGGTGGCGTAAAAGTTAACACCTGATTTTCTTAGCCCATAGCTTGGGTTTTAAATTAAACAATGTAGTTTTTTTGTGTTAAACTTTCATTGATACTTGTAAGTTTTATGTCCTCAATTTTTAAAGATAACATCCAATAAATTACACCATTCGAATTGATGCAAATTTGGGCTCTTTTTATTGCGTTTTCCACGGTGCTGGAAATTGTAACGTGGTAGAGGGGTCGAGTTGTGGTTGCTCGCAATATTTAACTTGGAAACGGCTGCACGGCAACCACAACTGCGGATACAAATAAAGAAAGGATCTGAGACCCGTACTACACGTCACTAATTTCTATTTGTGTCGTACTTCCTGCACGGTACTGCGGCAGTTTACAGGCGGCACGTACAAGAAGCACGATACAAAGGCCCTGTAAGAAAAGCACATACATAATTACGCATTACGTACGCAAATATGTCAAAAGGTTCCGACAATGAATAGCGAGTTACGCCTTCTCCATTGTAAGCAAGGTTTAAGGTAGTATTTTACCCAACGAGTAGTGGGAAGGTATTGTTTCTACGCAATCCTTGTAGGTATGCCTAGTATTTAACCTCAGTTGTGACATATTTTGATGATTTTTTTATGGATGTTATTGCGTTCGACGATGTTCTAGCCCTATTTTTTGCTCAATCTCATTTTGGAGCCTCATCTTTGTAGGTATGCTATGATCTTACGTAATATAACTTAACCTATTCACTTTTTTACAGCCTTTTACGGGTTAAAATAACCTACAAAGTGTAGAACTGGTTGTTTCTACGCAACCCTTGTAGGTGGACCTGGTATTTTACCTCACTTGTGACATATTTTGATGATTTTGATGTTTTTTTGTTGATTTTATACCATTTGACGATGTTCTAGTCCTATTTTTTGCTCAATCTTATTTTTGTAGGTGGTGGGTCCTCAACGTAAAAGCCTACGATGTATTTGGGTGGTTTTTTGTAGGTGGGGTGGGTCCTCAGCGTAAACGGCAACGATGTATTTTTTATGATGTGTAAGCCCCCCTTTTCACGATGTATGTCAGTTTCAATGCCCCCACTACTACTTTTGGAAGGTGGGAGGGGCTCGCAGTGCTGCCAAACTACTCCACAAAAATTTCACCACATGATATTTCACAGGCGAAGCTAACCTACAAATAGAAGTTGGCACTACTCAGTATTGCCACAAATTTCTATAGGATAGTGATTTTTTTATGTGTGAAGAATGTTTTGGATCTAAGGTCAGTGCAATTTTTTATAGAATTATTATTTAATTTATATTATTTATATTATTTTTGTATTTAAAACTGTTCAGTCACTCTTTCATTCTTGACATCATACACAAAAGTTTTCTCTGCAATAAGGATGACGCTGCACAGTGTGTTCGCAGGCAGAGCATCGTGGAACTCACAGACAATCTTGATGTTGGTGCGATCGTTAACAACCACCTGCTTTCTCTTCGATGTGTTAATGACGAACATGGGTCTGCGGGCTATGAACTCATTGGGGTTGTAGTACACGTCCACGTTGCCGGAGGTCACTCTCTTGTAAGCTGTGTATGCCTCGTACAGTTTCAGGTAGTCGTTGTTTGCAATGTTCAGGTTGTAGCTCTCACGCGGGAATATCTCGTTCCTGCCATTTTTGAGGTAGATGTTTTTGATCTTGCAATTGTCGAACTGGCTCGAATTTTTTTCTTGGTTGTTGTCCTCCCCCGTCTGGAAGAGCACGACCCCAAACTCTGGCATATCATACCGAATACTGTTAAACTGTGTAGTCACGTTAAATTCAAAATGGTTGCCGGAAGCAGGTTTCTGCACGCACTGGTAACCGTAAAATTGGATGGGTACTTGGGGATTCTTCAAAATGTCTGCTTTGTACTTGAGAGCGTAGTTAGTTTCGTATTCCACTACGGGCATGCGCAGCTCCATGGACTGGATGATGCACTTGGCAGGATCGGGTAGTGTGTTGGGAATTGCTGAACCGTCTGCACTCAAGGTGCTGTAACGCATCAGCGCATTGTTGTCGTTTGCGCTTCTGCGAAAAGTGACGCGCAAACCACCTTTCCACATAATCTCTGTGTAGTCGGAGAAGAAGCCTGGAAGCAGGCGCATGGGAAACAGTACCGTGTGATTTTGAGTTTTGATTTTTGTACATGCTTCGAATCCACCTGCCTGGTAGTATGCTGCATCGGTCTTGGAGAGTTTCAGTGTTCCCACAACTGTAGAGGTAATCCCGGGGTAGTCAACCCTATCGATGACGGTGCCATGCTTTCTAACTTCCACCTGCGAGAATAAGTACGGCACAAAATTATCTTAAATTTGCATTGGCAAGGAATGCTTCGCCGTTGTCTCTCTTCACAACATCAAACTTGATATACAAATCGGCTCTGTGAGGGTGAATGAATCCGTCCCCGACGTCCACGTCGTATTCTATCTCTCGATTTGCTTCGTTGAGGTTGGCAAACGTGCGACGATTGGGTGGGAAGGACTGCAACTCGTAACTTTCGATTTGCTCCATGATGGTTATTTATTATATGTTAATCTCCACGACGGCAGTGGTTGTGGCTCCTGCAAAATCAACCACCTCTCCCTTCTCGTTGGTAATAGCTAATTCTATGTTGTCTATGCGATTACGAGATACAGGAAAGTATATCGGTGGGGAGGGTGTGTAGATAATTGGCTCCATGAACTCAGAGTTTGGTTTGAACGTAGCGATAATACCTGTTTGCTTGTGACTCCCTGGGATGCCGTCCGAGGATTTAGTGATCATACCTTCTGCCACATTGCAATGTATATTCAGAGTCTCGATGGCTAGAAATTTAGGAATGTTAGCACCGATGTGCTTGATGCCAGGTTCGAGCTTTGTGTTGTTCTCGAATCCCAAAAGCTCTCCAATGGTACCCAGGTCTACGGTTTCCGTGGCAGACACCAGTTCTACCCTGTGAGTTACAGAATTTTGCGACAGCAATACACTTCTTGGTAATTGAGCCTGCAAGGTAGACAGGTTGTACTGGCCAGGGGTGATGCTAATTTTCTCGCTGCCAATTTTAATGGTATTGTTGTGTACCGTCACGTTAAGTATCAGGTACATGCTGTAGAATGCGCGAAGAGCAATAGATTTAGGATAGATGATATCGTCATGCAATGCGAGTTTCAGAAGCGAAGTCTCGCTTGTGAGATGGAATACTCCCATAGTGCTTCAGGTGCCACAATGCTTTCTGGAAATCCTCGATTGTTGGGTTATTTAATTGCGAGAGGAAGACAAGCATGGAAACGCAGAGATGGTCACAGTTCACATCGCTGAAACCCTGAATGCGTTCGTCATTGTAGAAGAGGTTGACAACACTGAGATACTTTACCAACCCAGCATGTGGCGTGCCTCCGAATGAATCGAAAACAAATGCTTTGTTGTTGTTGTTGGCTTTGAGGTAGCATATCCAATGTGTACCCGGATTTTCGTAACTGTCCAGGTTAACCACACCACACTCTTTTTTCTTCACAACAGAAGGTAGAGAATTAGACATGAAAACGCCCCTGAAGTGCTTGACCCCCAACAATTCGATCAGAGATTCAATATCGAAGTTGGACAGGGGCTCTTCTTTTTTTTAAACTTTTTCAAAGCTTCGAGGTTGTTCTTTCGCTTTTTGGTCACACCTTTTCCCTTTTTCTCCATAGCCAGGTTGTGGTGTTTCTGCTCTTCCAACTCGGCTTTATTCTTTTTTGAATCGATGACAGTCTTGGCAATGGCGACGCTGCCTCCTGCCAAGCTGCCAACAGCGCCCAATGCTGCCAAGATAGCCGGGATGCTGAATATGAAACCTCCAGTCTTCTGCTGCTGCTTTCGCGAACCTTGTAACCTCCTCAACTGAGGAATGCTAAGCAGCAATTGCATTCCATGACCTTTTGTCAGGCAGGAATGTTTCTTTTCGCGCTGCTTTGTGGTGAGCAAACCATCAAGAGCTCCGAGAGACTTGAGGTTTGCGTAAGGTATTTGGTAAACGACACCTTTGGGTTTCATGGTAATAGTGTGTTATTTATATATATCGTGAAAAGGTAAGGCTTTGCCCCCTAATAGGTCGGTTATACAAGTTGCTTTTTTTCACAGGGTGTTATTTATTTACAGCCCCCACCCCAATTTTCGTTTTGTGTTCATGGCGATGGTCGTACCCAATGCAGCAACCCGTTCACCTAGCGAGGCATCTCTGCTGACGAGTCTCCCGAAAGCTGCATGCTCCAACTTCCTGTCGGCATCATGACGTGCGTCGAGATCTGTGTGAGTATTGTAAGCAATGTCATGATCCTTGCATGCTGCATCCAGTGGGTTCACACCCTTGTCTCCTTTCTCCAGTCGCTGTTCGAGTTTGGTACCCGGACCGCAGTACTGGTAACCTGGCAGGTGCATTTCGAAGGGTAGCTTGTTGATAATATCGTTTACCAAACCTCGACCCTCGGCTATATTCCAGAATTTGGGAGGCAGGGTGTTGATGATTTTGATGAGGTGCCCTATACCCTTGCTGTCGTTGACAATGAAGTTGCTAAGCTTGGTGTTAATCATGTCCATGATGCCCACCTTCTCGTTGTGGAAGTTGCGATTGCCTGCATTTTCTTCGCCTGCGATAACCAGCAATCGATCTACAAGCTTCCTTACGTCGTCTACCCAAACAAACTCTTTAGGTAGGGTATTGTAAAATTTGACACCACTGCCAGTCTTGAGCTGGGTCCATATTGGCTTGATGAGGTTCCTGTACTTTTCTCCACTGCTAGATTTCACGCGATTCTGTGTTGCATCGTTGTTTTGGTACAGGGCGTCCGTCATGATTAAAATTTCTGTGTAGCTTTGGTAATCCTCGTCTGTATAATCTTTAGGTAGCTTCTTAGTGATAAGTTCCCACAGTCCCACGGTGCCAGGATACCTAGTCCAGCTGTTCTTCTCGCCCAAATTGATTTTTACGTCGTCGCCTTCGAACGTGACTTTCGATTTTCCAATTTTCCAAATCACACCGTCGTTATGTTCCATGGTCGGGTATAATCCGAATACCTCGTCTTTTTCGAATTTCCCGGTGCTTAGGTAATCCCTCGACAACGGACCCAGCTCGACTAGCTTGTCCGAAGAGGTACTGTATAGGGCCTGACGTCTCGGAGCCGGAGCAAGTTCGAACGGAGTAGTGTGAATGCTGGATATCGGTGTGGGTATGGTATAATTTCGAGCAGTAAGTGGCACAAGCTCGTTGATTAACTCTTTGTTTTGCTCGGAGTAGTGTAATTGATGCTATAACCAGCGCGAGAAATGATGAAACCCCCTCAGGCAGATTTGCCTACACTTAAAACTTGCTCAACATGCCCATATGAGCTTTTTGCTCAAGTGTGGAACCTTGTCTAATCCAAGATTTTTGTAAAAATGCCCTCGGGAAGTTCCTGTGAAATGATGAGCCCCCTCAGATTGATTTGCCTACACTTATAAAAGGCACTTCTGTCAGATTGTTGTCCATAATCCTGTCAAAAATATGCCCCTCTTGATATTTTTTTTTGCCCACACCTAAAACTAAGCCCCCCTCACCCACACCCACACACATACACACCCATACCCACCCCTCACACACACCCCTCACACACACACACACACACTCACCCCCCCCCCCCACACACACACACACACATATTTACTTCTGGTTTAAGTTTAATTATACACCAGGCTCAACTTGTGCAATAAGCAGAGCTCTTCGAGAATTGCTCTGTGACTCTCTCATTTCTTACATCATAAACATATGATTTTTCACCTATGAGAATAGCACTACATATGGTGTCATCAGGGAGTGTATCGTGGAATTCACAGATAATTTTAATGTTTGTCCTGTCATTAACCACAACTTGTTTCCTTTTTGAAGTGTTGATGACAAACATCGGTCTCTGTGTTTTGAATTCATCTGGTGTGTAATACATGTCAGTATTGCCAGTAGTGACCCTTTTGTATGCTGTAAATGCTTCATATAATTTAAGGAAATCATCCTTGGACATGTCTAAATTATAATTTTCTCTAGGGAATACCTCATTTCTGCCATTTTTAAGATATATGTTCTTGATGTTGCAGTTATCAAATTTACTTGAATTTTTTTCCTGATTATTGTGTCTTCCAGTCTGAAACAATACCACCACAAAATCCGGCATGTAATATTGTATACTGGAGAATGAATTTGTAGCATCAAACTCATAATAAGTACCAGCGGCAGGCTTCTGTACACATTGATATGTATAAAATTGTAAAGGAACCTGTGGATTTTTTATTATATCTGCTTTGTATTTAAGAGCATAACTGGCTTCATATTCAACAACTGGGATTCTTAGCTCCATAGTCTGAATAATGCATTTGCCTTCATCAGGTAGGGTATTAGGCAGAGCTTCCCCTGTGGAGTTTATTGCACTCTACCTCATCAAAGCATTGTTATCATTGGCAGCTCTTCTAAATGTGATTCTTAAACCACCCTTCCACATAATATCTTTGTAATCTGAGAAGAATCCTGGCAACAGGCGCATAGGGAACAGCACTGTGTGGTTCTTAGATATAATTTTATCACCAGCCTCAAATCCACCTATTTTGTAGTAAGAAGCCTCGGTTTTGGATAATTTTAGTGTGGCCAAAGCTGTGGAGGTAATGCCGGGATAATCCACTCTGTTTATAACAACACCATGCTTTCTGATCTCAATTTCAGAGAACAGATGTGGCACAAAATTGTCCACCAATCTTATATTTGAATTTGCCGGATAATCTGTACCATCGAGCTTTACAACATCAAATTTGATGTATAGATCTGCTCTGTGGGGGTGTATAAAGCCATCCCCTACATCAAGATCAACCTCAATCTCTGTGTTGGGTTGATTTAAATTTGCAAATGTCCTCCTGTTTGGGGGGAATGATTGTAGCTCATAACTCTCAATATTTTCCATTTTTTTTGTATGTATTTTTATTTAAATATTAATCTCTATGATTGCAGTTGTTGTGGCTCCAGCAAAATCAACTAATTCTTCTTTTTCATTAGTGACCATCAATTCAATATAATCTATTCTATTATGGCACACAGGAAAATATAATGTTGGGGATGGAGTGTAGATGATTGGCTCCATAAATTCAGAATTAGGTTTAAATGTTGCAATGATGCCAGTTTGTTTGTGAGTGCCTATGCCATTTGATTTGGTGATCATACCCTCAGCCACATTACAGTGAATATTTAGAGTCTCTATGGCTAAGAATTTAGGTATATTAATAGCAGTGTGTTTGATGGCCGCTTCAAGTTTTGTGTTGTTCTCAAAACCTAACAGCTCTGCTGTAGTACCCAGATCCACTGTTTCTGTAGCAGATACAATCTCTACTCTGTGAGTGACAGAATTTTGACTTAACACTATACCTCTGGGTAATTGAGCATTTAGAGTGGACAGATTATACTGCCCTGGAGTGATGACAATTTTTTGATCCCCTACTGCAATTGTGTTGTTGTGGTGAATAATATTAGGGATCAAGTACATGCCATAAAATGCTCTGAGAGCTATTGTTTTGGGATACAATATGTCATCATGCAATTTGAGTTTCAATATTGTATTTTGGCTGGTGAGATGGAATACCCCCATGATGTTTCAGATACCACAAGGTTTTTTGAAAATTTTCAATTGATGGTTTATTTATTTGAGACATATATCTAAGAACAGATAAACACAAATGTCCAAAATTAACATCTTTGAAGTTTTGAACACGGGCATTATTGTAATAAAGATTAGCTGATTTTAGATATTTTATTAAATTTTCAGGTGGAACACCTCCAAATGAATCAAACACAAATGCCTCATTGTTTAAATATTTAAGATAACAGATCCAGTGAGTGCCCTGATTTTTGTACTTATCCAAATTAACAATGCCACACTCTTTGTTGAGTGGTTGCTCTGTAAAGAATCAGACATGTACACACCTCTAAAATTTTTGATGCCCAGTGGCTTGATTAAAGCTTCAATATCTTGGTTTGTAAGCGGCTCTTGTTTTTTTTTAAACTTATTCATGGCTCTCTTAACACCTTTGCCTTGTTTCTCCATGCCCAGGTTATGGCGCCTCCATCATCTAATTCTGCCTTATTCTTCTTGGCATCTATTACTGTTTTTGCTATGGCAGCTGATCCCCCAGCCAATCTCTCAACAGCCCCAAGTGCTGCTAAGATGGCCGGGATAGTAAATATGAAACCCCCCACATGTGATTTTTTCCTGGATTGTTGTAATTTTTTTAATTGGGGGGTGCTAAGCAACAATTTCATACCATGTCCCTTGGCAAGACAAGAATTTTTTTTCTTGCGCTGCTTTTTGGTTAAAAGACTATCAATAGTTTTAAGAGATTTAAGACCTGCATAAGGTATTTGATACATAACACCCTTGGCCTTCATTGTAGGTTTATTATATACATATTCACAGCCCCCACCCCAGTTTTTGTTTGGTGTTCATAGCTATGGTGGTTCCCAATGCTGCTATTCTTTCACTTAAAGAAGCATCTTTGCTTACAAATCTACCAAATGCATCCTCTTCTAATTTCTTGTCTGCAACATGTCTCTTGTCAAGATCAGAATGTGTGTTGTATGCTATGTCATGGTCTCTACAAGCAGCATCTAGGGGATTGACACCAGGATCACCTCTGTTTAATCTATGGTCTAATTTTGTACCGGGACCACAATACTGATAGCCTGGAATGTGTAGTTCAAATGGCAGCTTGTTTATAATGTCATTAACCAGCCCCCGACCCTCAGAAATATTACAAAATTTAGGTGGTAGAGTATTAATAATTTTTATAAGATATCCAATCCCCGTAGTGTCATTCACTATAAAATTAGACAATTTTGTGCTTATCATGTCCATAATTCCAACTTTTTCATTGAAAAAATTGTGGTTGCCAGCATTTTCCTCCCCAGCTATGACCAATAACCTATCTACAAGTTTCCTGACATCATCAACCCATACAAATTCTTTAGGCAGGGTGTTGTATTGTTTGATTCCACTGCCAGTCTTGATCTGTGACCATATGGGCTTGATTAAATTGTTGTATTTTGCTCCACTGCTAGACTTGACTCTTTTTTGTGTGGGATCATTGTTCTGGTATAGAGCATCTGCTTTTATTAATATTTCTTTGTAATGTTCATAATCTTGATCTGTATAGCTGCCAGGCCTTTTCCTAGTCATCAGTTCCCACAATCCAGGTGTTCCGAGATACTTAACAAAAGCACCTTTTTCTCCAAGATGAGATTCTGAATATACAATTAGATCATCTCCCATAAATGTTACTCTGAAATTGCCAATTCTATGTATGATGCTACCATCACGCTCTGTGTCAGCATATAAGCCAAAGACCTCATCTTTGTTGTCTTTAGATGTGCTTAAATATTTTTTGTGCAAGAAGATCCAATTCAATAGGATCCAGAGTAGCTTCAATTCTTCGAGGAGCAATAGGACTAGGTGTATGAATACTGGAAAGTGGGGTGATTGGATAATCTAATATGTTCCTTGCAGCTACAGGTACAAGCTCTGTGATCAAATTTTGATTTTGCTCTGTAACAGTTTTGATATTTTTACCTAATTCACTAATATCATCAATAATAGGCTGTTCTGTTTGTTTGTGTTGTTCATAAATTCCTCGGTTCTGTGATTTCCATCCCTTAAATCTTTTTACAAGATAATCTCTTAATTTAAGATCATCAATGATTGGCCTTTTCATGGTTATTTATATATGTTTCAATGTCTAGAAAATTGTTGATTTTATTTCTGTATTTGCCACTATTGGGTTTTCTTGTCATAATCAATTGTGACAAACCCATAACTGTCCTGGTTCCAGCACCTACAGCAAAACTAGGAAAAATCATTGTAGCTCAAGTCCCCACCTACATATTCATCATTTATGTGTTTGAGGTTGGTATGATCTTGATGAAACACACATATAAAATTGCGGTGGTCTCGGATCAGCTGCTTGGTTTTTTTTGAAAAAGTCTGTGCAAGGTAGAAGCAATCAATGTTTTTGTGCCGGCCCTGTGTAAAAAAATTTCTAACCTTGTTTTGATTATCCAGTATAATGTCATCAAACACAAAAACAGAATTATCGAGACATTCATGGAGTGGCTTAACATCTGATTCAAAAGTGGCAATATCCAATCCATCATATAGTTTCATCAGCTGCTGATATTTTAATTGTTCCAAGCTCTTAGAAAAGACATACAAGTGCCTGTTTTTCGGCTCCGTTACTTTGTAACCCCATATTTTTGTACCATCAAAACCTCATTTGCCAAATTTTGTACTATTTTTGTACTACTCAAAAATGCTAAAAATAATTTTTGTACCACTCAATTTACCGTCGAAAAAAAATAATCAAATTTGGGGTTACAGAGTAACGTCTCAACCTCATCATCGGTTTCGGCAATGTTTTCCACATCAAAATATTGTACTATTTATGTACCATTTTGTACCACTATTTAAAAATTTTGTACCCATCAGAAACAGCCAGAAAAAAGGCGGGAAAACTTTTACATTGCAACCATATATTTTTGTATCGTCTCGAGTTGCTTCGAAGAATATTATGCTATTTTTGTACTAATTTATTTTAAATTAAACTTTATTAACACTACTTTGCAATAAGTGGATATCCGATTTTTATACCGTTCTTAGAAAACCCTCAAAATTTTGAAATTTGTATTTATTTCTTAGAGGCAGCAATTCACGGAAAAATATTGGACAAAATTTTATTGAATACGTGAGGTTTTTGTCTGCGTAATGTTTGAATAAAATGTCTAGAATGACTACTTTCCAATAAGCACCTCCATTATTTTTGTACCGTTACGGAAAACCCGAAAATAATTTTCAATTTTTGGATTTTTCATATCAATGTACTAATTCATATGAATAAATGGACAAAATATTATCACAATGGTGAGTTTAGAGCTCACCAATTCATCAATACAATTTTATAGACATGTACTTTATATCAAGTCCCTTTTCAAGTCTTCGCAAAGTCACGAAAAACCCGGGAAACATTTTATAAATTTCACAATCCTCTCAAAGACACGCAATTTACAAAAAAATATGGACCAAATATTAACGAATATCAGATGTTTATATCTGTTTGACGTTTTAAAAAATGCCCTAATTTCTATTAGGCAGGTTTTTGATTTTTGTACCGTCACTGAAAATCCGGGAAATATTTTTGAATTCTTACTTCTACGCTGAGACACGAAGTTTACAAGAAACTATAGACCAAGTAATTTCAAGTGTGTGAGGTATGTATATAAGTAATGCTTAAATTATATCTCCCATATTGTTACGTTCTATTAAGCCCGTTATCGATTTTTGTACCGTCACGGAAAACCCGGGAAATATTTTTGGATTCTTATTCTTCGCTGAGACACGAAGTTTACATGAAACTATAGACCAAGTAATATCAAGTGTGTGAGGTTTGTATATAAGTAATGTTTAAATTATATCTCCTATATTGTTACTTTCTATTAAGCCCGTTATCGATTTTTGTACCGTCACGGAAAACCCGGGAAATATTTTGGATTCTTATTCTTCGCTGAGACACGAAGTTTACATGAAACTATAGACCAAGTAATATCAAGTGTGTAAGGTTTGTATATAAGTAATGTTTAAATTATATCTCCTATATTGTTACTTTCTATTAAGCCCGTTATCGATTTTTGTACCGTCACGGAAAACCCGGGAAATATTTCTGAATTCTTACTTCTATGCTGAGACAGGAAGTATAAAAGAAACTATAGACCTAGTAATTTCAAGTGTGTGAGGTTTGTATATAATTAATGTTTAAATTATATCTCCTATATTGTTACTTTCTATTAAGCCCGTTATCGATTTTTGTACCGTCACGGAAAACCCGGGAAATATTTTTGAATTCTTACTTCTTCGCTGAGACAGAAAGTTTAAAAGAAACTATAGACCAAGTAATTTCAAGTGTGTGAGGTTTGTATATAATTAATGTTTAAATTATATCTCCTATATTGTTACTTTCTGTTAAGCCCGTTATCGATTTTTGTACCGTCACGGAAAACCCGGGAAATATTTTTGAATTCTTACTTCTTTGCTGAGACACGAAGTTTACAAGAAACTATAGACCAAGTAATTTCAAGTGTGTGAGGTATGTATATAAGTAATGCTTAAATTATATCTCCCATATTGTTACTTTCTATTAAGCCCGTTATCGATTTTTGTACAGTCACGGAAAATCCGGGAAATATTTTTGGATTCTTATTCTTCGCTGAGACACGAAGTTTATATGAAACTATAGACCAAGTAATATCAAGTGTGTGAGGTTTGTATATAAGTAATGTTTAAATTATATCTCCTATATTGTTACTTTCTATTAAGCCCGTTATCGATTTTTGTACCGTCACGGAAAACCCGGTAAATATTTTTATATTCTTATTCTTCGCTGAGACACGAAGTTTACATGAAACTATAGACCAAGTAATATCAAGTGTGTGAGGTTTGTATATAAGTAATGTTTAAATTATATCTCCTATATTGTTACTTTCTATTAAGCCCGTTATCGATTTTTGTACCGTCACGGAAATATTTTTGAATTCTTACTTCTTCGCTCAGACAGGAAGTTTAAAAGAAACTATAGACCAAGTAATTTCAAGTGTGTGAGGTTTGTATATAAGTAATGTTTAAGTTATATCTCCTATATTGTTACTTTCTGTTAAGCCCGTTATCGATTTTTGTACCGTCACGGAAAACCCGGGAAATATTTTTGAATTCTTACTTCTTCGCTGTTACACGAAGTTTACAAGAAACTATTGACCAAGTAATATCAAGTGTGTGAGGTTTGTATATAAGTAATGTTTAAATTATATCTCCTATATTGTTACTTTCTATTAAGCCCGTTATCGATTTTTGTACCGTCACGGAAAACCCGGTAAATATTTTTGGATTCTTATTCTTCGCTGAGACACGAAGTTTACATGAAACTATAGACCAAGTAATATCTAGTGTGTGAGGTTTGTATATAAGTAATGTTTAAATTATATCTCCCATATTGTTACTTTTTATTAAGCCCGTTATCGATTTTTGTACCGTCACGGAAAACCCGGGAAATATTTTTGGATTATTATTCTTCGCTGAGACACGAAGTTTACATGAAACTATAGACCAAATAATATCAAGTGTGTGAGGTTTGTATATAAGTAATGTTTAAATTATATCTCCTATATTTTTACTTTCTATTAAGCCCGTTATCAATTTTTGTACCGTCACGGAAATCCGGGAAAGATATTTTAAATCTTACTTCTTCGCAGAGACACGAAATGCACAAAAAATTCAAAACCAAATATTATCGACTGTGTGAGGTTTGTACCTAAGTATTCTGTAAAAAAAATATCCCATCTGATACCTTTCTATTAATTCCGTTTTTTATTTTTGTATCCTCGCGGAAAACTCGGGACTATTTTTGAATTCTTACTTTTTCGCAGAGACACGAATTTCACAAAAAATTGTTGACCAAATTTTATCGAGTGTGTGAGGTTTGTATCTATCTAATATTTATATAAGATCATCTATGTAAATACTTTCTATTAAGCCCGTTTTTTTATTTTTGTACCGTCACAAAAAATCCGGGAAAGATTTTCTAATCCTTAATTCTTTGCTGCGACATGAAATACACCAGAAACTTTGGACCAAATATTATCGAGTGTGTGAGGTTTGTGTCTAAGTAATTTTTATACAAAATCATCTATATAATTACTTTCTAATAGGCCTGTTTTTTATTTTTGTACCATCACGGAAAATCCGGGAGAGATTTTTTCAATCTTACTTCTTTGCTGCGACATGAAATACACAAGACACTGTAGACCAAATATTATCGTGTGTGTGAGGTTTGTATATATCTAATAATAATATAAAGTCATCTATTTAAATACTATCTATTAAGCCCATTTTTTATTTTTGTATCGTCGCGAGAATCCTGGAAAGTTTTTTAAGATCTTACTTCTTCGCTCAGACACAAAATTCACAAGAAATTCTAAACCAAATATTATCGAGTGTGTGAGGTTTGTATCTAATTATTCTGTCAATAAAATATTCTATGTGATTATTTTCTATTAAGTCCGATTTTAATTTTGGTAGAGTCTGCGTAAAACCCGGGAATAATTTTTGAAAACTTACTTCATTGCTGAGACACGAATTTCACAAGAAATTTTAGACCAAATTTTATCGAGTGTGTGAGGTTTGTATATATCGAATATCTATATAAAGTCATCTATGTAAATACTTTCTATTAAGCCTGTTTTGAAGTAAGAATTCAAAAATATTTCCCGGGTTTTCCGTGACGGTACAAACATTGATAACGGGCTTAATAGAAATTAACGAAATAGGAGATATAATTTAAACATTACTTACATACAAACCTCACTCACTTGATATTACTTGGTCTATAGTTCCTTGTAAACTTCGTGTCTCAGCGAAGAAGTAAGTATTCAAAAATATTTCCCGGGTTTTCCGTGACGGTACAATAATCGATAACCGGATTAATAGAAAGTAACAATATAGGAGATATAATTTAAACATTACTTATATACAAACCTCACACACTTGATATTACTTGGTCTATAGTTTCATGTAAACTTCGTGTCTCAGCGAAGAATAAGAATCCAAAAATATTTCCCGGGTTTTCCGTGACGGTACAATAATCGATAACCGGATTAATAGAAAGTAACAATATAGGAGATATAATTTAAACATTACTTATATACAAACCTCACACACTTGATATTACTTGGTCTATAGTTTCATGTAAACTTCGTGTCTCAGCAAAGAATAATAATCCAAAAATATTTCCCGGGTTTTCCGTGACTGTACAAAAATCGATAAGGGGCTTAACAGAAAGTAAAAATATAGGAGATATAATTTAAACATTACTTATATACAATCCTCACACACTTGATATTACTTGGTCTATAGTTTCATGTAAACTTCGTGTCTCAGCGAAGAATAAGAATCCAAAAATATTTCCCGGGTTTTCCGTACGGTACAAAAATCGATAACGGGCTTAATAGAAAGTAACAATATGGGAGATATAATTTAAGCATTACTTATATACATACCTCACACACTTGAAATTACTTGGTCTATAGTTTCTTGTAAACTTCGTGTCTCAGCGAAGAAGTAAGAATTCAAAAATATTTCCCGGGTTTTCCGTGACGGTACAAAAATCGATAACGGGCTTAATAGAAAGTAACAATATGGGAGATATAATTTAAACATTACTTATATACAAACCTCACACACTTGATATTACTTGGTCTATAGTTTCTTGTAAACTTCGTGTCTCAGCGAAGAATAAGAATCCAAAAATATTTCCCGGGTTTTCCGTGACGGTACAAAAATCGATAACGGGCTTAATAGAAAGTAACAATATGGGAGATATAACTTAAGCATTACTTATATACATACCTCACACACTTGAAATTACTTGGTCTATAGTTTCTTGTAAACTTCCTGTCTGAGCGAAGAAGTAATAATTCAAAAATATTTCCCGGGTTTTCCGTGACGGTACAAAAATCGATAACGGGCTTAATAGAAAGTAACAATATAGGAGATATAATTTAAACATTACTTATATACAAACCTCACACACTTGAAATTACTAGGTCTATAGTTTCTTTTAAACATCGTGTCTCAGCGAAGAATAAGAATTCAAAAATATTTCCCGGGTTTCCGTGACGGTACAAAAATCGATAACGGCCTTAATAGAAAGTAACAATATAGGAGATATAATTTAAACATTACTTATATACAAACCTCACACACTTGATATTACTTTCTCTATAGTTTCTTGTAAACTTCGTGTATCAGCGAAGAAGTAAGAATTCAAAAATATTTCCCGGGTTTTCCGTGACGGTACAAAAATCGATAACGGGCTTAATAGAAAGTAACAATATGGGAGATATAATTTAAGCATTACTTATATACATACCTCACACACTTGAAATTACTTGGTCTATAGTTTCTTGTAAACTTCGTGTCTCAGCGAAGAAGTAAGAATTCAAAAATATTTCCCGGGTTTTCCGTGACGGTACAAAAATCGATAACGGGCTTAACAGAAAGTAACAATATAGGAGATATAATTTAAACATTACTTATATACAAACCTCACACACTTGAAATTACTTGGTCTATAGTTTCTTTTAAACTTTCTGTCTCAGCGAAGAAGTAAGAATTCAAAAATATTTCCCGGGTTTTCCGTGACGGTACAAAAATCGATAACTGGCTTAATAGAAAGTAACAATATAGGAGATATAATTTAAACATTACTTATATACAAACCTCACACACTTGAAATTACTAGGTCTATAGTTTCTTTTATTCTTCCTGTCTCAGCATAGAAGTAAGAATTCAGAAATATTTCCCGGGTTTTCCGTGACGGTACAAAAATCGATAACGGGCTTAATAGAAAGTAACAATATAGGAGATATAATTTAAACATTACTTATATACAAACCTTACACACTTGATATTACTTGGTCTATAGTTTCATGTAAACTTCGTGTCTCAGCGAAGAATAAGAATCCAAAATATTTCACGGGTTTTCCGTGACGGTACAAAAATCGATAACGGGCTTAATAGAAAGTAACAATATAGGAGATATAATTTAAACATTACTTATATACAAACCTCACACACTTGATATTACTTGGTCTATAGTTTCATGTAAACTTCGTGTCTCAGCGAAGAATAAGAATCCAAAAATATTTCCCGGGTTTTCCGTGACGGTACAAAAATCGATAACGGGCTTAATAGAAAGTAACAATATAGCAGATATAATTTAAACATTACTTGGTCTATAGTTTCATGTAAACTTCGTGTCTCAGCGAAGAATAAGAATCCAAAAATATTTCCCGGGTTTTCCGTGACGGTACAAAAATCGATAACGGGCTTAATAGAACGTAACAATATGGGAGATATAATTTAAGCATTACTTATATACATACCTCACACACTTGAAATTACTTGGTCTATAGTTTCTTGTAAACTTCGTGTCTCAGCGTAGAAGTAAGAATTCAAAAATATTTCCCGGATTTTCAGTGACGGTACAAAAATCAAAAAGCTGCCTAATAGAAATTAGGGCATTTTTTAAAACGTTAAACAGATATAAACATCTGATATTCGTTAATATTTGGTCCATATTTTTTTGTAAATTGCGTGTCTTTGAGAGGATTGTGAAATTTATAAAATGTTTCCCGGGTTTTTCGTGACTTTGCGAAGACTTGAAAAGGGACTTGATATAAAGTACATGTCTATAAAATTGTATTGATGAATTGGGGAGCTCTAAACTCACCATTGTGATAATATTTTGTCCATTTATTCATATGAATTAGTACATTGATATGAAAAATCCAAAAATTGAAAATTATTTTCGGGTTTTCCGTAACGGTACAAAAATAATGGAGGTGCTTATTGGAAAGTAGTAATTCTAGACATTTTATTCAAACATTACGCAGACAAAAACCTCACGTATTCAATAAAATTTTGTCCAATATTTTTCCGTGAATTGCTGCCTCTAAGAAATAAATACAAATTTCAAAATTTTGAGGGTTTTCTAAGAACGGTATAAAAATCGGATATCCACTTATTGCAAAGTAGTGTTAATAAAGTTTAATTTAAAATAAATTAGTACAAAAATAGCATAATATTCTTCGAAGCAACTCGAGACGATACAAAAATATATGGTTGCAATGTAAAAGTTTTCCCGCCTTTTTTCTGGCTGTTTCTGATGGGTACAAAATTTTTAAATAGTGGTACAAAATGGTACATAAATAGTACAATATTTTGATGTGGAAAACATTGCCGAAACCGATGATGAGGTTGAGACGTTACTCTGTAACCCCAAATTTGATTATTTTTTTTCGACGGTAAATTGAGTGGTACAAAAATTATTTTTAGCATTTTTGAGTAGTACAAAAATAGTACAAAATTTGGCAAATGAGGTTTTGATGGTACAAAAATATGGGGTTACAAAGTAACGGAGCCCTGTTTTTCCAGTCTAACCAGTTGGGTGCCAATAAAAAATTATCAACCATTAGCGTAGTTTTACCACAAGCTGATGGCCCAACAATAAGACATCTAATATTTTCAGGCAGCAACTTGCCATTTCTCTTAATCTGCTGTTCAGGTTCTGGCAGCCTTTTTATAACATCCCAGGTGCTCATATTATCACTTTGTCTGCATCGATCCAGCTGTTTTCCGGATGACCTAGCCATTTGACAAATAACTTGTTGCCTTTTCTGCGGATGATTTTTTCTATGAGATATGTGTCAGGCTGTTTAGTTTTGTTGAGTTCTTCTTCATAGAACCTGCCTTTGAGAATTTCTCCTCGGTGGTCTTTTATTATATATGTGTTAAGGGTCCCAGGTTTAACTTGAACCACTGTAAATAATTCAGTGCTCCAGTTTCTTGTAAAGCCTCTTTTGAATAAGTGCTTATATTTGCTGATTCTTACTTGATCACCCACCTTGTATTTGGCTTTTCTTGTTGTTGGCTGGTATCTAGGATAATAAACAGTCCTGATCAATTTTTGCTCATCAGATGAAGTTACTTCAGAGGGTTTCGTGTTGATTGTGGAATGAACCGAGTTGTTATATTTATGTAGAAGTTCTGGAAGAATATTAATCCATTTATAATTACCTTGAAGTGTGAATTGTTTATACATATGATTTTTTAGGGTTCTGTTGAATCTCTCTACAATTGAGGCCTTGAGATCACTGTAACTCGAATAATGTTGTATTGCCTGGCTTTTAATAAATTGTTGGAACACTGAATTATAAAATTCTTTGCCATTATCTGTTTGCAAATAGCGCGGTGATCTTCCACTCTGATTGATGATTGTCCTGATGGCTTCTGTAACACATTTTCCAGTCTTGGATTTGAGTGGCACAGCCCAGGCAAATTTTGAAAATGTGTCTATGACAGTGAGTAGATACTTGTAGCCCTTGTTGATTTTGTCTAAGTTTTTCAGCTGTCCACTTGCCATCTCAATCAAGTCGCTCTGCCATAAATCATCTATGCCTTTTGTGACTACTGGCAGTCTCTTATAATTATGTCTGGCTTGTCTGTGTAATTCATCAACAATAATTTCTCTAGACATAATAAGAAAACAAGAATATTGCAGCTATGGGGTGTTCAGCAGCTGATACTACAGGATTTTCTAAATATAATTTGTCCCCTATTTGTATTTTAAATTCCAGAGAGCCATCATCTTCAGCATAGGCTGTTTCTAATGTATTGGGATCTGTAAAATCCTCTAACTCTACACTCGTGATTTTTGGTTTGTTGTCAGCATTTGTTATTGATAAGGTGGGGTAGTGGTGTGCCTGTGGTTGAAGCCAATATTTGATCTTGATTGGTCTCAGTGTACCCCCAACAAAAAACTGGTAATAAAATTGTGCAGGGGACAGCATATATATTTTGCCACCTGGTGTAAATGGTGAATCATATTCTTTGTTGGGGATGCTGTACAATTCAAGAATTACTGTATGTTTTGGATTCTCAATTATGCCTGCTATTTTTTTTCCTGCTGTAAGCAATCTGCTTGTTACAGATTCAAGATGCTCATTGATGGTCCTAACAACATCATCATGGCCTGGCTTGATCTTTATGTCCACAACAAGTTTCTTGTATTGTTGCACAATCTCTTGAAGCTGGGTGGCAAAAACAGACAGAGCATTTGCTTGATTGGATTCCATGGTCCCTAGCTGTTGCTTGATATTAGCTACAATTTGTTGCAAATTTTCAATAACTGCCAATTTTGAATTTTGAGCAGTAAGATCATGGACCTGTCTTCTGATATCCTCAAATAGGGCATGCAGTTCATTAATATGTTGATTAGTTGGTAGAGTGGCCACTGTCTGAGTAAGTTGTTTGATCTCTGTTTGGATATTCTTGATATCTTCTGATTTCAATATCCTATTCACAGCTCTCTTAATATTTTTAAGTTCCTGTGATGTAGGCAGATTTGTTACAGTATTTTGCAAAGATTCAAATGCCAATTTCACATCATTTAATTCAGAAGCATCAACCACACCACGCATAGCATTTTGGAGCAGGGCTATATCTGCCTGAGAAGGTGTTGATTCTGGTAAAATTTCAAGCTTTGTTTGGATATCATCAATCAAGTGATGAAAATGAGATAGTTCAGATTCAGTGTTGAGGTTTTCAAGCTTTGTGATCTGTTGCTGGACACTAACAAGGGTATCTACAATACCGGGCAGGCGGGATTCTTGTATATTTGTCAAATCACTTTGCACTGCTGCTATTGTACCCTCAAGACGGGTTATGGTACTTTGAATTTTTCCAAAATCTTCATATGTTTCATGTTGCAGCTTAATATTGGCAACACTCCGAGTTATTGCACTCAAAGCATCAGAAGATGGCAAGTTGTTCATAAAATTTTCAAGTGTCTCAATTTTTCTTTAACCTCGGCTATGGCATTGTTCAAGGGGTCCAGATTAGGTATCTGGAGTGATTGAATCTGTTCTTTTAGAGTGGAAATCACTAGATCAAAATCTTCTTGTGATTTTATGCTTTTGACAATTGTTTGGAGCTGTGTCTGGACATTATTAATCTGTTCCTCCAATTGTTGTTTCAATTGCTCAGAGTTGGTGGCCTGGGTCTTAAATTTGGCTTGAAGAGCTGCTACAGCTTCTTCTAAACTTTGAAAATTATCCAATGTGGCCAAATCAGTATATTTCTGAAGCAATAATTTAAGTTCTGAGTCAATTTTAAGAAGAGGGTCCATGCATTGTGATTGTAAATTTGTAATTTCTAATTGAAGACTGGCATTGAGTGTGGTTTGTAAAGCTTGTAAATCACTTCTTAATTTCTTGACTCTGACATCAAGCATCAGAATCTCATCACTGTGATCTTCATGCCTTGTATGGCCAAATATATCATTAGGCATTTTGTTTTAGTGGTTATTTATTATTGAATATCTAATTCTTAATTCTATAAAAAATGGTATAAGCTTGTCATAGGATCCCAGGACCTCAATATATAAGCAGTCACCAGCAGAAACAGTATATACAGTGCCAGAAACCATGTTTGAGTGCTTAATTCTATAAATATTTCTCCCTATTGAAATCTTGACATTACCCTCAGGGGTTGTAATAAATTGTAATTGACCACCTACAGGTAATTGGTAATGATTTAAATTATTGTTAAATATGTACAATGTTTTACCTGTTTCATCATCAACATCTGTAAGTATGCTGTTCAGATGAATAATTAACAAAGCACTTAGTTTAGATATTATATTAGAAGAGGCTTGTGGTGTTGGCAGGTCCATAATAGCCTGTTTTTTGAACCCAAATAAGTTCATAGGCATGTTTATTTATTTCAAATCATGCTCTGTAATTGGGCATTGATTGCCATTTTTCAAATCACAATGACCCCATGGTAAAGTATGTATGCCACATGATAAAATGCATCTCTTATCATCATGTGGGTCCAGAGCCACTTTTCTTACAATATTGCTAGTCAACAAGTGATCCACACTCTGAATTCTGGATTCTGATGTTCTGATTGTGCTACATGATTTGAGGCAATTTTTGTAATCTTCAAATTCAAGCTCTTTGTCTACAGTCACTCTGCCAATGCCCTTGGCCTTTTTGGCAACAGCGCCACTACATGTTTCAAAACTGTACATCTTGGCCCTTAACCCAGCAAATGCCACAATAACATCACCAAGTGTCTCATCTTTTAACTTGCCAGGCACTTTTTTGTTGTGGGGTTGAATCCTGTTCACTGGTATCAAAATATTCAAGCAATACAGGCAGTGACATATCTTTATAAACATCTTCTGTTTGAATATCAAGAACAAAACTATCTGTGTCCATGTACATCAATTTTACACAATCACCATAAAAAGGTTTCAACACATTATAATACAATTTTAACATGTGTAATTTGGCCAATTCCAATATCACAGCCCCTACATAAATGGGCTTATCAAATTTAATTTTTGTTTTTTTCATGTTGAAGAGTGCCATATTTTCATCATAAATTCTTCTATAATTGAAATTAGGCTTTGCAATCAATTTTTTGCTCCGGCTGGGGTCAGTAATTATTTTAACATCAATATGTTTTCTGACATTTTCAATTGTTTTGCCATACACTGAATTGACCATCAATTTAAACAAGGTCTTATCAAATTGGCTCATTGCAGATGTTCGAAGCTCTGTGTTTGTATCAATATATGGTTTCAACCATCTTGAGTGCCTGAACCTCAAAACTTTGCCTACTTTGGTCACTTGAACACCATGATTCATCAGGAACTGGAGGTTTTTGTAATATATGACATAACCCTGTTTCGGCTCTGGAGTCATCATCAATTTCTTCTGTTTAGAGCCAGGTGAGCACTTAACCTCAGGAATTGGGGGCAGATCAGAAACTTTGTTGTGTAAATCATCAGGAATTGTCAGATCAACCTCTAAGAACAGGCCATAGTGACTGTTATCAAAATCCTTAAGATCTTCAATGTTGAAATCTTCAACCCACTCAAGCCCTGCATATGGCAGTTTATCCATCATAGCATAACCATAGAGGCTGTTGGCATCTACATACAGTATATAATTTGATGGCAGTGCTGGATCATAATGAGGAATATATTTGTTATTTGCTCTGGCATATCTCTGAGAACATTGCACCATGCCTCCTCTTATACATTGTTCCATAAACAGATACATATCTTGATCCTGGATCAGATCCAATTGCATTTTAGTGTTTAAAAACATTGCAGACCATGCTAGGCCCGGAGCACTGTAAAAATACATTGGATCCAGTTTATAATTTTGCATAGAAGATTTTCTGAATGCCTGAAGTATATCAGCTAAGAGGGTCACATCAAGTTTTAAATAAGCCTTCTGATAATCACCAAATGTCTGGCATTTTAAATTGTTCCACATCAACTGGGCATGGTGATAATCATCATCAGTGATTCCAGATGCTCTGATTTTGCTGTAAAACTCTTGTTGTGGTGGCAGAGAACACTCATCAAATTTAGAAAAATCTGTAACATAATCACATGGATATACACCCTTCCGCCTAATTAATTTCAGGTCCTGATTTGGAAACAAAGCACATGTGATTTTGAATTGATCATCAGATAATTGAGTGGCCAGTGTAGCCAGGCTAGCCGATAAAATTCTGTATGAATCAAGAAATCTTAAGTGAATAGAAACACCATGAACTTTAATTATCTTGCTAATGGCAATATATTTCTCATTATTTTCAGCTAAAATATTTAAATTTTGCTTGTCAAACCCCTCGTACCTGATCAAATGATGAAAATCATAATTGGATGCTCCATGGCAAAATATGGGGACAAATTTTGGTCTCTGAATCTTAATATTACAGCTATTACACAGGGCCATTAATATTTTACCATCTGTATGAGAATGGTGATGAACCTTGATATTTGCATCTGAAAATTCAGAATCACATACCGGGCATTTTTCTGCATTGTTGAAATCTTCAATCTGTTTCTCTGTTAAAGGCAACATGGGTTTTGATTTTAATAAGACATTAGATGCTATGTCATGGCACTCATTTTCTATTCTATCTGCAAATTCTTTGATGGCATCTGCTCCCATGTATAAATATTCTTTACTAACAACCCCATCCTGTACAACCACATAACAAAAACTAGAAGGTTCATGTAACTGGTATGATGTAATTGAAGATTCATCAGGATCTGGGCTACAGAATGCAAGAGGTTTGAGATTTGATTCAAAATCACAGACTATATATGCTGGGTGTTCCAACAGGGCTTCAAATTTTTTGAATTTGGCATTTTCATTTGGGTTAGGCATAAGCATATGAACAGGTTTATAATTGCCACAGTATTTCAGATGCTAAATTAACTTGTTTTTAGCAATTTCTGCATTTTTTTCCCGAACCCCATTCACCATTTTTTGACCATCAAATACAGACAAACATCTTCTGCACAACTTGAATATTCTATTGGATTTGTCTAGTTGTGTTCTGACTAAAGCTTCAAGATTATGTATCAGAGTGTAATGATATGTGCCATCCCCTTCAATTAAGAGCAGATCAATCGGAACAGCACAATCATCATCAAATGTACTGATTCTGAGAGGATCTATCAAGCAATTGCCACGGCCAGTAGAACAAGTAAATACATTAATAGATAATTGTGTACCATTCATATCCCGGGCATTTTTTTCAAATTTATCAATATTCTGAACAAGCATTGGATATTCTAAACCCTCCATTGCCTCATCAAAATCATTTTCATGTTGTTTATAATAAGTTTTTCGCTGAGGTTCCTTTGAAACTGGATACAAAGCAGCTAAAATACACCACAAAAAGCATTTCTGGTCATTATTTTTTATATTAACCACGGCTGTTTTGTTTTTGATATTGGCAGGTAATGGCACATAAGTGGAACCTTGTAATGGGTTGAATTCAGAAATATTAACATATAACTTGTGTGAAGATCCGCATAGGCTCCATCCAGACTCTTTTGCTGCAAATTCCGAGTGTTTAATATTCAAATGATCTATCAAACTGCTTATTATTTTGTCTGAATTTGCATTTGAATATACCGGTACAGTTTCAGTTATGTGGGGCTGTGTAAATTTTGTGCCATTTGGCTTCTTATATTGTGTAAAGAATTTGAGAGACAGCTTATAAGAGCCATTTTGTGCATTTACAATTGCCTGCACATCTGGATTTATACTCTTCAAAACATTCTTAATATCACATCTTGGCTCTGATACAAACCGGTGATCCCTTAATTGGCCGTTAAAACTGCTATGGATGGGTTCATAGCGTGGCTTCTTTGCCGGTCCAGCATTAACAGGTGTTTCATGCTTCCTTTTCAGACCAGATGTAGATGGTTGTGGGGGCAATGTTGATGACAGTGCAGAACAAGTACCTTTATGTTTATATGTGAAATATTCCAGATTATATTTTCTATGGCATTTAGGGCATATTTTTGTGGGAGTCCTGCATTTGTCTGGATTACAATTCCTTTGATGCCTGGCCCAATTGGGGCTGGTTATATTCTTATTGCATTGATTACAATATTTTTGATTTGGCATTTTTGTTGTTGTTTATTATATAAGATTTCCTGGGGTCCAAATCAAAATTCTATGTTTAATAAAAAATATCAGTTGGGTTCAGCAGTGTGATTTGTGTGTGTGTATATGTGTATGTGTGTATGTGTGTTAATATTTTTTGGCTTTGGTATTTATATAAAATTTCTTGGGGTTCAAATCAAAACTCTATACTTAATAAACCTATGACAGGTTGTCAAAAATTCTGTCTATTAAATCAAATAGGTTTGTAATTCAATTTATATAAATTTGCAATATTTTTGTGTTTAAAAAAATATGATCAGCACTGCAACAACACACCCTTACTCTTCAACAACTCTCACAATACTGGCTGATATGCAATGCAAAATCTCTTTATATAGCCTAAGCACAGACCGCATTGAAAACATCTGAAACAATAAGCCAATCAGAATATAACTCATCATTACATTATGTCATAAGCAACCAATCAGAAAACAACACATGTCTAATAATTTATTGCATAATATTAGGTAATAATTTGTTGCAAAACATGATGCAATATAAATAAACCAGAAATAGGCCACAAGTGGACCGGAAGTGGGCAGAAATGGGTAGAAATGGCCGAAAATAGACCGGAAGTGGACCGGAAGTGGGCAGAAATGGGTACAAATGGCCGAAAATAGACCGGAAGTGGACCGGAAATAAATATGTGTGTGTGTGTGTGTGAGTGTGTGTGTGTGTGTGTGTGTGTGTGTGAGGGGTGTGTGTGAGGGGTGGGTATGGGTGTGTATGTGTGTGGGTGTGGGTGAGGGGGGCTTAGTTTTAGGTGTGGGCAAAAAAAATATCAAGAGGGGCATATTTTTGACAGGATTATGGACAACAATCTGACAGAAGTGCCTTTTATAAGTGTAGGCAAATCAATCTGAGGTGGCTCATCATTTCACAGGAACTTCCCGAGGGCATTTTTACAAAAATCTTGGATTAGACAGGGTTCCACACTTGAGCAAAAAGCTCATATGTGCATGTTGAGCAAGTTTTAAGTGTAGGCAAATCTGCCTGAGGGGGGTGAATCATTTCTCGCGCTGGTTATAGCATCAATTACACTACTGCTCGGTGACTTCTTTGATTTCTTTACCAAGACCACTGATGGCATCGATGATAGGTTGGTCCTGACGCTTCTTCTCTTCGTAAATTCCGCGATTCTCGGATTTCCAACCCTTAAACCGTTTTGCCAAGTAGCTACGCAGCTTCAGGTTGTCGTCTGCAAGTTTGCGTTTCATTTTTTTTGTATGTAGTTATTTATAATAGGTCAAAACGTTTCTTGTAACGTTCCAACGTTTAAAAATTATTAATTTTGTTTCTGTATTTTCCGTTATTGGGTTTCCTCGTCATGTCTATTGCGATAAATCCGAAATCATCTTGGTTGCAGCATGAACAGCAAAATTTGGAAAACTGATTGTAGTTTATGTCCCCACCTACATAATCATCGTAAGCGTGTTTTAAATTGGTGTAGTCTTGACGAAACAAACAAATAAAATTAGCATTGTCTCGGAGTAGCTGCTTGGGGATTTTGGAAAAAGTCTGAGCAAGGTAGAAGCAGTCCATGCCTCTGTGCCGACCCTGAGAAAAATAATTGCGAATTTCGTTCTGGTTCTCCAGGATCACATCGTCAAAAACAACCACCGAATTTTCGAGTCAGCAGTCTAGTGGTATCACTTCAGAAGCAAATATAGCTATGCCTAGTCCCTCGTACAGTTTCGACAGTTGGCGATACTTCGATTGCTCCAAACTTTTAGAGAAAACGTACAGGTGTCTGTTTTTCCAGTTTAACCAGTGGGGTGCAAGAAGAAAATTATCAATAAGCAACGTTGTTTTTCCACATCCAGAAGGTCCAACAATGAGGCAACGAATGTTGTCGGGTAGAAGCTCACCATTTTTCCTATCCTGACTTTCCGATGGAAAATCTGGCAGTCACCTCACCACATCCCAAGCACCCGTTAAACAATCACCTCGTTTGCATCTATCCAACTTTTTTCCTCGAGTCCCAGCCATTTCACCAACAGTTTGTCAGCTTTTCTACGTAATACTTTTTCAATAAGATACGTGTCGGGGTATTTTGTTTTAGAAAGTTCCTCTTCGTAAAATCTTCCTTTCAGAATTTCGTCGCGATTATCTTTAATTATATACGTGTGACGGTTTCCGGGCAAAACTCGAACTACGGTGAAAAGTTCCGTACTCCAATTTTTTGTGAAGCTCTTTTCGAACGCACGCTTAACTTTACTGATTCTCACCTGATCTCCAATTTTGTATTTCGGTTTCTTGCTTGTAAATTTGTACTTTGGACAATAGACCGTAGAAATTAAACATCGCTCGTCAGATTTGTTGACGTCAGCTGGTTTCATGTTTATCGTGCGATGCACACTGTGATTATAATCGCTTACAAGTTCCGGAAGCATGTCGAGCCACTTGTAATTCCCCTGAAGCGTGAACTGTTTCCACATCCGTGTTTTGAGAGTTCGGTTGAAACGTTCCACTATGCTGGCTTTGATGTGACTAAAAGTGGAGTAATGTTGAATATTTCGTTTTTGAATAAATTGCCGAAAGACAGAGTTGTAGAATTCTTTTCCGTTGTCTGTGTGAAGAAACCGAGGTTGCCTGCCACTTTCATCGAAAATAGTTTTGAATGCTTCCACCACGCAGGTTCCTGTTTTTGCCTTGAGGGGTAAAGCCCACGCAAATTTTGAAAATGTGTCTATGACGGTGAGAAGATACTTGTATCCCTTGTTGATTTTATGTAATTTTTTTTTAAATTGCCACTGCTCATTTCCACAAGGTCAGCTTCCCACAAGTCCTATATGCTTTTGGTCACTACCGCCAGTCGTTTGTAGTTTCGCCGTGCAGGTTTGTGCAGCTCGTTCACAATAGCCTGCCTAGACATTGCGCGAAAATAAGAATATAGCTTGGATGGGATTTCTGGCCGCAGACAATGCCGGGTTTTCTATGTACAGCTTATCACCTATTTCTATTTCGATAATTTGAGTTGCATCTTCGGCATAGGCAGTCTCGCGACTTTCGGAGTGTATGAAATCGTCCAACTCCACTCCTCTTATTTTAGGCTCGTCACTGATGTTCGTCACGGTCATGGTTGGGTAGTGGGTAGCGTGAGGCAAAAGACCAGTATGAAACCTTAACGAACTGAAGTGTGCCGGCGAGGAAAAACTGGTGATAGATCTTGGCAGGAGTCAGCATGTAGAGTTTGGCACCCGGATGGAAGATCAAGGAAAATTCCCTGTTTGGAATGCTGTACAGTTCGATGACAACGGTGGACTTGAGATTGTCGATGCTGGCGTTCAGGGTGTTTACATTGGTTCGAACCTCGCTCTCCACATCCTCCAATCTACCGTTCACCGATTACAGGTGTTCCTCGATAGCACGGACAACAGTGTCGTAATCGGGCTTGATCTTCACATCGACAATTAGCCTCTTGAATTTTTCGTTTAACTCATGTAGTTGGGTACTGAAATTGGTTATGGCCGATTCCTGGCTTGCTTCTATGCTGCCAATTTGCTTATTCACATTGGCGATAATCTGCTGCAGATTTTCCACGAGTCTTAACTTGGAGCTCTGGGTTGCGAAGTCGTGGACCTGGGTTCTAATTTCCGCAAACAAGGCATGTAGCTCGCTGATGTTCTGGTTGGTGGGTAAGGTTGCAACAGACTCCCGAAGGAATTCAATTTCGGTTTGGATGTTTTTGATGTCGTCGGATTTGAGTATTCGGTTGAGAGCCCTCTTCACGCTTTTCAGTTCCTGCGAGGTAGGCAGGGAGGCCACCGTGTTTTGGAGCGACTCCAAAGCTTTTTTCATCGCTTCCAACTCCGAGGCTGCAGCAGCAGCACGTATACCTTCTTGTAATTGTGTCATGTCGTCCTGGGTGGGGGTGGATTGTTGCAAAGTTTCCAACTTAGCCTGTATGTCGTCGATCAAGTGATGAAAATGCGACAACTCTGATTCGGTGTTTAGATTTTTCAGCTTGGTGATCTGCTGTTGGACGCTGGCCAGAGTATCCCTGATGCCAGGCAGTTTGGATTCCAGTGCTTCGTGTACGTTTGCCAGATCATTTTTGATGACGGCGAGAGCATCCTCAATATGGGCTATGATGCCTTGCAGCTTCCCGAAATCCTCGTAGGTCTCAAGTTGGAGTTTTATGTTGGCCACGCTACGGGCAATGGCATTCAGCTCGCTTGACGATGGTAGATTGTCGATGAAGTCCTGTAGCGTTTCGAGTTTAGTTTTGACTTCGTTGATGGCTGCATGCAAAGCATCCGTTTGAAGCTCAGCCTTGATGCTTTCCAACGTAGGAATTTCGAACGATTGAAACTTTTCGTGCAATTTGGCAATACTGGCATTCACGCGATAGTAGTCATCTTGAGTTTTTATACTCTGGATAATGTTTTGCAGTTCAGTCTGGATGGTGCTCGTTTGGTCCTGCAAGTGTCGCTTCAGCTGTTCCACATCGGAGGTCTGCGTTTGCTGCAGCTTCACAAGTTCGTTTTGGAGCTTGCCTACACTCAGTGCCAAGTTGTCAAAGTTGTCTATTGACGCGAGATCGGTGTATTTGTGCAGCAGCGATTTAAGCTCGGCGTCAATTTTGAGTACGGGGTCCAGGCACTGAGACTGCAGGCTGGCTATCTCTGACTGGAGGCTGGAGTTGAGCGTGGACTGCAGGGCCTGCAGGTCGCTTTGCAACTTCTTAACCCTGACGTCGAGCATGAGAAGCTCGTCGCCGTGGTCATCGCGTTTGGTGTGACCAAAAATATCGTTAGGCATTTTTACCACTGTTTTATTATAGGGTAGGTGATTCGCATCTCCACAAAAAGAGGGATGAGTTTATCGTAGTCGTCCAAGAGCTCCACGTACAGGCGATCGCCAGCAGACACATCGTACGTTGTAGTCGCATCCATTCTATCATGCTTGATGCGATAGATGTTCTTGCCTGAGGAAACCTTGGCCTCTCCTTTGTTCTCGGGGTTCATGTCGAACTGCAGTTTGCCGGAGATGGGGAACCGGTAATAATTCAAGTTGTTGTTGAATACATAGAAAGTTTTGCCCACATCCTCGTCGTACTGCGTAAGGATGCTATTCAAGTGTATAATTAACAGACCGTTAAGTTTAGATAGCATGGAAGGCAGGAGTTCGTAGAAACTCGACGACTACGTAGGCTGGACGGGCACTTCCATAGCTTGCTTCCTGAAGCCAAACAGGTTCATAGGCATGGTTATTTTATATGCTTGTGTTGATAGAAATATTGCCAGCCATAAGTTGTTGTTTTTTTAAGTGCATTGTATGCATCTCTTAGTACTATCTAAACGATAGTGCCACCAAGGCAACGTGTGGATCCCACAAGACAAAATACATCTTTTATCATCATGTGGATCTAATGCTACTTTCCTAACTTTGTTTGTTGTAATCACATGGTCTACACTTTGGATTATTTTTTCCAATCGTAGCTGCTTCTTCAATTCCTTCACACAATCAATATAGTCTTGAAATGAAAGTTTGTTTTGTACAGTATATTTACCAACACCTTTAGCTTTCTTCGTGATGCTGCTCTCAGTTCTAAATGTATACATTTTGGAACGCAAACCGGCAAACTCGAGAATGATGTCACCGTTATACTCGTCGTTCAATTTACCTAGAACTTTTTTGTTACTAGATGGAATTGCAAATCTGTTTGTTTGAGGGTAGGAAGAAGTATCATAATAATCAAGCAAGGACGGATTTTTTACATCTTCATATAGATTGGCTGTTTTAATGTTATAAATAAAACTGTCGGTATCCATGTAAAGTAATGAAATGCTATCGTTGTAGAAAGGATGCATAACATTGTAGTGAAATTGAAACATGTGAAGTTTCGATAAATCTAAAACTGTTGCTCCCACATAAATTGGTTTTCGGAATTTTATCACTTTTATATCTAGATTGAAAAGTGACATATTCTCGTTGTAAATTTTTCGTGATTTAAATCTAGGATCAGCCACCAACTTACTGCATTTATTTTCAGATGAAACCAATCTCACGTCTACGTGATTTCTCACGTTCTCCATTGTCTTGCCATATACAGCATTATTCATCAATTTGAAAAAAAAATCTTTGTCTAAATCGGAAGTGGCAACTGTTCTATGTTGTGTGTTTGTTTCAATGTATGGTTTGAGCCACTCGGAATGTTTAAACCTGAGGACTCTTCTAATATCCAATACTTTAACACCCATCGCAATCAAAAACTGAAGACTTTTGTAATGGAGAACATATCTTTCTTTTTTTTCCAAAGTTAGTAAAAGCTTGCGTTGATTAGAATTAGGCGGACATTTGAGTTCGGGTGCCGGTTTTAAATCGGAAAAAATATCGTGCAAATTGTCTGGAAATTCAATATCCACTTCTGCAAAGAAACCAAATTCACAATCGTCAAAATCAATAATATTTATGGAAGTTGTTTCTATCCATTCGAAACCTCCATAAGGAAGTTTTTGTACCATAGCATATCCATAGAGATTATTAACGTCGATGTAAAAAATATAATTCGATGGTTTATTTGCATCATATTTTTCTTCCATGTGCATGTTGTTGGCTCCTGCATGTCTCTGTACACATTGCACCATCCCACCTCGAATCCCTCTCTCGATGAAAAGTAACATGTCTACATCTGTTAATAATTCTAACTTAATTTTTGTTTGCAACAACATTGCAGACCACGCTAATCCCTGGAGGCTGAAGAAATGCGCAGGGTCCAACTTGTAAATAGACATTGACGTTTTCCTGAATGCTTGAAAAACATCCGCAAGTATTGTTACGTCTAATTTCAAGTATGCGTTGTGATAATCTCCGAATGTTTTACATTCTAGTTTATCCCACATCAGTTGTGCATGTTCGTATTCTTTGTCTGTAATTCCTGCTTTTCTCAGTTGACTGAAGAATTCTTTTTGAGGAGGGAGAGTGTCCTCATTAAATTTAGATTCATTGTTTACGTATTCATACGGATAAATCCCTTTACTTCTAATCAGTTTTATATCCATGTTGGGAAAACTAGCTTTCGTAATTTTGAATTGTTCGTCACAAAGTTTACTTGCTAGAGCGTCCAAACTTGCAGAGAGAAATCTGAATGAGTCAAGAAACCTCATCTCTATGGTTTCATTTGTCCCCGAAATCTTAACTTTCTTACTTATAGAAATGTATCGTTCTTCATTTTGAGCAAGAATATCTATTTTTTGTGTGTCATATCCAAGATTCCGAATTAAGTGATGAAAATCGTAATTCGATCCATTATGAAAAAATATGGGGACAAATTTAGGCCTTTGAATTTTGAGGTTGCAAGCATTACAGATTCCGCTGATGAAACGACCGTCTGTGTGCGAATGGTGAAACACTTTACGATTCTCGTTTGTGAAGTATTGATTGCACACTGGACACTCGACAGTTTCATCAAATATTTTTTGTTCCTCTGGTGTCAACGAATTCATCAATTTGGATATTTTCAAGAAGCTGCCAATTTTCTCAACCTCCTCTTCCATCTTTTCAAAAAAGTATTCGATAACATTCGGTCCACGGTATACATATGGTTTACTTATTTCATCTTGTCGTATGACAGTGTAACCAAAACTATTTGGTTCATGAAGCGTTGTGGAGGAAATATCTGGATTTGGTTTGCAGGAGGACAGTGGCTTCAGAAATGATTCAACATCTGCAACGATAATGGCTGGATGTTCAAACAAAGCCTTGTACATTTTTAATTCTTCGACTTAGTTTTTTTTGGGAATCAACATTCGAGCTGGTTTGTTGTTACCGCAATATATTTCATGTTCGACACGTTTTTCAATAGCAATTTGCCGTGCGGTATATATTTGGTGATTGAATTTTCTTCGATCATTAAACGTGGTCAAACACCTAGGACAAACGTCGATGTGATTTGCATACTTTGTTGCTTGACTTCTGATTAGTCGTGATAGTGAACGAATAAGGCAGTAATGGTGAATATTGTTTTTTGAAATTAAAAGAAGATTAATTATATGAGCATTATTATCGTTGATATCATTTATCCTGATGGGATGCACAAGATGTTTTTCTGACGTATAAGAATATACATTAATAGCAATGAGTTTTCCATCAGAATCTCGTGCACGCGACTCAAACTTTGATATGTCTGACAATGCCACGGGGTATTCAATGCTAGACATTACATTTTCAAACTCTGTCTAGTACTGCTTGTAATGATAAACTTGCTCTGGATGATTTTTCCAATAAACAGGATACAGAGCTGCCAAGATGCACCAAAGAAAGCATTTAGAGTCGTTATTTTGAATATTTAACACTGCTTTCTTGCTTTGAATGGTCGGTGGTAGAGGAACGTAACTCGATGCAGAGAAAGGCATGAATTTGTTCACGTAAACGGTTAATGTATGAGGACTACCACATAAAGACCATCCCGACCCCATAGCCTCGAAAGTGTCATGTTTCATAATTAACTCAATAGACAGATTAGAGTAAATATCGTCCAAATTTTCAACATTTGCCAAATAAGGGGGTTTGTTTTTGGTACGATGATAAAAAACTTCTGTTGTACCATCGACTTTCTCATATTCGGAATATAAATCAACGTATACTTTTATGGAATTATTTTCAAGATTACTTTTCAGAGAATTCAGTACAAAAGTTTTCGCTTCACGCAAGAAACTAGGAATGTCACGTCCTGCTTCCGACGTAAATGATAAATCTTGAAGTCGACCATTAAATGCAGACCTGACTGGTTTATATTTATTATTTTATTTAATTTGTTTTGGAGCAGAAGCTTCAGCTTCAGAATAATCAATTTTTATTTTCAATGTTTCTTCTCTGGTCGATGGTTTGCAAATTTTCAAATGTCTACTTAGATTTGGAATGCTAATTTCTTTTCACACATTGAGCACAGGCTTTAGAAGGTAACAAATGATTTGCTTCGTTACACCTTGTCTTATGTATCGATAAATTATTCTTTGAAATTAGTTTCCCACAAGTGACACATTCGATCTTATCATTCTTGCGAGTAAAACAGGTAGGTGATTCCATTTTTTATATGCTTTAAAATATGAGCAAACAAACAATAGAAATTTCAGATATGTTATTTATATAAAATTTAAATTTTTTTTATATAAAATTTAATGGGATATCACCAACCTGATAAAACTATTCCCTATGAAAAACTCTATGACCTTACTTGGGTTTTTCCGCCAAATTGTATGCTTCTAGTCTCCTATACTTTGGAGGAGCCTGTTCAGGTTCTATCCCCCGCGATGTGGGTTACTCTGCCGATCCAGCAAAGGTGAGAAATCAGCACTGTGCTCTGACTTATATAGATTTATAGAGCCAATAGAAATCTTGCTTACTTAAACCAATCAGAAAACACCACGTATAAATTATTAGCCAATTAAAGTCTCTGTTATTTTAGCTATCATATAAAAAAATGCAAAATATCCCAGTTTCAATTCGATCCATTTATCTGAATCGAAGAAACCGACAATTCACATATCCCCATATCATTGTATGCTTGCCCTATTAGCACCTCTTTTGCTGTTGTGCTCAATTAGTTTTCACTAATTGGCGATTTTCTTGAAGAGATCTAATAGAACAAGATACGGCGGTATGAGAAATATGCAAATTTAAATATATTTTAGCGAATTACGCCGGCATAAGCTAAGTTCGTATTGCTAGAAGGCCTTCGTCGTTGCAAGTCACCTAACCCATTCACTGGCAAAAAAAAGTTAAAAATGTTGACGTACTGAAAAAAAAATGACTTGTCCCACTCAAGCATTCATCGAGTTCCAACATTTGTACAGAGATGGCTCTGTTGTTGTCGCTTATCAAATATATATATATATATATATATATATATATATATATATATATATATTGGAATATCTCTAAAACAAAGAGAAACAGACAAAATCTGTTTGCAGATTTGTAATGTACACTCGAAGATAAGTAAAAGTATGAATACAACCTATGCTCGGAAATTAAAAATGGCGACTGGAAGTAGGTTTATCTCATAAACGGTACGAGATAGCCAAAATTTGTTTGCAAATTTGTAATGTACACTCGAAGATATGTAAAAGTGTTAATACAACCTATGCTCGGAAATCCAAAATGGCGACCGGAAGTAGGTTTATCTCTTAAACGGTACAAGATATCCAAAATTTGTTTGCAAATTTGTAATGTACACTCGAAGATATGTAAAAGTGTTAATACAACCTATGCTCGGAAATCCAAGATGGCGACCGGAAGTAGGTTTATCTCTTAAACGGTACGAGTTAGCCAAAATCTGTTTGCAGATTTGTAATGTACACTCCAAGATAAGTAAAAGTGTGAATACAACCTATGCTCGGAAATCCAAGATGGCGACCGGAAGTAGGTTTATCTCTTAAACGGTACGAGTTAGCCAAAATCTGTTTGCAGATTTGTAATGTACACTCGAAGGTAAGTAAAAGTGTGAATACAACCTATGCTCGGAAATCCAAGATGGCGACCGGAAGTAGGTTTATCTCTTAAACGGTACGAGTTAGCCAAAATCTGTTTGCAGATTTGTAATGTACGCTCGAAGATAAGTAAAAGTGTGAATACAACCTATGCTCGGAAATCCAAGATGGCGACCGGAAGTAGGTTTATCTCTTAAACGGTACAAGTTGGCCAAAATCTGTTTGCAGATTTGTAATGTACGCTCGAAGATAAGTAAAAGTGTGAATACAACCTATGCTCGGAAATCCAAGATGGCGACCGGAAGTAGATTTATCTCTTAAACGGTACGAGTTAGCCAAAATCTGTTTGCAGATTTGTAATGTACACTCGAAGATAAGTAAAAGTATGAATACAACCTATGCTCGGAAATTAAAAATGGCGACTGGAAGTAGGTTTATCTCTTAAACGGTACGAGATAGCCAAAATCTGTTTGCAGATTTGTAATATACGCTCGAAGATAAGTAAAAATATGAATACAACATATGCTCGGAAATTTACAGAGTTCATAGGAATTGTTATTTTATAGAACATTGTCAGCCATAAGTTTAATTGACCCTCTTCCCTCAAATCGCATTACATACATGTGGAAGACAGAGGTATGCATAATTCCGTCCGTGGAATTACAAAAAACAAGCCTGTCTCCCAGTATTGCTTAAGAGTTTTTGGTTAGCATGCAATAGATCAGTATGCTAGAAAAAACAGGGGGGGGGGGGTAACAAGAGCATCAACACTGCACCACCACTATTGCCAGTTAGCGTACTCACCAACTCTCCACCTTACTGCATATCTATCATCTTAGAAGACTACAAAATATTACAGCATAGATCGCTGTCAACTCCTATTTGTAGATTAGCCTCGCCTGTGAAATATCATATGGCAAAATTAAAAATAAAAGGGGGGTTGGTTGTGAAGCAAATTTCTTGGTACTAGTCTGTGTTGCCAACTTCTATTTGTAGGTTATCTTCGCCTGTGAAATATCATGTGGTGAAATTTTTGTGGAGTAGTTTGGCAACACTGCAAGCCCCTCCCACCCTCCAAAAATAGTAGTGGGGCATTGAACCTGACATACATCGTGAAAAGGGGGGGCTCACACATCATAAAAAATACATCGTAGCCGTTTACGCTGAGGACCCACCCCACCTACAAAAAACCACCCAAATACATCGTAGGCTTTTACGTTGAGGACCCACCACCTACAAAAATAAGATTGAGCAAAAAATAGGACTAGAACATCGTCAAATGGTATAAAATCAACAAAAAAACATCAAAATCATCAAAATATGTCACAAGTGAGGTTAAATACCAGGTCCACCTACAAGGGTTGCGTAGAAACAACCAGTTCTACACTTTGTAGGTTATTTTAACCCGTAAAAGGCTGTAAAAAAGTGAATAGGTTAAGTTATATTACGTAAGATCATAGCATACCTACAAAGATGAGGCTCCAAAATGAGATTGAGCAAAAAATAGGGCTAGAACATCGTCGAACGCAATAAAATCCATAAAAAAATCATCAAAATATATCACAACTGAGGTTAAATGCTAGGCATACCTACAAGGATTGCGTAGAAACAATACCGTTCAACTACTCCAACGTTATTCCCTTTTTCAATTACCCCTTTAGATTGCCTTAAGTTTTAATTTGACTCGGAATACAACTTTCTCTCACGCGGGACTTACTGACTAGAATTTGATAGGTAAATGAATTTATACCACTCCACGATTCAATTAACAATATCATATGTGTATTGTCCCATTACGATACATTCTTATAAACACAATTATCCAAAAGTGAGTTGTAACAAATATCAACAAACGTATATCCCAATCAACAATCCTTCTTTTTACATTGCAATCACTCAATTACTTTGTCCGCACGTCCAGCGTGCCATGCTCCTTTTTACAATTAAACTTCAATTCTCCACCCACAAATTATGCGTAATTACCAACACGCATGCATGCTTAACAACAGACTAATTCAATACTCACTAACACAAAAAAAAAGGAATAATTGACGTATGCACCATTCTCTCTCTCAAGCGTGCATGGAACGTTCAGCAGATCCCCTTTTTACTTAATCAATGACTCCTTTTTGACTTTATTTTATATTAGACTTAACCCCGCTGTTATTTGTTTCGTTCTGATCCCTTTAGCATCGTTAGTGCTACCGTGACAAGAATAGGATTAATAGCAATTTGCAATTCAAACAAACTAGGGAAAGGGTGGGGGAATTGTAATTTTCTACGTCGTTTTTCTCAAGTTCAAATAATGTCTATTTAACGCCACTAAGCCCAATCATGAATAAACAAGAATATCAAGTTGCACTGCAAGGACGAACTCGCACCTCGTACGTCGGTCCAATTATGGTACGTCTGTTCGTTAAGTAATCGACCGTGCCGTATACGTTACCTACAAAGACTATTCAAGAGAACATATTTGTGCAAAAGATAGTTTTAACTAAGTTCGCTCATATTTTATGCACTTTTTTTTTGCCCCTTTACGACACACACGCAAAAAATATACGTATATGTTTATTTTGGCACAATTAAACTGTTCAACACGAGAAAAAAGAAGGGGGCAAAATGTTTGGGGGAAGCTATAGGTTTCTCGTCGTTACCTTTTTAAGTCACGTGAAAACAAAGACGTCGCAAATAATTTTATGATGAACGGCGACGAGAAGTTAATGAGTTCCAATATCACAGTCAAGAGTTTTCTTACGTACCTCACCACTAATGTTCAGCCGATGTAAAGACACAACGCCACCTTTCCCATCGGAATTCTTGTGTCCATTAGCCTGGCCTCTTCGCGCTGGTGGTTCGCGTGGCAGGTTTCTCTTCCACAGGCAGCGTGGTTGGGTACGGTCCCTTGCCGACGATGAATAGATGTAATATGCAAAAACTGGTGCGTGCTGTTCGTAGCGGGCGATCGAGAGAGACTGTTTGCACGGCGGGGCGAGATTTACGGCCAGGCGTGTTACGCAAAATGGCCACCAGAGGCAGCACTAGTAGAGCTATCGAGGGAGGGAAACGACCTCTGGTAGCCAAAATTGAAAATGCACTTCAATTTTCAATTATGTAATGTTTACAGGCACGAAGTTAATGAAAACGTTACAAATACCCCCTAGCAGCAAAACAACAACCCACACTTTCATAAAAACCAAAATAATTTACCAATAAATAAAAGCATGCAATAATGTACCCATCTTATAACCAACACTGATTAAAATTTCATGTCACTTAATCTTAGTGAAGAAAAAGAAAAGATCCTTAGCTAATTAGCAGACACATAAGGACTGACACCTAAACTTTAAACAACCAATCAGAACTTTAACTCTGATGAAATTCATAGAAACACAAATTTTGTATAAGAGAACCATTCTGTAGTTGATGATCAACAGTTCACCACGCGTCGTGGTGCATTGCGTATTAACCACTGTTATTCCCAGGAACGCATAAGCTGGCATCGAAGACTTGTAAGTAGTAGATGTAAAAAGTAGCCATATCCAAAATTGCACTACTAGTAGATCACGTCCTCGTAGAGCAAAAAAACATAGAAAAGAAAAATAACAAGAATAAAAAACTAGAAAAGAAAGAAGGAAGAGGCAAGAAATAGGAAAGTGGAGGAGGAAAATTACTACAGGAAGGAATAAGGAAGTAGCACTATTACAAGAGATGCAGAAAATCAGGGATAAACATAGTATATACAACAATAGACAGCTTCAATATTCAATAGAGCATAATATGCACTTTTAACATATACATATATAAAGAATGAATGCATTCACTCGTAAATACAAAAAAAACAACCTAGAATTACATCATACATATATATATATATAAGCACACATTCAGAAAAAGAGTATAGATATATATATAAACATGTAGACAAAAAAATTCAACGGAACAGAGCATGGAATACGTTGGGTTGACTATGAAATAGAGCTTGATAATATCCAAAAAAATCATTAAGGAATTACTGGAGAAGACTGAAGAGTAACAGCAACATCCGAATCAGCCAAATCTACTGATTGGGGAACTACATCTGTGTCGCGGATAATGTAAGGCTTAACGTGGGAGACATGTGCCTTCCTGACAAGTTGCTGTGTATCAGGGTCGACCAACATAACAGTAACCGGCCCCAGCATTTTGTACACTTGAGCGGGACCAGACCAACGCTCCTGAAGTTTGGAGGATATATGATGTAGAGCATTACTATGGGGAAAGGTACGATACAACACCATATCACCAGGCTTATAGGAAACCTGGGATCTGGAGCGGTCGTATTTACGCTGGCGAGAACGCCAGGACTTTAATAAATGTTGGTAGGCCTCACCCCAACGATGCGCCCGCTCTGGCGAAGGAGGAGCAGCCAATTCAGAGTCCGTTTGAAGTTCCCCAAAAAAAATCATTGGACCATCAATATCTCTACCAAAAATGATTTTGGAGGGGGAAGTATGAGTACTATCATGATGGGCGGTATTGAATGCAAAGGCAATGCTATCGAGATGGACATCCCACTTTGTATTATCCTGAGAATGATAACAAATCAATGAAGCCTTAAGGTTCCTAATAAATCTCTCAGCCAAGGAGGGGTTCGGGTAGTATGCACTAGTATAGATATGTCTAATATTGGACTCAAACAAAAAGTTATTAAATAGATGAGAGCGAAAATAGGAGGCATTATCCGAAACGAGTTCACATGGGGCACCAAACAACAAAAATAAAGTGCGTAGCTTGTCAATAATATGATGGGATGTCGCAGACCTAAGCGGAAACAAGGACACCCACTTAGAAAAGGCATCCACCACAACCAAAATATAGACATTGCCCTTGGTTGAGCGAACAAGAGGCCCCACTAGATCAATGTATAAACGTCTCCATGGGTGCCGTATGACCTCTGAAGATAGAAAGCCCGGAGGCTTACGTACAGCAAGTTTGGTCCTCTGACAAATGTCACAAGAGCGAACATAATTACGAATGTCAGAGAGATAACTGGACCACCAGAAAAGTGATGCTATTTTCTTTATGGTTTTATTCACGCCTAGATGCGCGCCACACACAGGAGTGTCGTGATAGTAACGACATATTAGGTGTTGTAACACCTGTGGAACTACAACTAAGGAAGAGGTGGAACGTGGGGGCTGCCAAATCAAAAGATCCTGATATAAATTATAATGTTTAACCTGTAGATTATTCTTCAATTGCGCAATTATAGGAGACAATTCTGTATCCTGAACCTGAAGAACCGCAATGTCGGACTTATTAAAGGGAATGATATTGAACTTAGGAGCAGCGCAGGCCAAACTGGTAAAACAGGCTGATGCCACCGAAAAATCTTCTGAAGAATACATGCGGGAAAGACAATCCGCAACCGGATTTTTGACGGAAGAAATATGTTCTACATTATAAGAAAAACGAGACAAATACAACAACGATCGGCCAAATTTACCAAATTGTTCAGGGTGTTTTAGAAGCCAAGATAATGCCTGATTATCCGTTTGATGAATGAAATGTTTGGAAGTTAAATAAGTTTCAAATTTCTTAAATCCAAACACAATTGCACAGCACTCTGCTTCATAGATGGATTGCTTACGCTCCAAATTGGTGCGCTTCCTTGAGGCAAAATCAATAGGGCGCAGTGATCCATCCTTTTCCTGTTGGTTTAAGGTAGCACCAAGGGCCAGACTAGAAGCATCCGTTTGGAGGACAAACTCTTTAGTGAAATCCGGCAATGCAAGAACAGTGTGCTCAATAAATGCTGCTTTAAGATCATCGAACCGAATCTGATCTTCAGAAGTCCACACAAAGGGGACGTCCTCTTTACGTTTATCAGTTAGAAAACACGTTCGATCAGTAAATTGGGGTAAGAACCGGGAATAGTACGAAAGTAAACCCATGACTTGAGAGACACCCTTCTGACTCTTATGGCCGTTTGCACGAACGAAGATCAAATTTTAAACTCGGATCGGCAAAGGATCACTGGAAAATTCCATTGCACGAAGACGGTTCAACACTTGATCGCGATCTAGGAACATCAAAACGAGTTTATCTTCTGAACGGCCATTCCCCACCGTTTTGGTGGCCGATCCTGGTTAACGATACTGACGCTTCGACTGCAGGCAGTTGTTTTTGAATATAAAAAGAGCGGAAAGTGATATTGAGGGCGTGCAAACGCTAGAGATGTTGGATGTACAATGCTGATAATTCGAGAGTTATGTAAAGTAAACTAAAAACTGCCAAAATAATAATAATAATTTGTGGTTCTGTGGTGCAAAGTCGAAATGTTTCTAAATACTGTACTTTCTATCCCAGAACACAAAACATGTGCAAGTGCAAGGTAAATTAGAACAGAGCAATGTTACGATATTGCTACATGGTGTTGCTACACGACATGACAGTATAAATATATAAGAATTAAGAAATGAAAAATTCAAATACTTACCACAATACAGTAATAATAATAATAAAATATCTTTATTGAGCGGGCGAGTTTCAGCGTACGCTCATCTCTCGCGAATGCATTTCGTAAGGCATTGAAGTCCGTAGAAGAAGGTTCCATGCTTTCTCCTTATTCTTTTGTCTTATGCCGTCAGTTCTTTTTTAAGATTATTATTTATTTACACCCTACTACATCCTTGTACTCGTCGACAAGGTTGATCAGTACATTTCTCAAATTCAGATAAGTTTGCGGCCCGAATTACTTTCTTCTCCTACACGTTGATACTTTAACACATCACACTATTCGGTGGGGTTCTTGATTGTCATTTGTTTTAGCCAACCAATCAGGTATAGCCTTACAAATTAATCTCGGATCATTTGAACGGAATCTCTTGAACGTCGTTTTTCGTTGGTGCAATGCAAATCTTTAAACCAAGTTCATTTAGAGTGGATCAAAATTGATCCCGCTCATCTGAACTTCGAAATAATCGGCGTTGGTGCACTCGGCCATTAGGGAGAGGAATATCCTGTATAGCCGATACCAGATCCGGGTCCATAACCATCTGACCTTTACGAATGATGTAGCCAAGGTACTTAATCTCCGGAACCATCCAAGTGGATTTTAAAGGGTTTACGGTAAGACCAGCTTTCCGCAAAGCTTGAAGAACCTCTTTGAGGTGTTCCAAGTGGGAAGACATATCAGGTGAATAAATAAGTAAGTCGTCACTGTAATTGAGAAGAAACTTGTACTTGAATTTTCCCAAAACCTCATCAAGAGCCCTTGTCAATATTTGGGTCCCTAGATTAATACCAAATGGAACACGAGAATATCTATACTGGCCAAAGGAAGTAACAAATGCTGTTAAATCTTTACTCCTATCGTCCAATCGTATCTGATGGAACGATTGGCATAAATCCAAGCATGAAAATACTGGTGCAGATTGGAGATGTTGAAACAAAAGATCAATGCGCGGTTGCGGAAATTGATCATACGCTATCAGGCGATTAAGGTTTTTGTAAGAGCATACCAAACGGTGTGCACCGTTCTTTTTGGGAACGAGGAAGGCCGGGCTAGAATAAGTTGACCGGCATGGTTCTATAATGTGCTGAGCCTGTAATTCCTCAATCTGTTTCCGCATAATTTCAGTCTGAACTGGATTGAGTTGGAACGGTTTTGATCGGAACGGAATATCCGACACCACAGGTATCGAAACCGGTTCTAGAGTACAAGTACCGATCTTTTCCGTGACTACATCCTGAAATTGAAGCAACAAAGATTGTAAAGATGAATTGTTCAAGGACATGGGGAGGAGATTGGTATCATCAGAGGGGTTAGGAACTTCCAACGAAGTTGGCGAGGGAGAGAGAGATACGTCAGGGGTAACTATGGGAGGTGAGGAGGGAGGAATGATTAGTAACATCTCGCAATTCAATGGATTGATCATTAAAGATGGGAAAAGAACCTTTAAGGGTATTCAACAAGGAAGAAGAAATTATAGATACCGATGAAGCGGTATCAAGTAATGCAAAAACAGGGTGTTGATTAAGGAGCACTCGCATCGTGGGCGTCGGGTGACCTTCAAACAAGAACGGATATTCTGCGTGTAGCAAGAAGGGGGGTGTATGCACCTTGGATATACCAGTAGCCATTTGTAAATTTGACCCACGCTCAGGCTGTGTAGAAGACACTACCGCTGGCATACATGAATAAACAGAAACAGGTTCACGGGACGAATTATCGCAAACGGAAGAACCGTCTGCAAAAGACGACTGCGCCGGAGTAGTCACAGCCTCCGGTTGTCGCTGAAGATTCCATTTCAATTCAGACTGCCAGATATTCTGAGCCAAAAGGAGTAAATCTCCGATGGTTTGAGGACGAGAATGCCCCAAAAGTAACGCACGAGCTGGAAAATTAATACCCTCAATGATCGTGCCAATTAATTGTGATTCCGACCACTCGATGGGGAAAGTTTGACAGGCATCATAGATATCCCGAACGAAAGAATATAAGCTTTCACCTAGTTGCTGCACCCGATGTAAGACATCGTTCTGGAAGGGTAGCAATAAGGAATATGGAACCAATCGATTCCAGACCATTAACTTAAATAACTGCCAGGGCAATTTCTGGAAAAGACCTTCCAGCCAAATCTCCGTAAGAGGGGGTAAGGTATATTGCAAGGTCCACAATAAAATGGACTCGACATCGAGCAATTGCAGGTTAACAATCTTATTTAGTCTAAGTAAAAAGGTAAACAAATGTTGTATGCAACAAGGGCAAATCCTTAAAAAGGAATTTACATGCATTAAAGCGCACAAGGTCACGCACAGGAGTTTGTTGCTGGGGTAACTATAAGCCACTTACAAAGTCCAAAGTCGAAGGCGAAGGTGGAGGTAAATGGGACGGAGCATAGGGAGGGGGAATATCAAATGTCATATTGCTATCGAGAAAATAGAAATACCCTGACACTGAAAAAAAAACTAAATAATCATGTTAAAGCACACAAAATATAAATAAAATATGTATATTATTACAAAGGAAGCGCTAAATGGGAAAAAAATTGATGATAATAGGGAGAAAAAAAGGGGGGGGGCAAAAATTGATGGGAGGGAAAAAAAATCTGTTTCAATTGTAACAACAAGTAAAAAAAGGTAATGTTCACTAAATGGATCAAAAGCAACTTATGCTCTGCTGCCAATTTTGTAACGTGGTAGAGGGGTCGAGTTGTGGTTGCTCGCGATATTTAACTTGGAAACAGCTGCACGGCAACCACAACTGCGGATACAAATAATGAAAGGAACTGAGACCCGTACTACACGTCACAAATTTCTATTTGTGTCGTACTTCCTGCACGGTACTGCGGGAGTTTACAGGCGGCACGTACAAGAAGCACGATACAAAGGCCCTGTAAGAAAAGCACATATATAATTACGCATAACGTACGCAAATATGTCAAAAGGGTCCGACAATGAATAGCGAGTTACGCCTTCTCCATTGTAAGCAAGGTTTAAGGTCGTATTTTACCCAACGTTATTCCCTTTCTCAATTACCCCTTTAGATTGCCTTAAGTTTCAATTTGACTCGCAATACAACTTTCTCTCACGCGGGACTTACTGACTAGAATTTGATAGGTAAATGAATTTATACCACTCCACGATTCAATTAACAATAACATATGTGTATTGTCCCATTACGATACATTCTTATAAACACAATTATCCAAAAGTGAGTTGTAACAAATATCAACAAACGTATATCCCAATCAACAATCCTTCTTTTTACATTGCAATCACTCAATTACTTTGTCCGCACGTCCAGCGTGCCATGCTCCTTTTTACAATTAAACTTCAATTCTCCACCCACAAATTATGCGTAATTACCAACACGCATGCATGCTTAACAACAGACTAATTCAATACTCACTAACACAAAAAAAGGAATAATTGACGTATGCACCATTCTCTCTCTCAAGCGTGCATGGAACGTTCAGCAGATTCCCTTTTTACTTAATCAATGACTCATTTTTGACTTTATTTTATATTAGACTTAACCCCGCTGTTATTTGTTTCGTTCTGATCCCTTTAGCATCGTTAGTGCTACCGTGACAAGAATAGGATTAATAGCAATTTGCAATTCAAACAAACTAGGGAAAGGGTGGGGGAATTGTAATTTTCTACGTCGTTTTTCTCAAGTTCAAATAATGTCTATTTAACGCCACTAAGCCCAATCATGAATAAACAAGAATATCAAGTTGCACTGCAAGGACGAACTCGCACCTCGTACGTCGGTCCAATTATGGTACGTCTGTTCGTTAAGTAATCGACCGTGCCGTATACGTTACCTACAAAGACTATTCAAGAGAACATATTTGTGCAAAAGATAGTTTTAACTAAGTTCGCTCATATTTTATGCACTTTTTTTTTGCCCCTTTACGACACACACGCAAAAAATATACGTATATGTTTATTTTGGCACAATTAAACTGTTCAACACGAGAAAAAAGAAGGGGGCAAAATGTTGGGGGGAAGCTATAGGTTTCTCGTCGTTACCTTTTTAAGTCACGTGAAAACAAAGACGTCGCAAATAATTTTATGATGAACGGCGACGAGAAGTTAATGAGTTCCAATGTCACAGTCAAGAGTTTTCTTACGTACCTCACCACTAATGTTCAGCCGATGTAAAGACACAACGCCACCTTTCCCATCGGAATCCTTGTGTCCATTAGCCTGGCCTCTTCGCGCTGGTGGTTCGCGTGGCAGGTTTCTCTTCCACAGGCAGCGTGGTTGGGTACGGTCCCTTGCCGACGATGAATAGATGTAATATGCAAAAACTGGTGCGTGCCGTTCGTAGCGGGCGATCGAGAGAGACTGTTTGCACGGCGGGGCGAGATTTACGGCCAGGCGTGTTACGCAAAATGGCCACCAGAGGCAGCACTAGTAGAGTTATGGAGGGAGGAAAACGACCTCTGGTAGCCAAAATTGAAAATGCACTTCAATTTTCAATTATGTAATGTTTACAGGCACGAAGGTAATGAAAACGTTACAAAATCTGCGGGGAAATGTTTTCAATTTCATACTGAATATTGTCCTTTATTTGCTGTAAAGTCTCTGGCTTATTCACATAAACCAATGACTTCAAATATACCCAACGAAAAAAAATCTGGAGCGGACAAATCGGACGACCTGACCGGCCATGGCAAATCACCAAAACGGGATATTACTCTGCCCGGAAAATTGTCACGCAAAATTGTCACAATTTTTCCACGTTCTTTTGGGGTATACTTATTCATTTTCGCACACAATAAATTTCGTGAGTATCTTCTATTTAACTGACAAAACACTACTGATATAAACAACAAGATATCAAATTTCCACAATGACCCTGCCGGTAATTGCCCTGTAGATGGACCGTGCATATGTAGTGACATATTTACTCCTAATTGTAAATAATATCATTTATAATAAATTATGTACGTAAGTACAGTCTACTGCTCAGTTCTCTGTTTCCGTATGAATCCCCTTAGTATTTACTATATATTGTAGTTACGGTGTTCACTCTTCATAATATACTGTAGACATTTAGACGCAGAATTTTACTGCTGCCATAGCCCTACAATTTTCGTCCTGTAACTTTATTTTTCTGCGCTATTCTCCCTGCAAACCTATCTGCAATATGTTCGGTTGTGAATGAGTACTGATTGCAAGTGCTGAACATTGGTGGTTAACATATTGAACTAATAAAGCTCCTAGTAAAAAAATAATAAAAACATAGGGGGCCCCCACAAAACATTTTGCCCAGGGGCCTCCACAAACCTTGATACGGCCCTGTATTCGAGTGTTTTTATTATGTGTACTAGTCTGTCTACAGCATGATAACCATTCCTGGAAAGGCTACAGACGGCGTCCGAAACAAGAAGATTGCTTCATGTTGGTCAGCGGACGCGAACAGTTTGAAAACCACTCAGTTCAACAGTTTACATCAAACAAACAACAACATACATTGACCTGCCTTTGAAGTATAATTGGACTTGTTAGGGAGTTGCAGTGTAAAACATTTAGTTTATAGATACGAATAGTTTTCAATAGTTTGGATTTTTCTGCTTCCTCATGGTCGGAAATCTGTAATTACTAATATTCGTTTCCATGTTCGCTTTGCGCATGTGCAGTATGTGACATAATCCATCTCGCAGTTGAGTGATGTCATGGCACCCTGTACTTATCTACATTTCTCATGTCGAGTGTTAAATTGTAAGATCATTCAGTAAGTACCAAAGGAAAAACTTGAATACGCCAGCGACACCCTGTAGCTTGACGTAGTGTATTTAACTCTTCCGTGAGGTGTAAGGAGTTTAACTTTCTATCCTCTTGAGTCCTGAGACTTGGTATACAGTAACGAAAACATATTTATGGTTTCCCCTCATTATTTGTAGCTAGTTGAACACAAAAAAATATCAATCTTTAAGATATTTTAAGTTAGAAATCTTAGGTTTCAATTAGTACAAAAAAACCTTTAACATTATCAGATTTGTGTATTAATTTGATTCTTACAATAGATCATCCCAATTTTCCTCAAAATGTTTGGTGTATTTGAAAGTTTTTTGTTTCTATATTCTAGGGATAACAAGACAACTTAGATTGATGGTACATTTATACTTCGTTGGAGTTTTCTCTTTCAAATGACATCAGTTTTGTAACATTGGGTAGAATAGCAACGTTTCTATCATGAGAAATAGTATTTGACCTGCCGTAATTTTTAATCCAATATGGCGGGCACCGTCCCAGATTGCGAAGTAACATAACTTTTTTTACTTTCCATGATAACCTCTTTCAGAAAAATAATAATGTTGCCGCTTGTGGCGGTGATGTTCCCAAGAGGTGTCAAAGTTTTGGCCAGTTTGTCGACCTACTATAGCATTATAAGAAGTGTGTAAATAAAGTAATTAGACTGATTTTTTTACCTGTTCTATTCCAAGAACATTACAATGCAACATTGTCTCCTTCAAAGTAATTGCCTTGGGAAGCCACACAGCGCTGGAGACGGTTCTTACACTCTTCATAGCAGTGCTGGAACGCGGATACTAAAATAGCCTTCAGCTGGTCGGTTACAGCCTTTTGAATGTTGTCCACGTCTTCAAACCGACGTCCCTTAGGTGTGTTTTAAATCTCGGGAATAGGGAAAAGGTGCAAGGTCTCAAGTCTGGCGAGTAAGGAGACTGAGGAGCCACAGGAATGTTCTTACTGGCCAAAAATTGTGTATACTGAAATTACTGTGTGACAAGGCGCATTGTCGTGATTAAACCCTCAGTTCAGTTTGATGTTTGATTGCACACGCATGACCCTTTTTCGTAGTCTTTCCATAACCTCTCGATAAAAGTGTTGATAAACCCCTTGGCCTGGAGGCACGAACTCTTTGTGAACGATTGTGAACGATTGCATTAGTTCTTGCAACCGAATGCCTTCCACTGCGAGGTTCATGTGCAATTGACTTTCTTCCTTCTGCAAATGCCTTAAACCAACGAAACACCTGGGTCCTTGACAAAACACTGTCTTCGTAGGCCTGTTGCAGTTTTGCAAAAGTTTCCGTTGCACTGTGGCCAAGTCTTAAGCAAAACTTGATCGCATAGCGTTGCTCGATGTTCGTGTCACTCATTGTCCGAACGCACAAGCAAACCTGCTTCACTAAAACAATCGCTACGGAGAACCAACGTGACGCTATCGAGTTCCAACTTGCACTGATTGTGTATCACATATTCATCCACCTCCCCTCCACGTTCCACGTCACCAGCGTCGCCGGTTCGTGCGCAGTGTTGCCAGTCTCATTACTTTATTTACACACTGTAACGTTCAAGTTGCCAGGGTGCTTTATCTATTGGGTAAACTGGGCCTCTTTTGTTACAAACAATTTCCTAGAGTCCTGGATCTAAATTATGTGCACCTCGGCATACGTCACAAAATCTAAATGGTGGGGGGGGGGGTGATTTAGAGATGGGAACGTAACAGTCTTTTCAAGTATATCCACAAATAATTATTTACACAAAGTAACCAAAGGGGAGGAGAAGCGTATTCCCAATTAAGTTTTCAAAAATGCGTTGCGCAGCTCCTGCAAAATAATTTATATCACTAAACTATTGCTACACAACTTTTACAACTCTATAAATCACTAACTACTATACCACACACACTCTTGCTTACTAGTAAGTATAAGCGCACGACGAGTTAGGAAGGTACTTAGAGTAAATCGTATCAACAAAAAAAGTCAAAAATTCAATTTTAACAATTTAATAACAATAGTGTAACTCCTTTTTGGTATTCTAACAATTTACAACGATTCTAAGCGTAATTTTTCCAGTAATAATAAATGAATTCAACAACGAATTCAAAAAAGGTCAACGCATCAAACTAAGTCAAAAATACACAATTTATTTTAACTTGCGTTTAAGTCCAAGTTTAAGTTTCTTTCATTTTTACATTACATTAATAAAAGAACGCTTCTCACATCTTCAATAATAAACAACCACCGATTGTTCGTGATCACAGATTCATAAAAATGTGGAAAAACCACCTTTTTTGAAAAGACAAACGTCTCCAAGAAATTACAAAAAAATCTTATTGGTACGTATAAGAAACGTTCTACCCCCTTTAGATGCTCATTCCCAAATTACGTGTTTCATTGCCTCATTCAATTACAAACAAAGTTTTAACCAAGTCTAAACGACCGAAAGGGAGAAATGTGAGGGGAAGTTACATTAGCGAAACTTCGTCGCGATTACCTGATGTATGCTTTTGCGACGTGTCTTACAAAAAAGCCAACCGTTGTTCTCGTTAATATAAATGTTGATGTAAGCACATTGCAGAACAGCTAATATGCTACCCAATTTTGCATCCGCGTATTTTGCGATTTCATTTTTTATCTATTTAAAGTGAGGGACAGACGACGCAGTATCGAAGTGAACAGTTTATTTTACAACAAGCCGTATTCAGTTCTCAATTACGTGAATTTTTTTTTTTACCTTTTTGGACAAAGGAAGGTTTATTTCTGTAATATGGCGCACTTCGTAAGCAACTCACACGTATCGGGCTCGAATATTAAACTCGTGCTTTTTGTCTGTCGCACTTCTATTCACCACTAATATAACAAATCCACTGTTTCCTACCTTGATTTTGGATGTTGCCACTCTCGTAGTCCTGGAAAAAATGGGGTGCACAACTTCCTTCACTTTTTGGTCGTCAAATCATCGTAGATCAGCGTACGTCTAGCTTGGATTCCAACGTAGTACATTATTTTGATTGCCCATATTACTCCTAAGTGCAGACTGTCGAAATGGCCTTTTTCACAATCTGCGTGTCCATATGCCAACGCGTAACGTAATTTAAGAAATAGTGCTTAGCGCCTTTACAACAAATGTTCCGGAATTGTATTTAATGAAGCACTTGCAATTCATCGCGTGTTATGAGTAACATGGTAGAGAACGTCAAAGTTCAAAGTTTCGTTACCGATGTTGCATTCTGCAGCGTATCAAAAGGTAGTCGACGGAACCAAACGCAATACACGACTGTTGCCTCTACCTGCACATGTCTGCCGCTCTTGCCTTCTGTTGATTTAGGGGCGTGGTTTTACGATTCGATAACTGGAGAGTGATTATAGGAGTCATCTGTCGTAACTCATGAGAATTAAATCATGAGCGATTATACATCGCGTATTTTTGAGCGGAGCATTTATTTTTTTTTTCAACGAAGTTGGAAGTTGTAAGATTTTTGCTAATTTACTTGCAACAAATCGCTACAACACCTCGTATATATAGCCATTATTGAGAATTCGAACCAAAGGGTATTGCATAGGAGGCTGGTTCGGGCATGCCTAAGTAACCGAAGTTATATTTAGAAACAATTTGGTATTGTTATTCGTGCTACAAAAACTTATAACATAACGAGGAAATGGATTTGTGTACAGGGTTGTGTGTAACTAGACTCATTAGGGCTCCGGGGCAGATTACTCTATTGCCCTTACTCCCAGGTTACTGCTACTATAGTGACTGGAACTGCGAATATAAATCTGTGTATTTTTTGGATGTGGAGTCTAAGCAAATATAATTATCTTTGTTCTGATGAAGGATGTGTTGGTTTTGATAAGTGCTAGAGACGAATAGTACAAATTAACGAATTAAATAGATTCTGTGAAATACATTTATTACTCATTAACAAGTGAAAATTAATGCTTACATTATAGATTAATTTATTTTGATTTGCGAAAAAGCATAGAGATACTTTGTTAAACTTGATTTCTTTTATTGTCATTTTCAGTTGGTTTCGGCTATTTAAATCTTTCCATTCCTGTTTGTCGTTACGAAAAAAATTATGGACATTCTAAACTGTTACGAAAAACAGTGCTTTTCCGGTTACCTTGTACAACAATTAGAACCGAATTTAAATAATGACTAACGAAATTTTGAGGTGCTAGTTGCTGTTTTTTTCTATTTCTAAGTACACCTATTTCCCGGCCAGCATTGCAATCCTTACTGCCATTTGTGATAAAGCCTCCATAATTTTATCCATTTGGCGTTTACCTCGTAGGCCCCATGACACCACCCTAGCTTCCACAGTCTAGTTATACCCCTGTCGTGTACTGACATTGATATCTGGCTTTGTGTTTGTGGAAGTTCAGGACTCTGCCGGGAGATGGCAGATGTGGTGGAAATCTCCGTCCTCAATTGATTGCTACCGTCCCCTCCTGGAAATAACACAAAATACTAACAATGAAAGGACATCTATAATGGTTGTTATTTGTTTCTTTAGTATTAACAAAAATAAGTTAGCAGTGACACTTTTCCTCTCATAAGGACTAAGTGTTTCTATCTGAAGTTTGGGGTGTAAGGGGTGCTCCTTCCATGTAGTGCACGAAATAGTCAACCTCACTTCCAAGTAGTACACCCTGGACTGCAGACTAGCGAGGCTCTGGCGACTGGCCCCATGGCCAGTAAATTCTGTGTCTTCCTTTGTTTTTTTCCTTATTTGTGGTGAGCGCCCTTTTTAGCTACAGCTTTTAACCAAGGTAAGGAAATTTTAGTTTTCAGACACGCTTTTATTTTTGCAATGATAAGGGGGTGGACCCCGTATAGTGTGACGGGTGGAAAATAGCCTCAGCGCTGACGCACCCAAAAAAAAATTAATTCAAATTCAAAATTCAAATCTGAAGATTATGGAGATAAGGAAACGTTCATCTACGGAGTGATGTGTACCAGAATGTATTCTAAACAGTCCATTTTTCACACAACAGGGCAGTAAAATTATAGGTATTATTAAAATAATTGTCACCACTTAATACTAAGACTTAACTGATTGATATCACGTTTACGTTTACATATAATAAGAAATTCTGGTGATTTATAGAGAGACGCTCTAAACCTAAATGCCTAACCTACTAACATTAAACTTGGTATCCGAATATTTCATAGATAGTAAACATATATCTACATAACCCAGCAATAAAAAACATCAAAAATTGTTAAAAATATTTTCTCCTTCTATCTAGACACCGGCCAGAAAACATCCTGTTTGTATCAACATTATTGAAATAGTAGAGCCGGAGTGACCCACCGAGACACAGGGCAAGACCCCTCTTACCATGGCACCATGTCTCCTCCAAAAAGGAGCCGAAAACATGGACACGGTACATCCATTGCTGTGAGCGACCACAAGGAAAAGAAAAACCTTGTACGAAAAGTCACCGCGCAGCTTTCCCTTCTTCCGCTCAGCTTGGGCCATAAGGAAGCATGGGCCTCCCCCATGGCGCAGTGATAGCGTCATTGCCTTGTAATCGAGGGGTCCCGGGTTCGATACCCGGTGGAGGCACAAGTGGTTCGGATCCCACTTTAAACTGTAGGTCCAGTCCCGATTAGCCTTACTGTGCATAAAGTGGACTTAAAAAAGCAACTCAAACCAAACCATAAGGAAGCATGGTCCACTCTCCCTCTCTTTTCGTCGCGGGAGAACGGTCCACAGGAGCCGCGGGTCTGCGAAGGTTGCTTTGTTTGTGGTTCCACTATAGTTTGTGCTATTATCTCCGACTAACACATCTACCAAAATTTTAAATTAGTCTTTGGCAATGAAAGTGCGCTCTAAATACACCAAGCTTGCATTTTTTGACCACAGATGGCGGAACAAAATCATTTTCTTTTGTTGGTTATAAACATCTATGAAAACTAGAAAGTTAACTTTTATTGTAGATGCTGTTATACAAAGTTTTAAAGTTCTAAAATACATTAGAAACATGCTACATACAGTCGATTGGATGATAAAGATAATTTACAGTTTGAATCCAACTCTTCTAAACTAATGGCTTCTCCACGAATTTATAAGAAACGTTCTGAATAAGTTGATGAGTTGAGGGCTAATAATGGTGTGCAATCTTTAGTTCATTTGTATATCACATGCCGAAATTTCTGAGCTTATTTTACTTCATTGTAACCTATAGCCTAATAGAATACTAACGTTGCCGATCGGTTAAACTTTTTGAACCAGGAGGATACTCAAGAGGCCCCGGAAAAAAAGGTAAGATGGAATGTATCTTTGAACTTACATGTTCCTAAAGACTTTCCGTATCCAAAACGTTTTGAGATGTGCCCATTATGAACTTGTACGTACACCCTGCAAAGCATTATGTGTGTTGCCTAACTGTACGGCGGTGGTTGATATAGAACATTTGATATAAAAATTCACATCGCTGAACAGTAAGGCAACACACCTTCCAGCTAAGGCGAGTATTTCGGGATCTAAGTGTCCAATTTTTTATTGATGGTGACTGTACATAGGAACGGATGTAAGTTGATTCTATATTATACAGTCGAAGAGTATTTGAGCATGTACAGGGAACGCAACATAACTAAGAAGAAGTTCGCAAGAGCACAGCAAAAATGTCGAGGAATAACCCCTTGATGAACGGTGGGGAAAAACACACACCCTAGCTGTTCCTAAATTTTACAAAGGCCCAAGAGCAGGTAGGTTCAGCAATTTATAGAATAAGGGAATATGTCTGACGTGCAATCTTTATGTGTCATTGATGTGTGCTTGGGATGAAGGTGCATTGGTCCTTGTAAGAGTATAGTTAGACATAATGCAGGCAGTGGCCCAAGTCCCCCCATTGACTTAACCTGAAGTGTTCTGCACCTGTTACTACGGATGATACCTTTTGATTCCACTAACGGACTTTAGAAGGACAGGAATTCGATTTGTGACCGTCATCACTAGAAACCGGATTTCTACGTAATATCAAAGTACAAAATATATACATAAATATGTAACAATAATAGACTTAATATGTACCTAAATATGTATTATTAAAAGGATATGTGCTTCCCCGATGGCGGAGTGGTAGTAGCGTCGTCGTCTTGTAATCAAGGGGTCCCGGGTTCGATACCAGGTGGAGGCACACAGTGGTTCAGATCCCACTTTAAAACTGTAGGTCCAGTCCCGGTTAGCCTTACTGTGCATACATTGGACTTAAAACACCAAATCAATCAATCAAATCAAAAGGATATGTAGCTAAATATGTAGTATCAAAGAATATGTAATGTTAATAACAATCAGCATCCAAAACAATTTCAAGAATTTTTTAAGGACATAAGTTACATAAGTTGTTAAAATGGAATTTGTATCAAATTTATGAACTCAAGTAAAGACAGAAACCTGTATATATTTAAGAAACAAAATTTGTCAACAATTAATTACTTATCACATTGCAAATTATTGCAGAATATGTAAATGTAGGCTCAGATTCAAGAAGAATGAATGCATACAGAACTTACATATGCTTCGCTACAGAGTGAACCATTAGGTACTTTTCCATGTTTTAAGATGTCATACACTGCCATCGATCCGATAAAATGTTCTCGAGTTTGTGTTTAAGTCCACTTTATGCACAGTAAGGTTAATCGGGACTGGACCTACAGTTTAAATTGGGATCCGGACCACTATGTGACTCCACTGGGTATCGAATCCGGGACCCCTTGATTACAAGGCGACTACGCTACCACTGAGCAATCGGGGAGGCACAATAAAATGTTCTTGTCAGCTGAAAAAGAAAAGGGGGGGGGGTAGAAACTCGAACATATTTCGATAAACAGTTCCCGTATATTTTTGGTCTTCAGCCTGTTTTTCGAATTGGTAGTCATTTTTAGGTGACCGTAAGCATTATGCATAGTAGTGTAATTGGTGCTACAACCAGGACCGGAAAGTATGAACCCCCCTCATGCAGATTTGGCTACACTTAAAACAAGCTCAAAATGCCCATATGAGCTTTTTGCTCAAGTGTGGAACCCCGTCTAATCCAAGATTTTTGTAAAAATGCCCTCGGGAATTTCCTGAGAAAGTATGACCCCCTCAGATTGATTTGCCTACACTTATAAAAGGCACTTCTGTGAGATTGTTGTCCATAAATTTGTTAAAAATATGCCCCTCTTGATATTTTTTTTTGCCCACACCTAAAACTACGCCAAACGTATTAACACAAACACACCCATATACACACCCACACACACATATTTACTTCCGGTTTAAGTTCAATTGGGCACCAGCCTCAACTTGTATATCTAGTATTAAGATAATGTAATTCTTCTAGAATTGTTCTGTGACTCTCTCATTTCTTACATCATAAAGATAAGATTTTTCCCCTATGAGAATAACACTACATATGGTGTCATCAGGTAATGCCTCATGGAATTCACAGATAATTTTAATATTTGTCCTATCATTAACCACAACTTGTTTTCTTTTTGAAGTGTTGATGACAAACATGGGTCTCTGTGCTTTGAATTCATCTGGTGTGTAATACATGTCAGATTTTGCCAGTAGTGACCCTTTTGTATGCTGTAAATGCCTCATATAATTTAAGGAAATCATCCTTAGACATGTCTAAATTATAATTTTCTCTAGGAAATACCTCATTTCTGCCATTTTTAAGATATATGTTCTTGATGTTGCAGTTATCAAATCTACTTGAATTTTTTTCCTGATTATTGTGTCTTCCAGTCTGAAACAGAACCACCACAAAATCCGGCATGTCATATTGTATACTGGAGAATGAATTTGTAGCATCAAACTCATAATAAGTACCAGCGGCAGGCTTCTGTACACATTGATATGTATAAAATTGTAAAGGAATCTGTGGATTTTTTATTATATCTGCTTTGTATTTAAGAGCATAACTGGCTTCATATTCAACAACTGGGATTCTTAGCTCCATAGTCTGAATAATGCACTTGCCTTCATCAGGTAGGGTATTGGGCAAAGCTTCCCCTGTAGAGTTTAATGTGCTGTACCTCATCAAAGCATTATTATCATTGGCAGCTCTTCTAAATGTGATTCTTAAACCACCCTTCCACATAATATCTTTGTAATCTGAGAAGAATCCTGGCAACAGGCGCATGGGGAACAGCACTGTGTGGTTCTTAGATATAATTTTATCACCAGCCCCAAATCCACCTATTTTGTAGTAAGAAGCCTCGGTTTTGGATAATTTTAGTGTGGCCAAAGCTGTGGAGGTAATGCCGGGATAATCCACTCTGTTTATAACAACACCATGCTTTCTGATCTCAATTTCAGAGAACAGATGTGGCACAAAATTGTCTACCAATCTTATATTTGAATTTGCCGGATAATCTGTTCCATCGAGCTTTACAACATCAAATTTGATGTATAGATCTGCTCTGTGAGGGTGTATAAAGCCATCCCCTACATCAAGATCAACCTCAATCTATGTGTTGGGTTGATTTAAATTTGCAAATGTCCTCCTGTTTGGAGGGAATGATTGTAGCTCATAACTCTCAATATTTTCCATTTTTTTTGTATGTATTTTTATTTAAATATTAATCTCTATGATTGCAGTTGTTGTGGCTCCAGCAAAATCAACTAATTATTCTGCCATTATTAGTGACCATCAATTCAATGTTATATATTCTATTATGGCACACAGGAAAATATAATGTTGGGGATGGAGTGTAGATGATTGGCTCCATAAATTCAGAATTAGGTTTGAATGTTGCAATGATGCCAGTTTGTTTGTGAGTGCCTATGCCATTTGATTTGGTGATCATACCCTCAGCCACATTACAGTGAATATTCAGAGTCTCTATGGCTAAGAATTTAGGTATATTAATAGCAGTGTGTTTGATTGCTGGTTCAAGTTTTGTGTTGTTCTCAAAGCCTAACAGCTCTCCTATAGTACCCAGATCCACTGTTTCTGTAGCAGATACAATCTCTACTCTGTGAGTGACAGAATTTTGAGTTAAAACTATACCTCTGGGTAATTGAGCATTTAGAGTGGACAGATTATATTGCCCTGGAGTGATGACAATTTTTTGATCCCCTACTGCAATTGTGTTGTTGTGGTGTGTAATATTAGGGATCAAGTACATGCTATAAAATGCTCTGAGAGCTATTGTTTTGGGATACACTATATCATCATGTAATTTGAGTTTCAATATTGAATTTTGGCTGGTGAGATGGAATACCCCCATGATGTTTCAGATACCACAAGGCTTTTTGAAAATTTTCAATTGATGGTTTATTTATTTGAGACATATATCTAAGAACAGATAAACACAAATGTCCACAATTAACATCTTTGAAATTTTGAACACGGGCATTATTGTAATAAAGATTAGGTGATTTTAGATATTTTATTAAATTTTCAGGTGGAACACCTCCAAATGAATCAAACACAAATGCCTCATCTTTTAAATATTTAAGATAACAAATCCAGTGAGTGCCCTGATTTTTGTACTTATCCAAATTAACAATGCCACACTCTTTGTTGAGTGGTTGCTCTGGCAAAGAATCAGACATGTACACACCTCTAAAATTTTTGATGCCCAGTGGCTTGATTAAAGCTTCAATATCTTGGTTTGTAAGCGGCTCTTGTTTTTTTAAACTTATTCATGGCTCTCTAAACACCTTTGCCTTGTTTCTCTATGGCCAGGTTATGGCGCTTCAATTCATCTAAATCTGCCCTATTCTTCTTGGCATCTATTACTGTTTTTGCTATGGCAGCTGATCCCCCAGCCAAGCTCCCAACAGCCCCAAGTGCTGCTAAGATGGCCGGGATAGTAAATATGAAACCCCCCCCCATGTGATTTTTTCTAGATTGTTGTAATTTTTTTAATTGGGGGGTACTAAGCAACAATTTCATACCATGGCCCTTTGCAAGACAAGAGCTTTTTTTCTTGCGCTGCTTTTTGGTTAAAAGACTATCAATAGTTTTAAGAGATTTAAGACCTGCATAAGGTATTTGATACATAACACCCTTGGCCTTCATTGTAGGTTTATTATATACATATTCACAGCCCCCACCCCAGTTTTTGTTTGGTGTTCATAGCTATGGTGGTCCCTAATGCTGCTATTTTTTCACTCAAAGAAGCATCTTTGCTTACAAATCTACCAAATGCAGCCTCTTCTAATTTCTTGTCTGCAACATATCTCTTGTCAAGATCAGAATTTGTGTTGTATGCTATGTCATGGTCTTTACAAGCAGCATCTAGGGGATTAACACCAGGATCACCTCTGTTTAATCTATGGTCCAATTTTGTGCCTTGACCACAATACTGATAGCCTGGAATGTGTAGTTCAAATGGCAGCTTGTTTATAATATCATTAACCAACCCCCGGCCCTCAGAAATATTCCAAAATTTAGGTGGTAGAGTATTAATAATTTTTATAAGATATCCAATCCCCTTAGTGTCATTCACTATAAAATTAGACAATTTTGTGCTTATCATGTCAATAATTCCAACCTTTTCACTGTAAAAATTGTGGTTGCCAGCATTTTCCTCCCCAGCTATCACCAATAACCTATCTACAAGTTTCCTGACATCATCAACCCAGACAAATTCTTTAGGCAGGGTGTTGTATTGTTTGATTCCAGTGCCAGTCTTGATCTGTGACCATATGGGCTTGATTAAATTGTTGTATTTTGCTCCACTGCTAAACTTGACTCTTTTTTGTGTGGGATCATTGTTCTGGTATAGAGCATCTGATTTTATTAATATTTCTTTGTAGTGTTCATAATCTTGATCTGTATAGCTGCCAGGCCTTTTCCTAGTCATCGGTTCCCACAATCCAGGTGTGCCGGATATTTAACAAAAGCACCTCTTTCTCCAAGATGAGATTCTGAATATACAATGAGATCATCTCCCATAAATGTTACTCTGAAATTGCCAATTCTATGTATGATGCTACCATCACGCTCTGTGTCAGCATATAAGCCAAAGACCTCATCTTTGTTGTCTTTAGGTGTGCTTAAATATTTTTGAGCAAGAAGACCCAATTCAATAGGATCCAGAGTAGCTTCAATTCTTCGAGGAGCAACAGGACTAGGTGTATGAATACTGGAAAGTGGGGTGATTGGATAATCTAATATGTTCCTTGCAGCTACAGGTACAAGCTCTGTGATAAAATTTTGATTTTGCTCTGTAACAGTTTTGATATTTTTACCTAATTCACTAATAGCATCAATAATAGGCTGTTCTGTTTGTTTGTGTTGTTCATAAATTCCTCGGTTCTGTGATTTCCATCCGTTAAATCTTTTTACAAGATAATCTCTTAATTTAAGATCATCAATGATTGGCCTTTTCATGGTTATTTATATATGTTTCAATGTCTAGAAAATTGTTGATTTTATTTCTGTATTTGCCACTATTGGGTTTTCTTGTCATATCATTTGTGACAAACCCATAACTGTCCTGGTTCCAGCACCTACTGCAAAACTTGGAAAAATCATTGTAGCTCAAGTCCCCACCTACATATTCATCATGTATGTGTTTGAGGTTGGTATGATCTTGATGAAACACACATATAAAATTGCTGTTGTCTCGGATCAGTTGCTTCGGAATTTTAGAAAAAGTCTGTGCCAGGTAGAAGCAATCAATGTTTTTGTGTCGTCCCTGTGTAAAGAAATTTCTAACCTTGTTTTGATTATCCAGTATAATGTCATCAAACACAACAACAGAATTATCGAGACATTCATGAAGTGGCTTAACATCTGATTCAAAAGTGGCTATATCCAATCCATCATATAGTTTCATCAGCTGCTGATATTTTAATTGTTCCAAGCTCTTAGAGAAGACATACAAGTGCCTGTTTTTCCAGTCTAACCAGTTGGGTGCCAATAAAAAATTATCAACCATTAGTGTAGTTTTACCACAAGCCGATGGCCCAACAATAAGACATCTAATATTTTCAGGCAGCAACTTGCCATTTCTCTTAATCTGCTGTTCAGGTTCTGGCAGCCTTTTTATAACATCCCAGGTGCTCATATTATCATTTTGTCTGCATCGATCCAGCTGTGTTCTGGAAGTCCTAGCCATTTGACAAATAACTTGTTGCCTTTTCTGCGGATGATTTTTTCTATGAGATATGTGTCAGGCTGTTTAGTTTTGGTGAGTTCTTCTTCATAGAACCTGCCTTTGAGAATTTCTCCTCGGTGGTCTTTTATTATATATGTGTTAAGGGTCCCAGGTTTAATTTGAACCACTGTAAATAATTCAGTGCTCCAGTTTCTTGTAAAGCCTCTTTTGAATAAGTGCTTATATTTGCTGATTCTTACTTGATCACCCACCTTGTATTTGGCCTTTCTTGTTGTTGGCTGGTATCTAGGATAATAAACAGTCCTGATCAATTTTTGCTCATCAGATGGAGTTACTTCAGAGGGTTTCATGTTGATTGTGGAATGGACCGAGTTGTTATATTTATGTAGAAGTTCTGGAAGAATATTAATCCATTTATAATTACCTTGAAGTGTAAATTGTTTATACATAAGATTTTTTAGAGTTTTGTTGAATCTCTCTACAATTGAGGCTTTGAGATCACTGTAACTCGAATA